>NC_083416.1:55096112-55721112 GCF_020745735.1 Hemiscyllium ocellatum
ATATCGAGCAAAACTTACAAATCAAAGCAGGTAGAGAAAAATGTGGCACAGTTGGTCAGAGTGGAACATGGTGCGGTGCACTGTAGTGCAGAACACCCTGTTACTGCCTGGACAGAGGAGGATGTAGTAATTCACGACTTAAATAATCTTCCATCAGAAGAGTCCATACTGGGTGACAGACTTCGACAACTGGTACCATGAATATATTGTGATGAGGTCATCAGGATCAGAGAAAATGGTGTTGACTGAAATATCTTACAAGTCATGGTATCCAAGTCACTCTACATCCAGACAGCATTCATTTCAAAGGCATTTGAAGATTACATACAAGTCACAGCAGTTCTCTCTCATTAGACTGATACAGGCTGCCAAATCGAGAAATGTGATGATAAAACCATTCTGGAGAGGAACAGATGAGACTATTCTTCTGAGGGCAAAGTTTAGAAGGAAGTGTTGCTGTCATATGTGACCATGTATAGAGCAACTTCCCACACTGTGGCAGGCAAGAGCTCAGCTGAGTTGCTATTTGAATGTAAAGTATGCACAAAGATGCTGGTTGGTGTTAGTATTTATTAAGACATTTAAGATCATAATGCTCAGGATAATTTGGAGATTCATGCAGATAGCAGAAGAGCAGCTATCTGGATTGCTGAGACAGGCAGGTGGATACACCATTCTACCCAGGCCGTAGACTGTCATCATCAAGAAGGGAATCAGTGTGACTTCAGTCATCGGAAGTAATTCTGTAGGTCAGAAATTCTTGATGTGTCAGTAAGTATTATGGTGACAAGGACACAACAATAGATGAACCAGATGCAGGGGTGAGACAAAGTTGATATCTGGCAATCCAGAAGTCTAATTCAGTGACTACTTGTTATGCAAAGGGAAAACCACAGTTCCAAGGATGACATCCATACTTCCAAATCCTGGCACAATGACCATAGAAAGTGGTAGCAGAGGTGGCCATCAAGCAATGTGAAGCTTTGTGTTACCTAGCAACAGAACATGTAAATAGAAATCAGTTTGGAGCAATGACTTGTTTGATAAAACAATGACATTTTTAAAAACCTGCAAATCGTGGCACAAAGTATTGTTGTTACTATTTTCAAAAGAAAAAGGGTACATGCTGATTAGCTGACAATGTGATTTTGAAATTCCAGCTTGTAACATTTGCCAGTATTCATTTCTGTAACACTAAAAACGTCATGGTCACATTTTTAGGGTAATTAAGGAAATATGTCATGATAATAGCTGATTATGCGTGGATTTTAACATTAGTTGCTAAAAATTATTTTGTTAAAATAATACAAGATATACTCTGTAGTATACATAGATCACTGGACATGGGACTGGAAGGTCAGATAGCAAATGCAGCAGCATAAAGTAAAAGCCTCAATTAAAACTCTACTAAATCTTGCTAAGTATGAAGCTATGATAAAGTGCTGTTCTAAGATTTGACAGTTACCTATCCACAGCTTGTTTCAACTTGCTTGGAACACTGTGCATTATTTTGGTTACCATACATTATTTTGGTTACCTTTATTGAAAGGATGATTTACTAGGTTGAGGCATTTAATTGTATATGTGAAGTCAGGAATTTCTAGCAGGAAGAGAGATCATGTGAATTGGGATATTTATATTTAGCAAAATGGCAGGGAGTTCCCATTGAAGTATTCAAATACTAAGCAGCATTCAGAAAGTGAACCATGAAAATAGATTTGAAACATCAAGAGGAATTATTCTTCCACATGGTCCTCCTTTAAATCAGGTGAGATTTTATCAGGGGAATACCATGGCAGTTATTTCAGATATCTATCAGTGTCTCAATTCCTTAACTGGAATGTCTCATAAACCCTTGCCCTGTCAGTTTTCCACACCATATAAGTGGTAGCTGAGGGGGAGCAGTAAACATTTTGTTGTCCCTAAAGGATTTTCCTTCTTTCTGTCCTAGATTATTTATATATTGCTCAGTCAGCAACAATGAAGTAGATAATCTGTTTTAATCGTATTGCTGTTTTGAGGAGTTTTCTATGTGCAAGTTGGTTACCCTACATTATAAGAACGGCTACATTTCAAAAGTCTTTCATTTTGTTGTAAAATATAAAGGTTATCCTTAACTGTTCTAGTTACTCTGGCATTTTGTGGCCACCACTGCAGCTGCACTGAAGATGTTACCCTCACTTTTATAGGTTCTTTTTCATGCTATGATTCACACAGAGAGGAAACTCTGCATCTGCAATGAAGACCCAGGAAAACGGTTTCTGTCTGAGGGGTCTTGGATGGAAATGGAGGGGAGGTGGAAATATCTGATGTTCCTGCATTTACTGTTCTTTCACTGCCATCTTATTATGCACCAACACGGGGCTATCATTCTGACACTGGTGTCTACAAAGAATTTTGTAAGCGCCTTAATCATGCCACTATTAACCTTTTCTCTGCATGTGCATTTTTGTTAAAAAACATTTCTTGAATTATTCTCATTCTATCTGTTCTAAATATAGCTTATGGTCAGACTTTCTTTCCAGTTGAACTACTTATATTCTGTGCATGTACAACATAACCACCTTTATTAACACATCAATAGGGGCCCACACAGTGCGAGTAAATAACATTATGCAATGAAATCATTGGCTATAAAGCTCTGAGGGAGTGTAAATTTTTTGCCCAATTGATTTTTATTGTAATTAAAAGTAGACAAAAGAAAATGGATTTTGAAGTATGTACTGAAGAACCGAATAGGGACTAGTTTGATGCAAATTCTACTTTCTAATTTATAATTTTAAGACTTTCAGTTTTATAACCTTTAAACCATTGCAGATTCTCTGAGGTACTATGAAACCTCGTTATAATTCTAACATGCTGTGACATTGGCTGTTAAGATAGTTCTCACATGTACTTCAATGCACAGTTCGTTTCTGATCTCAAATGACCTGCTGTGGGGGGGACACAAAGCAGACAGCAGTGGTCTCCTATGACAGGCTGAGAAAATTAAACCTATCCTTGGGCTACTGCTGCGTGCCTGTTAGTGACCTCTTGAAAAGCAGTATCAGCAACTAACTGGCAGAAGGTTCCTTGTTTGCTAGTCAGCCTCAGGTTGTCCATGATATTAGTTCAGAATCCCAGAGGTCTACTTCCTGATTAAAATTAATTCAACCTAAAGTGGAAGACTGGCTAAACCAAACCTTGAATTCCTTCCTAAAATACTGTTTGCTTACAGTTGTTAGATGCTAGAATCATTATTAACATCACTTCTTAAGGGTAAATTTTGTGGTGACAATGCTTTTACTTCCAGTTGCTTTCTGTTATTTATTTTCTGGTTTATATAAGATGATATATTCATATCACATTCTATTCACACATAGCAAATGTAAATTAAATTGGACTGTCACTGTGAAAAGGTAAACAGAGGCAGAACTAGTTTTGTATTTTAATAATTTTTACCATTTAAAGTCGTCAAGCTAAGGCTGTGACAAAGCCTTGTTTGAAATATCAATAATATATTGGGTATAGCCTTTGTCTTCAATATACACATGAAGCTTCAAGGGCAATTTGGAATCGACAATAAATACTAACTTTTCCAGAATGCCCACATTCTGTGAATGAATAAATAAAATACAAAAATCCTAAATATCCTCATCCTGCTAAGTGTAAATCATGTGGATAAGCTGTTAGTGTTGCTGTTCAGAAAAGTATTGTCAAAAGGGACATGTCCATGTCTTAATGTACCTGTGCAAGGTGCTGGTGAGACCACATCTGGAACACTATGAGCATATCTAGTCCCCTTATTTAAGGGGAGGTATCATTTCATTGGAGGCAGTTCAGAGAAGGTTCACTGGGATGCTCCTCTGATATGGAGAGATTGCTTTATAATCAAAGGGTAAACAGTTTGAGGCTCCACTGATTGGTGTTTAGAACAATGGGAGGTGATCACATGCAAACATAAATGATGTTTAAGGGGTTTGACAGAGTAAATGCTGGGAGGATGTTTCCCCTCATGCGAGAGTTGAGAACCAGAGGGCATAGTCTCAGAATAAAGGAGCGTGAATTTAAGACTCAGATAAGGAGGAATTTCTTCTCCCAAGGGGTTGTGAATTTTGGAACTTCTTGCCACAGAGAGCGAAAGAGGCAGAGGCCTTGTGCATTTTTAAGGCTGAGTTGGATAGATGTTTGATCATTAGATGGATGAAAGGTTACAGGGAAAACACAGGAAAGTGGATGTGAGGAATGTTGGATCAGCCATGATTCTATTGAACAGTGGAACAGATTCAAGGGGCCAAATGGTCTACTCCTGTTCCTATTTCTTATGGCCCGTTGGTCTTATTTTAAGCTGTGTTGTCTATTTTGCTCTTTTGTGTGAATTGACCAGAACATCTAGCCATCCCTCTGCTGTTTATTAATATAGCTCTGCTCCCCTTTGCAAAACATTGCAAAGATTACTGCATTTAAAAAAAAGTCTCCATAGTCCCAGAGGACTATGGGGCTGCCCTCTCCTTAGAGACAGATTACTGGTGGTGAGTTTAGCCTGAGTGTCACATATCTATGTAAGTGTCAAGGTGAAGAAGCAAGACTTCCACGGTAGCCTCAACCTTTGTGGGAATTTACAACAGCATTTACGTCAGTTCTGAATAGCTTGAAAATTTACGTTTCAGATTTTGGACCTAGTTGGACCCAAAGGTACATTTTTAATGTTTTGTGGCTTTTTTAAACCTTTCTTCTAACGAAGTTCTTCTCAATGAGATTGATGTTTCAGCTAAAGTTTTGATTGATTTATTTACAGTTGGTAGCTGTGTGTGACTATTTGCCTGAGGAAGTCATGAACATAGTGGTCAAGAAGTGTCTGTGGATGCTGTGTGCATAGATTGTTAGAAGGTAATTGATTAAGTTATACACAAGGGGCTTCATGCAAAACATAGCTCATGGCATTGCCCTTGTTCCTTGCCAGAGCTTTGTTTTAATTCAGACACTATTGCACAAAGTGAGGCGTATCACTTTTCCCATGACGTTGGATTATTTCATGTCCATTCCAAGAAATGCCAACCCTGCTGGGATAGCGGGAAGCATGGAGAGTGTGAATCATTCACTTATAGTAAGAGCAACTGGTGTATTGGAATATATAGACCAGGAGATGGCTGGCAAGTTTCATTCCTAACTTTGTTGAAGACTATGGTCCATTGTCTAACCAGTATATATTTCCTGTGAAGTAGCAACCTGGGTCATGTAATGCTCAACGGCTTATTTCCTTCTGTGTTTGGTTATGTTAGTGTAATCACTGATCGTTGTAGATTCCTTGAATCCTTAAGCCTGTGGGTGTAGCTGAAGATTTGAGTGACTGAGTTCAGCGAGAGAGAAAGGTTTCAAGAAGACCTTCAAAGATGAAATGGTTATTGAGTGTTTTGTGCAGTTCAAGCATACCTAAGTAAATTGATTTGATTTAGAGCTAGGGTCATTTCTGAATTGCACAGTTAAGTCAGATAAATACAATTATAGCAACTCAATCCAAATGTGACACATTTTTATAAAGTTGATACAATATTAACCATCATGTGAATGCCAAAGTAAATATCATTCATTGATATTACTAACCCCAGCAAAGTTTTACAACATCACCATGATTTGTTACAATATACATAAAGTCATAAATGTAATAAATGAAAGCAAAATCAAACTATACCCTTCTGCCATGGTGAATTTGATGGTAGTGTAACATTAGAGGGTGTTAGGTATCCCCTGCCTTCTGGCCTCTGCCTTGATTAAGTCTGTGGCAGGAAGGTCAAACACAACCTCCTAATCTGTAAGTGGCTTCAGTTAACTAAACTGTCTAGGTACCTGCCTCATTACTCAGCTTCTGAACTTGTAATATTCAAGATTCAATATATCAAAGCAATGTCCTGTTTGAATACTATACCATCTGATTTATGTCCTACTGTTTTACCAATCGAATTGAGAGTTTTAGTGGCCACATTGCACATTGCACTGCATTGGTTTGAAATGTAGAGCACTGAGTGCATTAAGGTCCTAAGGCTTCTTGCAATTTCATCCTTAGCTATTTTAACATGCATGAAGTGTTCATGTTGCCTACGGTTGTTTCCCAATATGCAATATCATTTACAGACTTATGCATGGAATGACATACTAAAAGCCACTTTAGGGCATCTAGCATCATACCACCATTAGAAAATACCCAAGGGTCCAGGCAGGTAATGGGCATAATGCAACACAATTATACACCGATCTCTACTTGCCATCTGACTCATAGAGGCTGGTATTATAGCCCATTATCTCTGAATGTGTTTCCAGCTTGTATGGCATTTTTGTGCAAGCCATCAGTGCTATGGCAAGGCCCATCATTTTCACCACACTGCTGCTCACAAACTTGCATGTGTGCATTCCTTTGAAGCCTGAAGTGATATTGTGTGGATGAGAGTAGCCACCTTTCTGGTTTATGTGGAGAGTGTTGTTGAGTAAATAAACTGAAATTCATTTCATTACAGCAACTATTTATTGATTACGTGAATATGACCTTCATTACTACAAATACACTCTGTTCCGTTGTAATGCACATTTCTTCAATATGAATTGGCTTTAACGCGATTGAAGAATTTAGACTCTTATTTGGAGAACATGAGCTTTCTTTGCCTGTGTTGATTATAATGCAATTCCAGCACCATTACTTTAAATGGTGTGGCTATTGCTTGATTTTCTTGTGACGCGGGATCATACAAGAATGGAACTATCACATTATATCAGAACCGACTGCATTGTTAGGAGAACATCAGACACTTGCCTGTCTCATACAGATTTCTTCTTTATTTTGGCCACATCCCTAAGAAATCATTTACAATGATGTAATCACGTATTAACCCATTCAGACATTCTCTAACCCATGTATAAATCTCCCTCTAAATCTTCTTGTTTCTCTCATACTATTATTGTTATACATTTCTGTATATTTATAGTTACCATTAGTGACCAACAGTGAAGGCTTTAACTTTACAAATTCAGATGATCTGAAGGTTTCACTATTCCCCAAACATGTTGCCTTTGGACTTGGAAAAATGATAATTCCTTGACTAGAAAGTAGTTGACCTGAACTGTCTTCCTGATGGTCTGAGATCTGTCATTCTCTGTTAAACTGGAAGATCTTTAATCTCTTATATTTCTTTTGTGGAGGACATTGACAATGTATGTCTCTGTTTATTGCTGTCAACGTGGTTCCTGCTACAGCAGTTGACTTTGCCTCTTTCCCGTCCTTTGAGTTTATTGTTTCTTCTTAATGATTTCTTCTGTCGAGTTGTGTGCAACAAATCTTCAACTTGTGTTGATATAATTTGGTTCTCATTCCACCTAAAGAATGTGCCAAAGTAGGTATTGCTTAGTACGTCAACTTCTTGAAAGTTTGGACTTTCCGCATCTCTCTCATTGATTGAACTGTTGGTGAAAATAACTTGTTCACTCCCCCATTATGTTACCTAGAGATTCATTGTTGCTTGATAGCCATAATTAAGATTGAAGATTCATTTTAGAAGGTGGGAAAGTTGGTAACTTCGTTTGGCCCTGTTCCTTCCTTTTCACCTCATTCCCAATTGGAAGACTTAAACTTAAAGTAGACAGCTGCTCACTTTTCTGTGAGGCAATCTGACTAAATTTAGTTGCAGATGCTTCTATTGTCTGTCTATCACCATACATTCTCTCAAGTGGTGGAATCATTTCAGTTGATGCCTCTTTGTGTGAGTTTTTCCTGAACATTTGATATCACTTGGAATCTGCACTCATGATAGATTTGGTACTGATGGAAAACAATTAGTCGCTGTTTTCCAACTTAGTTATGAAATAAATATTTTACTTCCATCATAACTAATCTTGGGAGATTTTGCTTTGTGTTTAGTTTCCACCATGAACTTATGGGCTGAATGAAATTTTGTTTCCCCTGACTTTTCATTATTTAACATTTTCTATCTTTTGAATGTGTTTGATGCCAATACATACCCTTCTGCTTAGCCCTGAAAATTCTTGATTGTGAAGTACATAAAAGTTTTCTGCTATTTGGTGTCTCCCTTTGTTGGACAGTTGCTTGCATTATACACTTAATATTAAGTGTAATGCTCCTGGACCATTAGCTAAACACCTGTTGACTGTGAGCATTGTTTTTGTAACCAAGGCTTGCTAATAATAAATATGGTGACACTTGTCTCTGTGTTTAACTTGAAATTTGTGAAGTGCCCATTGTCTGCAGTTCTATATGTTTGGTTATTAATTTCCCTGAGAAAAATTCTGGTTTTATCTTCCACTGGAGACTGTTCTATCACATCTATCTCCTTGTATTGATAGTTATTTGGTCCTTTGTTTTTCTTTGGCTGAGCCTCCTCTGGCTCATTTTTGGAAAAAGACCTACTTGCTTACAAGAAAAGCATTCAGATTTAAATGTCGGGCACTGTTCAAGTCTGTGAGAAGCTTTTGCTTTGCAACATTGGTGAAGGTGTTTCGCTTCTGGTGTCAGTTTAACTGTTGTATTGCAATACGTGATATTTCTTCTGTGGTATTGTACTGTAAGAAATGAATGGATTCAGTATATCTGCTGTGCCAAGTTTTAACTTCGTCTCTGAGAATTATTATGTTTTGCCTCCAGACCTCTGCTTTGGCCAGCAACAGAATGTTTTTCTTGAGGATTAATCCTTTATTGGACCACAATAAATCTGACAAAGGCTCATCAGTATTGTCTCAAATTATTTGGTGTCTTATCAATACTGACTTTGTTATCATAGTTACATGTTTCCACCAGCTTGTAAAGGTCACCAATGAAATCATTTATAAATTCACCTCCATCCTGCACTCTTCTGCCAAATCTTTCTCTTTTCTGAATTTTATTAATTCTAAGGTTGAAATAATTGTCAAAGGTGTCAAATACTTTGTTGCATTTGTGGGATATTTAATTGATTCCTTGTTCAGCATCAACAGTAATCAACTGCTTCACTCCCAATTTTGTGCAGAAGTATTCTTCAAATCTTTAATGGGTGGGCTTTTGCATCCGAATAGTCCACTTGCCTCAGTAGGTTTGCTTCACCCAGCACTCCTTTGGCCAATTCTCAAAGGATGGCCAAAGCAAAGGTTTAAAGTCCCATTCAAAGTCATTCAAAAGCAGTTGCGAATTGACACTGCTGACTAGGAGAAGAAAGGTGCTGCTCAATCTTCATGACACCTTCTGATCAAGATGCAAGCAGCTTTGACATTTAGTGACTTGAGCACAAAGTGGAATGATAACGGCAGATAAGGGAGAAGGTCTTTCCAATTTTTCACATAACAACATGCCCCCACATCAGAAAAATGTATGGTTGCACAGATGAACTTCTCAGTAATTGTAAGACTCATTTAGCCTGACAGATATCATCCTTGATTCAGAGGCACCACTACTGCTGCTGACAGCAGCCATGTAGTTTTTTTGTTCAGTTTTTAATCCTACTTTTTAGTTTTTGCTGATACTCTTTCTGTTGGTATCCTAACACAATTCAATACTTTATTATTTTTAAAGACACTTCTCCTGCATTTTGTGACTGTATTGGAGGTTTTACCATGTTTGGAACCTCATGCAGACTCCTGCTACATTCTCTTTGTTTCCCAACCAGAATTGCACACTTCTTTAAATTGCCAATGTTTATCTCCTTTATATGATTTTGTCAGTAATTTCCTCAGGTCTCCACTCACATAATATATGTTCTCTCTGTGGCCCTCTTGGTTAAAGTATCCATCCTTTCTGGTAGTATTCACTGGTGGTGATGCCCAATCAAAGGTGCAATTTGTCTTTTTAAATGACTGTTCTGTCAGCATGAATTTCTGCACTGTTTGAAGACTCCCCTATTTGTACAAGGGATTGTTTTAGCTTTAACTCATGCAACTGGTTTTAACTGGGAAGTCTAATTCTAGAGCAAATTATACAGTAAACAGAAGAGCCTTGCAAAAAGTTGATGAGCAGAAAGATCTGGGAGTTCAGGTCCATTGTACCTTGAAGTTTGCTGCACAGTTGGATAGAGTGGTCAAGAAGGCATATAGTATGCTTACCTTCATTGGACGGGGTATTGAGTATAAGAGCTGCCAGGTCATGTTAAAATTGTACAAGACTTTGGTTCGGCCGCATTTAGAATACTGTGTACAGTTCTGGTTGCCACATTACCAAAAGGATGTGGACGCTTTGGAGATGGTGCAGAGAAGGTTTATGAGGATGTTGCCTGGTATGGAAGGTGTTAGCTATGAAGACAAGTTGAGTAGGTTAGAATTGTTTTCACTAGAAAAAAGGAGATTGAGGGGGGCAGCTGATCGAGGTCTACAAAATCATGAAGGGTATAGAGAGTGTAGATAGAGATAAGCTTTTTCCCAGTGTGAAGGATTCAATAATGAGAGGTGACACTTTCAAGGTGAGAGGTGAAACGTCTAAGGGCAATACACGCAGTAAGTATTTTACACAGTGGGTGGTAGGCACCTGGAACACGTTGCCAGCAGAGGTAGTAGAGGCAGGCACAGTAGATTAATTTAAAATATGTCTGGACAGATACATGAGAAGGTGGTGAGCAGAAGGATACAGATGTTTAGCAATTGGGTGATAAGTTTAGACAGTGGATTTGGATCGGCTCAGGCTTGGAGGGCCAAAGGGCCTGTTCCTGAGCTGTAAATTTTATTTGTTCTTTGTTCTTTTGTAATTCTTGCTGCCCGGCTCAACTTGGAATGGGGATAAACCCAGAGATGGCTGCTTTGCAATACAATTGGTTACTCTGCCATGGAGTTTCAGATTTCTTTTTATTTGGCCCAGTCTCCTGTCAGGTTTGAATGTTTTCTGTGTTGAACTTGCAAGGTGTGTGATTTAAATATATAATTTTTTCAAGAGTTTTGATTTCAAATTTCTGGTATATATGTGTTGGTTTATTTTTGTGAAGTGTTTTAAAAACTAACTACATCAATCTTTCTGGAATTGTGATATTAAACCTTCATGTGCCTCTGAGGGTCTTAATGAATGTTTGTTTAAACTGTGGCCATTTACATCATGAGAGAGAAAGCATTAAGAACTTCGCTGTAACAAAATCTAGCAAATACATTTTTAAAAAATTTAGTTCAAATGCTTTTGACAGTTCAAAGGTAACCTGACTGGTGTCAGAGTGATATATAGGAGAAAGTGAGGACTGCCGATGTGGAGATCAGAATCAAAAGGTGTGGAGCTAGACAAGCACAGTAGATTGGGCAGCATGACTCTCCTGCTCCTCAGATGTTGCCTGACCTGCTGTGCTTTTCCACACCACACTTTGTGACTCAGAATAAAATATAGTTTATCCCAGAAAAGGAAATTCGTTTGAGCAGTTAAAGAAATAAGTTACTTCAGTGCAAGTACTCTGTGAAACTTCCAGACCAGGAATATTTAGTTAAAACTCTCAGATTATTAAAAAAACACTGAGGAAGTCTAAGATCTCAGTTGTATCTGTGGTCAAGGGAAAGGACCTCATAACACCCAGGACCAGAACTAAGAAGAAGCAATCAAGTTAAATCGACGGATGTAATAGGAATGAAAATATTTTCTGGATTTTGATTGATGTTAATGTGATTGTGTTGGGGAATAGGTGGGATTTTGTTTTGTATTGTACTTGAACTCTTTTTATTTGTGTTATATTTAGATAGTTGGGTGCATGTTATTATTTTCTCATTTGTGCCCTAAACTTCTGTTTTATTGTTAAAAAAAAATGGGATGTGGGCAATTATTGCTCATATCTAACAGTCCAGAAGGTAGTTAAAAGTCAAGCACATTGCTGTGGATCTAGAGACACATGTAGTCTGGACCAGGTAAGGACAACAGATTTCCTTCCCTAAAGAATATTAGTGATTCCAGATGGGTTTTCCCTGGCAATCGGCATTGATTTCATGGTCATCATGGAAACCTAACTTCTCTTGGCACCATTTGGAAACAGTTCTGGTCACCACTGTGTACTGTGGCAGGGGTCCACCATTGTCATTACCCCACTACTCATTGCATTGCTTCTTGTAGAGACAGGGCCCACTTTATTATTACCATACTCTGCTTCACCATGTCTTTTTTTTAATCAATTCCTTCAAGCTCAAAGTCATTCATTGTGAATTAGGATAGCTACATTTCAGATCTACCTAGAAGGACATTGTTGAGTAAACAATAGGATGTTTATTATATTACTGCAACTATTTACATGATTATGACCACTTTACTGCAGACATTATGAAGAGCTCATTAGTTCTAAGTCAGTTTCCTACCAGCTCCTTCTTTACTCTGACCACTTGCCACACAATTCTCAGTGAGTGATGATTACTGTATCCAATTAAATATTGATGCTTTCAGATACATTCAGAGCTATGTACACCAACCAGCACCTTGCAGTAATGGAATATGTGGTCATCTCTATAGATATTGCAATAACAGAAGTCCTTTGCCTCCAGCACTAGCATCTTTGTTCAGGGCCATTCAAGGTTAGGGATTTACCATCTATTCTATTTATGGGATTGAAAGAATACATTTATATGCTTATGCATTGGTTGTATCTTGATCCGAGGACTCTCAAATACATCAGAGACCCTTTTCAGCTGAATATACACAATAGCATAAGTCTCAAATGTTTGATTCACATACAGACTACAGGATGTAAGAAAGCATGAGTAAAAATGATCTGTTAAACTCTCTTAAAGCATTACTACATTCAATTGGCTTATCACAAACTGTTCCAAGCTCATTTAACCTAATGAAAAAAACATATGCAGATTTGCATTCAAATATACATATGAACATATGAATTAGGAGCAGAAGGACTCCATTAGCTCTTCCAACCTCCACCCTTTTGAACTGTCCTCCCTGTTCATCTTCCTTCCCTCCTATCTGCTCCACTATCCACTCTGACCTATCACCATCACCCCCCCACCTTCATCTATCTTTCGCATTCCCAACTACCTTCCCCCCTAGTCCTAACCCCCTCCCATTTAGCTGTCAGCCCCCTTGGGCCACCCCCTCATTCCTGATGAAGAGCTTATGCCTGAAATGCCAACTCTCCTGCTTCTCCAATTCTGCCTGAGCAGCTGTGCTTTTCTAGCACCACATTTTTTGACTGTGATCTCTAGTATCTGCAGTCCTCACTTTCTCTTGGCTCTTCAAACCTGCTGTGCCATTCACTAAGATCATAGCCAGTTTGAATGTATTCTGAAATCTGCATTGTCACCTATCCCCAATAACCTTTGACAACCATGCCATCATGTCAATCTATCTATCCCCACCCTCAGAATATTCAATTACTCTACCTCCATCGCTTTCTGAGGCAAAACGTTGCACAGTTTCACAAACCTATGATGGATAAAAATGCTCCTTGTATACATCCTTAAAGGGCAACCTTTAATTGTAAAACTTATTCAAAATTAACCTTTCAAATTAAATCAAATCAAATAAAACTTAAGTACGACAATTACAGCTGAATATTTGAAACATTTTCTGCTTTTATTTAAAACACCTCTTCCTGCATTTGCATTACTTCAAAAAAAGTCATTCATGGGCATTACTGGCTGGGCCATCATTTATTGCCCCAGAACAGAATGGCCGGCTGAACCATTTCAGAGGGCAGTTAAAGTCAATCACATTGCTGTGGAACGGATGTCTCATGTTGACCAAACCAGGTAAAGATGGTCACTTGACTTTCTCGTAAGGGCATTACTGAAGCAGATATGTATTTACATCAATTGGCAGTGGTCATTGGACATTTTTTAAAATTCCAGATCTTTTTCTGTCATTGAATTCAAAGTTCATCATCTGCTGTCACGAGGTTTGAACCTTATCCCAAGGCTGGAATGCTTGATTACAAATTAAGTGACACTGCCACTCCACCACAGACTCTTCGCATAATGTTGACCAAGCTAAGAGGATACTTTCATTGTCTCAGCTTCTCTGTTCAACAATTTAAATGTTGAGGCAGATTGTGGTTGCAGGGAAATGAATGGCAGATGAGCAAAATGTTGCTGACACTGCTGTTAGTTCCTTCAGAGGAAGGCTAGCAGACTTGTGTGGGATCCTGAAGTAGTTTCCAGAGTTGTTATCCAGTTAGCTTAGAACAAGGTCAAAATCTGCACCTGATAACTGCTATCTATCCAATACTTCCACAACAGAGAGAGATGGGACTTCTCCACCTTATGCAGTGTTTGATTCTCCCAGTTTCATATAATCATCATTTATTGAAAGAACCATTTAAAGCTGCACTTTTAGACATTTTAAAAAAATACTATACGCTGTGTTCAATTAATACAGAATTGTATGTCACTGTCGTATAGCACACGGTCTTTTCACCTTTGATATCTTGATTTGACATGGCAGGTACCATGAAAACCTTTTCATCTTTGCTGGCTGCAAGACTTAAGATCAGTTTTAATTCAATTGCTAATAGGTATAAAAATGTCCAAAATGTAAGTTGATATTGAATTGGAATCTGTCTCAGGTACGCTAAGGATATGAAAATCTAATATCACATCTCCACAATAGGGAAGTTCTTCCAAATGTGGTTTGGAAGCAGATTATTGAAATAGATGTTGGAAGTTTTACATTGAACAAACTTATAATGTATCAAGGAATATCTAATACTGGGTAGTATTACATATATGCATTAGTACACATTAAATATTTCCAGTTACTTTAACAAATGAATTGCCTCTAGTTTACAAATGAGAAGATGGCTCGTCCATTAATGATAACACCTTAAATTCCCACCTGCAGAAGGTATCTACAATTCAAGAATATTTAGCTGCTCAGGCAAAATCCCACCAACCCCTTGGAGCATGTAGAGGTGAGAGAATAGAAAGTGGTTGAATTTCTTGACACCAAGTCACAATCACTTTTACTTGATTTGCTTTATGAAGCCTCTGAAGATCAGATGGCCAGACAAAATACCAGATATTGAGGTGCTCACTTAAGCTGGCATGCCTGCCTTCCAAACTATATTGGGAGAGTCATACCTCAATTGGGCTGGTCAATATAACCAATAGCCTGATACTCAGGAACCAAAGCAAATCTTCTATGGAGAGTCTGTAGTGTACTCTTGTGCAGTCAAAGGAAGTGTGGCAATGACATTCTGAAGGACATCCTTAAGAGTTTAGATATCAAGTATGAGTTCTGGGAGAAACTCACCAAGAATTACTGCACCCCTCACTGTGAACTAAAAAAATGGTGCAGCGTCCTTCAAAAACAAGCAAGTATTGGAGGCAAAGAGGAAACATAAGCAAAGGAAATCCTGAACTTCTCCAAAACACAACAGTCTGTGGTATTCTGTCCAATTTACAGCACAATCTTTCTACTGGAACACTATCAAACACCTAGATAATGAACATGGTCACCTTCACCTTTAAGGATGCATAATAAATGCAAGCGCTGCCATTGACATTAACAACCCAGAGAGTTATAAGGTCATTTTGCTATAATGTGCGTTTTGTTAACACAAATCTGCTATAAGATAATTGATGAAATGGGGACACTTTTTGAAAATGCAAAGTTTTAAAGTGTGTCATGGTAATAATGTGATTCCGGTCCCATTAGTTTAAATGGTGCTGCTATCACGCAATTTTCTTATAACACAGGATTGCACCGAAACAGAACTACTGTGCTATAGCAGAACTGACTCTATTCTAAATGTTACACCTAATGTTTCATGATGCAATAGATTGTTTGTAAACTGCACCTGGTTGGAGATGACAAGAACACACTGATTGCTAATGACTGGAGACATACAGTGCATCAAATCTAATTATTAAGATGAAGTGAAAAAGTTTTACAGAAATTGAAAAGTAATGTACAATGAAGCTAATTCAAAGTGCTATCTTTATTGAAGCCACGTATAAAATTAGGAAAAAAATGACACTTCTAATTAAGTGCATTTATCTCCACATGCAAAATACATACAAATCTGAGCAGCTTGTTTAATATAAGATGTCTTAACTAGGAGATCACTCCTTTTCCCAAGAGCATTCCATTTTCTACTGTTCTCCTCAAATAATTATAATCTCTTGTTATATGTACATTAAGTGTGTTTAATTATGTACAGGTGGAGGCCATAAATTGGGGTTTTATTTGTGTGTATATCCCTGGGGACTCTTGTGGTGCTCTGGTAGTATCTCCAGCTCTATTCCAGAAGGTAAGTCCCACTTGCTCCATAGGTTTGTATTAACATTTCTGAACAGGTTGATTAAACATATCTTTGAGTACATGTCTCAGCTGTTGCATCTTATTGATTTAGCTGAAAGCCATAACATCTAGATTCTAGTCCCACTTGCCTTGGAGGTGTTTTCTGATTTAATATGTGGATGTATCTACTAGGGAATGTGCAAAGCTTGACCTACACTTGGGAAATTAGGCAGGGCAGGTGACTGAGGTGTCAGTGGGGGAGCATCTTTGGGGCTAGCAACCACAGATAAAAACAATGACTGCAGATGCTGGAAACCGGCTTCTGGATTAGAGTGGTGCTGGAAAAGCACAGCAGTTCAGGCAGCATCCGAGAAGCAGGAAAATTGACTCTTTGGGCAAATAGAAGCAGAGTGCCTGCAGGGTGGAGAGATAAACAAGAGGAGGGTGGGAGTGGGGAGAAAGTAGCGTAGAGTACAATAGGTGAATGGGGATGGGGATGGAGATGATAGGTCAGAGAGGAGGGTGAGGGAAGGTAGTAAAGAGTACAATGGGTGAATGGGGGTGGGGATGAAGGTGATAGGTCAGAAAGGAGGGTGGAGTGGATAGGTGGAAAGGAAGATAGGCAGGTAGTTCAAGTCATGGGGACAGTGCTGAGCTGGAAGTTTGGAACTATGGCGAGCAACCATAATTCTATTAGTTTTAAAAGAGTGATGGAAAAGGATAGACCGGATCTAAAAGTTGATGTTCTAAATTGGAGGAAGGCTAATTTTGATGGTGTTAGGCAAAAACTTTCAAAAGCTGATTGGGGGCAGATGTTCACAGGTAAAGGGACGGCTGGAAAATGGGAAGATTTCAAAAATGAGATAACAAGAGTCCAGAGACAGTATATTCCTGTCAGGGTGAAAGGGAAGGCTGACAGATGTAGGGAAAGCTGGATTGAGGGTTGGGTTAAGAAAAAGAAGGAAGCATATGTCAGGTATAGAAAGACAGATCGAATTAATCCTTAGAAGAGTATAAAGGCAGTAGGAGTATACTTAAGAGGGAAATCAGGAGGGCAAAAAGGGGACATGAGGTAGCTTTGGCAAATAGAGTTAAGGAGAATCCAAAGGGTTTTTACAAATACATTAAGGACAAAAGGGTAACTAGGGAGAGAATAGGGCCCCTCAAAGATCAGCAAGGCAGCCTTTGTATGGAGCCGCAGGAGATGGGGGATACTAAATGATTATTTTGCATCAGTGTTTACTGTGGAAAAAGGACATGGAAATTATAGAAAGTAAGGAAATAGATAGTGACATCTTGAAAAATGTCCATATTACAGAGGAGAAGTGCTGGATCTCTTGAAATGCATGAAAGTGGATAAATCCCCAGGACCTGATCGGGTGTATCCTGGAGCTCTGTGGGAAGCTAGGAAAGTGATTGCTAGGCCTCTTACTGAGACATTTGAATCATCAATAGTCACAGGTAAGGTGCCGGAAGACTGGAGGTTGCCTAACATGGTGCCACTGTTTAAGAAAGGTGGTAAGGACAAGCCAGGGAACTATAAACCAGTGAGCCTGACGTCGGTGGTGGGCAAGTTGTTGGAGGGAATCCTGAGGGACAGGATGTGCATGTATTTAGATAGGCAAAGACTCATTAGGGATAGTCAACAGGGCTTTGTGTGTGGGAAATCATGTGTCCCAAACTTGATTCAGTTTTTTGAAGAAATAACAAAGAGGATTGATGAGGGCAGACCGGTGGATGGTGATCTATATGGACTTCAGTAAGGCATTCAACAAGGTTCTCCATGGAAGACTGGTTAGCAAGGTTAGATCTCATGGAATACAGGGAAAACTAGCCATTTGGAAAAAGAACAGGATCAAAGGTAGAAGATGGAGGGTGGTGATGGAGGGTTGTTTTACAGACTGGAGGCCTGTGACCAGTGGAGTGCCACAAAGATCAGTGCTGGGTCCACTACTTTTCGTCATTTATATAAATGGTTTGGATGCGAGCATACGAGGTACAGTTAGTAAGTTTGCAGATGACACCAAAATTGGAGGTGTAGTGGACAGCAAAGAAGATTACCTCAGATTACAATGGGATCTTGATCAGATGGGCCAATGGGCTGAGAAGTGGCAGATGGAGTTTAATTTAGAGTGCTGCATTTTGGGAAAGCAAATCTTAGCAGGACTTAATGGTAAGGTCCTGGGGAATGTTGAGGAACAAAAAGACCTTGGAGTGCAGGTTCATAGCTTCTTGAAAGTGGAGTTGCAGGTAGGTAGGATAGTGAAGAAGGTATTTGGTATGCTTTCCTTTATTGGTCAGAGTATTGAGTACAGGAATTGGGAGGTCACGTTGCGGCTGTTCAGGACATTGGTTAAGCCACTGTTGGATTATTGCAAGCAATTCTGATCTCCTTCCTACCGGAAAGATGTTGTGAAAGTTGAAAGGGTTCAGAAAAGATTTACAAGGATGTTGCCAGGGTTGGAGGATTTGTGCTACAGGGAGAGGCTGAACAGGCTGGGACTGTTTTTCCTGGAGCATCAGAGTCTGAGGGGTGACCTTATAGAAGTTTATAAAATCATGAGGGGCATGGATAGGATAACTAGACAAAGTCTCTTCCCTGGGAGTTCAGAACTAGAGGGCATAAGTTTCAGGTGAGAGGGGAAAGATACAAAAGAGACCTAAGGGCGCAAACTTTTCACGCAGCGGGTGGTACGTGTATGGAATGAGCTGCCAGAACAAGTGGTGAAGGTTAGTATGATTGCAACATTTAAAAGGCGTTTGGATGGATATATGAATAGGAAGTGTTTGGAGGGATATGGGCCGGGTGCTGGCAGGTGGGACTAGATTGGGTTGGGATATCTGGTTGGCATGGACGGGTTGGACCAAAGGGTCTGTTTCCATGCACAGGTTAATTCAAAATAATTGTAAAAAAACACTGATTGAAACAGTGGAGTGTTTGAGCTTGAATATTAATTCTTATAAAATTAAACTTGTGAAATAAACATAAAACTGAAGAAGGGTTCACTCAAGTACAAGGGCAGCCTTGGTTACCCTCACATCAATTATCCGAATTTGAGATTATCCAAAGAAGATCTCAAGTTCCCGTAAAACTGTTATCTGTTATCTGAACAATCAGTTATTCGAACACTCAGTTATCCCAACAAAATACTCCCCGAGTGTCTCATTCGGATCATCAAGTTAGTTCTGTACTATCCTTCACTAACTGACTTTCTGGATGAGAACTTCCTGAGACTTTCCTTGTATGCTGTCTCCCTACAGAATATCTTGTCTGGGGGAGACTTCCACACTGTGATTACTCCTGTTAAAACTCAAAAGAAATGATTGCTGCTGGGCTGAAAGTGGGTGAGGCCAGCAGTGCCTCTTCCATGCATACAATGTATCGATAGCTATTTCAACAATTAGGTACATGGCTAGTGAAATGCCTATTCAACTTTGCTAATTAGGGTTGTAAACATGTTTAAGGACTCCTTTTCAACAGCTCTGACACCTTCTTCACCATTCTCTATCATTATCCTCAATTAAAGGAAACGATTTGTTGTTAGAGATAAAGGTTTTTCATCACAAAACAATAGTTACTCAATGCACCGTCAGATAGTAATATTGGCTGAATGACTGTTGTTAAGTGATACAAGAAATAGATTGTTATAGAATCAAGCATCCCATAGCACCTTTCTTTTTGCCTCAACCTGCAAAGGCATTTCCATTGAGATTACTTATTTACTCCTCTGCAAAAGATCTGTGTTCACCCCACCCAAGATAATTTGCTGATGAAATTTCCCTTCATGCTTTTGTGCCTCTGCTATTCCAAAACATTCAGCTGACCTCCCACTTTCTCTCTGTCTAAACTGCAACTAATTCAAAAACTCTGCTGCCTGTGTCTTAATTTACACCATATCCTATTCACCAACCATATTTGAGCTTGCTGACTTATATTGGTTCCCAGTTATTGAAAGCTTCACTTTTAAAATTCTTGCATCTGTTTTCAAATCTTTTACCCCTCCCAATCTTTTATAACTTTTACTAGCCCCAAAATCCCACAAGATACCTACTCTCATCCAGCTCTCACCTCTTGAACATCTCCAATTTTAATCACTCTATTTTGAAAATATGATGAGGTGGATACATAATAGGCATACATTTTGATTTCACTTTAATAAGATCCTTGTGTTGAACATACAATGGTATTGTACATTCAAAGCTGAAAATGTGTTGCTGGTTAAAGCACAGCAGGCCAGGCAGCATCTCAGGAATAGGGAATTCGACGTTTCGAGCATAAGCCCTTCATCAGGAATGAGAGAGAGTAGCCAAGCAGGCTAAGATAAAAGGTAGGGAGGAGGGACTTGGGGGAGGGGCGATGGAGGTGGGATAGGTGGAAGGAGGTCAAGGTGAGGGTGATAGGCCGGAGTGGGGTGGGGGCGGAGAGGTCAGTAAGGAGATTGCAGGTTAGGAGGGCGGTGCTGAGTTGAGGGAACCGACTGAGACAAGGTGGGGGGAGGGGAAATGAGGAAACTGGAGAAATCTGAATTCATACCTTGTGGTTGGAGGGTTCCCAGGCGGAAGATGAGGCGCTCCTCCTCCAGCCGTCGTGTTGTTATGTTCTGCCGGTGGAGGAGTCCAAGCACCTGCATGTCCTCGGTGGAGTGGGAGGGAGAGTTAAAGTGTTGAGCCACGGGGTGGTTGGGTTGGTTGGTCCGGGCGGCCCAGAGGTGTTCTCTGAAGCGTTCCACAAGTAAGCGGCCTGTCTCCCCAATATAGAGGAGGCCACATCGGGTGCAGCGGATGCAATAGATGATGTGTGTGGAGGTACAGGTGAACTTGTGGCGGATATGGAAGGATCCCTTGGGGCCTTGGAGGGAAGTGAGTATGGAGGTGTGGGCGCAAGTTTTACATTTCCTGCAGTTGCAGGGGAAGGTGCCGGGGGTGGAGGTTGGGTTGGTGGGGGGTGTGGATCTGACGAGGGAGTCACGAAGGGAGTGGTCCTTGCGGAACGCTGATAGAGGAGGGGAGGGAAATATATCCTTGGTGGTGGGGTTCGTTTGGAGGTGGCGGAAATGACGGCGGATGATACATTGTATGCGGAGGCTGGTGGGGTGGTAGGTGAGAACCAGTGGGGTTCTGTCTTGGTGGTGGTTGGAGGAGCGGGGCTCAAGGGCGGAGGAGCGGGAAGTGGAGGAGATGTGGTGGAGGGCATCATCGATCACGTCTGGGGGGAATCTGCGGTCCTTGAAGAAGGAGGCCATCTGGGCTGTGCGGTGTTGGAACTGGTCCTCCTGGGAGCAGATGCGGCGGAGACGAAGGAATTGGGAATATGGGATGGAGTTTTTGCAGCGGGCAGGGTGGGAGGAGGTGTAGTCCAGGTAGCTGTGGGAGTCAGTCGGTTTATAGTAGATGTCTGTGTTGAGTCGGTCGCCCGAGATAGAGATTGGAAGGTCTAGGAAGGGGAGGGAGGAGTCTGAGACAGTCCAGGTGAATTTCAGGTCGGGATGGAAGGTGTTAGTAAAGTTGATGAACTGTTCAACCTCCTCGTGGGAGCACGAGGCAGCGCCGATACAGTCATCGATGTAGCGGAGGAAAAGGTGGGGGGGGGGGGGGGTGGGGGGTGGTGCCAGTGTAGTTGCGGAAGATGGACTGTTCCACATATCCTACGAAGAGGCAGGCATAGCTGGGGCCCATGCAGGTGCCCATGGCAACTTCTTTAATTTGGAGGAAGTGGGAGGATTGAAAAGAGAAGTTATTCAGGGTGAGGACCAGCGTCAGGAGAATAATGTTAGTGTTGTAGAACTGTAAGAAAGCATAGCTACCAATAGGGAGACACAAGTATGTGCAGAGCAGTGAGCTGCCACAAAAAAAACATAGAACAACAAAGCAACCCACAGTTAAAATACGGGTTAAGAGAAAATGGCTGCAGCTTTTCCCCTGCTAGCTCCTGTTCAAATGACAGGGGTTATGAATTAAAACTGGAATCTCTTCCACAAACAATAGCAAAATTGTGAAGTAGCATCAGATTTGTTGAGTGAACCAGATTGCACTGTTGTCACTGTTTGGAAGAGTCTGTTTCAAAATATATCCTAAATCTCTCTGAAGATTTGAAAAACTACACGGCAGAAATGTTGAAATTGTTGAAGGCATGTTTTGAGCCCCATGTGAAGGTTACAAATGAACAGCATGAATTCAGTACTATAGACTAAGGGGAGAAGAGTACACGATCAACGTGTACCATTATTAACTTAGCTCGCTGAAATCTGCGAATTTGCGCAATTAAAGATGAGCTAATTAAAAATAGAATCATCAAAGACATGAGGGATCCTACTATGACAGTGTGAATGCTAAAAGAGAATGTGGCTCTCAACGAGGTTGTAAACCTGTCCAGAAGCTTGGAGCTTCCAAGTCAATGGGTGAGTTTGTTTACAATGTGGAGAAGAGCTCAGACCCGTCACTATGCTGAAAAACAGCTGACACCTTACAAGTGTGACATTACAGAGAATAACAAAAATATCTCCAGAAGAGCCAACAGAAAAATCAAGCTCAGAGGACAAGTTGCAAATATTGCAGAGGTAATCATGCAAAATAAGGGAAAGCATGTCCAGTGTGGAAAAACAATGTTTTAACTGTAAGCAGCTAAACCATTTTGCTTGCACATGTTTAGCTGGGAAGTGGACAAACAAGCCTATAAAGACAATTGTTACAAAGATTCAGATGAATCAAGCATGGATACCGGAGAGATATCAGATAAAGATTTGACTGATTCAATATATATCCCAAAGTCATTTAGGAACCTCAAATCCGATTTATACTGCTTTCCTAGTGCACCGGGATCTTTAGTGCTCAGTTCCAGCAAGCAGCTCAGGGAATACTGGATGATCAACCAGGATGCTATGAAGATATTAATCTGAGGGGGTTAAGACATGGTCCGTTGGGACTGTCAGCCTGAGATGGACTGTGGTCACTTCCCAGGTGTTGTTCACTAATGATCAGTGTCTTATAAAGGGGAAGTCTTAGAGTCATAGAGTCATAGAGATGTACAGCATGGAAACAGAACCTTCGGTCCAACCTGTCCATGCCGACCAAATATCCCAATCCCACCTACCAGCACCCGGGCCATATCCCTCCAAACCCTTCCTATTCATATACACATCCAAATGCCTCTTAAATGTTGCAATTGTACCAGCCTCCACCACATCCTCTGGCAGCTCATTCCATACACGTACCACCCTCTGCGTGAAAAGGTTGCCCCTTAGGTCTCTCTTATATCTTTCCCCTCTCACCCTAAACCTATGCCCTCTAGTTCTGGACTCTCCGACACCAAGGAAAAGACTTTGCCTATTTATCCTATCCATGCCCCTCATAATTTTGTAAACTTCTGTAAGGTCACCCCTCAGCCTCCGATGCTCCAGGGAAAACAGCCCCAGCCTGTTCAGCCTTTCCCTGTAGCTCAGATCCTCCAGCCCTGGCAACATCCTTGTAAATCTTTTCTGAACTCTTTCAAGTTTCACACCATCTTTACCATAGGAAGGAGACCAGAATTGCACGCAATATTCCAACAGTGGCTTAACTAATGTCCTGTACAGCTGCAACATGACCTTCCAACTCCTGTACTCAATACTCTGACCAATAAAGGAAAGTATACCAAACGCCTTCTTTGCTATCCTATCTACCTGTGACTCCACTTTCAAGGAGCTATGAACCTGCACTCCAAGGTTTCTTTGTTCAGCAACACTCCCTAGGACCTTACCATTAAGTGTATAAGTCCTGTTCGGATTTGCTTTCCCAAAATGCAGCACCTCGCATTTATATGAATTAAACTCCATTTGCCACTTCTCAGCCCATTGGCCCATCTGGTCCAGATCTTGTTGTAACCTGAGGTAACCCTCTTCACTGTCCACTACACCTCCAATTTTGATGTCATCTGTAAACTTAAAAGAGCTGGGGAAAGTGGACAATTCAAGGCTGGGAATGGACTTCATTCTACTGGATTTCTGAAAGAATGGTGACAATGATAGGGAGCAATTGTCAATGGTATGATGGGTAAAAAGTGAGGTCTGTAGATGCTGGAGATCAGAGCTGAAAATGTGTTGCTGGTTAAAGCACAGCAGGTTAGGCAGCATCCAAGGAACAGGAAATTCGACTTTTCGGGCCAGAGCCCTTCATCAGGATTCCTGATGAAGGGCTCTGGCCCGAAACGTCGAATTTCCTGTTCCTTGGATGCTGCCTAACCTGCTATGCTTTAACCAGCAACACATATTCAGCAATGGTATGATGGGACCTTATGATGAATAGAGGGGAAAGGAGGAGGGCAAGTGTTCAAAGAGGTCTTCAATTTAATAAATGTGTGGATATTTCCAAAGTCATGGGTTCTGCATGCAAACAGGAGCAATGATAATTTATATAAAGGAGCTCAACAGAAATTGGAGATGGCACAAAGTTCATGGGGCCACAGGGACAGCAAAAGGGATCAGGAAGCATGTTGGGAAATTTAGGTACCACAGTTGGAGACTGCGACTCACCCAAACTGATGCTGGATCGAGAGTCAACTGTACAATAATTACATGCAGAGTTGGAGTAAGTTACTGTAAGTTGGTGGAGTAAAACTCTGTTTGCATAAGTGCAGTAACCCTGTCTTCCTTAACTTTATAATCCCACCCCATCTTGCTTTAGTTTGTACTTCATCAACAGGTCATTCATTGTCCAAGAATGTATTAAAAATTATGAACATGAGTACCCTATCTCCAGCCTGCAGAGGTAATCAACAGTAAAGGCTTATATTTCATCAATATTCTAATTATATATGTGCATCACACTCACAAACTAGAGAACTCATAGGTTTCTGTCTTTCCCAATGTCCAGGCTCCAACAAGAAATGGCTGGTAGGAGATAAGGGACATCCCTTCCAAACATGGCTCCTGGCACCTTCACAAAACCTTCAGACTGGTGTAGAACAAGGCCGAGAGTGAAACAAACAAAAGCCTCCTACATTATACTGTAAATGTCAGTGGACTCCTCCAGCCCACTGAGCGTAAATGATAAATCTGCCTCCTGTACCTGTCTGTATATTTTGACAAAGTCATTAATGGCTGAGGACAGGGGCTTGTCCTCCACCTGTGGCTGAGCAGGTTCATGGTCTCTATCACACCTCCGAATGTCAGAAACCCAGGCCATTCCTTCCTCAAACAGCTGTGGAGACATGGCTGGATGGACTCATCAGATTGTACTCTGAACTCTAATCTAGAAGGAGAACTCATTGAGGTGAACGTCTCTGAGTTGGTGAAAGGTTCAGGAAAAAGCCTTGCCCGTGTGAGGGTTGTCTGAGGGTTCAGTGACTTCGTCCTCAGAGCTAGAGGAAGAAGGAAGAGTCTCTGGCACTGGCCTCTTTGCAGATTCACTGTGTGCCACTAGTGTCTGCAGAAGAAAAGAGACTGCAAATTAGTTGTCTAAGAGGGTTTAAAGTTTGTGCATATTAGTAAAGAGTTAACATTGGTGGTAATAGGAGAGTAGCAAACACATCATAATGAAACTCTGGTTGGCTGTGCATTGAATTCTCTTCTTTTCCGGAGAAGCAGTCTGTCCAGTTCCAGAATGTTCTCCTCAGTAGGAGTGAGAATCCTAATGTCTACTAATGCTCCTCCTACAGCACCTTTCAATCCTTGTGATCTCTTAAGGGCAAGGGCAGCAGATACATGGAAATACTGACTGCTGCAAATTCCTCTCCAAGTCATTTGCCATCCTGACTTGGAAATATATCACTGTGTCTTCAATCTCACTGGGTCAAAATCCTGGAACTCCCTCCCTAACTGCACTGTGCATGTGACTACACTACTGAGACTACAGCAGTTCGAGAAGGCTGCTCACGATCCATGGGGTGGCACAGTGACTCAGGGGTGGCATGGTGGCTGAGAGGTTAGCTCTGTAGCCTCACAGCGCCAGGGACCCAGGTTCGATTCCCACCTCGGGCAACAGTCTATGTGGAGTTTGCACATTCTCCCAGTGTCTGCGTGGGTTTCCTCTGGGTGCTCTGGTTTCCTCTCACAATCCAAAGATGTGCAGGTCAGGTGAAGTGACCAACTCCTCGGATGCTGCCTGACTTGCTGTTCTTTGACAGCACAACTCTAATCTTGACTTTGATCTCCAGCCTAAGTGCTGGTGTACCCAGTCATGGCCGTATCCTCTGAAACAAATTTGAAAAAAAATGAAAAGTGGAAGTTAGTGTGAGAAAATCATTCTGAATCATTGTAGACTGGGTGCTATGAATCTCACTTAACAAAATACTTTAATTGGAAATGGGAGAATTCCATTCTTTGATTGTATTAATATATTTAAGGGATGATCCCTCACTGGTTCTAATTTACATTAATTGATTAAAAAGTCAAATTTTATTTTGGTGTAGACAGAGATTGGCTATGTTGTCCAACATTTAGGAGTGAACATCATTTCAGGGATCATGTTTTCCATCTGTTCATATAAATTGCCCCATCTCTCAAGAAAAAAACTGTGCTAAAAACCAATGTCCATTTGGCAGCTACTAGTGGACCATCCTTCATGCACATTAAATGTAGAAAATCATCTCAGAGCATGGTGAGAGCTATGAAGAAAACTTGTAAACAAAGAATAAAGGATGTGAACTTTGGTCAGAGATGGATTTAAGGAAGAGAGCAATGGAAAGGTATGAGTAAGAATTCCAGTGGGTCTGGTCTAAGCAGCTGAAGGTAAAATCATCAGTATTCGTGTGAGTGTGACAGCTATGAGTTTGGAGTCAGGTATTACATTTCAAAGGTTGCGTTAAAATATTGGAAGAGATAACAGAAGTAGGAAGAAACAGAGTGGAAAACCTTGATGCAGGCCTTGGTGTTCATTGTAAGCTTGAAGTTAGGCCAGCTTTTTATTTTTAATGCGCCTTTTGTCACTTTTTGTTTGTTCTCTGTGTAATCATTCTCCATCTATAACTAAAGCTCAATGATTATTGTAGCTTATTGTATTCTTATTGGGATTTGAGCTATCAGCTGAGTCTGTGTGTGCTTGCACATCATTCCATCTGTCCATGGAAACAAAACAGATGTTGAGGGAAAGGAGAAACAGGTGGGTTCCTTAGATGTGTCGTTTTGGATTTGATCAAATTGTTGTCAAATATCTTCAGTAATCCTTGATATGCCAGAAAGAGGAACACACAGGAAAAGAATTTCTCTCGTGGTTCTATGTAACAACATTTCTAATGCATTCAAAAAGAATATTGTAATTTTTCAGCACATCCATTCAGTTCTGAATTTTATTTAAGTTTTTTATTATATTTATGTTGCTTTTTTGCATATTTTGTGTTTCCTTTAATTTTTAATCGGTGGACATTTGTGTTGTTTAGAGAATTGTTTGGAGAATTGAACTGCACATAACCAATCAATGAAAATGCTAAGGTCTTCTGAGATCTCTGAGTAAAGCATCTAATGTAATTTAGCTCTGTTATTCATCTGTCTCAATAAATGCACCCAATCAGAGTTACAGTGTCAAAGTCTTACAGCTTGTGACACCAGAATGCAAAGTGTGTGCTAGACTCAGAAAGCTGGGATGGTTTGTGTCTGTATGCTTTTTCAAATTGGTGCATTAGAAGTGCTGTGTGTTATACAGTTGGTTCTGCTATAACACGTGTTTCTTCAACGGAATTGGCTTTAACGTGATTGAAGAAGACCATTATTTGCAGAATGCGAACTTTCCTTACCCGTATTGGCTATAACGTGATTCCAGTCTCATTAGTTTACATGGTGTAGCTATTGCACAATTTTCTTATAATATATAAGATTGCACATGAACTGAGCTATTGCATTATATTAGAACTGACATGTCATGTTAATCCTGCAACTCACTTGCATTTAACCTCTTTGTTCTGGCCTCCAATACTCTTACAGGGAATCTCAATGCAGGCTGGACGAACAGCAGTGTAATTATTTTTAATAAAAACTATCAAAATACTTTGATTGAACCAGTTCAGAGTTTTGATCACATCTCCCATTTTTCCTCAGACAGCAAGTGCTGGACATTGATGAATGATGCGCTTACCTGATGTTTGGGAATAAGAGAGGTGTCAACTGCTGCTTGGGATAACATGATTGGTAAGGTGGCCTGTTCTGATTTCGGTTCTTTTTTTTCTTCATCTCTTAGACCATTCCCTTAATTTTTTCTCACCTATTTTCCATTTCCCTTGCAGTGTTCCTCTTCATAAATTGTCTAATTATTACACCGTTCCATTCTGGTAAAATGTCATCACCTTGAAAGATCAATCTCATCTTCTTCTCTCAACAGATATTCCCTGACCAGCTGATTTTTTTTTATCTTTATTTTAAGTTTTGAGCATCTTCAATATTTTGCTTTTTATTCACCCAAAAGGAGCAAACTGTAGGTTATGCATTTAGAGAGTAAGTTAGACTACAACTGCAAAATCAATCAATTATCATAATTGAAGTTATTTACAAATGGACGATCATGGCATGACTTGCCATATGGATATGATCTGCACTAACCTCTTGCTTGTTCCTCTTGAATGGTGTGCAAGGTTAGATTTGCATCATAGTTATCCAAAATGCAATGAAATTGTAGTTCACTGTCATACCTTATTTGCACCCCTGTGAAATTACATTCAATAGAAACTGTCAACATACGTTGTTTGAAAGAGAACTTCGCAACTACAGAATGTCATGGAATGTCTCCACATTGCATGAGAAGGTAACTGTATCAACTATTGCAAACTGTAACTATTTCCAGTCGTGTAGAACAGCTACTTTCAAGTCCAAGAATCACTTGTTGTTTATCAGATACAAGACCATAAGACTAGGAGTGGAAGTAAGGCCATTCAGCCCATCAAGTCCACTCCGCCATTCAATCATGACTGAAGGGCATTTCAACTCCACATATTTGCAATCACCCCATAGCCCTTAATTCCTTGCAAATCAAGAATTTATCAATCTCTGCTTTGAAGATATTTAACGACCCTGCCTCCACTGCTCACCATGGCAGTGAATTCCACAGGCCCACCACTCTCTGGCTAAAGAAATGTCTCCTCATTTCCGTTCTAAATTGACCCCCCTCTAATTCTAAGGCTATGCCCACAGGTCCTAGTCTCCCCGACTAACGGAAACAAATTCTCAGCGTCCACCCTTCTAAGCTGCAAATGTGTTGCTGGTCAAAGCACAGCAGGTTAGGCAGCATCTCAGGAATAGAGAATTCGACGTTTCGAGCATAAGCCCTTCATCAGGAATAAGAGAGAGAGAGCCAAGCAGGCTGAGATAAAAGGTAGGGAGGAGGGACTAGGGGGAGGGGCGATGGAGGTGGGATAGGTGGAAGGAGGTCAAGGTGAGGGTGATAGGCCGGAGTGGGGTGGGGGCGGAGAGGTCAGGAAGAGGATTGCAGGTTAGGAGGGCGGTGCTGAGTTGAGGGAACCGACTGAGACAAGGTGGGGGGAGGGGAAATGAGGAAGCTGGAGAAATCTGAATTCATACCTTGTGGTTGGAGGGTTCCCAGGCGGAAGATGAGGCGCTCCTCCTCCAGCCGTCGTGTAGTTGTGTTCTGCCGGTGGAGGAGTCCAAGGACCTGCATGTCCTCGGTGGAGTGGGAGGGGGAGTTAAAGTGTTGAGCCACGGGGTGATTGGGTTGGTTGGTTCGGGCGGCCCAGAGGTGTTCTCTGAAGCGTTCCGCAAGTAAGCGGCCTGTCTCACCAATATAGAGGAGGCCACATCGGGTGCAGCGGATGCAATAGATGATGTGTGTGGAGGTACAGGTGAACTTGTGGCGGATATGGAAGGATCCCTTGGGGCCTTGGAGGGAAGTGAGTGTGGAGGTGTGGGCGCAAGTTTTACATTTCCTGCGGTTGCAGGGGAAGGTGCCGGGGGTGGAGGTTGGGTTGGTGGGGGGTGTGGATCTGACAAGGGAGTCACGAAGGGAGTGGTCCTTGCGGAACGCTGATAGGGGAGGGGAGGGAAATATATCCTTGGTGGTGGGGTCCGTTTGGAGGTGGCGGAAATGGCGGCGGATAATACGTTGTATGCGCAGGTTGGTGGGGTGGTAGGTGAGAACCAGTGGGGTTGTGTCCACCCTTCTAAGCCATGCATTATCTTATAAGCATCTATCAGGTCTTCCCTCAACCTCCTAAACTCTAATGAATACAATCCCAGGATCCTCAGCCATTCACTGTATGTTAGGCCTACCATTCCAGGGATCATCCGTGTGAATCTCTGCTGGACACACTTTAGTGCCAGTTTGTTCTTCCTGAGGTGTGGTGCCTAATATTGGACAAAGTATTTTAAATGAGGCCTAACCAGAGCTTTATAAAGTCGCAGTAGCACATTGCAGCTATTATATTCCAACCCTCTTGGGATAAGTGACAACATTACATTTGCTTTCTTAACCATGGACTCAACCTGCAAGTCAACCTTTAGAGAATTCTGGACTAGCACTCCCAGATCCCGTTGTACTTTGGCATTATGAATTTTCTCACCATTTAGAAAATAGTCCTTGCCTGTATTCTTTTTTTCCGAAGAACAAGACCTCGCATTTTCTCACGATGAATTTGCTTACAAATTAAACATTGTGGCATTAGAAATGTGTATGCGGAACAATAATGTCTAATTGTCAAAGCACAGAAACAAATTGTTGTGAATAAGCAGTCAGAATCTTACATTTGTATCTGTACATCTGTTAATTATCCAGGCTGTGAAAGGGAATAGAAATATTCAGACTATAGACATTTTACAATAGTACATGACATCCTTTTTCATGCAAACTACTGCAATGCTCATTTCAAAGCAAAAAGAAGAATTGGGTTAATTTTAAGAACTTCAAAATGAAATTGCTAACTCAGCGTATAATTCTACAGAAAATGTCATCGGCTATTAGTCAAATACCAGACAGCACTCATAGAATATAATTAAATTTTATAATGACATTTGTCAGAAATACTCATGATCCAGACGAGGTGGTTGTATTAAGCAGTGAAAGAAAAGATTGTGTTGAACGAAGACTGTATGAATAAAAGGGAGATTGAGTAAATGATAGAATGGAAGATTAAATGAGGCAGATTGGACGAGTGAGGGACAGATAACAGGAGATTTATTAAGAGTGTGACCACATAAGGAGAGCAGAACTGAAAAGAAGTCATACCAAAGTCATGATGTAGATCAGGATAAATACATTGAGAAGTATAGCTGTCATTCTCCATGAAAACAAATACTGCTTCATGATGATTTTTAACATTCTGGAATTGAAATGATTAATAAATGGAGTAAGGTTAGGTATATAACAAAGCAATCTTGCATAATAAAGGGAAACTGGTAAAAACAATTGGATTGTCTGATGAAGCAAATGCATCAACAAATGTTGGCACCAGGATGTGAGGAATGCTCTTTCTTTCTGTAGTTCCACCAGTCCATGGGTCGCAACATAAATTTGGCTTATCTGGTTCCTAATATGGTCAATTCAAATGCCTTCTATGTGTTAGGCTTAATTTAAAAAGACCCATCAACCAGGCATCTACAAAAAACACAAAATTATTAAATACAGGCCAAAGCTTATTCAATGAAGATGCAAAACTGGTTACCTCACTTAGTTTGCAATATAAACATATCTTTGTTTACGACTGTAAAAAATTCAAAAAAAGAGATTCATTTTGGGGAAGAACACCCTCTGTCAATTGACTTAGTTCTTGAAGGCAATAAGAATAAGGGTTGCAATGTTCAGATGGCTGTCAGTGTGACCTCAAGCATATTTAGTCAGGCTTCATCACACATATGTAGCCATCTCAGGGATCTTGATCAACATCCCTTGAGCTACTATTGACCAGAAACTGAACAAGACGAGTCATATAAGTATTCAGGCCACAAGAGCAGGTCAGAGTCTAGGAATATTGCAATGACTAATGCACTGCCCAAAACCTATCCATCGTTTACAAGGCACAAATCAGGGCTGAAATGGAATACTTCCTACTTGTCTGAATGAACAGAGTTCCAATAACATACAAGAAACTTGACAGATTCCAGGACAAAGCAGCCATTGGATTAGCACCACAGCCACCAATATTCACTCTCTTCATTACAGAAGTGTGTACTATCTACAAGGTGAACTGCAGAAATTCACATAGACTCCCGAGCCAGCACTTTCTAAGCAATATTTAAAAGAACAAGGGCAGTAAATAAATGGGAACAGCTGCAAGTTCCCCTCCAAGTCATTCACCATCCTGACTTGAAAGTACATTGCTATTCCTTCAGTGTCACTGCTTCAAAGTTCTAGAGCTTGTTCCCTATGACAATATAGTTCTACCTTCAGTAACTAGATTGCAGTGGGTTGAGAAAGCAGCTCACCACCACCTTCTGAAGGGTAATTAGGGACAGGCAATAAATTCTGTAACAACGAACAAAGGTCAAATTACATGAATGATTGTAAAATAAAAGACCGATTGGTTATGAGCAGGGAATTTAGAAGTCTTAATTTGTTGGAACAACAAGAATAGCAATATTTTGATACAAACCTGTGATAGAAGTCAAACATCCACAGAATCTCAGAGATTGTCACTTCGATTTTGTTGCGTGAGGGCTTCAGAAGCTGAACCAAAATTATGATGATGACACAAAGCTGCATATCACTGGGTGTAATCAGAGCAGTGTGGATGGATTTAGAGTACATTAGAAGCAGACTGCAATAATTTACACTGCAATTCTCTCTCTCTATTGCAGACTCACATGAACACATGGACTTGAAAATAAAATGGAGATCAATTAGTCCTTATCTAATGCAACTATTGGATCAAAGCTTGGTTTATCTAGGATTCCCATTTTGAGCACTGTGTGGAATTTGATTACATAGAATGTGAGAAGGTATTGAAAGTAATTTTGACTGATCAATGTAGGCATTAAATGTGGAGATTAAGTATGAGATCTGAGGGAAATAATTTTCATAGAAGAACTTAAAAAGTTTCTCCTTCCATTAGTAAGAATTCATGTAGAATACCTGAAGATTTCAGTAACAAGACAGGCAGCTGATACTTATAGATGAGTACACATCCAAACTTATTTTCCAACACCTCTCCAAATTCAAAAAGGGTAGAAGGGATGAGGTGAAAGGGTGGGGGGGGGGGGAATAACATATGAGAAACTAGGTATCTTTTCTTTTACCCTTTCCTAATCATTAGTCTAATTAAATATTATAAACATGGGATATCCTGCAAGTCCCCACTTTTGTTTTAGAACTGAAATGGGAGGAGTGCACTGTCTTTCTCACATTCCTTTTCTGTGTTAACATTAGAATAAAAAGATCAACCAAGTTTCTTCCTTGATCAGAAAATTACTGATTTAATATAAAATATAACTTATTTAATGAAGAAATATAAAAATGGTAATCTTTTCCCTCAGATGGGGGATTTCAAGCCGAACGGCACATTAAGATGAAAGGAGAGAGATTAAAAAGATACAAGGGGTACACTTTTTATACGGAAAGTGGATCGTGTGTAGAATGAACTTCCTGAGGAAATGGTGAAAGTGGGTACAATCACAACATTTTAAAGACATTTGGATAAATACATAAATAGGAAAGATTTGGAGGGTTATGGGCCAAGAACAGGCAGGTGGAACTAGTTTAGTTTGAGATCTTGTTCGGCATGGACTGAAGGGTCTGTTTCCATGTTATACAACTCCCTGGCTCTGAATCTATGGATTTATTTCTGCAGAGATTTACTTTAAAAAAAAACACTCTGCGTCAATGAGTCTTAATTCTTGAAGGCAAAAGATATAAGATTTGTGAATTGAGTTGAATTGAATTGAATTTATTGTCACATGTACTGAGACACAGTAAAAAGCTGTGTGTTGTGAGCAATATAGGCAGATCACATAGTTAAGTAGTATAGTTAAGTAAATAATACTTAAACAGTGGCAAAAGCAAAAACACAGGCACAGGTAAATGTTAAGGGTCCATTCAGTATTCAATCAACAGTAGGGTAGAAACTGTGATGTTCGAATGGCTGTCAGTCTAATGCTCTACCATCAAATATGTAGAGAGGTGAAACCAAATATTAGCAGTTATCTCAGTCATCTTGGCAGACACAGTTTGGTTGGGAAACGCAATCTTGAGAATGTTTCTGCTCCAGAGGGCCATTGGGATTCACAATAAAATGGTTTTCAGGAATAAGAGAACTGAGCTGGGAGCTCTTTCCCTTTGATAGCCTGGTCACCAAACTACTTAAAACAACATCCAAAGCAAAATCTGCAATGTGACAGTCTTAAACCGGGGAGGGTGGGTAAGTGTCATAAGTAAATAAGCAGTTATTGCAAAATGTATTACTTGTAAATTTCCAAGTTTCACTGTCCTTTCATTTGTTTGTAAAAACACTTCAATAATCCATAACCATTTAAGATCAAGTCCACAAAAATTATTAAATATAAAGTGATCACTACACTTGAATGCATTCGATAATACACTAAACCAGGGGAAACTGTTAATCAATGTAAATGCAGATACCTTATCTTGGTGGTTATGGTTGAAAAGAGAATGTGATGAAACATTTTAGATCAGAAGCGTTTCATAGAACATCGAACATAGAACATAATGCACAGTACAGGCCGTTTGGCCCTCGATGTTGCGCTGCCCTGTGAAACCAATCTGAAGCCCATCTAACCTACACTATTCCATTCTTGCACATATGCCTATCCAATGACTATTTAAATGCCCTTAAAGTTGAGGAGTCTTCTACTGTTGCACGCAATGCGTTCCATCCTCAACTACTCTGAGTAGAGAAATTACCTCTGTCATCTGTCCTATATCTATCACCCCTCAATTTGGAGCTATGTCCCCTCGTGCTAGCCATCACCATCTAAGGAAAAATGTTCTCACTATCCAACCTATCTAGCCCTCTGGTTATCTTATATGTCTCAATTAAATCACCTGACAACCTTCTTTCTAACAAAAACAGCTTCAACTCCCTTGGCCTTTCATTGTAAGATCTTCCCTCCTAACCAGGCAACATCCTAGTAAATCTCCTCTGAACCCTTTCCAAAGCTTCCACATTTTTTCTATAATACGGTAACCAGAATTGTAAGCAATACTCCAAATGCGGCCACACCAGAGTTTTGTACAGCTGCAATCTGACCTCATGGTTCCAAAACTTAATCCCTCTTGCAGTAAAAACTAACACACTGTATGCCTTTTTAACAACCCTATCAACCTGGGTGGCAACTTTCAAGGATCTATGTACCTGGACACTGAGATCTCTCTGCTCAACTACACTACCAAGAATCTTACCATTAGCCCAGTATTCTGCATTCCTGTTATTCTTTCCCAAGTGAAACACCTCACACGTTTCAGCATTAAATTCCATTTGCCACCTCTCAGCCTAGCTCTGCAGCTTATCTCTGTCACTCTGTAACCTACAACATCCTTTGTCACTATCTACAACTCTACCCACCTTAGTGCCATCCACAAATTTACTAACCCATCCTTCTATGCCCTCACCCAGGTCATTTATAAAAATGACAAACAGCAGTGACTGAAAACAGATCCTTGTGGTACACCACTAGTAACTGAACTCCAGGAAGAATATTTCCCATCAACCACCACTCTATGTCTTCTTTTAGCTAGTCAATTTCTGATCCAAACCGCTAAATCACCCTCAGTCCCTTGTCTCCGTATTATGTGCAATAGCCTATTATGGGGAACCTTATCAAATGCCCACTGAAATCCATATACACCACATCAACCACTTTACACTCACCCACCTGTTTTGTCACCTTCTCAAAGAAATCAATAAAGTTTAGTGAGGTATGACCTACGCTTCACAAAACCACGTTGACTATCCCTAATCAGCTTAGTCCTTTCTAGGTGATTATAAATCCTATCTCTTTTTGTCCTTTTCAATACTTTACCTACAATTGAAGTAAGGCTCACAAGTCTTTAATTTCCAGTGTTGTCTCTACTCCCCTTCTTGAACAACATTTGCTATCCTCCATTCTTCTGACAGTATTCCTGTAGACAATGACGACATAAAGTTCAATGCTAAAGGTTCAGCAATCTCCTCCCTGGCTTCCCAGAGAACCCTAGGATAAATCCCATCCGTCCCAAGGGACTTACCTATTTTTATACTTTCTAGAATTGCTATCACCTCCTCCTTGTGAATCTCAATCCCATCCAGTCTAGTAGCCTGTATCTCAATATTCTCCTCGGCCACATTGTCTTTTTCTAGTGTGAATACTGATGAAAAGTATTCATTTAATGCTTCCCCTATCTCCTCTGGCTCCACCCACAATTTCCCACTATTATCCTTGATTGGCCCTAATCTTACTCTAATCATTCTTTTATTACTGATATACCTATATAAGGACTTAGGGTTTTACTTTGTTATATTTGCCAACGATTTCTCATGTCCCCTCCTGGCTCTTCTTAGCTCTCTCTTTCACTCTATCCTGGCTAACTTGTAACTCTCAAGCGCTCTAAATGAGCCATTACATCTTATCCTAAGGTAAACCTTCTTCTTCCTCATGAAAAGAGATTCAACTTCCTTAGTAAACCATGGCTCCCATGCTTGACAACTTCCTCCCTGCCTGACCGGTACATACTTATCAAGGACACACGGTAGCTGGTTCTTGAATAAGCTCCACATTTCAATTGTGCCCATCCCCTGCAGTTTCCTTCACCATCCTATGCACCCTAAATTTTGCCTAATCATATTGCCTTTCCCCCAGCTATATACCTATCCATTTCAGTCACTAAAAACATAACCGAATTGTGGTCACTATCACCAAAGTGCTTACCTCCCTCCAAATCTCACACCGGGCCAGGTTCATTACCCAGTACCAAATCCAATGTAGCCTCATTTCTTGTTGGCCTGTCTACATACTATATCAGGAAACTATCCTGCAGACATTGGACAAAAACTGATCCATCTAATGTACTTGAACTATAGTATTCCCAGTCAATACTTGGAAAGTTAAAGCTCCCATAACAACTACCCTATCACTTTCGCTCCTATCAAGGATCATCTTTACTATTGTTTCCTCGACATCCCTGGAACTTTTTGGAGGCCTATAGAAAACTCCCACAGGGTGACCTCTCCTTTCCTGTTTCTAATCTCAGCCCATACTATCTCATATCATGAGTCCTCAAATGTCCTGTCTGCAATCATTATACTGTCCTTGACTCGTAATACCACACCACTCCTTGAAATCATTTCAGTTACTTTTTTAACACAGGTTTGATCTATGAACTGATTGATGCTCACTATTTCTTCTAAGGAAGGTAGAAGCAAGTATAACAATGATTACAGTGACTTGATATGATAGATCAAATGCATTGCTGCTGATGAGAGTGGAATATATTAGAACAAGACAACAATCAGTCAGAGATTTGGAACTTTAATTGCGTGTCAAACTTGGATTGCAAGAATTTGAAATCATGAAAGGAAACCATATTAATATTTCCATCCATAGGAAAAGCTGATTTAGCTATCAGGCATTTTGAGACAACTTCTGCCATTATTGTGAAACAGAGGCATGAAAAATATAGTTAGAACATGCAATAAAATTTATTCGCAACAATGATAAGGATCCCCTCCTCCTTACCTGCCATCTCACCAGCATCCACATCCAGAAGATCATCAGCTGTCATTTCCACTACTTCCAGCGAGATGCCATCATCAGTCACATATTCCCCTCCCCTCCCTTGTCCATCTTCTGCAGGGACTGTTCCCTCTGGGACACACTGGTCCATTCTTCCTTGACTCCCAACACCCCTCCCCGCCACAGACTTATGACATCTTCCCCTGCAACCACCTATGGTGTAACACCAGACCATTTACTACTCCCTCCTCAGTTTTCAAAGGCTCAAACTTACCTTCCAGGTGAAGCAGCACATTACCTGCACTTCACATAATCTGGTCCACTGCATTTGCTGTTCACAATGTGGTTTCATCTAATCTGGGGCAATAACATCTACATTCTGCCCCCAAAAAGACCCTGAGCTTCCAGTTGCCTGCCACTTCAATGCACTACCTTGTTCCCTGGCCAACATCTCTGTCTCAGACTTGTTGCAGTGTTCCAGGGAAGCTCACTACAAGGTGCAAGAACACCACCTCGTTTTCTGCTTTGGGACCCTGCAGTCCTCTGGACTCAATATCAACTTTAATAGTTTTAGGGCTTGAACTCTCCCATGTCCTAGCCCCCAACCCCACACCCCAGCCTTGTTATCACATCGTCTGCCACTACACATTACCTATTCTTAGCCTCCGACGGTGTCCATTAACAGCTATTCACTCTCCTAGTCAGATCACTCTCCACTCTTATCTGTCTAACTGTTCTTCTCTCTCTTTGGGCTCTACCTCACTGCCACTCAATTGTTTACTCCTTACCTCCTCCCCCACCCTATTTTCTGCATATAAACCTACATTTTTCTCATTTGGGGAAAGGTCACCTGATCTGAAACGTTAACTCTGATTTCTCTTCACTGCCAGACCTGCTGAGTTTTACTAGCGATTTCAACAAATATAAACAATTGGATTCAAATGAATCACTTGAACAATATAAAGAATGTAGGCTCATTCTAAGAACAAGATCAGGAAAGAGTGGTTATGAGAGAGCCTTGGCATGTAAGGTTAAAGATAATCCAAAGAGATCCTACAAGTACATTAAGAGCAAGAGAACAGCTGGAGAGAGAGAGTAGGGCCGTTAAAGATCAAAGAGGTTGTCTTTGTGCTGCATCTCAGGAGATGGGAGAAATATTAAAATTAATATTAATATTAACTAATTTTGCATCAGTTTTCGCTCTGGAGAAAGAAATGGAGGATAGAGAACTCAGGAAATATGTACTTACGTTTTGGAAACAGTTTATTTAGATTAAATACAGTACAGAAACAGGTCCTTCGGCCCAACCAGTCCACACCGACCCTCCGAAGAGTAACCCATCCCAACCTATTTCCCTCTGACTAATGCACCTAACACTATGGCTAGAAAACATAGCCAATTCACCTAATCTGCACATCCTTGGATTGTGGGAGGAAACCAGAGCACCCAGAGGAAACCCAGGCGGACTATGCAAAGTCCACACAGATAGTCACCTGAGGCTGGAATTGAACCTGGGACCCTGGTGCTGTGAGGCAGCAGTGCTAACCACTGAGCTACTGTGTCACCTCATGCCATTCACATGACTGCATAGGAAATGCTAGAGGTCTTAGGTGAATAAATGAAGGTGAATAAATCTCCATACCTGACCTGGCATATCCCACAACATTGTGGGATGTTAGGAAGGAAAATGCAAAGTCCTTTGCAGAAATATTTTTATCATTTATAAATATGTGTGAAGAGTTGAATGTCTGGAGAGTGGCAAACGTTTTACTTTTGTTTAAGAAAGGATGTAAAGAAAAGCCTGCGAATGAGAGACCTGTGAGTCTGATCTAGGTGGTGGGTAATTTGTTGAAAGTGATTCTGAAAGACAGGATCTATATGCATTTGGAGAGGCAAAGAATGATTATGGATAGTCAGCATGGTTCAGTGCGAGGGAAACCATGTCTTACAAACGATTGATTTTTTTTTGAGACAAGTAACTAAGTAGATTGAAGAAGGCAGAGCAGTAGGCATTGTTTATTTGGACTATAGGTGTCTTTTTCCTGGGATGGAAGATTTCAAGACCAGGAAGTATATTTTTCAGGTGAGAGGAGAAAGATTTTAGAAATGCATGAAAGGCAATTTTTGTTACACAGAGTGTGGTTCGTGTGTGGAATGAACTTTCAGAGGAAGTGACGAATGCAGCTACAGTTACAACTTTTAAAAGACATTTAGCTAATTACTTGAATAAGAAATATTTGGAGGGATATGGGCCAGGTGAAACTAGTTTTGTTTGGGATTATGGTCAGCATAGACTGGTTTTACCAAAGGGGCTGTTTCTATGCTATATGATTCTATGAGAGTATAAGAGTACCCTCCATGTAATCCCTGGAAACTGATACTAAGCTAAGATTCAGCCCGTCATTTCTTTAAGATTGCCAATAAAGTTGGATGTGTCCATATTTGGCATCTAAAAATCAGAGAGGAACAAGGCCATCATTTTTGCATCCATTGAATAGTTATGTACACCAGAATGCCTTTCAGCCCATCAAGAAATAACCAAAGCCAACCTGAGGAAAAATCTGTTATTACAGTGAATGTTTAGCATCAGAATGCACTGCCTGACAGAATGGTGGACACTGTTTCAGTTTTGGATTACAAATGGGAATTGGATAAGTTCCTGAGGAGGACTACAAGGAAAGGGCATGGACTTTGATGAGTTGAAATGTCTAATTCTGTCCTGTTGACCATTCTGTTTTAATTCATTTTTGTCTTGTTCCTGTTTCATTTTTAAATGCAAACAGGAATTGCAGTCAGGCAACTTAAATAGCAGGGAGGAGAAAATGAGGACTGGAGATCAGGGTCGAGAGGGTGGTGCTGGAAAAAAACAGCAGGTCAAGCAGCATCCGAGGAGCAGGAGAGTCGATATTTTGGGCATAAGCCCTTCATCAGGAGATCGGAGTCCAGAGTATGGTGCTGGAAAAGCACAGCAGGTCAGGCAGCATCGGGGAGAGGAGAATAGATTCTCCTGCTCCTGAGATGCTGACTGATCTGCTGTGCTTTTCCAGCACCACACTCCCAACTTAAACAGCATTTTTAAAACAGATAAATAATGCACAGTTGGTACAAAGAGTGTTTCTTTGTGATGACTATAGAATTTTCTGTCATGCATTAGATCTTTCTTCACTACCTCTATTAAAATAACAATAGCCAGCTGAGTTGTAGCAATTGTTTGAGGACACTCTTATGGCCAAGATTTGGAATGAGGGCTTACTGTTCTCACAGAAGAAAAGGGTAACATTGTGTAAACCATTCATACTGCAGCATCCTTCCCCTGCATCACAGGATACATTTACATTCTGCAGACCATAGCTGTTCCAAAGTGTCATTGCAGATTTGATATAGTGAAAGGATATGTGCAAAAGAGCAATGATTCCATTCTGTGGGTGATATTGTACCTCTATGATGGTACTACAGTGAATTGTGCCATAGTTAATCAAGTGCACAAAAATGTGAGCCAGGAGTGTAATTACCTTCTTATTCTGCCAGATACCAGCATGCTGGAAGTACAAAATATAACATCTCAAATTACTCATTCACTCCATCTCAGTGTTACATTCAGAAAACAATGCTACTGATTGGAATTTGATAGGTCAGCACTATCTGCTTTCACTCACTGTTTCCTCCTGGAACCTATTACAGGGGTTGACCACTCCTTCATTGAAATATTGTATAAGATTCATTACTTTTGAATCAAATTGAAGCTTCCTGGCATGGTTGATATTATATAGACCGTTTACAATTGTAAAAGAGCATTCATATCACCTCATAACATTAACACAATCCCTCAATTCTTCCAGTTGCTCTCTTTGGTATATATTCAAAGAGACTCTTACCAGCGAATACAATTTGGTGATGTTGGTACAAATGTAACTGCTTCAAGGAATAACATGAACCCTGTTCTGTGAATATTGGAAAGTTAGTGCTTAAATTCAAGAAAGTGAAAAACATCACAGCAGTTATGATATGATTCAAGATCTCAAGTGTTATCAGGAGTTTTGCCCTTCACAAGCAAGAAAATAACTGTAATCCTCCAGATTGATTTTATTTACCTTAGTAAGATCAATTTATGTGTTATATTGAGGGTGCAACTATAAAATAGCAATGTTACTTAAGACAGATAAACAAGGAAATGCAATTAACTTTTTTTCTCTCAGCCTTGTCGTTCTGATTTTTAAGTAATTGGGACAAATAAAAAGAATGAGATAATGAGATTAATGTCAGTAGGAGCTTCTTAAATACTTTTTTCTCCTTTATTTATAGCCCACATATACAACATCATCTTACACAAACTGCTGACAGCCACTTAGAGGATGAATGTCACCAACAAACTGTGAACATTCAGTCCCAAAATAGCAAAGATGCCAGGGCAAGACTTACATATTGTGTTTAGTCTGGGCTTGAATTATAAATACTAATGATAAATAATAATGAGGACTTAATATACAGGACTCTCTCCATTTTTTTATTCACTCTTCGGATATGGGTGTTGCTGACAAGGTCAGTATTTGTTGCCAATTCCAAATTTGCTTGAGGTAGTGGTAAGCTGCCTTCTTGAACAGTTAAAGCCCATTGAGCACAAGTCCATTTGTCGTGCTGTTGGGAAGGGAGTTCCAGGTTTTTGCCCAGTAAAGGAACAGTGATATAATACCAAGTCAGCACGGTGAATAGATTGGAGGGGAATATATATCTCCATTACCTTTGTCCTTTTTGTTGATAGAGGTTTTGGATTTGGAAAGTTCTGTCGAAGGAACCTTGATAAATTACTACACCGCATTTTGAAGGTGATTCACATTGTTGTCAGTATGGAGGAAATGAAGCAATTTTCCAATCAACCTGTTCTGCGATGTAATTACATAACTCTGAAGCAGGTGTGGCTTGAACCCAGGCCTCCAGCAGTAGGGAGACTACCACTGCATCACAAGATGTGATGTTTAAAATGATGGTTGGAATGTCAATGGTTGTATTGTCTTGGTGCTGTCAAGAAATTTGATGGTTTCATTTCAAACACAGTTTCTTTTTATCTGAGAATTTTAGCATCCACAATATTTCTTGGTTGTTGTTAGAGCTACTGACTTGACCCCTGCATTTAGTGGTCAGATTTTGGCAAGTGAGGAGGTGATAACTCACTGTAGAATGACCAGTCTTTGACCTGCTCTTGTAGCCAAAGTATTCATGTGACTGGTTCAATTCAGTTTCTTATTAATGGTAACCCAGGATGTACCTGAGGGGGAATTCAATGTTGAGAATGTTATTGAATGTCAAGGAGAGATGGTTAGGTATTCCATTGTTGCAGATATCATTGTCTGGCATTATTTGGCATGAATAACTTGTCCCACTTATCATTCCAAGCCTGAATTGCTGCATGTGGACAGTACAGAAATATAGTGCAATAATCAGCGAATACCCCCGCTTCTAAACTTATGTTGAAGGATAGGTTATTGATGAAACAGCTGAAAATGCTTGGTGCTAGGATGCTAACCAGAATAAACTCTGCAGTGATGTTTTAGGTTGAAAATGTGTTGCTAGTTAAAGCACAGCAGGTTAGGCAGCATCCAAGGAATAGGAAATTCGACATTTCGGGCATAAGCCCTTCATCAGGAATGAGGAGAGTGTGCCAAGCAGGCTAAGATAAAAGGTAGGGAGGAGGGTGGGGGGAGGGGAAATGAGGAAACTGGAGAAATCTGAGTTTATCCCTTGTGGTTGGAGGGTTCCCAGGCGGAAGATTCCCCTCCCCCCACCTTGTCTCAGTCGGTTCCCTCAACTCAGCACCGCCCTCCTAACCTGCAATCTTCTTCCTGACCTCTCCGCCCCCACCCCACTCCGGCCTATCACCCTCACCTTGACCTCCTTCCACCTATCACATCTCCATCGCCCCTCCCCCAAGTCCCTCCTCCCTACCTTTTATCTTAGCCTGCTTGGCACACTCTCCTCGTTCCTGATGAAAGGCTTATGCCCGAAACTTCGAATTTCCTATTCCTTGGATGCTGCCTAACCTGCTGTGCTTTAACCAGCAACACATTTTCAACTGTGATCTCCAGCATCTGCAGACCTCATTTTTTACCCAGTGATGTTTTAGGGCCAACAGCAACAGCTATCTTTTTGTGAAAGGTATGAGTCTTCCTTTTATTTCCTACTGACTTATGTTTTGTGAGGGAATCTTGATGTCACACGTGGTTAAAAACTTTCAAGTCACCTGAGAGTTCAACTCTTTTCTTTAGCCAGAGGATATAAAGAAGTCTGGAAATGAGTAGCCCTGGCAGAACCCAAGCTGAGCATCTGTGAACAGGCTGTTACTTCATAATTGGTGCTTGATAGCACCGTTGACAACATCTTCCCTCACTTTGCTAATGACTGAGAGTAGACTGATTGGGTGGTAATTGATCAGATTGGATTGGTTCTTCCTTTTGTGAATTGGAAATCTTTGGGCCACTTTCACATTGCTGGGTAGATATTTTTTGCAGCTGCAATAGAACAGCTTGGGTCATTATGTGTCTAGCTCTGAAGCACACATTTTCCGCATTGGAAATTTCACAGCTGGAAATAAGTACATCATCCCCGTTTCAGAGCATTTCTAACATTCCTAATTAATCAGAACATCATTTTATTACAGCATAGTATCAAAATTGTTTTTAACTCTGAAGTGAGATATTTTTATATTCTATTGTATTGCACGCTGCAAAATTTGTTCTTGTTGCCTGGTTTATGTGTTTCCTCAATACTATGCAGTAATGACTGACATGGTACCTGTCAAGTATAAGAAGTAGAAAACAACTACTTTTTGTTTTGTTTGAAGAAGGTAAGAAATAAGAAGAAAGAGACTTACCATTTTGACACAGGGTCAGCAAACATTACTCATATCATATCTTAATGTATTTTAATGCAATTTACATTGTTGAATTTGAGTTTACAAAGGTGAGCAAACTGCGTACTAAAAATTATTCTTTTTAAAGGGACACCTTTTTTAAAGAAAAAGGATATTGTTAATTGGCTACTATATAAATATTTGACATTTTCAGTCTGAGAGTTTCTATTCCATTTCACTGTGCTATCTTCTGGCATGAATTATGGCTTTAATATAAGCCAGCCTAATGACTAGTGAACATACAGGTGATTGGTGAGAATATCTGAGCCTGTGTACATGAAGGAGGTAGATGATACCAGGGACTGAAGCCTTCACACAATTGGTATTTTTGTATCATTTACATTCAATGCTGATCTTGAAACTGTATTTAGAAGTACATAACATGATATATTGAGATTTTAAAAAAAACCTTTTGAACTAGGAAAACTTTTGAAAAAGATTCTTATTATGAGAATAATATGTATGCATTCAGCAGTTATTTTTATTCATTCAGGAGATGTAGGCATCCCTGGCTGAATCAGCATTTATTGCACATCCCTAATAGTTAACCAGAGTGCTATGGTCTGGTATCCCATGTAGGGCAGACCACATAAAGGTGATAGATTTCCTTCCTGAAAGGACATTAGTGAGCCTGATGGACTTTTCCCCTTGACAATCAGCAATGATTTCCTGGTTATCATTAGATTCTTAATTCCAGGTTATAACTGAATTCAAACTCAACCATCTGCTGTAGTAGGATTTGAACCCAGTTCCCTAGAACATTACCTAGATCGCTAAATTACTAACCGAATGACAATACCAGTAGGCCATTGTGTACTACCTTCCCACCCTACTCCCTACACACACATTCAGATACATGCATGCAAACATGATACTCACATACATGTGGATTTGCCATAGAAATGGGTGGGATTCTCTTTGGAGGATTGGTGTGGACTCGATGGGCAGAATGGCCTGCTTCCATACTAGGGATTCTATGCGTCCATGAAATACATACAATTACTTTTCCTTTAATTTGGAAGAATGAGTAGGTTGTTCCTTCAACTAAAATGGGGTGGGGGCAGGAGCGTTGTTGTTGGTGTATGGAGCTGTTCTTAGATCCTTTGAAATACAGTGTTAAGTTACAGATCATCATTACAGAATGGTATTTCATCACTCCTTCAAGGGCTGACTTCATACTTACATTAGGTGAAAGTGCGGACTGCAGATGCTGGAGATCAGAGTGGAGAGTGCGGTGCTGGAAAAGTACAGCAGGTCAAGCAGCATTCGAGGAACAGGAGAATCGATATTTGTCAGGAATCCAATGACACTGCCCTATCATCTGGAATTCCTGATGAAGGGCTTTTGTCCGAAATGTCGATTCACCTGCTTCTCGGATGCTGCCTGACTTGCTGTGCTTTTCCAGCACCACACTCTTGACTCGTATTTACATTACCATCTGTGAGCATGTGACACTTGCAAGTCAAGGGTTACATCTGTCATTTTAGCAGGTGCCTGGCTTACCTAACTCTCCCTCCTTCCCGACCAAAGATCGTAACATTCTTACATTCTTCAGCTCAGAACATATCCTGCTCTGATAAATAGAACCTAGATCTCGGTGTTTCCTGTGAAGGGTTTTATCCTCCCCTAGCTGTTTCTGTCTGTAGAGGGCAGTGAATCACCTCCCATATTGCTTTTAAATTGACTGCATAAATCATCCCGGCAGAGATGGGGCTCTAGCTCTGCTACTGGTCAATGACTCTCTGGAGGGCCTGGTTCCTGAAACCTGAAATATTGCTGAAAATGATAGTTGGTAAAAAGAATTGATATCATAGTGATTCTATGTGTTCCCAGGATGGCGTTGTGTAGCAATGATTGTATAGGAAACGTTGTGATGAAACTCAATCTCCTGTATTCCCACAGCTGTTCAGTGCATTTTTAACAGCTATCTTGAATGTTTCAGGCTTGTTTCTTCCACTGTCAAAGAGCATAGAGGAATCTAGCTCTAACTTGGCACAGAGCTTGTCCACTCTGCAGTTTCTCCATCTCCTATTGTGTACAAACTCTTCTACTGCAGCCTACATCACAGTCCCAGCTCTCTATCTGAATTTTATGCTTCCCTGTCGGTGGGTTTGAATGTCAGGTGGATGGTGGGGTCATGTAAAATCCAATCAATGGCCTTTCTCCCCCTACCCAGCAACCCCCACCTATTTTTAGGGAGAAACAGAAGGGATTTGTTGACCCTCCCAGCCTGGGCTTATTGAGGCTGTAAGTGCCCAATTAAAGACCACTTAAGTGCTTCATCACATCCCAGCTGCTATTTTATACCTACGGCAGGAAAGACAAATGTGTGTCTTGCTGAATTAAAAGAAACAGAGAGCAGTGATCCATGGATATTCTTCTGGCTGGAAGAAGATTGCTTGTTCCAAGGGATTAGAATGTTAATAAATTGATTCATGGGATGAAAGCATCACCAGCTAGGCCAGCATTTATTGCCTATTCCTAATTGCCAGAGGGCAATTAAGAGTCAACCACATGACTATGGGTCTGAGTCACCTGTCAGGCTAAACCAGGTAAAGATGACAGTTTCTTTCCCTGAAGGACGTTATTGAACAAAATGGATTTTTCCAACAATTCACAAAGAAGTCATGGTCATCAGTAGACTTCTAAGTCCAGATTTTTGTTGAACTCAAGTTCCATTATCTGTCATGGCAAGTTCAAACCTAGGCTCCCAGAACATCACCTAGCTGTCTGGATTTAACAGTCCAGCAATAATAACACTTGGCCTTCATTTCCCCACTGGACATATAATATTAGTATCAGTGTGTTTCCTAATATGTAGTCATGACCTGCATCTTTGTGTGCAAGGGATAATTTCAAAGTTTGCAGATGACACAAAACTTGGAAGATTTTTAAATAGTGAGGAGAACTTTGCAGAATTCTATTGGACATAGACACATTGAATCATAGAATTCCTACAGTGCAGAAAGAGATCATTCAGCCCATCAAGTCTGCACTCACCCTCCAAAGAGCATCCCCCATGGGTCCCTACCCTACCCCGTAACCCTTCATTTACCTTGTCTAATCCACGTAGCCTGCACATTCCTAGTCACTTTGGATAATCTAGCGTGGCCAATCCACCTAATCTGCACATCTTTGGAGCAAATCGTTGGGCTGTGGGAGGAAACTGGAGCACCTGACAGAAACCCACACAGACGCAAAGAGATTGTGCAAACTATGTACAGCCAGGCTGAATGCAAATCTGCGTCCCTGGCACTGTGAGGCAACAGTGCCAGCCGCTGAGCCACTTTCGGTGGAGTAGGCAGACAGGTAGCTGATGAGTTTCAATGCAGAGAAGTGTAAGATGCAGCATTTTGATAGGAAGAAAATTGAAACACATTATATATTGTAAACGATTCTAAAAGGGCTACAGGAGCAGAAACATATGGGTGTATATGTGTTCGGATCAGTGAAGGCAGAGGGAGAGGAGTAAGTGAAGCATACTTCTACATTCTCAGCTTTATTAACAGGGGCATAGAATATAAGAGCAAGGAGGTGTTATTGAATTTGTGTAGGGCATTTATTAGAACTCATCCAGAGTATTGTGTACAGTTATAGGTGCCACATTATAGCAAGGGTGAAAATACAGAGTGCAGAATTGATTTGCAAGAATGGTTCTAGGAATGAGAAACTTCAGATATAAGGATAGACTGAAGAAATTGGAATGTTCTCCATAGAGAGAAGAAGAATAAGAAAAAGATCTTACAGAGGTTTACAAAATCATCAGCTCATTATGGAATGGATAGGGAGAAACTGCTATCACCCATAAAAGGAACGGGTATGAGAGGGCATAGATTTAAAGTAATTTGCAAAAGAAGAATGATGCTATAAGCAAAAATCTTTAGTAAGTAATATGGGTTCTGCAATGCACTGGCTAGAAGTGTCATGGAGGCAGCTTCAGTTGAGGCATTCAAGAGGGCAGTGGATAATTATTTGGATAAAAATATTGTGTCAGATATGGGGAACAAGCAGGAGATTGGCAAGTGGTAATGATGCTCTCTTGGAGAACTGTAGCAAAGACAATGGGCCACATTGCCTCTGTCTGTGACGTAAGAATTCTGTGAATTTTCTATGAAGCTGTGACTGTCTGTATTCCCAGCAATAGCCATCTTTCCTGCCTGACATTACTGGAACTGCAGAGATGCTGGCCATCTGAATGGATGGTATCTCCCAAAGATGAAACTGCCTGCACCCACTTGGTTGTTAAATTAAAGTGGGGCAGTCTTTCATTCTCTGGGTTGGCTCTCCATTGAATATTCCATTGGGAGATATGGACAGGGATCTCCGTGCAATGTAAAGTCCAGCCCTTTGCATGTGGACAGGCTGGCTAATACTTTGATCTCTGCGTGACGATGCAGTAATACTCCCAGCTCACAAATCTGGGAACACCACAGACTTTCCAGAATGCTTCCAGAGACATTGCAGTGGTAAAGAAATTTACATGATTTCATCTGCAAGTTGGGTGACTGGCTCTTTTGAGTGTTGGGGCCTCCTAAGCAGATAAAGACATGATCTTTGGTGAGTGACAAGTGAAAACATTTGCAAGATTCAAATTCACTGCTTGATTTTACAGATGTTACAGTAACACTGGTTTGGAGATATGCAAAACATGAAGGGTATCTCACACACAAGCATCTTTTCTTATATGTGAGGCATAGACGGCATTGTGGGGCCTATTCAAAGGGCTTCTGGTTCCCATAGCATCACCTCCATCAACATTACTGAACATTTGGCTTCCAAAATACTTGGGAAATGGTTTTCAATTTTAAACGTTCTTGTCTTCAGCAAACTTAACTAACACTTCCTGACACTTTTGGACATTGCAGTGTCTAACCACCTCAGTGAGGTACAACACAGATTCACTAGGTTCACAGGACTCTAAATAATTCAGTAATTTAGATAAACATAGCTTGTATTAACTGACTTTCAAAGATTGAAGGTCATAACAATCAGGAGCAGGAGTGGGCCAGGTAAAAACAATGACTGCAGATGCTGGAAACCAGATTCTGGATTAGTGGTGTTGGAAGAGCACAGCAGTTCAGGCAGCATCCAAAGTGCAGCGAAATCGATGTTTCGGGCAAAAGCCCTTCATTGCCCGAAACGTCGATTTCACTGCACTTTGGATGCTGCCTGAACTGCTGTGCTCTTCCAACACCACTAATCCAGAAGCAGGAGTGGGCCATCTTGCCCATTGAGCCTGCTCTGCCATTCAATATGATCATGGCTGATCTTTTCATGGACACAGCTCCACTTATCCACTCGCTCACCATAAGCCTTAATTCCTCTCCTGTTCAAAAATCTATTGATCTTTGCCTTAAAAATATTCAAAGAGGTAGCCTCAACTGCTTCACTGGGCAGGAATTCCACAGATTCAAAACCCTTTGGGTGAAGTAATTCCTCCTCAACTTAGTCCTAAATCTGCTCCCCTTTATTTTGAGACAGTGGGGCCTGCAGATGCTGCAAAAATCAGAGTTGATGAAGTGTGACACTGGAAAAGGCACAGCAGGTCAGGCAGCATCTGAGGAGCAGGAGAGTCAACATTTTGGGCAGGACCCTTCTTCGGGACCCCCTTATTTTGAGGCCATGCTTAGTTGACTTAGGTGACTTGGTTAAGGTATTTAAAGTTTAAAAAAAATCATATAAATTCAGAGCAACTATTTTTTCTTACGGGTAACCCATAAGAAAAGGAATAAATACTGAAAATTTGGCTTAGGCCATTTAGTGTGAAATAATGCAATAGTTCTTTCCACAAGATGGATCATCGATATCTGGATTTCTATTCTAAAAGTCAATGGATTCTAAACTATTTGAAATTTTCAAGACAGATGAATAAATTATTGTTCAGTACATGTATCTAACGATATGGTACAATTGGAAGTGATTGGATTTGAGATACAAAGCAGTCTTAATAAAGTTTAAAAAAAGAACTGCAGATGCTGGAAATCAGGCACAAAAAAACCCCAGAAACATTGTTGGGAAAAATGCATCAGGTCTGGTAGCATCTGTGCAGAGAAATCAAAGTTAACATTTCGGGTCCAGTGACCCTTCCTCAGAACTGATGGTGGCTCAGAAAATGTTGTTTTTTTATGCAGAAGATAGGGTGGGGGGAGGGTGTAAGGAATAAATGATCACTTGAGGTAGAGCCCGTAGAGAGAGAAGAACAGTTGGACAAGCAAAGGAGTGGATAATAGTCAGCCAAGGAAAATGAATAACTGTTAATGGAGATCATGTGATAGCAAGGCCTGATGAGTGGGGGTTGGGGAAGTGAACTCAAGCCCAAAATTTGTTGAACACAATATTGCGCACAGAAGGCTGTGGCATTCCCAATTGGAAAACGAGGTGCTGTTCTTCTAGCTTGTACTGAGCTTTGTTGGAGCCCTGCAGCAAATGTGAGACAGAAATGTTGGCCAGAGAACGGGGTGGTATGTTGGTGTGGCAAGCAACTGGAAGCTCAGGGTCTTATTTGCGAACAGAACGTAGGTGTTCTGCGAAGTAGCACCCAGTCTGCACTTTGTTTCCCCATTGTAGAGGAGACCACATTGTGAGCAGCAAGTGCAGTAGGCCAGATTGTTTGAAGTGCAGGTAAATTGCTGCTTCACTTGGAAGGTATGTTTGGGGCCTTGGATAGTGAGGAGGGAGGAAGTAAATGGGCAGGTGTTACACCGTCTGTGATTGCAGGGGAAGGTACTGTCAGGCTGTGGGGAGGTCTTGGGCGTGAAGGAGGAGTAGATCAGGATATTTGATGGGGAAGATCCTTGTGGAAGACTGATAAGGGAGAGGAGGGGAATATGTATCTGGTGGTGGCATTTTACTAGAGGTGGTGGAAATGACTGCTCATGATCCTCTGGATGTGGATGCTTGTAAGTAAGACAAGGGGACCCTATTGCTGTTGTGGGAAGGAATGTAGGGGGTGAGGGCTGAAGTGCAGGAGATGGGTTGCACTCAGCTGAGGGCCATGTCAACTACAGTTGCCAACAACCGTAGTTGTCAATGACTGCTGATAAAGTTGAATATTGAAACAGGCTGAAGGGATTGAATGGTTTAAGTCTCTCCCAATATTTCTATGATTTACTTTCTCATTGCTGGCACACTTTCTCACCAATAAGACACAAGTGGGTATTGCAGATGCAGATGCAGATCAACTGATGAAGGGCTTTTGCCCGGAACGTCGATTTTCCTGCTCCTCAGATGCTGCTTGATCTGTTGTGCTTTTCCAGCACCACTCTAATCTTGACTCACCAAGAAGGTGTCTAGTGTCTCTCTCACTAAATCATGGTCCATGAAATGGCAGATGGACTTTAATCCAGACAAATGCAAAGTGATGCATTTTGGAAGATCTAGTTCAGGTGCAAATTATCCAATAAGTAGCAGAACCCTTAGAAGAATAAACATACAGAGAGATCTGGGCATGTAGGTCCACAGATCCCGGAAAGTGGCAACACAGGTGGATAAGGTGGTCAAGAAGGCAAACTTTCCTTTGTCAGGCATTGAATGTAAAAGTTGGCAAGTTATGTTACAGCTGTGCAAAACATTAATTAGGCCAAATTGGAATATTATGTGCAGTTCTGGTCGCCACACTACCACAAAGAGGATGTAGAGCAGGTTTACCAAAATGTTGCCTGATCTAGAGGGTTTTAGTTATGAGGAGAGGTTGGATAAACTCAAATTGTTTTCACTGGAAAGATGGAGTTTGAAGGACAACCTGACAGAGGTCTCCAAAATTATGAGATGCATGGCTGGGTTCGATAGTCAGAGGCTGTTTCCCAGGGTGGAAAGGTCAACCATAAGGAGGCACAGGTTCAAGGTGAGAGGGGAAAGTATAGGGGAGAAGTGTGAGAAACATTTTTCACTCAGACGGTGGTGAGTGCCTGGAATGCATTGCCAGTGGAGGTTGTGGAAACAGGCACTTGAGCAACATTTAAGGCATGCTGCAAATGTGTTGCTGGTCAAAGCACAGCAGGCCAGGCAGCATCTCAGGAATAGAGAATTCGACGTTTCGAGCATAAGCCCTTCATCAGGAATGAGGAGAGTGTGCCAAGCAGGCTAAGATAAAAGGTAGGGGGGAGGGGCGATGGAGGTGGGATAGGTGGAAGGAGGTCAAGGTGAGGGTGATAGGCTGGAGTGGGGTGGGGCGGAGAGGTCAGGAAGAGGATTGCAGGTTAGGAGGGCGGTGCTGAGTTGAGGGAACCGACTGAGACAAGGTGGGGGAAGGGGAAATTAGGAAACTGGAGAAATCTGAATTCATACCTTGTGGTTGGAGGGTTCCCAGGCAGAAGATGAGGCGCTCCTCCTCCAGCCGTCGCGTTGTTATGTTCTGCCGGTGGAGGAGTCCAAGGACCTGCATGTCCTCGGTGGAGTGGGAGGGAGAGTTAAAGTGTTGAGCCACGGGGTGATTGGGTTGGTTGGACCGGGTGGCCCGGAGGTGTCCTCTGAAGCGTTCCGCAAGTAAGCGGCCTGTCTCCCCAATACAGAGGAGGCCACACTGGGTGCAGCGGATGCAATAGATGATGTGTGTGGAGGTACAGGTGAACTTGTGGCGGATATGGAAGGATCCCTTGGGGCCTTGGAGGGAAGTGAGGGAGGAGGTGTGGGCGCAAGTTTTACATTTCCTGCGGTTGCAGGGGAAGGTGCCGGGGGTGGAGGTTGGGTTAGTTGGGGGTGTGGATCTGACGAGGGAGTCACGAAGGGAGTGGTCCTTGCGGAACGCTGATAGGGGAGGGGAGGGAAATATATCCCTGGTGGTGGGGTCCGTTTGGAGGTGGCGGAAAAGACGGCGGATGATACGTTGTATGCGGAGGTTGGTGGGGTGGTAGGTGAGAACCAGTGGGGTTCTGTCTTGGTGGCGGTTGGAGGAGCGGGGCTCAAGGGCGGAGGAGCGGGAAGTGGAGGAGATGCGGTGGAGGGCATCGTCGATCACGTGCGGTGGAGGGCTCCTCCAACCACCACCAAGAACCATTCCCTTCGTGACTCCCTCGTCAGATCCACACCCCCCACCAACCCAACAGCAACACATTTGCAGCTGTGATCTCCAGCATCTGCAGACCTCACTTTTTACTCCAACATTTAAGACATGTCTTGATAGACACTGGAACAAGAGGCAAACAGAGGGTTAGCAATTTTATATAAGCAATAAGTAACAGGTCTAAATAAGGATTATCCAGCACAGGCTTGGTGGGCCGAAGGGCCTGTTTCTGTGCTGCAGTGTATATGTTGTATATACATGTCTCTCCAGACCAGACTGTTAAAACACTGTTAACAGATTGCTCACCAAACAACGCTCCTGGTGCCAGAGACCTGCACACACACAACTCTGGTGCACAGGACCGCTGTCTAATGGTTACGTGCTGTTCCCACAAGCACTATATTGCAGAAAGTCATATATCTGCCAGAAAGATTTATGGTTAGCAATGATCTCAGGTAAGATAATTATTCAATGTCCAATTTCTAGCAGCACCGCATAAACTGGAATCATAATTTACAGATTGGTTGAGTGAAAGTATTTATCTTTGAAAGTGGGAAGTATGAATTCAGTCCACTGTATGCATAGTCATTGCTGTTCATTCACAAATGAATCTGCTTCATAGCAAGACATTTGAGCCAGAAACCAGCATTAACTCTGTGGGTATGCCTCAGAGCTAGGTGGCCACATGCCATGCGGAAAATGCTTTGTGGGGAGTTTGCTACTGAGATTACAGCATGGAATTTATAATGCAAGCTCTCTGAATGGAATAATCATGAAGTTGAATTATGTTCATTAAACAATTCTTTGCTTAGCTATTGCCTTTTCCCCAGGATCAAATAAAAGGGCTGAATTTTGCTATGAGCTTTAGAATTCTAACATTCTGGTAAAAAAACAATTATTGAGCCTGGGCTTGTCAGCAGCAAGGCTGTCTTGGCAATTTTACCACAATAGGTCTATTTATAGGCTTTTGTAGGTGCTTCATAAGACCATAATATATAGGAACAGAATCAAGCCATACAGCCCATCAAGTCTCCTCCTCCATTCAATCATTTCTCAACTTTGAGTGGCACAGTGGCTCAGTGGTTAGCACTGCTGCTTCACAGTGCCAGGGACTGGGGTTCGATTCCAGCCTCGGGCGTCGGTCTGTGTGGAGTTTGCACAGTCTCCATGTGTTTGTGGGGGTTTCCTCTGGGTGCTCCGGTTTCCTCCCACAGTCCAAAGATGCGCAGGTTAGGGTGAATTTGCCATGTTAAATTGCCCACAGTATTCAGGAATGTGTAGATTAGATGCATTAGTCAGGTGAAATGTAGAGTAATAGGGTAGGGGAATGGGTCTGGGTGGGTTACTCTTCGGAGGTCGGTGTGGGCTTGTTGGGCTGGAGGGCCTGTTTCCACATTGTAGGGATTCTATAATTCCATTCTCCTGCCTTCTCCATAATAATCATCTGATTAAGATGAGTTGTGAGTGATGATCAATACATGTGGATATGATATTACTGCTATCACAGAGACATGGTTGAGGGAGCGGGAGGACTGTCGGCTAGGTACGGAATCTCCAGGCAAGATGAATGGAGAGGGTTGTAAAAGAGGAGGTGGTATCGTAATATTAATTGAGGATTCAATTAATGCTTTCAGCAGTAGTGATACGTAAGAAGGTTCCTCTGTTATAGCTAGACCTTCTAGCACGTGCTAGAACTTAAAGACAAAAATAGAGCAATCACTATAGACTAGGGATAGTTTGTAGGTCTATAGTGGGTCTGTCAGGGAGATATTGAAGGGCAGATATGTAGACAAATTATAGGGAAGTTTAAAAATATTAAGATAATAATTGCTCAGGATTTCAACTTCCCCAATATTAACAGAAACAGGAGTAGGCCATTCTGCCCCTCAAGCCTGTTCCATTCAATGAGCCGATCTGTGGCCTCATAACTTAACCTCTGAACTCCAGGTATCATGCCTATACTCTCTCTGAGGCCAGTATATCTTTTTTCAGGTACGGTGCCCAAATTTGCTCAGAACACTTCAAATAGCATCTAATCAGGGTTTGGTATAACTGTGGCATAGTTTTTTTATCCTTGTTTTCCAGTCCTCTGGCTACAAAGGCCAGAATTCCAATACATTTCTTGATTAATTTCTACATCTGTTCATGACAGTTTAAGATCTATGCACCTGAATCCCCAAGTCCCTTTGGACAATCAAAGAGTGAATAGACAGAGTGTTAAAGGTTTAGACGGGTCAGAATTGTTAAAATATTTACAAGAGATCTCTTTAAGCCAGCATGTAGAAAGTCCTACAAAAAAAAGGCAGTTCTCAACCTAGTTTTGGGGAGCACCACTCGTAAGTGGTAGAAGTGGGGAAGCATTTTGGTGATAGTGAACATAGCCATGATGGGCTGGAAGTATAGGTTCTGAATTGGGGGGCAAGTTAATTTTTATTTGTTAAGGCAGGATCTGGCCTGGGAGACTGGAAGCAGCTGCTTGTTGGAAGATCTATGTCTGAGCAGTGGGAATTATTTAAAAGGGGAATAGTGAGAGTACATGGTCAATATATTCCTGTAAATGTGTAGGGGAAGCAAACAAATCCTGGGAAGACTGGATGTTGAGGAACATACAGGATCAGATAAATAAAAAATAGAATGATTATCGAGGGTTTTAAAAAAACAGTAGAAACGGGAAGAATGTCAAATGTTTAGGCAATTACTTACAGAATGAAATTAGGAGAGTGAAAGCAGGCATGAGAAAATACTGACCAATAAATTAAAGGATGAAAAAAAAGTCATTTTACGAGTATATTAGCAGCAAGAAAATGACCAGAGGAAGAGTAGGCCCCATTAGGGACCAAGATGGCAAATGGTGTGTCGACTCACAGATGATGTTTTAAAGATTACTTTGTATTCACTATTAAGTAAAACAATGCACGCGCAGAAATCAGGAAGGGTGATGATGATACCCTAAGCAAATTAGAATTGAGAATGTCGAGGTATTAGCAACTGTATTGGGTTTAAAACTGGATAAATCGCCAGGACCAGATGAGATGTATCCCAGTCTGCTGTGGGAAGCAAGGGAGGAAGAAAACAACGGGCATTGACATTTATTTTCAAATTCTTTCTGGCTACAGGAGGAATGCCAGAGAACTGGAGGACAGCTAGTGTGCTACCATCATTCAAGCAAGGTGGTAGGGATGAACCAGGGAACCACAGGCCAGTGAGTCTAACATGAGTGGGAGGGACACCTTTAATTCAATTCCTTGGTTTTTTTTTCAATCTCCATATGAAAAGATAGGGATTAATTGGGAATCAGCAAGATGGCTTTGTCAGATGGAGATTATATCTTACAAATTTGATTTTATTTTTTGAGGAGGTGGGTAGGTACATAGATAAAGGTGCAGTGGATGGTAAGATTTTGTATGGCAGACTGGTCAAGAAGGCTGTGACCCTTGGGATGCAATGCAAAACTGGCTCAATGGCAGGAGGCAGAGTGGCAGTCATAGAGTCATATAGTAAGGAAACAGATCATTCATCCCAACTCATCCATTTTGATCAGGTTTCCAAAAAAAATCCCTGGCTGAAGGTTATTTTGTGACTGGAAGCCTGCTTACAGTGGTGTTCTGTATGTTTTGATGCTGGATCCCTTGCTGTTTGTACTGTACATTAATGATTTAGACATAATTATAGGAGACTTTGTCATTAAGTTTGCATCCAAATGCTGTAGAATTTTATGGTACATGTATATAGAACCACATAATTACATTCTGCTGAGCACATGATTCAACCCTTCATTCTGCCCTGTGAAAAAGACTTGATCCACGTCATTCCTTGTTGTCACTATACAATGCAGCTACACCCTCCTTCTCTTTCTGTTTACGTCTGTCATTCCTACCTCATCCTTATCTTTATGCAATATGACATCTCTTTCTAAAAGTCAGCAATACATTCCATTCATCAAGTGGACACATGCCATTTTGTTCCTCATAGGTCTATTCTTTCTTTCTTTGCATTATAAAACAGAGAAAAGCAGGGAACTAGAGTGGATTCTCCAAACATTTTGCAGTCAGTAAGCACAGATGTGGAAGTGTTGGAGATCAAGAAGATTTGCAACTGGCCTGTTAGAGATGGGAAAACAGAGAATAATTCACTGAAGGAAGACAGTCCACAAATGCTCCCACATTCAATGATGAGTGAGTGCAGCATATCAGTACAAAAGATGAGGCTCAAACATTTGCATCAATTTTCAGCCAGAAGTATTGAGCACATGATACATCCAGATGTCCCAGTAGGTGTCAGACTTCAACCAATTCAGCAATGGTACTGAAGGCAAGTGCTCCAGAACTTGCCATGCCCCAAGCCAAGTTGTTCCAGTACAGATATGACACTGGCATCTACCCAACAACATTGTCCAGGAATGCTCTGAACACAAAAGCTGTACAAATCCAACCCAGCCAATTACCACTCCATGAGTATACTCTCGATCATCAGAAGAGTGATGGAAGTTATCTTCAACGGTATATGAAGTAACATTTGCTCAGCAATAACATGCTCAGTTTGGGTTCTGCCAGGGCCTCTCAGCTTCTGACAATTTTGGTTACAAATATGGACAAAGTAGCTGAATTTCAGAGGTGAGGTGAGAGTGACTGCCTTTGACATCAAGATGGAGCTAGATTCCACGGAAGTCATGATGAAAACACTCTGATGGTTGGAGTCAGAGAGGAAGATGATTGTGATAGTTGCATGTCAGTCATTTCATCTCCAGGACTTCTCTATGGGAGTTCCTTAAGAGAATGTCCCAGCTCCAACCATCTTCATTAATGATCTTCCCTCCATCATAAGTTCAGAAGTAAGGATGTTCACCGATGATTGAAAAATGTTCAGCATTCATAACTCCTCAGATGTAGACCCAGATAATATTCAAATTTAGTGGCAAGTAGCCAGGCAATAATCATCTACAACAAAAGAAAATCTAATCATCATCTCCTGACATTTAATGGTGTTGCTATCATTATTACCATCCTAGAGGTTACCGATGGCTGTAAAATGACTGGAATCGATATATAATTACGATGGCTGCAAGACCAGTTCAGAGGGTAGGAACCCTGCAGCAAATAACACATCTGCTGATACACTCTACCCTTCCCAACAACAATGTATGTCTACCAAAACCGAATGATCTGCAGTGATTCAAGGGGCAGCTCACCACCATCATCTTATGGGAACTAGGGATGAGCAGTCAGTGCTGTCTCAGCTAATGAAGCCCACAATGAAGCTAATGAATAAAATCATTTCATTTTAAAAATCTGTAGCATGTCAGTCAGAGCTGCAAAGCTGTTGGCCAAATAATTCTGACTGGCATCAGAAGTGACAAAGATTATATAATTTCTGCTTCTGATAAACAACCAGAAGTCACCGGTCTTTAAATATTTATGCGTCACTAGCTGGAAAATTCTGGACATGTCTGTGGCCCAATGCTGAAAGGATACAAAGGCAACATAAAGCTGACAGTGATGGTGACTTTTATAGTCAGTGACAAAATCGCAGTTTTCAACTACAGCAGGGGATATGTCTTCTTTTAGGTTGTTACTTGTGTCTGATATTATCTAACATGTATTTGTAATCTGAATGTCCAGAGGGACTGATGTTCAGACATACCAAGAAAATTGTCCCTTTGCCTATAGAGCCTGTTTTGTGGGCAGTGCCCTCTGTGAGTGGCACCATTCTGCTGGTCTATCTCTGCTCCTGATCTCTCTGCTGTATATGTATTTCCGATCATTTTGGTCCTCATTTAAGTTCTTAACAGGCAGTATAAGTGGTGCATTACCTGATATTTTTATAGAGTCATAGAGCTGTACACCATGGAAACAGACCGTTTGGTCCAACTCATCTATGCTGACCAGGTATCCTAAATTAGTTTAGTCCCATTTTGCAGCATTTTGCCCATATCCCTCAAAACTTTTCCTATGCATATACTTAACCAGAAGTCTTTTAAATATTGTAATTGTACCAACCTCCACCACTTCCTCTGGCAGCTCATTCCATACACACACCACCCTCTGCGTGAAAACGTTGACCACTTAGGTTCCTTTTATATCTTTCCCCCTCACCCTAAACCTAGTTTTAGATTTCCCAATCTAGGGGAAAAGAATTTGGCTATTCACCCCATTCGTGCCCCTCATGATTTTATAAACCTCTATAAGATCATTTCTCAACCTTCGGTACGCCAGGGAAAACAACCCCAGCCTATTCAGCCTCTCCGTATAGCTCAAACCCTCCAACCCTGTCAACATCCTTGTAAATGTTTTCTGACCCTTTCAAGTTTCACAAACATCTTTCCTACAACAGAGAGACCAGAATTGCATGCTGTATTCCAAAAGTGGCCTAACCAATGCCCTTTCTACTGCAACATGACCTCCCAACTCCTATACTCAATGTTCTGATCAATAAAGGCAAGCATAGCAAACACCTTCTTCATGATCCTGTCTATCTGGGATGCCACTTTCAAGGAGCTATGAACCTGCAATCCAAGGTCTCTTTGTTCAGCAACACTCCCCAGGACCTTACCATTAAGTGTATAAGTTCTGTCCTTATTTGCTTTCCCAAAATGCAGCACCTCGCATTTATCTGAATTAAACGGCATCTGCCACTCCTCGGCCTATTGGCCCATCCGATCAAGTTCTCATTGTACTCTGAGGTTATCTTCTTTGCTGTCCACTATACCTCCAATTTTATTTAATGATTTTAGGAAGGAGTACCAGGCTTTTAAATCAGCAGCACTGACCTATTACTGGGATATAGTTTCAAGTCATGATGATGTGTATCTTCGAGGGGATCTTACTGGAAGTGAGATGCCTTTGGTCTTCTAGGTGGTGGAGGCTACAAGTTTGGAAAGTGGAATACACCTCCAGAATATAGAAGTTCACCTCTCAGCAAAAGTACTTCAGTTTCAGCAAGTAAGAAAACAACTTTGGACATTGAGAATTTATTGGTTCATCATTTCAATTGCTGCAATAAATTCACTTTGGTTTTATTGATGAGGTTCAGGAAGCCAGGCGTAATAAAGGACCAATCACTAAAAATGTGTGTCAATAATAGTTTTTGTGAGTGACTAGCTGGAGAATATTGCATTCAACTAGCCTAATGCACTGGAGTAAATGCAGATGTTGGAGAATTAGAGTCAGTTTCTCTGCACACTGTCAGGCTCATGCATTTTATCCCTACCTAATCATACATTCTCTTTCTAATTAGAGCATGAAAACATGAGAAATAGGATGAGTAGTCAGTCTGCTCTGCCATTTAGTAGAATTATGGCTGATCTGACAGTCCTCATGTTCATTTCCTGCTCTTTCCCCTACTCCTCAAGAATCTATTTTAGTCTTAAATATACACAAAGACTCTGCCTCACAGTTCTCCAGAGCAAGGAGTTCCAAAGGCTCTCAACCCTCTGAGAAAAGAAATTCCTCCTTATCCCAGTCTAAAATTGGTGCCCCATTACTCTGAGACTGTGTCCTCTGACCTTAAAATCTCCTATGGGAGTAAATATCCTTTCAGCATTTATTCTGTCAAGCTTTTTAAGAATCCTAAAAGTTTCAATGAGATCATCTCTCATTTTCCTAAACTACAATGAGTAGAATCCCAACCTTAGTTTCATCTTTGCACATAACACAATCTCTCCATACCAGGGATTACCTAAATGAACCTTCTCTGAACTGCCTCCAATGAAACGATATCTTTCCTTAAATAAGGGGACCAAAATTGCTCACAGTTCTCCCAATGTGGCCTCACCAACACCTTGCATAATTGCAGGAAGACTTCCCTACTCTTACAATGCTCTTGAAATAGGGCTGCAAATGTGTTGCTGGTCAAAGCACAGCAGGTTAGGCAGCATCTCAGGAATAGAGAATTCGACGTTTCGAGCATAAGCCCTTCATCAGGAATAAGAGAGAGAGCCAAGCAGGCTGAGATAAAAGGTAGGGAGGAGGGACTAGGGGGAGAGGCGATGGAGGTGGGATAGGTGGAAGGAGGTCAAGGTGAGGGTGATAGGCCGGAGTGGGGTGGGGGCGGAGAGGTCAGGAAGAGGATTGCAGGTTAGGAGGGCGGTGCTGAGTTGAGGGCTGAAGAGCTTCTGTGCAGAGGAGATGACCTGGGGGGTGCAGTGAGAGAGGGACTCACTGAAATCCTTGTAGAGGGAGGAAGAGAGCTTCTTCAAGGAAGGCATCCTTGTAAGAGGATTCGCAGTAGGTTAAAATCTTCGAGTAAAAAATGAGGTCTGCAGATGCTGGAGATCACAGCTGCAAATGTGTTGCTGGTCAAAGCACAGCAGGTTAGGCAGCATCTCAGGAATAGAGAATTCGACGTTTCGAGCATAAGCCCTTCATCAGGTCTCTCTCTCTTATTCCTGATGAAGGGCTTATGCTCGAAACGTTGAATTCTCTATTCCTGAGATGCTGCCTAACCTGCTGTGCTTTGACCAGCAACACATTTGCAGCTGTGATCTCCAGCATCTGCAGACCTCATTTTTTACTCTTGAAATAGGGCCAACATTTCATTAGTCTTCCTGATTACCCACAGCACCTGTGTGCTAGCTTTCAGTGTTTCATGTACAAGTACTCTGCAACTCCCTCTGTGTTGCAGCTTTCTGTAGTTTACCTTTATTTAAATATTATTCTGTTCTTTTGTTCTTCCTTCCAAAGTGAACAATTTCATGTTTTCCCACATTACACCCCACTTGCCAACTTTTTGCCCACTTACTTAAGCTATCAATATCTCTCTGTAAACTTAAAATCAAACAACACTAGGTTATAGTCCAACAAGTTTATTTGGAAATGCTAGTTTTCGAAGTGCTGATTCTTCCTTTGAAAGCTAGTGTTTCCAAATAAACCTGTTGGACTATAACCTGATGTTGGGTGATTTTTAACTTTGTCCACCCCAGTTCAACACCGGCACCTCCAAGTCATCTCTGTAAATTGTTTGTGTCTCTCTTGAACCCTGCCTTTTCACCTACTGTGCATCCTCTGCAGATTTGGCTACAGTACATTCACTTCCTTCTTCAAAGTCATTAATATGTATTGGAAATAATTGCAGTCCCAGCACTGATTCCTGTGGAACACACCGGTCACAGATTGCCAACCTGATATAGAATCCCTTATCCACACTCGCTGTTTCTTGCCCATTAGCCAATTCTCTATCCATGCTAATATATTACTCCAACATCATGTGTGGGCACTTATGACTTATCTTTTGGTGAGATACCTTATCAAATACTTTCTGGAATGCCAAACAAAACACACATACTGGTTCCCTCTATCTGTTTGAGACTTACTCAATAAACTCAAATACATTAGTCAAATATGATTTCCATTTCATGAAGACAGGCTGACTCTGCTTGATTAGATTATGATTTTTCAAATGTTCTGCAATTACTTTCTTAATCATTGATTCCAATACTTCTCCAGCAGTAAATATTAGGCCAATCAGCCTTTAGTTTCCTGCATTTTTGACTCCCTCCCCTTTTTGCTTAGGAGTGTCACATTAGAGTTTTCCAATCCTCCAGTACTTCAGGGTTGGGTACTTAGCTGTCTTTAGCCTCATTAGTTTGTCTCACACTACTTCCTTACTGGTGATGGCACTCAATTTCTCCCCTGTATCCTTTGATATTAGTGGTATGTTTGGAGTATCCTCCACCATAAAGATTGATGCAAAATATCTGCATAACTCCTCCGCCATTTCCTTGTTCCATCTTCCCAAATTCATTTTCTAAGAAGCCTACCTTCACTTTGACCTCTCTGCTCTTTATTATACATTTTAAAAAGCTCTTCTTATCAGTTTTTATATTTCTTGCTAGTTTGCTCTTGAATTTCAATTTCTCTTTCTTTGTTATCATTTTGTCCTCCTTTGTTGGATTCTGAATCTGTTCCAATCTTTGGGGCTATCACTGACTTTGGCCTTACATATTTTTTCTTTTAAATTAATAGTCTCCTTAATTACCTTGGTTAGCCATGGTTGGTTTGTCTCTCTCTTAGAATTGTTCCTCTTTTCTGGGATGTGTTTTTGCCAAGAGTCACAAATTATCTCCTTAACTGTCTGCCACGGCTAGCTTATTGTCTTTTCTGCTAATCTATCCATCCAGTTCATTTTTGCTAACTCTTTCCTCATTTTATTGCAATTCCTTTTACTTAAGTTAAAAACAACTGTTTCTGACTCAAATTTCATTATCTTATAATCATTACTTCATAGGGGATCTTTTCTGAAGCCATTTATTAAACCTGCCTCATTACCAGATCCAAGATAGCCTACTCTCCAGTTGGCTCCAGGACATATTGCTCTAGGAAACTAGCAATTTATGAATTCACTGTCATTGCTACCATTTCGAATTTGATTAATGCAATCAGCATAAAAATTAAAGTCACCCTTAATTGCTGTTCTATTCTTTTTAACATGCTCCTATTATTTGTTGATTTCAAGCCTTTCCTGCAGAGTGGCTACTGCCTGGGCTCTGTACATTACCCCTGCCAATGTCTTATTTCCCTCGCTGCTTTTCATGTCAACACAAATGTATTCGACATCATCCAAGCCTGGATCATCTCTCACAACCATCCTCATTGTTATCTAACCACGTTTTCTATCCCTTCTGACTCTCTGTAAGGTTAAGTATCCCTGAATGTTAAATTGCCAGTTTTGACTTCCTTGTAACTATGCTTCTGTAACGACTATGAGACCATATTCATTTACCTTGATTTGTTAGTTAATTTATCCTATGTTGTATTTTAAGATACAAAACCTTTAAGTTTGTTCTCTTAGTGAATTTTCCTATAGTTTTATGTTTCCTTGTTACTATTAAGCCAAAAGCACTGTACGCAGATTTGGTTATGCAATTCGCCAGGACTCTGGTCCCAGCATATTAATGTGGAGTCTGTCTCATCAGAACGGCTCCCTTGTTCTCCTGTGAGATCATTTTTTTCCTTACCAATCTTTAAGCCTTGCATTTACCTCTTTAATGTTGTTGACCCTAGTAGCAATCTGGAGACAATTACCTTTTTTGGTTCTGCTTTTTAATTTAACTCCTAGCTGCTTATGTTTCCTCAGCAGAGCCCCTTCTTCTTTCTATCTTTATGGTTGATACCTAGTTGGACCACGACAACTGAACTTTTCCCCTCTCTCTCCAAGTTCCAACCCAGCACAGATAAGATATCCGGAACCCAGGAAGCAGACAGGCAACACAGGCTTCATGACTCTCTATCTGGGCCATAGAGAACAGTATCGATTCGCTTGACTATGCTATCCCCAATTACAACTACATGTTTCTTCTCTCCCCTCTCTTGAATGTATGCTATGGTCAGTTTGTTCATCCTCCCAACTGTACCGATCTTATCTATACAGGGAGTAAGAATCTCAAATCTGTTTTCAAACCGAAAAATTGAAGTTCCTTTGGCACTATGTTCTGATTCTCTCTATCTGCCTTGTTTGTAGTCATACCATCCTGTCCTTGGTTATAGACTGAATTTGAGGGGTCTAACAGCCTCCAGAAACAGTGAACAGGTATCTCTCTTCCTCCTCGATGTGTAGCAGTGTTCGCAACTCAAACTCCAGCCATCAACTCTCAGCCAGAGTTCCTCAAGCAGCCAATATTTACTGTAGATGTAGTCACTATGAACCATGCACATGCACTGACAAATATATTTAAGGTGGCTCAGTGGTTCGCACTGCTGTCTCACAGCGCCGGGAACCCAGGTTCAATTCCAGCCTCGGGCGACTGTCTATGTGGGGTTTGCACATTCTCGCTGTGTCTTTATGGGTTTCCTCCGGGTGCTTCGATTTCCTCCCACAATCCAAAGGTGTGCAGGTCAGGTAAATTGGCCATGCTAAATTGCCCATAGTGTTCAGGAATGTGTGGGTTAGGTTCATTAGTCATGGGTAAATGTAGAGTAATATGTAGGAGAATGGGTCTGTGTGAGTTACTCTTCGGAGGGTCAGTGTGGGCTTGTTAAGCAGAAGGGCCTGCTTCCATACTGTATGGATTCTATGATACACACACAATGAAGTTCACTTTAAGATAAATAACTTTTGGCCAATAGGTCTTAGTCTTTGAAAGCAAATAAAAGGACAAAGTGTGGAACATTCAGCCTTAGGGCAGCACGGTGGCACAATGGTTAGCACTGCTGCCTCACAGTGCCAGAGACCCGGGTTCAATTCCCGTTTCGGGCAACTGTCTGTGTGGAGTTTGCACATTCTCCCTGTGTCTGCATGGGTTTCCTCCGTGTGCTCCGGTTTCTTCCCGCAGTCCAAAGATGTGCAGGTTAGGTGAATTGGCCATGCTAAATTGCCTGTAATGTTAGGTGAAGGGGTAAATGTAGGGGAATGGGTCTGGGTGGGTTGCTCTTCGGAGGGTCGGTGTGTACTTGTTGGGCCGAAGGGCCTGTTTCCACACTGTAAATAATCTAATCTATTCGTCTGGCAGTTTGCTTCGTGGAGATGTGTCACCAATACATCAAATAGATTAGTAGTCTTGGAAGTATCAAGAAGCCTTCCAGTTGCATTTCAAATGGTTAATCAGGTTTCACACTTGACTCTGTAGATATTTAAGCTGAAAATGTGTTGCTGGAAACGTGCAGCAGGTCAGGCAGCATCCAAGGAGCAGGAGAATCAACGTTTCGGGCATGAGCTCTTCTTCAGGAATGAATGTGAATTCTTCACATTCCTGAAGAAGAACTCATGCCTGAAACTTCGATTCTCCTGCTCCTTGGATGCTGCCTGACCTGTTGCGCTTTTCCAGCAACACATTTTCAGCTCTGATCTCCAGCATCTGCAGTCCTCACTTTCTCTGTAGATATTTAAGACAGAAATAGGACAAACAAATTGTTTCAGCAAGCTTCCCCAACGGAACTTCTGAGGAAGGTTTACCAGACCTGAAACGTTAACTTTGATTTCTCGTCACAGATGCTGCCAGACCTGCTGAGATTTTCCAGCAACTTCTGTTTTTGTTCTACTGTATTTTCATTGACGACTTTAAAAAAATCTAAATATCCACAACCTGTTAAATTATGTCCATAAACACATATTAAGTATGAATCCATCATAACAAGACAGATGGAAAAATAACTGGCAGGTGGGTGGATGGGAAAGGGGAAATGGTTGATGCAATGATTTTTTGAAGCAGAGTTGCTATGATCTGGAACGCACTATTGGAAATGGTAGTGGAAACCGATTCAACAGTAATTTTTAAAAGCAAGCCATACACAAAGCTATGAGGAAAAAGTGTGGGAGTGGGGCTAATTAGTTAGCATTTACAATGAGCTGGCATAGGCATAGTGGAGCAAGTGGTCTCCTTTGGGCTGTAAATTTCTACAATTATATAAAGCTCAGTTTTGTTTAGCTTCCTTATATAATTAATTTGTTTAAAATCTGAGACAGGCCTTGAGTGAATCATGCAATAGTGAAAAATTGAAAGCTTGATGAACGCCGAGCAGCTGATGACTCAGCGCCAGGGACCTGGGTTCAATTCGGGTGACTGTCTGTGTGGAGATTTACACATTCTCCCTATGTCTGTGTAGGTTTCCTCTGGGTGTTTTGGTTTCCACCCAAAGTTCAAAGATGTGCAGGTTAGATGGATTGGCCATGCTAAATTGCCGATAGTGTCAAGGGATATGCAGGTTGTGTGGATTAGCCATGGGAAATGCAGGGTTATAGGGTATGGTCTGGGTAGGATGCTCCTCAGAGGGTTGGTGTAGACTTGATGGGCTGAATAGCCTGCTTCCACGCTGTAGGGATTCTATTATTAACCTCCAACAGGGTGCACCAACAGGGATTTAAAATATAACTAAAACTGACTTTTCTTACTGTCAAAAGGTACAGTATGCATTTTAAAGATCAGAATTTGTAAATGTTTATATCAGGCCTTGATATTAATGGAATTTTGACTACAAATTACTATTATGAAGTTGAACTATACTTACTTGCATAATTCCTTCCAATATGTATGATTCCCACAGATTACAATTACAGTCTTATTTAAAAACTGCTAAAACCTATAACGTAAAGAACAAAACAAGTGTCAGTCAGCTGTGGTGTATCTGAGAGAAAAAGGACTAATCTCACTTTCATGCATATCTGCATAAACCCTAACATCTTTAGCACATTAGAACAGTTCAGATAACAAAGAATATCATTTCCAACACTATGATAGATGCTTAAATCCTACAGAAAAGATTCAATAAATGCAGCCATTTGGCATGAGTTCTGTTACATTTGATACGCTAAGGCTTATTTATAACAATTCATTCATTTATTATTTGCATATAGAAAGAATTTGCTCTGTAGGCGTTTTGTATAACGGGAAATGTTTGAAATGTTAATGCATAGGGAAATGATTGAGGTACATGCTTTATGTTAGTTCAATCCGTGTACCAGTTAACGGTTGAATTATTGACCAGGCACAGCGCTACCCACAATTTTAAAAATGCCCTGCTAGATTTTAGATGATGATATTTCCAATAAATGCAATAGCTGTTGTGCTTATAATGAAAAACTTATAGAAATCACCATCACTGAGATGAATCAAATTACTTTAAATACTAATGGTCAGAGAGTTAATAACATGAGAGTGTTTTCAGTATAGCTGTCTCATCAATTTGAAAGTCATTTCTAATGACCAAGGGACGCAATGGAGTTAAAGTGAGATGTGGCAAAATATCAGATATGAAAACTTCTGTTTAGTGGTATGACAACTGAAATGGTTGAATGCATTCTTTCAAACCTGGGCAAAGTAATTTATCTGCATGGGTTTATTTTCTGAGTCCTCTCATGAGCCAAAGCACTATGCATTTGAAAATTCTGAGCTCACAAACTGTGACTTTCTGATACATGTCCATGGTACTAAGTCTGTATAGTGGTTACAATATTTCGGGTGTTAAATGAATCAGGGATCTTCCTTGCATTGCTTAGATTATTTATTCATTCAATTTCTGACACACTCTGCTGTATTTCAGAGTAACACACTGCACTCCCTTATTACGTTAGGTTAAGTTTCAAGTATCACAAGAAATGTAAAATGTTATTCTTTCCTCCAGAAACCCAAGAATCAATCAAGGAGATTGTGTCACTTAAACTTTGCACTTCACTACATCTTTCACTAATGACTCCTGCAGTGGTAAGCATAAGCACCTGGAGAACTAATTGTAACTCTGTTACTACCCAAGCAGAGCCATATTTGGAACCACATTCTCAATGAGATGTTTGTGCTGCACTGCACAGATGTTGTTTCCAGATGGGTCCAGAGATGCCCATAAGCTATACAAGCTGCAAACCAATTTTGTGATTGACATAATGAAGGGCCTTGAATAGGCCTTATTTAATTAGATTCCATGGCTGAAGTTTAAAGGCTTACCTCATGGGAAGTCAAGAGTGTGGTGCTGGAAAAGCTCGGCAGGTCAGGCAACATCCAAAGAGCAGGACGATCAATGTTTCGGGCAGAAGCCCTTCATAGAGTCAGAGATGTACAGTATGGAAAAAGACCATTCCTTCCAACTCATCCATGCTGACCAGATATCCCAACCCAACCTATTCCCACCTGCCAGCACTTGACCCGTATCGCTCCAAACCCTTGCTATTCATATACGCATCCAGATGCCTTTTAAAAGTTGGAAAAGTACTAGCCTCCACCACATCCTCTGGCAGCTCATTCCATACACATACTGCCCTCTGCATGAAAATGTTGACTCTTAGGTCCCTTTTATGTATTTCCCCTCTAACCTTAAACCTATGCCCTCCAGTTCTGGACTCCCCCACCACAGGGAAGAGACTTTGGCTATTTGTCCTATCCATGCCCCTCATGATTTTATAAACCTCTATAAGGTCACCCATCAGCCTCCGATGTTCCATGGAAAACAGCCCTGGAGCTCAAATCCTCTAAGCCTGGCAACATCCTTGTAAATCTTTTCTGAACCCTTTTGAGTTTCACAACATCTTTCCAATAGGAAGGAGTCCAGAATTGCATGCAATATTCCAACAATGGCCTGACCAATGTCCTGTACAGCTGCAACATGACCTCCCAACTCCTGTACTCAATACTCTGACCAATAAAGGAAAACATACCAAATGCGTTCTTCACGACCTTATCTACCTGCGACTCCACTTTCAAGAAGCTATGAACCTGCACTCCAAGGTCTCTTTGTTCAGCAACACTCCGAGAACCTTATCATTAAGTTTGAGTCCTGCTAAGATTTGCTTTCCAAAAATACAACACCTCACATTTATCTAAATTAAACCCCATTTGCCACTTCTCAGCCCATTGGCCTATTCCATCAAGATCCTGTTGTAATCTGAGGTAATCTTCTTCCCTGTCCACTACACCTCCAATTTTGGTGTCATCTACATGCTTACTAACTATGCCTCTTATGCTCACATTCAAATCATTTATATAAATGATGAAAAGTGGTGGACCCAGCACCGATCCTTGTGGCACTTCACTGGTCACAAGCATCCAGTCTGAAAAACAATCCTCCACCACCAGTGGGGTGGGTGGGGTGGGTGGGGGTGGGGTGGGGTGTGGGTGGGGGGGTGGGTGGGCACAGGTTTTACACCTCTTGTGGTGGTGAGGGAAGGTGATGAGAGTGGAGGAAGTGTTGGTTGGGAAGGAGTGTGGACCATAAGAGGGAGTCACGGAGACAATGGTCTATGCAGAATTCGGATAGGGGCGGGGAGGAACTATATCTCTGATGATGGAGTCTGATTGTAGGTGGCCGAAATGGCAGAAGATAATGCACTGTATCTGGAGATTAGTGGGGTGGAAGGTGAGGACAGAGGGGTTCTCTATCCTTGTTGTGGTTGGAGGGTTGGAAGTGGAGGAGATGCACTGGAGGGCATTGTTGACCACATGAGAGGGGAAATTGTGGTCCTGGAAATAGGAGGCCATCTGGGATGTACTGGACTGGAATTGCTCCTTCTGGAAGCAGATACAACAGAGTCGGAGGAATTGAAAGGGGGTTGGGAGGAGATGTAGTCCAGGTAGTTGTGGAAGTTGGTGGGTTTGAAGTAGATGTCCATGTTGAGTCAGTCGCCGGAGATGGAGATGTTAGAAAAGAGAGGGATGTGTCCGAGATGTTCCAGGTCAGGGTGGAAGGTGTTCATGAAGTTGATGAACTGTTCGACCTCCTCATGGGAGCGTGACATGGTGCCGATACAGTCATCAATGTACTGGAGGAAAAGGTGGGGAATGGTACCAGCGCAGCTGCGGAAGATGGACTGTTCCGCATACCCAACAAAGAGGCAGGCATAACTGGGGTCCATGCGGGTTCCCATGGCTACCCCTCTGGTCCGAAGGAAGTGGGAGGGTTTGAAGAAGTTGTTGATGAAGGTGAGGACCAGTTCCGCAATCGAATGACTGTGTTGGTGGAAGGGTACTAGCTGGGTTGGCGGGAGAGGAAGAAACAGAGGGCTTGGAGGCGTTCACCATGGCAGACAGATGTGTATAGGGACTGGATGTCCACGATGAAGATGAGGCATTGGGGGCCAGGGGTACTCGGATGAGCCCCAGCTATGCCTGCCTCTTTGTCAGATTATGTGGAATAGTCCACCTTCGCAGTTATACTGGAACCATTCCCCACCTTTTCCTGCACTACATTGATGACAGAATTGGCACCACCTTGTGTTCCCATAAGGAGGCCGAACAGCTCTTCAACTTCGTAAACACCTTCAGCCCTGACCTCGAGCTCACCTGGGCCATCTCAGACACCTACCATTCCTGGTGACTGACTCAACACAGACATCTAGTTCAAACCCACTGACTCCCACAGCTACATGGACTTTCTCTCCTACCACCACCATCACCATCCCAGATCCAGATAGAGTGCATTATCTTCTGCCATTTCTCCCACCTACAATCAGACCCCATCATCAGAGATATAATTCCTCCCCACCCCGATCAACAATCAGCAGAGACCATTCCCTCTGCGAAGCCCTCATTAGGTCCACGCCGCCACTAACCCACCCTCCACTCTCGGAACCATCCCTTGCTGCCAGAAGAGGTACCTACGCCCACTACGCCCCCCTCACCTCCATCCAAGGCCCCAGAGGATCCTTACACAACCAGCAGAGATTTTCATGCACATCCAAACACCTCATCTACTGTGTACATTGTTTTTGATGTGCTTTTCTCTACATTGGGGAGACAGGACACCACTTTGCGAATGTTTCAGGGAACATCGCTGGGACACATGCACCAAACAACCCCACCATCCTGTGACCGACCACTTTAACTCCCCCTTCCACTCAGCCAAAGACATTCATGTCCTGGGCCGCCTCCACCAACAAATCCATTCCATCTGACGACTGGAGGAAGAACACCTCATCTGTGTTGGACCTGGTCTCCAAGACTGCCAACAGAAATATGTATAGTTCAGCAATGCCTTCCTTGAGATATATTAGTCAGGATTGTTAGATTTCTCCAGATACTCCAAAACTGAGTATTAGATGCATTAACCATTACATTACAGGACTACAGCTATTACTTTAAGTGCACTCCAAAATTGAGAAACTTAGGCGCAATCTTTTCTGACTGGCATGCATCCTTCAATGAGGGCAGCACAGTGGCTCAGTGGATAGCACTGCTGCCTCACAGCACCAGCGTCCCAGGTTTGATTCCAGCCTCAGGTGACTATTTGTGGGGAGTTTGCACATAATCCCTGCGGGGGTTTCCTCCCACAATCCAAAGATGTCCAGGTCAGATGAATTGGCCATGCTAAATTGCCCATAGTGTTAGGTGCATTAGTCAGAGGGAAATGGGTCTGGGTGGGTTACTCTTCGGAGGGTCAGTGTGGACTGGTTGGGCTGAAGGGCCTGTTTCCATACTGTAGGGAATCTAACCTAATCAATGATTGTAACTCAAGAGGAATATCTACTATTAAATGTCAGTGAACTAAATTAATATATAATGTTTGAGCTAGCTGCTTCCAAGTAATGTCAGGAGATATTATTGTTTTAAAATTAAGGCAACAATTTTAATTTGTGGTGATTGAAAAGTGAGGTGGATTTAAAACTCCACTGCTTGATTTGAGTTTTTGGAAGAAGTAACAAAGAACATTGATGAGGGCAGAGCCGTAGATGTGATCTATATGGACATTAGTAAGGCGTTAGACAAGGTTCCCCATGGGAGACTGATTAGCAAGGTTAGATCTCACGGAATGCAGGGAAAATGAGCCATTTGGACACAGACCTGGCTCAAAGGTGAAAGACAGAGGGTGGTGGTGGAGGGTTGTTTTTCAGATTGGAGGCTTGTGAGCAGTGGAGTGCCACAAGGATCGGTGCTGGGCCCTCTACTTTTTGTCATTTACATAAATGATTTGGAATGCAGCATAAATTAGTAAGTTTGCAGATGACACCAAAATTGGAGATGTAGTGGACAGCAAAGAGGGTTACCTCAGATTACAACATGATCTTGACCAGATGGGCCAATGGGCTTAGAAATGGCAGATGGAGTTGAGTTCAGATAAATGCAAAGTGCTGCATTTTGGGAAGGCAAATTTTAGCAGGACTTACACATTAGTGGTAAGATCCTAGGGAGTGTTGCTGAACAAAGAGACCTTGGAGTGCAGGTTTATAGCTCCTTGAAAGTGGAGTCGCAGGTAGATAGGATAGTGAAGAAGGCATTTGGTATGCTTTCTTTTATTGGTCAGAGTATTGAGTACAGGAGTTGGGAAGTCAAGTTGCGGCTGTACAGGATATTGGTTAGGCCACCGTTGGAATATTGTGAGCAATTCTAGTCTCCTTCCTATCGGAAAGATGTTATGAAACTTGAAAGGGTTCAGAAAAGATTTACAAGGATGTTGCCAGATTTGGAGGATTTGAGCTATAGGGAGAGGAGAGGCTGAACAGGCTGGGGCTGTTTTCCCTGGTGCATCAGACGTTGAGGGGTGACCTTAGAGTTCACAAAATTATGAGGGGCATGGATAGGGTAAATAGGCAAGTCTTTTCCCTGAGGTAGGGAAGTCCAGAACTAGAGGGCATAAGTTTAGGGTGAGAGGGGAAAGATATAAAAGTGACCTATGGGGAAAACGTTTTCACACAGAGGGTGGTATGGGTATGGAATGAGCTGCCAGCGGAAGTGGTGGAGGCTGATACAATTGCAACATTTAAGAGGCATTTGGATGGGTATATGAATAGGAAGGGTTTAGAGGGATAGGGGCCAGGAGCTGGCAGGTGGGACTAGATTGGGTTGGGATATCTGGTCAGCATTGATAGGTTGGACTGAATGGTCTGTTTCCATGCAGTACATCTCTATGACTATGACTTCATGCTGCTCCTCAAGGGTATTTTAAGTTTTGAGCCTGATTATATTTTGACTGTTTGTATTCTTATTACATTGGTTGATCCCTTCAAGAAATTAACGGCTTCCAGAGGACAATTTGTGAAATATGTTCAGCATTGGGTTGATAATCGGCAAATGACAATCATGCTGCACAATTGCCAGGTAATGGCTATGTCCAACAAAGATGGATCTAACTGTCTCTCCTTGAGAGTCAATGGCTTTATGACCACAGAAACTCCACCAGCTTCCTGGAGTTATCTCTGAACAGAATTGAACTTGATAATTCATTTAGGACCATAAGACGCAGGACCAGAAAATGGGCATTTGACTCATCAAGTCTGTTCCAGTTGTCAATGAAATCAAGGCTGATGTGAAAATCTTCAATTCCATTTTCCTGCCTTATTCCCAATAAATTTTGATTCTCTTAATGATTAAAATCTGTCTATCTCAGCCTTGAATATACTTAACCAAAACAAAAACTTATACAGGCTAGTTACCACATAATTTAAAAAATTAAACTGAATATTGAGTCCACATCAATCCCCCAAAGAGTAACCCATGTGGACTTAGCCCCCCCAAACTATCAGAATAAGCCTGCATTTTCCATAGTTAATTCACCTAGCCAGCACATCTCTGGACATTATGGGCAATTTAGCATGGACAATCCATGTAATCTGCCCATCTTTGTACTGTGGGAAGAAACCTGAGCACCGGGAGGAGTCCCGAGGGTGAAATCGAACACAGTGAGGCAGCAGTGCTAACCACTGAGCAATCATGATGCCCTTGGCTGGATTGGGTTTGCCTGCTTTTTGTGTACAGGACATAGCTGGCCAGTTTTCCACAGACCAAACCTAAGCTCTACAGTCCTGTCTTTATCAGTTGAGAATGTTGGTGGACAATTAAACAGGTGGGTCCTTTAAAACTTGACCAGTCCAATGAATGGTGGTTGGTTTGAACCATTCTTTATGATGATCATTGATGTCCGTTGGAGTACTGATTCATTAACTGAGCAATCATATAATCATATAGCATGGAAAGAGACCCTTCGGTCAAACCAGTCCATGCCGACTATGTTCCCAAACTAAACTAGTCCCACTTGCCTGTGTTAGGTCCATCTTATACAAATATTGCAACTGCACCAGCATGTTCTCAAGTATTCCATTCTACACACCAGCAGCTGTCTGTGGAAGGAAATTGCCCCTCATGTCCTCTCTAAATCTAAATGTACCTGTATCCATCACTTCCTCTAGTAGGGGTGAAGTTTCTTAACCAGGAGGCAATTTCCTTGCCCATGATTAACCTGATGCCATGGGACCTCATGGGATCCACAGTCAATGTTGATGACACCTCAGCAACTCCCTTTCGACTTGTACTGTTGTGTCACCACCTCTGCTGGGTTAGTTCTGCTAGTGCAACAAGACTGACTAACATATCATGATAATATTGTCTAGGGCATTTACTGTAAAGTATGATTCCATGATATGATGATGTATGGGCTGCTCTTGACCAGTCTGTAAATATCTCTCCCAATTTTAGCACTAGCCCTCGATGTCAGTGAGGAAGACCTTACAAGATTGTCAGGAGTGTTTTTGCTATTCTTGTTTCTGGTGCCTTAGTCAATGTTAGGTTGTCAATCATGCTTCATTCCTTTTTTGAGACTTTCTAATGGTTAAAATACCGGAGTGGCTTGGCAGACCATTTCAGAGAGCAGTGAAGAGTCATCCGCTTTGCTGTGGGTCTGGAGTTATGGAGTCAGAGAGATGTACAGCACAGAAACAAATCCTTTGGTCCAACTTGTCTATGCTGACCAGATATCCTAAAGTAATCTCATCCCATTTGCCAGCACTTGGCTCATATCCCACTAAACCCTTCCTATTCAGATACCCATCCAGATGCCTTTTAAATGTTATAATTGTACTAGCCTCCACCACATCCTTTGGCAGTTCATTCCATACATACACCACCGTTTGCATGAAAAAGCTGTTCCTTAGGTCCCTTTTATATCTTTCCCCTGTCACCCTAATCTATGCCCTCTAGTTCTGGACTCCGCCAACCCAGGAAAAAGACATAATCTATTTACCCTATCCATGCCCCTCATGATTTTATAAATCTCTATTCATCCTCTGAAGCTCCAGTGAAAACAATGCCAGGCTATTCAGCCTCTCCATATATCTCAAACCTGCCAACTCAGACAACATCCTTGTCAATCTTTTCTGAACCCTTTCAAGTTTCACAGTATCCTTCTTATAGGAGGGAGACCTGAATTGCACACAATATTCCAAAAGTAGCTGAACAAATGTCCTGTACAGCTGTAACATTACCTCTCAACTCCTATACTCAGTGCTCTGGCCAATAAAGAAAAGCATACTAAATGCCTTCTTCACTGTACCATCTACCTGTGACTCCACTTTCAAGGAACTATCACCGGCTTGTATACCAGTTTTTAGGTCACATATAGACCTTTTCCTCCCTAAAGGGAATTAATGAAGCGGATGGGTATTCACATTATTAGACTTATAATTCCAGATGTTGTTTTAAGTGAATTCAAATTTCATAATCTACTGTGTGGGATTCAAACATGGGGCATTATTTGGGATCTCTGAAATATTAGTCCAGTAACAATACTATATTATCAAGGAAATGGATATCACCGAGGGACTTGCAGTGCACTCTGAGAGGAGATGGTGAATGCCAGTGGTCCCGGTTGGATATACTAATACCATTCGTAGAAAGAGGGATGATATCTGCAGGCAAGTAAAGCAAATCAAAGGTACTATAGTAATCTTCCGATTACTCTGGTAAGGGAGAATGGTACACAGAGAGTTCAAAGCAAGAGACAGGACTAGAGTAGGAAATATTGAGGAATTAGATGGGGTTGAGGGTAAGAAGGAACATAATAAGATCTACATAAGATTTACTGAGCACATATATAAATATCTGGAATATAATGAGAACATAAGAACCAGGAGCAGGAGTAGCCCATCAAGCCTGCTCCTCCATTCAATAAGATCATGGCTGATCTCTTCATGGCCTCAGCTCCACTTACCCGACCTCTCACCTTAACCCTTGATTCTTCTACTTTAAAAAAATTATCTATCTTAGCTTTAAAAATGTTTGCTGAGGAAGCCTCAACTACTTCACTGGACAAGGAATTCCATGCATACACAACCCTCTGGGTGAAGAATTTCTTCTCAGTTCAGTCCGAAATCTAATTTTGAGGTAATGTCCTCTTGTCCTAGTTTCACCTACTAGTGGAAACATCCTCTTCATGTCTATCTTATCTATTCCCTTCATATCATACATATCTCTATAAGATCCCCCATCATTTTTCTAAATTCCAATGAATATAATTCCAGTCTACTCAGTCTCTTCTCATAAGCCAACCCCCTCAACTCTAGAATCAACATAGTGAACCTCCTCTGCACCTCCTCTAGTGCCAGTACGTCGTTTCTCAAGTAAGGAGATCAAAACTGCACACAGTATGCCAAGTGTGACCTCGCCAGCACCCTATACAGTTGCAACATAACCTCCCTGCTTTTAAACTCAACCCCTTTAGCAATGAAGGACAAAATTCCATTTGCCTTCCTAATTACCTGTTGTACCTGCAGACCAACCTTCTGTGATTCATGCACAAGGACATCCAAGTCTCTCTGCACAGCAGTGTGCTGTAGTTTCTTACCATTCAAGTATTCATGCTTTTTAGTGTTATTCCTACTGGAATGGATGACTTCACATTTATTAACATTGTGCTCCATCTGCCAGATCCTTGCCCACTCACAAACTGTCAATATCACTTTGCAAAGTTTCAATCATAGAGTCATAGAGATATACAGCATGGAAACAGACCCTTCGGTCCAACTTGTCCATTTCAAACAGTGATCCTAAATTAATCTAGTCCCGTTTTCCAGCATTTGACCAATATCCTTCTAAACCCTTCCTAACAATATACGTATCCAGATGGTTTTTAAATATTGTAATTGTTCCTGCTTCCATCATTTCCTCTGGCAACTCATTCCATATACACACCATCGTCTGCATGAAAAGATTATCCTTTAGGTCCCTTTTGTCTTTCCCCTCTCACCATAAACTATGCCCTCTAGTTCTGGGCACCCCTACCCTAGGGAAAAGACCTTCCCCATTTATCCTATCCACACCCCTCATGTTCTTATAAACCTCTATAAGGTCACTCCTCATCCTCCGACACTCCAGGGATAACAGCCACAGCCTATTCAATCTCTCCTTATAGATCAAGTCCTCTAACCCTGGCAACCATCCTTGTAGATCTTTTCTGAACTCTTTCACAACATCATTCCGATAGCATGGAGACCTGAATTGCACACAATACTCCAAAAGTGGTCTAAGCAATGTCCTGTACATCTGCAAATGACCTCCCAACTCCTTTACACTCAATGCACTGACCAACAAAGACAGGCATACCAAACGCCTTCTTCACAATCATATTTACCTGCTACTCCACTTTCAAGGAGCTATGAACCTGAACTCCAAAGTCTGTTTGTTCAGCAACACTCCATAGGACCTAACCATTAAGTCCTCCCCTGATTTGCCTTTCCAAAATGCAGCACCTCGCATTTATCTAAATTAAAATTCATCTGCCACTCCTCGGCCCATTGGCCCATCTGATCAGGATCTCAGGTCTCTGCACGCATTGCTCTACCAGCCACCTTAGTGTCATCTGCAAACTTTGACATATTTCACACATTTCCCAACTCCAAATCATCAGTGTAAATTGTGAATAATTGCAATACCAATTCTGATCCCTGAGACACTCCACTAGTCACTATTGCTGACGAGAATAGCACTCATTTGCCCTCAACCTTGGCTTCCTGTTGGTTAACCAATCCTCTATCCATGGTAATATATTCCCCATAATGTCTTGCATCTTTATCTTATGCAGCAGCCTTTTGTGCAGCACCTTATCGAATGCCTTTTGGTAATCTAGATGCACCACATCTACTGGGTCCCCATTGTTCCCTGTGTTTGTAATGTCTTCATAGAATTCCAAAAGATTAGTTAAGCATGGCCTGCCTTCATGAACCCATGCTACGTCTGCCCAAAGGGATAATTTCTATCTAGATGCTTTGCTATTTCTTCCTTGATAATAGACACAAGGATTTTCCCCACTACAGAATTTAAGCTAACTGGTCTATAATGCCCCAGGTTTTGTCTCTTTTATTTTTAAACAGTGGCATCACATTTGATGTTTTCCAATCTGCTGGAACTGCCCCAGAGTCCAGTGAATTTTGGTACATTTCCACAAGTACATTTGCTATTTCTCCTGCAAACTCTTTTAGCACCCTGGAATGCATTACATCACGGCTAGGAGACTTGTCTACCCTCAGCTCCATTAACTTACCCAACACTATCTCTTTCATAATAATGATTGTTTCCAGGCCCTCACCTACCTTATCTCTTTGTCAATTATTGGCCTAATAAATAAGATTGATGAGATGCAGACACTGAAAGCCATGTGGAAAACTGATACCAAGGTGATGATGAACACCTAGTTCAAAAAAAAGGCAAGCATGCAGGGTGTTCTTGAAAGATAAAGAAGAAAAGAAAGGGGAAGGGGTACCTGTACTGATTAAAGAAAACCTTATAGTGCTGGAGAGAAAGGATACCCAAGAGAAGTAAAGGACAGAATGCATTTGGTTTGATCTAGGAAACAATAGATGTACAAGTAGATTAGATTACTTACAATGTGGAAACAGGCCCTTCGGCCCAACAAGTCCACACCGACCCGCCGAAGCGCAACCCACCCATACATTTACCCCTTACTTAACACTACGGGCAATTTAGCATGGCCAATTCACCTGACCCGCACATCTTTGGACTGTGGGAGGAAGCCGGAGCACCCAGAGGAAACCCACGCAGACACGGGGAGAACGTGCAAACTCCGCACAGTCAGTCACCTGAGTCGGGAATTGAACCCAGGTCTCAGGTGCTGTGAGGCAGCAGTGCTAACCACTGTGCCACCGTGCCGCCCACAAAGTAGTTCTTCTATAATGTGATGGTTGCGTTCTGTACAACCCTGCATTACAGAAAAATTGCGCTTTAGAAACAACGCTTAAAGTGTTGCTGATGAAATCTCATTACAGCCAACGCACATTTTAAAGATTCCCACTTTAGAAACAGTGTCCCCAATTTGTCGATCGCATAAGAGCGAATTCACGTTAACGAAATATGCGTTATAGCAGAACAACCTGTACTATTAAATTGCAGGCTGTATTTAAAGATTGCCAAGTGGTGGAACTGTATGGAGCAAATGTTCAAGGAAATTACAGAGAGATGCAAGAGTTATCGAGTTATTACAATGTGGGATTTTAATTATTCTGATTCGGACTAGGAAATAATGATTTAAAGAGGACGTAGGGAAAGAGTTCCCAGAGTGTGTTTAGGAAAAATGTTCTTTTTCAGGATGCACCCAGATCATCAAGGAAGATGTAATCATCGAATATGTTTCTGGGGAATGTAGTAGGGAAATTGAATCAACTGTTAAAAGGAAAGCATTTAGATTAGATTAGATTAGTGGGCGGCACGGTGGCACAGTGGTTAGCACTGCTGCCTCACAGCACCTGAGACCCGGGTTCAATTCCCGACTCAGGCGACTGACTGACTGTGTGGAGTTTGTATGTTCTCCCCGTGTCTGTGTGGGTTTCCACCGGGTGCTCTGGTTTCCTCCCACAGTCCAAAGATGTGTGGGTCAGGTGAATTGGCCATGCTAAATTGCCTGTAATGTTAGGTTAGGGGTATGAGTAGGTGGCAGGTCGATGTGGACTTGTTGGGCTGAAGGGCCTGTTTCCACACTGTAAGTAATCTAATTTAGGTGATCATTGTATTAGAAGTTTAGGTTAGTAATGGAAAAAGAACAAGGAGCAATTAAAAGTAAGAATATTTAATTGGGGAGAGTACATGTAATGAAGTAAGAATGGACCTGGTGCAGATAAATTCTAATTATAGATTTGCAAGCAAAAGTTTAAAGTTTACAGAACTGCCTTGAGCAAGAGGTAAGATTCTTTCTCCATGCTGCTGATAAATTTTACCATGTGTTAATAGACATAATTCCTTCACTGAAAACAATTATTGATATTAGTAAATCACATGGGACCTGTGTGACATTAGCATGATACAAAGATGATTAACATGGTTTTCAATACAGTAGAGAGCTTTTTATTCAAATGAAATCTGGTGATAACCTGGCATCAGGGTATTGATTTAGTTATATAAATAACATGGTTTGCTTCATTATGTTCCACTGATTAAACACTCTTCTCTTGTTTGCTCTGCCTATGATTACTTTGCAGAAAATGCATCAATTACCTAAAATCACATTATGAATAAAATATGTCAAATACATTGAAATATGCAATATGAACTTAATTCATTTTTGTGAACATTTGATATGAACTTCTCTCATAGTTTGACTGTCTAAAAGAATGATTCACAAACTCTGTAGAAAGTAATTATCTCCAACAATACCAATAGTTCTGTGCATTAGTACTAATTCAAATTCCCTGGTAAACTTTGCATTTCATTACACTTGCAGCAGTTTTATAGAATTTAACAATGCGTTCCATCTCTGAGGTTTATGCACATATAATTATGATTAATGGATATGGTTTTCTTAAATAAAATAGGATATTATGAAAAAAAGAGTGATTTATTTTAGCTGGCTTTTAATAAGCAAAGCTATTACTCTTGGTATTATACTGAATTAACAAATGACTATGGGTAGCCTCAGAGGTTTAAATACTTGTGAAACTTTTTCTCAAATACATTAGCCCAAAAATTGCAGTTGACATATTATTTGGGGGTTAATTGTGGGTTACAAAGGCTTTTTGCAAGATTTCTTATTTGCCAATCCATTCCAGATATCACTGTTCAGCTGCATGTTCTTCTGCCTCAGCAGTGAGCTGTCAATGATTAACAGTCACACTGGCAATTCATTTTGTGTTAGGTATCATGGTCAGTATATCAGTTTTCCTTTAAAAAACATACTTAGGATATCATTACTGCATCATTACATATTATCCGAGTGTAAAAAGATTTCATTCTTCATTTTATCTTGGACACTTGAAGCATAACATGCATAACATGCCATTGAATGCCATACAGGTGCCAGTGTTCACACCAGTTTGATTCACTCTGAGGAACAGTTGAAGACACTGGATATTGCAAAGGCCTGTCTACATTCTGAACAGTACTGAAGACTTGTGCTCCAGAACTTATCATACTCAAGGCCTAGCTGCTCCAGTACAACTACAATATTGGTATCGACCAAACAGTGTGAAAAGTTTCACAGCTATGTCCTGAGCACAAAAAGGAGGACTAATCTTTTCTGGCCAATTACCATCATCGGTTGATGTTTGATCATTAACAAAGTTACAGAAGGGGTGCATTTGACAGTTCCATCAACTGACACTTGCAAAAGCATTTGCACCTGCTCACATGTTGAGCTTGCTTCTGACAGGCCAAAACCATCAGGTCAGGTCCTGACCTCACTACAGCCTTGTCTAAACATGAACAAAAAGGACAGAGGTCCAGAGGTGAGATGAAACTGACTGCTCTTGACATCAAGCAACATTTGGTGTCAAGGAGCTCGAGTGAAACTGGAGAACAATGTGTGCCAGATAGGTATATGATTACATGATTATGATGACTTGTCAATTCCCCAGAATCTTTCATGGAAATTTGAAATATTCGTCTTGTAAACTTTGTTTCAAATGTTCATATAATTATCAAATTGGGAACACGTCCTTAATAAACCCTGTTTATCTGTTTCAGATAAAATTTTATTTCTGGAAAAATTGGAAAGTTGTATTATGCCTCATGCCCTTTGTTCAGTATTTCTTTAAGAAACATACTCATTATCTCATTGCTGCATTATAATGTTCGCATACAATGGCCAGTTGTAACAAATGTCCATTGAATTCCTTTAAACCACAATACCCATACGCAGTTTCTTTTTTTTTCATTCATGGATTGTGGACATTATTGGCTGGGCCAGCATATATTGCCTATTCCTAGTTGCTCTTGAGTAGGCAGCACGATGGCTCAGTGGTTAGCACTGCTGCCTCAGAGCTCCAGGGACCCCTGTTCAATCCTGGTCTCGGGTGACTGTCACTGTGGAGTTTACACATTCTCCCCATTTCTGCGTGGGTTTCCTCCCACATTCTAAAAGATATGCAGGTCAGATGAATTAGCCATGCTAAATTGACCATAGTTTAAGGTGCATTAGTCAGGAATAAATGAAGGGAAATGGGTCTGGGTGGGTTACTCTTTGTAGGTGTGGACTTGTTGGGCCAAAGGGCCTGTTCCACATTGTAGGGAATGTAATCTACAAAAAAAGGTAGTGGTTTGCTGGCTTCTTCAGCCACTGCAGTCCATGTGCTGTGGTCAGATCCACAATGCTTGTTAGGGAGGGAGTACCAGGATTTTCACAAAGTGACATGGAAAGAAAGGCAATATATTTCCAAGTCAGGACGCTAAGTGGGTTGGAGAAACATTTGCAGCTAGCAGTGTTCCCATATATCTGCTGCCCTTGTATTTATAGATGGAAATGGTCATATGTTTGCAAGGTGCAGTATCAGAGTTTTGGTGAATTCCTACAGTGCATCTTGTACATGGTGTATATTGCTGAGAATTTGTGGTTGATGTTTGTGGATATGGTGCTAATCAAGTGGACTGCTTTGTCCTAGATTATGTCAAGCTTTTTAAGTGTTGTTGGAGCTGCACCCATCCAGGTAGGTAGGGAGTATTCCATCATACTCCTGACTTGTGCCTTGTAGATGCTGGGCTGGTTTTATGGGGTCAGGTGATGAGTTATTCAATGTAAGACTCTAAGCCTCTGTCCTGCTCTTGTCACTATTACATTTACATGGCAAGTCTAGTTCAGTTTCTGGTCAATGATAAACATCAAGATATTGACAGTGGGAGCTTCAGTAATGCAAACACCATCAATTTTCAAGTGATGCTGGTTACATTCTCTCTCAATAGAATAGTCGTTACCTGGCATTTGTGAAGCACAAATGTTAACCGCAAATCATTAGCCTATCCTGATTATTGTACAGGTTTTGTTGCATTGGGACATGGAATGCTTCAGTATTGAAGGAGACGTGAATTGTGCTGAACATTGTGTAATCATTGGCAAACATCCAAACTTCTGACTTTATGATGCAGGGATGGTCATTGATGAAGCAGCTCAAGATTTTTGAGCCAAGGATATTACCCTAAGGAACTCCTGCAGGCATGCCCTGGGGCTGAGATGACTCACCTCCAACAACCACAACCATCTTTCAATGTATCAGGTATGACTCCAGCCTGAGGAGAGTTTTTTCTTTTTGATTCCCATTGACAATAGATTTTCTAGAGCTCCTTTGATATCACGCTCAGTCAAATGTGGCCTCAATGTCAATGACAGTCACTCTCACCTCTCCTTTGAAATTTGGCTCTTTCATCCATATTTGACCAAAGACTATTATGAAGTCAGAATTTGAGTGGCACTGGTGGAACCCCAAATTAAACTTAGAGTTATGGGTGAAAGTATGTTGAAGGTAAATTCACATCAGTAATTTTTTGAAAATCTAAATTTGTTCAATACAATGGATGTTGACTGAATGAAAATTGAATTACCAGGAGGTGGAGATACCAATGAATAAAATTTAAGAAAGAGGAAAGGGGAGTGGGGGTGAAACGTACTCTATGGTTGCCTTCTCTAGTTGAAATTAAATTTCTGGTAGACATTTGTCGCCTGCAGTCAAAAGCAACTGATAGAGATTTCTCTGTAGAGCTAAATGAAAAAAAAGCAATTCAGTTCTGGAATTGTAAAGATCACATTTTTATTTCTTTTTTAAAAGACTTTGGACTAAAAAGGAGGATAATGCTTTAAATCAAGGACACTATATCAACAGACAGCTGAAGCTTGAAATATCCTACTTTCCGAATTGTGTTGTAAATTGTAAAAATGTTAGATTTTTCATGGAATACACAGCAAAAGCAGACATCACAAACGCAGAACGAAGGTTCTGTCTGCTTGACACCTTTTGTTGGCTACTAATCATGTGACTATGGTTTATGTGGGGTCAGTGCAGCAGATAACCACTTTCCTACAAAGAAAAAAAACATATGAAAAGCTCTGTGTCTTTCTCTCAAATGGGGGTACGAGAAAGTTTGTAATTACAGTTACCTTCCATTGACCTTTCTGTTCAAACCACCAATTTAAGAATAGAAAATCATCTTCAGAGACAAAGGAATGAATTTTCAACCAATGAGTGAATGACTGAACATTATTGTCCAAACAACTCTTTGTCAACATCAAAGAAATGAAAGAAAGAGAAGGAAAAAGACTCGTCAAATTCAGTGGTCTGGACTGGCACAGTTGAGTTGTGTTGCCCTGTTTGTTTTCCTCTTCCCACCAATCCCCCACCACCACCAACCCCCATCCTTAAAGTCCATGTTTTGCCTGTGTTTATGTAACTCTGTTTGGAAAGGAGGGAATTTTAAAGAGGTAGAGTTTTGTTATAATTGCAAGTTAGTAATTCATATGTTCTAATAAGTATGAAAACTTACATAGGTTTTTTTTAAGCTGAGTTCATTGGTCAGGTAAATTAGGGGCTTTGATTAAATCAATTTCATCTGATTTCAGGCATAGTGGAGGTTGCTTTCCAATGCACAATCCCAAGATTCATGGTACAATTAACTTATGCAGTCAATTTGTATTTATTGTTTAAGATAGCAGCATTAAATTGTTGTTATTTGTAATGCTAACTTTTCTTCTTTCTCCACGGCTTCTGTTCCTTCTGAGGTCTAACTATGCTTAATGTGTTTTGTCTATATGTTTCACACTGCATTTCTTTAGTTAAATGTTATTTTCCAACAAGACAGACTCATTCCCTCAAACTATCAATATCTACTTTCAGTTGATTAGTCTCTTCTGCAGTCCTAGTAATAGTACAAGTCTTTATATCATTTGCAAACTCGAGAACTATTACTTCAAACCCTAATATCATTAATGAACAAAGTTAATAAATATCTGAGGTTAATGCTTATGGGACACCAAAAGTGACCGATTTCAAAACAGATTCGATCATTTTCTGGGTACAAGTACATAGCCAATTCTTGATTGAGTTTTGCAATTTTCCACTTTAGCAGTTTCCAGCTGATGGTGTAACCAATTGGAAAGTTACTTAACAAATCCTTTCTGAAAATCTGAATAGACAATAGCTGCCAATTTACCTACAGCCACTAACTTGATGCCTTTCTCAAAAAAAAAATTCAATTAGATATTAAAATGTTATAATGGGGTTCAACAAATTGAGTTGCATACAGCAAAACTGTGTTTGAGGTCAAATTTTGAAATGAGTCCAAGAAATGGCAATAAAGATTTTGTGCCACTAGCAGTTGTTATGAGTCACAATTATATAAGTTCTGTCAGAAAACATCTCATTGGGTATTATTTCACAGCATGAACTGATCAATATTTGACATCCACTTCAACTCACTGAAACATATTTAATATTCAAGAACCAGAGTGAGTTTGATGTACTGGCAATGGAAGCATTTTTGCTTTTATTTCTTAGCTGATTACATGTTTCAAGATTACATCAAGCTTCATTAACATCGGAATCACATCTGAAGTCCCATATAATATGTTTCTAGAAAATAAACACTATACAATATAACACAATGATATATCAAACTTGATCAACAGCTCACATCTGTATGGTATTTGTATTGTTACCTCAAAGAGGTTTTTGTGGTTCTAACTTCATTTATTGATAAAGAAATTGATTAATAAGGATGTTTAAGCACATAATAGAAAGCAATTTTACAAGGCAGCGCATAGGGGTTGGTGAAGTATTTCTCAGAGCCACAGGAGCCTTTATAATACTGCAATGGAATGGCAGCCCTTTTGTGCCAAGAAGGAAAAGGACAATCACTTGTTTGGGTTTGGGAGCCCCGTCGGCAGTGATTCCTCCTAGAATGTATTTTGTTGTGTGAAGATCTTAAAGCTTTAAGCGGTCTATTTTGTCCTTTTTTTTTAAAGAAAGGTTTTGAGACAGAGGTGGGAGACGTATATTGAAAACTTATCAAGTGAAGAGCTTGTGAGGCTTTGGGATCTTTTTTAAAAGTTGGAACAATAAAGCAGCCTGAGTGGGTGTGGTCAAGCATTCACAGAACCGGGAATTTTCAAGTTTTCCAATAGGACCAGTTGTTGCTGTGTCTGTTGCTGCAGTCAAACAATTCTCTTGATGTTTTTACTCCTGGGCTGCTGGAGTTACATGTGAGACAATCTATTTTCTAATTTGCCTGTTGCCAAGGGCATGCTTATGGGATTATCAGAACTGTATTGGAAATAATCTATTATTCTGTTCAGTTTTCCAATAGAGTTACAGCTAATACAATTATTTTCTTTAGCTAAAATACAAAAAAAGGAAGAATAAAGTATGAATAAAGTTTGTTTTGCTTCAAATCTGGCAGTTTGAAGAATCAAGTTGCATCTGGAATGTAGCACCTTACACTTACCTGTAAAAAAAATAAACAGTTAGGATCTAGACTATCTTCTTAATATTTGTTGAGGGTGTCTGTTCTGGTCTGGTCCATAACATTGGACTTTTGGTTTTCCAGTAGGGCCAGTTGTTGCTGTGACTAAGGGCTTGGGATGCATGTGTGACACATCAGCAAGTACTGGGAGGGTACACTGATAACTGAAGCATAACTTCGTATTCTTGTGGACCAGACCAAATCCTCTCCAAACATATCAAGGAAATAGCATAAATACCAATTTCTGTCTTATTTAAAGGCAAATGTAAGGCACTATGTTCCAGATGTAATTCAATTAGGCACATTGCTAAGCTTTAAGCAAAACACATTTTGTTCTTACACTACAGTTAAAATTTAAACAAGTGAAAAAGATTGGTATAACTTTAACTCTGTTAAAATACTTCATAAAAATAACATAGGATTTAACTACTATTCATCAGCTGCTCCAATATAGCAGCATCCCATAAACACACACTTGGCAAAGCCAATTTAGCAAAACAATTTCAATCTCACATGCTATCTTATCACTCTGGCAGCAGGGAAAGAACTCAAACCTTTAGCTGCAGCAGTGAGAACTGCAACGAACAATTTCAACATCCAACTCCAAGTTTGATAACTGAAAGCCTTTCACACTAACCCATTGCACAACTGTTTCTGAGCAACAATCTACTGAAATTGCTGCTGCTACTCAGCTGCTATTGGTTATCTTCATTGTTTTTGGTGGTTGAACATAAGACAACCTAAGTAGCACCATGCTGACCTAATAGATTTGGCTCCAATGTGTAGTTGTCATCTCTACAGCTTGGAAGGAATCTCCAAAGTGTCTAGTTTCTCAGTATTGCGCACAAATCATTTCCCACAAGTAGGTTCAATGAGGACTCCAGTAGGTCATGCCAGGAGCCGCACCAGACCTACTGAAAAATGAAGCTGCAAAATGGAGCTATCTGAATACCAAACAGCAAAAGCAGCAAGTGATAGTCAGAGCTAAGCAATTCCATATCTAATGGATCAGACCTGAGCACTGCAGTCCTACTACATCCAGTTGTGAATGGTGGTGGACGAGTAAACAACTCACCAGTGGAAGATTCTCCACAAATATGGAGGGTGGCATGGTGTCTCAGCAGTTAGCACTGCTGCCTCACAGTGCCAGGGACCTGGGTTTGATTCCAGCCTCAGATGACTGTGTGGAATTTGCACATTCTCCCTGAGTTTGCGTGGGTTTCTTCTGGGTGCTCCAGTTTCCTCCCACGGTCCAAAGATGAGCAGATTAGGTGGATTGGCCATGTTAAATTGTTCATAGTGTTCAGGGATGTGCAGATTAGTCAGGGATAAATATAGGATAATAGGGTAGGGAAATGGATCTGGGTGAGTTACTCTTTGGCAGGTCAGTGTGGACTTGATGGGCTGATGGGCCTGTTTCCACACTGTAAGGAGTCTAAGAAATATCCTCCTCCTCCATGATGCAAGACCCAAGCACATCAGTGCAACAGAAAAGGATGAAGCACTTGCAAGAATCTTCAACCAGAATTTACTCCAAAGGTCCCCAGCATCACAGATACCAGTCTTCAGCCAATTCAATTCACTCAGTGTTGGAGAAATGGGGAGGCATTCAATAGTGCAAAGGCTATGGGCCCTGACAATAAACCAGCAATAGTACTGAAGACTTGTGTTTCAGAATTTGCCACACCCCTAGCCAATGTCTCTCAGTAGAGTTACAACACTGGCATCAATCTAATAATGTGATCTGTATGGACTTCAGTAAGGCGTTTGACAAGGTTCCCCTTGGGAGACTAATTAGCAAGGTTAGATCTCATGGAATACAGGGAGAACTAGCCATTTGGATACAAAGGTAGAAGACAGAGGGTGATGGTGGAGGGTTGTTTTACAGACTGGAGGCCTGCGACCAGTGGAGTGCCACAAGGATCGGTGCTGGGCCCTCTACTTTTTGTCATTTATATAAATGATTTGGATGCGAGCATAAGAGGTACAGTTAGTAAGTTTGCAGATGACACCAAAATTGGAGGTATAGTGGATAGCGAAGAAGGTTACCTCAGATTACAACAGGATCTGGACCAGATGGGCCAATGGGCTGAGAAGTGGCAGATGAAATTTAATTCAGATAAATGCGAGCTGTTGCATTTTGGGAAAGCAAATCTTAGCAGGACTTATACACTTAATGGTAAGGTCCTAGGGAGTGTTGCTGAACAAAGAGACCTTGGAGTGCAGGTTCATAGTTCCTTGAAAGCAGAGTCACAGGTAGACAGGATAGTGAAGAAGGCATTTGGTATACTTTCCTTTATTGGTCAGAGTATTGAGTACAGGAGTTGGGAGGTCATGTTGCGGCTGTACAGGACATTGGTTAGACCACTGTTGGAATATTGCGTGCAACTCTGGTCTCCTTCCTATGGGAAAGATGTTGTGAAACTTGAAAGGGTTCAGAAAAGATTTACAAGGATGTTGCCCGGGTTGGAGGATCTGAGCTACAGGGAGAGGCTGAACAGGCTGGGACTGTTTTCCCTGGAGCATTGGAGGCTCCACTTTAGCTGTCCTCTAATTTTCTGGCACCTCTCCATTGGCACCACCCCCGCCAATTCATCACACAACAGTCTGGCATTCATTTCAACCAACCCAAGAAATTTATCCACTTTCAAGCCTGCTGATTGACACGAGCCTCTTCTTCGTCTCTGCCAATTTCTTTAATTGTATCAATTTCTTTAATTGATTTCAGTTCTGACCTATTCCTTCTCAGTAGTGAACACCAATATGAAGTATTAATTTAGACCATATCTTTATCCTTGGCATTCTGAGACACCATGAACTTCATGAAATGCTTTGAGAGGCCGGCCATGGCTCACTTCAACTCTAGCCTCCCAGTTGGTCTCAATCTCAATTTGTACAGTGATGTAACAGATCCACGGCAGATGGCGTTTCCCTAGCCATGCACTCATCTCTGCAATATATGGACAACAAGAACACCTACACCATATTCCTACACATTGACTACAACCCCATCTTAAACACCTTTCAGATTAATCTCAAAACGCTGAGACATAGGTCACAGCTCCATCATCTGCAATTGGATCCTTTGTTTCCTGACTCACAGTCTGCAATCTGTGATTTCCTCCATGATACCCCTCAACACTGGAGGCCCTCCCCCCCCCCCCCCCCCCCCCCAAGGATGCTTGCTCAGCCCCCACTGTACTCCTTGTACACCCATTACTGTGTAGTCAAAATTCTGAATGAATGCCATCTACAAGTTGCTGATGACACCACCATGGTAGGACAGATATCAAACAATGAGTCAGAATTAAAAAAAAAGAGATAAAGGACTTGGTGGCATGGTGCAATGATACCAACCTCTCTCTCAATGTTGGCAAAATGAAAGAGAGGATCATTGACTTCAGGAAGAAAGGAAGGTGACAAGTCCCGACCTACATGAATGGACCGGAGGTTGAGAGGGTTGACAGTGTGAACTTCTTCAAAGTGACGATAACCACCAACCTGTTCTGGACTTCTCACATAGATGTGGTCATTAAGAAGGCACAACAACACCTCGTTTTCCTCGGGTGGATAGGATTTGACATGTCCCCATGGACCTTCACCAATGTTTACAGATACACCACAGCAAGCCGACTGTCCAGGTGCATAACAGCCTGGTATGGTAACTGCTGTGCCCAGGACCATAAAAAACTACAGAAGGTTATGTGCCCCTCTCAGACCATCATGGAAGCCAACTTCCCATCCATGGACTTCATTTACATGTCTTGTTGATGCAGAAAGGCTGCCAACATCACCAATGACCCCTCTTAGCCCGGTAATGCTCTCCAAAAGCCTTTTCCATCAGGCAGAAGATACAGCAGCTTGAACACATGCACCGGCAAGTTCAGGAACAGCATCTTCCTACCCATTATCAGGCTGATGAATGGATCTCTCTAACATCAACTAATGTCCATCTTGCCAATGTTGATTTTGCTTTGCACACCTCCTGTGAAATATAAACCTCATGCCTCACTTTATCTAAGCACCCTGTTATCTGTATGAACCTGTTTGCTATGATCTAGATGTATGTACTGCATGGAAAACAAAACTTTTACACTGTATTGAGGTACACTTGACTACAATAAACTGAATTGAATCCTAGCTGAAAATGTGTTGTTGGTTAAAGCACAGCAGATCAGGCAGCATCCAAGGAACAGGAAATTCGACGTTTCGGGCCAGACCCCTTCATCAGGAATGAGGAGAGGGTGTCAGGCAGGCTAAGATAAAAGGTAGGGAGGAGGGACTTGGGGGAGGGGTGATGGAGATGTGATAGGTGGAAGGAGGTCAAGGTGAGGGTGATAGGCCGGAGTGGTGGGGGCGGAGAGGTCAGGAAGAAGATCGCAGGTTAGGAGGGTGGTGCTGAGTTCAAGGGAATCGACTGAGACAAGGTGGGGGGAGGGGAAATGAGGAAACTGGAGAAATCTGAGTTCATCCCTTGTGGTTGGAGGGTTCCCAGGCGGAAGATGAGGCGCTCTTCCTCCAACCGTCGTGTTGTTATGTTCTGGCGATGGAGGAGTCCAAGGACCTGCATGTCTTCGGTGGAGTGGGAGGGAGAGTTAAAGTGTTGAGCCACGGGGTGGTTGGGTTGGTTGGTCCGGGCATCCCAGAGGTGTTCCCTGAAGCGTTCCGCAAGTAGGCGGCCCGTCTCCCCAATATAGAGGAGGCCACATCGGGTGCAGCGGATGCAATAGATGATGTGTGTGGAGGTGCAGGTGAATTTGTGGCGGATATGGAAGGATCCCTTGGGGCCTTGGAGAGAAGTAAGGGAGGAGGTGTGGGCGCAAGTTTTGCATTTCCTGCGGTTGCAGGGGAAGGTGCCGGGAGTGGAGGTTGGGTTGTCTCAGTCGATTCCCTTGAACTCAGCACCACCCTCCTAACCTGCAATCTTCTTCCTGACCTCTCCGCCCCCACCCCACTCGGGCCTATCACCCTTACCTTGACCTCCTTCCACCTATCACATCTCCATCGCCCCTCTCCCAAGTCCCTCCTCCCTACCTTTTATCTTAGCCTGCCTGGCACCCTCTCCTCATTCCTGATGAAGGGCTCTGGCCCGAAACGTCGAATTTCCTGTTCCTTGGATGCTGTCTGACCTGCTGTGCTTTAACCAGCAACACATTTTCAGCTCTGATCTCCAGCATCTGCAGACCTCACTTTTCACCTGAATTGAATCCTAGCAAATCGAAGTTATTGAATCTCCCCTGGTCCATCCAAACTGCTGGCCATCAGCTGCTGAATCTATATGCCCTTCAGATTAAACTTCAGGCCTGCGGGAGGATTGTTTAACCTGCTTGGTTAATGTGGAACACTCTTACTTGTCCTGCTGTGTGACACTGATCCCCTGTCGAGGATGTCACACTGGAAAGAAATTGATAACTAGATATCGTGTGTTTAAAAGCTTATAAAGAAATTGTAATTGTGTATGGCTAATGCTCAGCGAACACAAAATATGGCCCAAACAAAGCAAAGTTAGAACTCAGCGTTTGATCCCTAATTGACATTATCTTCACTTCTTTCGAAGAAAATCATTGCAGACATTGAAGAGTATTTCTGAGGACATTTAATCACCAATCATTTCAAACAAGGCAGTGATAACCACCAATTTTGATCTGACAAAACATTTGCAATCTTGAAAATGAAGGAGGAGAATGGGCTGATCAGAGTTGGGAATGAATGATCTAATAGTTTTAATTAAGGTGCCTGTAGAATAGCATCGCAAATCTTTGGTCATTTTCATATCCTTGAAAGTAACAAAATCAGTGAGCAGTTAATTGGATCGTGAAGTGATATCGCAGGCCGATTTTTTAATTATTTCAGTGGACGGGAAATTGAAAACAGTGAGCCCATGATTTTCCAATTTATGCCTGCAGTGTGCATGGACTTGGAAAACCTACCCACTAATTGGGTTTTTTTATGCTTAGGCATAGTTTTGATTTGTTAAATTGAGTTTTAGCCTTGCTCTGTTTGAGCAGCAGTAACAGGCAAGGTAAAGTGATAAACTGGCAATATAAAGAATGTGTCTGAAGGTTAGATAAACTGGGGTTATTTTCTTTGGAGCAGAGGAGACAGAGAGGAGATCATGATTGAGATGTATGAAGTTGTGAGGGGCACAGATTGGCTGGTGAGGAAGGAATATCTCGCTTGGTAAATGAATCATGGCTGAATGGCATACTAAAAGGAAAGAGGCAGGAGGGTCAGGGGGGATTTGAGGAATTTTATTTTCACCTGGAGGCTGTTGAGAATCTGGAACTGACTGCCTGTTAAAGTGTAGATAGAGGTAGAAGCCCTCATAACATTTAAGAAGCATTTAGATGTGCACTTGCAATGCCAAGGCAGGAAATTCTAAGGGCTACGTGCTGGCAATGGGATTAGAATATTTTGGTGAGTGAGACAAAGAGCCTCATTCTATGATCACCAGAATTCTATGACAGGAAACCTATGCAATTCATCAAGCTTGCTCTTTTCAAAAATACTGCACATGGCACAGACTCTTCCCAAATTGACCTAGTTTCTGTACAGATGCAACTAACCACAAGCACAGTTTCTAAGAAGAGAAATTGCTCTCTGAAACAAATGCTATTTAAGCAAAGACTCCAGAAGTCAGGTGGAATGTAACGTTTGAAGTGTGGATCCTATGGCAGAGAATAGCTGAGGGCAAATAGAGGATGGCTCCATTGTTCAATAATGCAAGTTTCGTTTCAGGCAGCCTGGAAATAGTGAGAGGTCATATTCCCAACATGGGGTAAGTATAGACTTTCCTGCAGCACAAAAGAACCCAGATAGAGGTGAATTCAGAGTTAGCAACATGAGGTCCAGCAATGCAGTTAGGTTCAGTACAAAAAACAAGATCAAAAGCCTTCACAGTGAGTCTGAGTGAATGATGTACACACTATGGCTGTCAGGTAGGCAACATAACATGGATCTCAATGGCTGTGAGTATGAAATAGCAAGCTACAGTAGTAGCTACATCATTAGGAATGGTTGCAGTGCATGTCAATGACAGAACCTGTCTTTTGGGATGCCAGTGTCCTTAAAGTCCAGTGAAAGTGTGTGTGTGTGTGTGTGTGTGTCTGTGTGTGAGAGAGAGATATATGATATGTCTCATCATTGCCCTGAGAGATGAAGTACAGGATGGACCCAGTTGATGATTGTCTGGAGACTTATGCCTTCAAGAGAAGTGGGCCTGTAACACCAGGAAGTGGTTGATGATGGATGGATGGATGGAGACCAGATCCTTACAGTCTTTGAAGTGAAGTTTCCAGGCCTAGTCAGAGCAGGGGCCTAATGATGGAGCAATGAGAGCGAGGAGACCGAAAACATGGCATCCACCTCTGAGCAGAAAGTGAGTGCATGGAAGGCACAGCTATGAGATGGCCATAGTTGAATTGTTGATGTTCTCCCATGCAGCTTTCTGCTCTTGGGAAGGAGAAGTTGCTGTCTTCACTGAGAGCATGCAGTTTAGCTCTAAGAAAGAGACCATTTATACTGCAGAGGGTGCATCAATACTTCAGTATCTCACACTCTACAGCAGCACAGCTACACTGACATTGTTGGGTTGAATTGGTTTGGAATCACAAACTGATGAACACATCACTGACACACAGGTACAGGCTGGCAGAGGGTGTGACAGATGATGGCCCTTATAGTGGGAGAATTGTTGGAGGCCAGGCTCATACTAAATCCCAGGCTGATGACAAGCCTCTGGATTTGGCCACACTCAAAACTCTACCGGAGTTGCTGTGAAGAACAGGGGAAATCTATTGGAGCTGACAGACACTGTGCACAGCCATGAGCAGAGGAGTGAGCAATCCATCCAGGCCTGGGGTTCTACCATCCTCCATGGAGAGGTTTGCAAACATCTTAGAGAGCCAAATCCAGCATACCACTCAGTGACTGTGAGATATCTGCCCGTCTATCTTCAGTGGGCAGGACGATGTCGTTCTGCACTAGGAGGGAGCTGCTACAAGCTGATACAGGCTTTTAGTCAGCATGCTCTGAGGATGGGAAAGGTGTCTACTTGTTACGCTGCAACAATTCTTCAATGACCTGGACCTCCAGCTGAATCAGCCACAGAGGAGGTTGATTGAGCTCCCTCAGTGCTTCAGGGTCCTCAGAGCCTCCACTTAACAAAAGATAGCTGCCAAAGACATCTAATGTTACAAGGATTTACATCCCACAAACTCAGAACAACTGAGAGCTGGGTAAGAGAGAACACTGAGATGGACAGTGTAGCATGGGTATTTATACCTTTGATGTTACATCACTGTTGTTTTATTTTATTAAATTGTGCTTATACATTGATTCATGTGTCCTTTGTTCGATTTCTTACAGCTGATGAATGGCCCAGTTAACCTTGCATTTCTATCTATCTGTTAGCAGGAGTGAAGATGTAGCATGGTCATCATGGTGTATGGGACACTGGGTTTGACAGGCTGGTCGATGAATGGTGGTCAGTAGTGTGTATGATGAGATGTTTGTGGTAGGTACCTTGGATAACTCCAGGCAAAGGCTGTGAACTTGGTTTCCAAAAGTCTCTCTAATAAGTGTTTGGCTCTGGCTTCATGTGCAGCCAATTGACTTATCTGTCTTTTTCCCTCTACTTCCTGCTCCACCCACTTCTTATCAAAAGAGGAGTGAGTCTCCTATATAACCTGCCCTGCCTGCTGGATAATGTTGTACTGAGAGTAGCAGATACTAGTGTAATCCATTACAGTCTGCATATTTGCCTGTAATGGCTCAAACACATATAGACCTCTCAAACTGCCGAGCAGGGTCAGTTCAGAATTGCACAAACTCTCCAGCTCTTTCTCCAGCTCTGTTTTAATGCACACTTCAGCAGTACTTCAAACTCAATGCAGATATGTGCAGCTGCCTGGGATATCCCACACAAGTTCTCAATGGATCTTTGGAAAGAGTCGGAGAAGTAGAGACTCAGTGTCACTGGCATCAGATGCCCATCAATCTCATTGGCTGCAGATTCTCTCATCCTGTAGCATTGCTGTTTTGCTACCTCTTTGTCTTTGGCCCAGAATCCAAGCCTCAGCCAACTGTGGGCGTCTGAGGCCCTTGCTCCATTCAGTTGCATTAAATCCTCTAATCCGGCTGACCTATTGTCACAACCTATATTGTTCATTTGTTTTACAACTGAAGTCCTAAAAGGGCATGAGCTATAATGTGTTTCTGCTAAGAATGCCCCATTCTCAGACTGATGGAATGCCATTATAATATCCCATGTGCATGTACAACAGTTGATATTGGTGCTTTGGAAAATCTGTCACTTTTACTGTCTCTCTGCTAGATTTATATTTAACAAGGGTGATGATAATGCAAAACCAGCTTCCGTTTACCATAGAATCCCTACGGTATGGAAACAGGCCCTTCGGCCCAATAAGTCCACACCAACCCTCCGAAGAGTAACCCACCCAGACCCATTCCCCCTACCATATATTCATCCTGACTAAGGCACCTAACCTATACATAATAGACAATTTAGCACAGCCAATTCACCTAACCAGCACATCTTTGGACTGTGGGAGAAATTCACACAGACACGGGGAGAACAATAAACTCCACACAGACAGTCGTCCGACGCTGGAATTGAACCTGGGTCCCTGGCACTGTGAAGCAGCAGTGCTAACTGCAGAGCCATCATGTCACCCCATGTAGCTATAAGGAAGAGTTTAGACACCTCTTCAAACAAATAATTCTCTTCTTTAATGGGGATGTATGCAAGGCTAGCATTTGCTGCATGTCCTTAATTGAACTGAATGGTTTGCTTTGCCATTTCAGTGAGGTATTTAATAGTCAATCTTATTGCTGTGGGTCTAGAGTCACAGATAGGTCATAATAGATATAACTAGCAGATTTCCTTCCCTAAAGAGCATTAATAGCTTTGTGTGACAATCAATGGTGACTATTATACTCCAGACTTATTAACTGAAAGCTGACGGACATTAAACCCACGCTCACCAAATATTAGCTTGGCATCTGAATTACTGGTTTGGTAATATTTATTTATGCCTCTTTATTAACCTAGGCTGTAATATTGAAATTTCCGTCTGAGAATTTTCTTTAGCGTTCAGGAGACGAAGACAGGATTGAATGTGAGTAATGTAAGTATGGTAATGTATTGGTGAAAAATAGCAAATGCAATTGTTCAATTACTGTGTCAGAAAAACATCAACACCTCTTTCAGCAATGGCCTTCAGATGCAACTTATTTTACAATGTGTCAAATTTAAATTCTGCCTTTTATTTTGCATTTCACTTATGATTGTGGAAAATTGTGCAGCACTTTTCAGCCTTCCAGTCTAACGCTCAGAATAATTACTTCAGACTTGAACCATTTTCTGAGAAGAAAATTGCATCAGAGGTAGCGAGTGTGGAAGAGGAATGAGCTGTTGCTTGGGTAGGAACCCCCTACAAATAAACAGCCTGCGGTGCAGTTATTCTTCAGTTCTACCAGCTTTTCTTCTATCATACCTAGAGGCCAGATGTGTTCTTCGCTTTGCTAGTTTTATACCTATTCCTTCTTCTCTACTATTCTATAATAAGTAGTTATGCCTTCTCTGAGCAGATCTTTTATTTCACTACAATTCTCATTTACATCTCCCAGTTTTGCACTGTCATCATTATTATTATCGTTATCACTTGTTATTTAATCCTCCTACCTTCAGACCTTCCTTGTTTCCCCTTTTCCTTGCTCTCAATATAGTTAGGAGCTGTTTACCTATAGCCTCTGATAAAAGACCATCACCTTAAACATCATTTCTACAGATGCTGCTGAGCAGCTGAGAGATTTCAACATTTTCTGTATTTATTCCAGTTTCCTGACATCCAAACAAATTTGATACTGTTCTTGTCTTGAAACACTTTGGATTGCAGGAGCTGAGAATGGCTTTGGGACATCTGTTTTGATATAATTCTTAAAGAAAGAAAGAATGAACTCGACTCATCTCTGATTGCCTGTGGGACTATGAGACTCTGTGGGATAATTTACCTTGCTTACAATAAATGATATTATTCTGAACAAAAGCTATTAGATCCACAGTGAACACTGAAATGACAAAAGAGGAGGAACAGCAAGTGACAAAAGAGCCAAGAGAATGAGTCAGAACATCAAAAAGATCCATACTTCTGAATGTTCTTTTCCCTTTCCGTAATAAATTCTGAGGTTATACAGATCCCATGCTTTAAGGAGGGGCTCAACCCCAGAGGTGTATGCTTCACTAAAGATGCAATAGAGTAGCTGCACTTATTATAATGATAAATAAGGACCTGGAGGCATTACCCTTTGTCAGGTAGTAGTGGCATTGGCAGATATGACTACATTCAAGTACATAAGGAATCTATACAATATCGACCAGGTTCCATATGGATGAGAGCTCACCCGATAATTGGAAGGCAGAGCTGAGGGGTTTATCCTGTTTGATAATGCAGTAAGACAATGAGAGATTTTTGGAAATTTCTTGAGATGACAGGTGGAACATGTGACATCCATGTTGTTCATGGACTCCTTGATTATTCTTGATTTGTAACTTTTTGCAAAGCTCATTCATATTCTGGTGCAACTCAAATATAAATAGTTCACATTGCAAGTGCGTACAAGTTCAGGGATAATGTTTTGTAACTTCTTAATCATTAAAAAGTGCAAAATAAATAGTCAATATTATAATTTGATCAAATTCTCAATGATTTTTGATTGAAATCAGCTTCCAGAGGGAAACCTATTCTCCATTTGAACTGAAACATATTATCCAGTTATAATCTGGATAATCATTGCTGAAAGGAAACCATTGACTTCTTTTTACAGCAGAGATAATAAAAAACAGTTTACTGTGATACCAAATCCCCTAAAACAGCTAGAAAATGCCATACTGTCAAATCATGTGGTTTGATGAAAAATATACATTTGTATTTGAAACAAAAATAAAATTGGAAGAGGATAACTGCTCGATGGTAGACTTAACGAACAGTACGTAGGTCTTAATGTTACAACATTTGCTCCAAAATAATAATAAAACTTTGAACATCATGGTTATCTTTAATGATATTTAACTATGCATCCTGGATGAAAAGCTTTTTATGAGCAATAACTTCAAAGAATCTCTCATTAAATGCCCAGTGCATTAGTGACACAGTGGATTAGAAGCATTGACCTCTGGTCTGATTATATGATTCTCTTGCCCTTTGATGTTTGGGCGCAGACAAAGGGAGATTAAAAAAAATCATTCACAATTAATCAAAACTATCAGTCAAAAATATATTTCAAAACTCTTATGTACCTCTCATGGTCTCTCAATCCAATCCAGCAAAGATGTGATACTAGCTGAATTGAATCCAGACCCAATCCTCATTTAAATCTTGCTGTGACAAGACGTAATATATTAACTGAGGAGATTTCTTGCTGACCCGTTAAAGAAAGCATCAGGCTGCCTCTTGCAGACTGTATAACATTGGGATCGCTTGGATGATAAGAAAGTGAGAAAATGAGGACTGCAGACGCTGGAGATCAGAGTCGAGAGTGTGGTGCTGGAAAAGCACAGCAGCTCAGGCAGCATCCAAGGAGCAGGAGAATCAATGTTTTGGGCATAAGCTCTTCATCAGGAAAATTAGACCGTTTCCATTGCATATACTTCAAATTTACATAGTTCTTCACAGTAAATGCAATTATTACTAAAGAAATATTACTTTTTCAACTGTTACATCATTTTACTGCTCATACTCACCATTACTGGACCCTTGTAAGTGCCGCTAATAGGGATCTGGTACCTTTGGACCCAACTACCTGTCAGCCTGTTGCCTGATTGTTGTTCACTTCTGCCACATTTCTAATGAAACCCAACAGCATCATCTCCAGTGGGATCAGACACTTGGGCTGAATTTTACTAGAAATCAACTAAGAGCTAAGTTCAAGGAGTTTCACAAAGGGTTTTTCTTTGAGAGTCCTAGTGGACTTTCTCACACTATTTTCTGCAGCTTGCCTATTAGCCTTGCTGATGTCCCCTCATCAGCAAGTGTAAGGGCCTTCTGAGATTGTGTATCAGGTTAAGCATTGTCTGTCCAGAGCCGTCCTGAATAGTTCCTGTGCTTGAAGAATTGGCCCAGAGATGGTCGAGAGAGGCAAGTTAGCTCCCTGCCAATGCCACAAGTTTGAGGATTTCATGGATAGGGTGATGCAGAGGACAGCCATCTTTTTGTCTTCACAGCACCAGGTCCTACCAGCCTGGACTGAGGTTCCCACCCAGGTCAGAGCTAATTCCACAGTCTGGAGCAGTGCCTAGCAATGCGGGAGAAAGGTAATGACTTCCTGCACTCCATGAGGATAAGTATATCATCTTTTCTCTGCCATCTCACACTCAAAACATCTCTGCTACCACACCCACTTCCCATCAGGGTTCATATTCTATAATTCCCTAAATTGCATACAGCGTCTTTCAGCATTCACTCTCGCCCTCCCTAACCACCTACACTAGTAAACCTGCACACCCTCTTTGCTGCCGTCTCATACACTTGTGACCAGCCTTAAAAGCTGTGCCAGCCAATTTCATAGGTTTTTGTCTCATTACAGGAGAAAATGGTCCATAATTGGACAAACAGAGCCAAATATGGTAGTGGAATGTCCAACATTCATGTACGCACTCCTTCCTTGCCTTAATGGGAGGAGAACATGACCACTCACGTGGTGATACTGAAACCTCTATGTCCTGGCAAAGAAATAAGATTCAATTTCAATTGCTGTGTTGCTCTCTGATAACCATCACGGTGAATGTGCTGTTAACATGCTCAAAATCCAAATCTTTGTTTCTAATGCATTGTCTCTTATGTTTCCAGTCAGTCCCAGTGGAACATGCAAGATCTCCAACCTCCGGGTGTGAGGGGGGCACAAGACATCCCTACCTCCACCTCTGAGGTAGAAGCCTCAGAATCCTGAGAGGATGTACCAGCAAGGCTGCCCGCTGCAACCTCACCAGCTCAGACACTGGCACCTTGGTGAGTACGTTTTCCAGAATTGAGTTAGGAATATCTGCTTTGGAGCCCATCACTGCCATGTTTCCACAGCTGGTCAAATGCCCCAGGGCTGTGGCACCCAGAGGACTGTTATAGACTGGGCACCTGCTCAGCTCAAGACAAGCGATGACTCCACTGTGTCTGCCCCTGTCTTCATCTAAAGACACCAGAGCAGCGGGCAGGCACTGTGCAAGCACTGTCTCGAAGTTGGAAGGACTGCACCAAAGCTATGTGTACCATGCTGTCATTGGCATGTGAGCATCTAGCTGTCTCCAGGGACAATTTAATGGCCATTGTGGAGATCCAGACCCACACGCTCAGTGTCAGCTGGATATATGCATAGACCTGCACTCCATTGTTGGTGCTCAGCACCAACAGCACCAGACGGAGACATGAGGGAATTTGATCTCATTCAGTGTGAACAAAATGACACAGAACTTGATTGTATTAAAACACTATGTGAATAATTCCCAAAATATTTATTTTCTATCTGGGTCTATCTATCAGAAAAAGGATGTTATCTGCAATAATCCAAGTTACATTGGCCATTGAAATCCCCTTTGTCTCTGATTTAGGGCTGGCTCTCTTTCACAAAGGTGGGTCTTGCAGGTCAGAGCAGATACCTCCCTCTGTTTCTCTCTACCAACTTCCAGGTGGCAGGTATGGGCCAGGTCAAATCTTTGCTAAGTCTTTATTGGGTCTTCAGTGAGAGGGTGGTAAACTGATGAGTGTTCCTGTCCACCCTCACTTACCCATCATGTCCCTAGAACTTCCAGAATGTTCTTCAGCTTTTAGCCAATGAGATCATAACCTGGGATCAAATCATCCAACACGATCACGCCAACAGTCTTCTCAGCTGTCAAGCTGGGAGGTGTAAAGTGCACATTGTCAGGCATTCAAGATGCTGGAATATTTGATTGGCACTTCTCCAATACACAATTCTCGGGCTGGTTGTAACTGGTTCCTCCAGAACCTTTGTAAAGGTTCTAGAGGGCCTCCTCGTTTAGAGGTTGGAGATCTTGCATGTTCCACCTCTTTGACTTTGGTTTCCATTGTTCTCTGTCGCCGTTAGCTGCTGGCTGTTATTTAATTTATTTTGACCAATTTTCTGTCAGGTCCAGTTTCTCCAGCTGCATGTTAATTTAGAATGTCCAATTTTGGGCCTATGGTCTCTTGATCATAATTCCCTTCTCTGTCACCATGGGTAGCATGGATAGCATTTCTTTCTTCGGCAAAACCAGATACAAAGTCTTCATTAAACAACTCAGCCATGTCCCTGACTCCAGATGTAAATCCCTTCTTTAGTCTCTGATCAACCCTACTCTTTCTTTTACCAATCTTTTTGCCAACCACCTGATGCTAGTGCTTCCAATTAAACCTGTTGGACTATAATCTGGTGTTGTGTGATTTTTAATTTTGACAATTGAAGACCTTGGGACACATCTTTAAATTGGCTGGAGTCTTTTCTCATACTTCCTCTTTGCATCTCTTAGTTGCTTTTTCATCTCCCCTCTGAATGTTTGAAATTCTTCTTGATTATCAATTTTATTTAGTACTTAATAATTGTCATAGGCTCTTTTTTTTTCTTTCTTATCTTTATTTCTCTCTCCTTTGTTCTATCCAAAGATTTATGGAAAAGCTTCAGCATCTTGGATAATTCATAGATTGAGTCCATCACCAAGGAATCCATATTGATCAGGTAAAACAACACCTTTACTTTGAAAACAGCAAACTTCAGTATTAGTACTACAAAAACAATCTTTACAATAAAAAAATCAACAATAATTTTAATAATGAATACAACATGGCAACAAAATCAGTATAGTATAAAGAAATTGAAATCCTTTTCAATCATTATTCAGGTCAATATGGTAATCATTACTTCCAAGTGCCTATGAACAATCACATAATGCAGCATAATTTTCTATACAAATCTTTCCATCAGAAAAAAATGTTAAGCTTTTAGATCCTTGTGATAATCCACCAAATTGTCAAATGTGGCAAACATAATTCCTAAGATTTCAAACAGTTTCAACATTAGAAATCAAATCAAATATCGAATAAGTAAGCACTATTTTCTGCTACATGAAGACAAAGTTAGACAACATTCAGTGATAATCAAGTTACATTTGACAACATCAATGGGTTTTTGTCAATTTTTCAATGGAAGATCACATACAGGACTGGATAGATCATACTTTAATAGCAGATAAACTTCCAGCACAGTTGTTAGATAGTTTCATTAATGACCTGTACATATTATCTAAGCCATGCTGTTATTGAAAATTACAACATGTGATTGCCTTGTCGTTAGCCTTTTTGATAAATCAGTCACTGAGCTCCTGCAATTAAATGAGGATGTAACTCTGTATATAGGCCAAATAACATTGGATATAAAACCTAGAAAACTGCACAAGCAGCATTTCACAGCAAAATTTCCAGCGAAGGCAGGACATTCTACCAGCATAAATTGTCTACCTGAGGCACAATAAACCATCTGACTAGAAGACATTGATTTTTAATCTGAATAATTCACATGTGACAACATTAACATGAAATGGTAAGCAATCAAATAATTGTCACTGTAGTGGTTCCAAAATCCATGAAGAATATGTCAACACTGCAAGGAAACAAGCTTATTTTAATGAAGATCAGCTACTGTGGAAAGATGTACATTACTGTTCCACAGGAAAAAAATTAAGTTATGATGTAGACATTATTTACATAATTTGTTATCTAGCTGAATGTCAGCTAGATATTGGTACCAACGTCACAGTTACCTTGGATGATGCAAAGTTAAAAATCACACAACACCAGGTTATAGTCCAACAGGTTTACTTGGACGCACACTAGCTTTCGGAGCATTGCTCCTTCATCACCTGATTGTCAACATATTGTCTAACTGTCACCATTGTTAACAGCTAACATGAGAATGCAACTTTGAAAAAAAGGTTTTGTGAGTTACACATGAAAGAAGTGAAACTATCACTGTATTCTAACAGATAAAAGGCTTAACAGACAATCAATTTTTCAATGTAAAATTTCAGTCACATCACACTGTAAATTTTTTGCTATAAATTCTGTGTTAGGATTGAGCCCTCCACTATCACCTGATGAAGGAGCGCCACTCTGAAAGCTAGTGCTTCCAATGAAACCTGTTGGACTATAACCTGGTGTTTGCGATTTTTAACTCACTAAAGATACTTAGACATGCAATAGTAAGTACTTGTGGAGCTGTTTGGTGGTCAGGAATCTTGAAATTTTGATTGGATTTGATTTATTGTTATCACTTGGACCTAGATTAGATTATTTACAGTGTGGAAACAGGCCCTTCGGCCCAACAAGTCCACACCGACCCGCCAAAGTGCAACCCACCCAGACCCATTCCCCTAACGCTACAGAAAATTTAGCATGGCCAATTCACCTAGCCTGCGCATTTTTGGACTGTGGGAGGAAACTGGAGCATCCCCACGCAGACACGGGGAGAACGTGCAAACTCCACACAGTCAGTCGCCCACGAAGTACAGTGAAAAGCTTGGTTTTGTGAGCAGTACAGACAGATCATAGCAAGCAAGTATATGTAAATCATAGTGTGTGGAATAACTGCATGGAGGCTGGTATCTCATTACCAAGTCACCCTTTAATTTACTTGTGGGTTGCTCCCAGCACAGCTAACTCATTTTCAATCACTTACACTTCTTGTTAGCACCCTACCCAGCATTTATCCTCTCAGCATATCATCGGCATTCTCTTTGTTCGTCTATCCCTTTTTTTTCTCTCTCTCTGGGCATCTGATTCCACATACTTTATTCACTCCACCCCTCCCCCTTCACCCCATCATCAGCATATCTTTCAGATTTTCAAAGTAAAAACAAATTCTCCTCAACTCTCCTGATAAACTTTTACCTCTCATCCTAAATCTATTCTCTCTCGTTATTAACCCCTCTGCTAAAGGAAAAAAATCCTTCCTATCGGTCCTATCGATGCCCCTAATAATTACATACAATTTTATCAAGACCACATTCTCAATTTTTGCTGCATAAAGGAAAACAACCTCAGACTATCCAATCTTTTCTCATAGCTCAGACTCACTAGCCCGGCAATTTCCTGATAAATCTCCTCTGGTCCCTCTCTAGTGCAATTACATCTTTCCTTTAGGACAGCATACACTACTTCAGTTCTGGCCTAAACAGTATTTGTGTAGTTCCAAAATAATCTCCTTGCTCTTGTATTTTATGCCTCAGCTAATAAAGGCAAATATTCCATATGCCCGTTCTGGCTCTCAGTCCATCCTATGCCCCTTCCAGTTCTTGATCCACCTTTACACACCTTCTGACCACCTCTAGGACAGCCTGTCCTACTATTCTCCCCCCAGGACGATAGTGGTCAGGATGGCCTACTCAACCTCTGAGTTCCCTAACTGCCATTCGCACCTTCCGGCCACCTCTAGGACAGCCCACCCTGGTACATGCCCAGGGTGACATCGCTGAGGAAGGCCTATCCCTCTTCTGGCTCTCAGTCTGCCCCTATGTACTATCAGGCTCTCACCCACCCCAGTGTGCTATCCGGTCTGTGGACTGCACTGACACACCTGCTGGCCACCTCTAGGCCAGCCCATCCCCTTTCTTGGGAGGACAATGTGCAGGGCAGCCCACAAGCCTTCCTAATCTTGGCCTGCCCTAGGTGCCTTCTAATTCTTGGCTGCACCGACACCTTCTACCCACCTCTAGGACAGCCCGTCCCAATTACTCCTTCTCAGAACGACAGCGCTCAGAACAGCCTACCACTCCCTCAGGGCAACCTGCATCGGGATTGCCTTTGCACCCTCCAGCTTTCAGGACAGTCTACCAACCTTCAGGTTCACAGGGTGACCTACCCACATCTAGCTCTCAAGATAACGTTTTCAGGACAATCTATGAGCTCACAGGCCTGCCAGACCCAGGGACACAAGACAATACAGGTGATAACCCAACAAGCAACAAAATTGTTTGTTGGTAATTGACTGAGTCCTTTCTGGTACACAGAGTCCATTACCATAAACAATTCTCTTCAAAATGTAGAGTCAACTCTCAGGAACAGAGTCCACTCCAGCATACAAAGGGCATTGTCAGAAATGGGGTCCTTTCCAATCTGCTATTTAGAGTCTATTGCTAAAAACACAGAGCCCACAACCAAGGACAGAGTCCACTCCTGAAGGCAGCAAATGCACACCTCACAGACACAGGTGTTCAGTCTCTATAGAGTCCTGGCCCATCCTTGGGAAACCAAGCCCACTCACGTGAACACAGTACATTGTAAAGGTACAGTTAACCCACAGGGGTTTTGTCCACTCCCAAAGGCAGTGTATTCTCCCAAACTCCAGGATGCAGCAAGTGCTCACTTCCCAGCACACACATGCGGGTGCTCAGTTTTTACAGAAGCCTAGTCCCAGGGCCAGGCCTACCCACAGGAACAGCTCATCTGGTAAGATGTATTTTCTCACAAGGACTCAGTCCAAACACCAAAAAAGTTAAGACTCGTACAAAAAACAAAACTGGAGTGCAAGGGCTAAGCCCTGCCACAAAAGTAACATTGTCCTTTTCTCAAAAGTAAAAGAGAGAAGAGTCACATACAGGCTGTAACCCGCCAGTGGAACAACAATCCCCTAATGAGAACTGAGTTACACCCAAAACACACAATGTGGATCAGGCAGTTTAGAAATCAGTCCTCAATAAAGAATACCAATTAACAAACTGGCTAAATAATTCAGCCAGTTCAAGAATCAAGTTCCTCTTCTCTACCCCCCTCCCCTAAAAAAACCTTGAGTGCTTCAACAGAGTGAGGCATACAGGAGGTTGTCAAAGCATGATCAAAGTTAGATTTGAAATTAAAGAGGTCCATTCAGCAATCTAATAATAGCAAGGAAGAAACTGCTCTTGAACATGCTGGTGCATGTATTCAAGCTTCTGGTCAGTTTTAATACATGTGCTATGCATAATAATGAGCAATGTGAACCATTTGGGCATTAAACTGTTTCTTTACGAAAGCCACAGTGAATATTCACTCAAAGTTTTTTGAGATTAAAAAAAAACAACTGACATCAACAGCCACCAAAGCAGCCTAACAGCAGATGTTTCACACCCATGGTATTCTGGATATCATTGTTTCTGATAATAGCCCACAGTTTACTAGTGAGAGGAACAAAACAGATCTTGCTGCCAAAATCCAAAGAGTCTGTTCAATTATCAGGCCCTCTCTTTGTCTCATAATATATGTAAATAGTGGTCTGTAGGAGTAGGAAATGATTTTGGTTTTTGCAACTAAAGAATGTCAAATTCTAATATTTGGTTGGTCTATATATTCAAAGAATGTACAGAACTGCTTTAGTACCTGTGCATGTATGTAAAGACAATGTTTTTAAGAATAAAGTAAAATTTAGCAATAAAAGAAAATTGCAAAGACACTAGTATTAACATGTCACCTGTCCACCTAGACATTCTTAGTCCGATGAAGTAACAGAATTGGGGGTCTTGACAGTTAAATGTTTGGTGAAGAAAAGTCCAGATTTTTGCCCTGCTCTGTTTGTTTAGCACTTCTCTCACGTCTCCTCAGGAATGTCACTGTCAGAAATGCTGATGAGATATAAATTAAAAATGGAGCAGTCTACATTGCTAAGTAACGTGGTTTTGAGAGACCATACCTTGGCAATTCAGAAATGGCACTCTGTACATGAAGTTGGCGTATACTGAATTACAGTTACTGTTACTAAATCATTGCTGACATTGGTTCAGAGACAAGCAGTCTGGATAAGGGACATCCATAGGAATGGTACAAATAAAGAGTGCAAATAATGTCCAACATTAATCATACCTTTTAGACACAACTAAAGAACCTAACTGTCAGAAGTGTCATCACCTCATTTCCTTGTTCCAGCCAGTCCAATTATAATCCTTATCATAGTGTGCCACAAGGCACCTGTACCACTGCCACATCCCTCAGATTGTGTTACCTGTTCAGGGCATTGGTCAGGCTGATTGACCAATTGTATCTCTGATCAAACAGAGAACAGCAAAGTGAAAAACAAGGTCACCAAGTTTACCTTAATTGTTTCTACACCCAGTCAAAGACGTTCCTTATCCACCTATCAAAGCTGATGAATCAAGCTGACAATTTGGGGATGGGTGGGAGAGATAAAGTTCAGTAGATGTTGCAAAAAGAGTCCTAATCCTAATCTAAGTATTCTTTTGATAATCTAGTTACATGTTAAGTGCTGCTTATAGCAAAGGGAAAAACTTAGTGCAGGGATTGTGTAAAGCCATAAGGAGTCTGGAGCACCTCACAGAGATTTAATTGAGCTTCACATCACTGAGTATAAATACCATAGTGTGGGTGGAGATGGAAGAAATTCGATGAATCACTTTGAATGATATACTATTGTAACAAAGCCTAGTATATCTATAATTGCTATTTATCACAGTATTAATATTGGTATATGATAAATGTCTTACGTATATGTTACTTTGAGGTCTAAGCCTGAAGACAGTATTTGACTTTGTCTTTACCATGACCAGTCTGCAAAGAACTTAAAACTCAAAATATCACATCAAATCACACAATGAAAGAATCATTAGAAATGTATAAATAAAAATGTCAAGTGAACGTAGGATTTGGCCATGGATAAGGTAGTCCCTCTTTTGCCTCTGAGTCACAAGGTTATGTGTTCAAGTCCCATACAATGGTTTGATTACAAAAATGAGGATTGACAGTTCAATGAAATACTGAGGAAGATCTGCACTGTCAGAGATGGTGCAATTGAATGAGATGTTAATCTGTTCCTTTCTGATAATGCAGGTGGATTTAAGAGACTCTATGGCATATATTAAAGAGGAGGGAGATTATCTGTGCAATTCTGACCAATATTTAATCCTCAATGGACATTACAAACACAGATTATCTAGTTGCTATCACATTGTTGTTTGCGGGAGTTTGTTGTCCACAAATTGCCTGCCAAGTATTCTATATTGAGACAGTGATACCACTTCAAAAATAATTCATTGTCTGTAAAACATTCTGAATGTCCAGCCTCCGTGGAGTGCAATTGGCCTTTTTTAAAGGTTTTCATAGAATGATAGACAGAATTTGAAATTTGATTTTGAAAACAATTGTAAAAACACCAGAATAATATGCAAAAAAATCAGACCATGATAATGTCTGATTTTTCCCTACCTCATCTGGGAATGCCAATGCCAATAATGCAACTGCCATTTGCCTCAACCAATATAAATCAGTTTAAAGCTAGGGCATTTCTAATCCGTGTGGCTCTATTGTTCTTCAGGTGGAATACTAATTCAGGTAGAATATAGGATGCAGCTTTGATAACATTCAATAGACTATGTTTTGTGGAGGATATAAACTCCTTGTCGAACTTCACTGAAATTCTAGGCCACTTCTGCAAGCAACATAGAAAGAGTCCCTATTTCTTACATGCTGATAATAGGGAGGTGGTTCTGTATTCAATGAGTTAAAACTATTTTTTGATTAAATTCCTGAAATATGTTACTTTTTAAAAAAAATAACAGATATATCAACTCTGATAACCTGTATAAAGACGCATAATGCACTCATATGAAGCTTCCCTTGAGACTTAATTTAATGTAATGTATGTTTCCTGGAGTTTTATCAAGGCTAAAGTAGACAAGGAATTGAAAGTTGCTCTAAAATAATGAGGAATTTGGCTTTTCTTTTGTTGAATATTAGGATGAAATCCTCTAGTTATGCCTAATTTCTTGTGTGTAGTGAATAAACCAGTAACTGGTGATATTTATACAACAAACTGGATCAAGAATTGCTAAGTGATATTATTCAATTCTGCCCAGAAATAAAGGAAGGGCTAATCACAAGATTTTCAGTAGATCATTCAGGATAGTACCTGAGTAACTGAACAGCAGTTCAAAGGAGACATACAGCAGCTACTTTCTAAAATTTCAACAGAAGTGAGGAACATAGGAAATTCCATGTGAGAAGTGCTGTTTTTCAGCTTCCTGCAGGGAAAGCAACTGAATCACTTGAGTTCTGTGCAGGGGACAGTGAGCTGTGTCCTCAGAGCAGCTAAATATTTCTGTGCTGTTAGAACTCAAGCCAGGTTTCAGGAGTTACTAGGAGAAAGTGAGGACTGCAGATGCTGGAGATCAGAGTCAAGAGTATGATGCTGGAAAAGCACAGTGGTTAAGCAGCATCCGAGGAGCAGGAGAATTGACGTTTCGGACATAAGCCCTACATCAGGAATGAAGCTTGGGGACTGAGGAACTGAGAGGTAAATGGGACAGGGATGGGGCTAGGCAGAAGATAGCTCAGAATGCAAAAAGTAGATGAAGGTTGGGGAGAAGGTGATAGGTCAGAGAGGAGGGTGGAACAGAATAATGGGAAAGATGATGGACATGTCAAGGAGGTGGTGCCAAGTTGAAGGTTTGAGACTGGGATAAGGTGGGTGAGTGGAACTTAGAAAACTGGTGAAATCCACATTAATCCCATGTGGTTGCAAGGTTTCAAGGCGGAAGTGAGGCGCTCTTCTTCCAGATGTCAGGTGGTTAGGGTTTGGTAATGGAGGAGGTCCAGGACCTGCATATGCTTGGTGAAGTGGGAGGAGGAGTTGAAATGTTCAGCCATGGGGCAGTGGGGTTGTTTGGTGCGAGTGTCCCAGAGACGTTCTCTGAAATGATCCGCAAGTTGGCATCCTGTCTCCCCGATGTAGAGGAGACCACATCAGGTGCAATGGATACAGTAGATGACATTTTGGAGGTACAGGCAAATTTCTGTTGGATGTGGAAGGATCCTTGGGTCCTTGGACCGGGATGAGGGGGGAGGTGTGGGCACAGGTTTTGCACTTCCTGCGGTGGTGGGGGAATGTGTTGGAAGTGGGGTGTGGGCTGGTGGGGAGGGCGTGGACCTGACAAGGGAGTCGTAGAGGGAATAGTCTCTCTGAAATGTTGATGGGAGTGGGAGGGAAGTAAATCCTGAGTGGTGGGGTCTGTTTGTAGGTGGCAGAAGTGGTGGAGGGTAACGTGATGTATCTGGAGGTTGGTAGGGTGCAAGGTGAGGACAAAGAGCAGTTCTTTCCTTGTTGTGTGAGAGGAGTGGGGGTTCAAGGGCAGAGGTGAGGGAAGTGGAGGAAAGTGGAGGGCATTGTCGACCACTTGAAAGGGGGAATTACGAGCTTTGAAGAAGGAGGCCATCTGGGATTTTCTATGATGGAAGTGGTCATCCTGGAAACAGACGCAGTGCAGGAAGAGGAATTGGGAATAAGGGATGGCATTTTTACAGGAGGCAGGGTGGGAGGAAGTGTAATCCAGGTAGCATCTGTAGTACTCATTTTCACCTTGTAGTAGATGTCTGTGGTTAGTTGGTCACCAGAGATGGAGATGGAGAGGTCCAGGAAGGGAATGGATGTGTTCCAGATCATCCAGATGGATTTGAGATTGGGGTGAAAGGTGTTAGGGAAGTTGAGGAACTGTTTAACTTCCTTGTGGGAGCACAGGATAGTGCTAATATAGTCACCAATATAGTGGAGGAAAAGGTGGGGTATGGTTCGAGTGTAGCTGCAGGAAGATGGACTGTTCCACATTCCTGACAATGAAGTCCAAACTGTAGATATCACTTCTGCACCATTTGAAGCTAATTTGGGATGTCCATATTAAGTAAAAATCGTATAATCACATGTGCAAGAAACTTAAATAACTTCAGTTCTGATTTAAGCAATGTGTCAAAAGTTAGATTTCTGAGGCATTTTCAATCATGTTGTGGGTGGGGAGGGAGACAAAAAATTTTGAAAAATATGAAGGCGTCAATAGATTTGAAAAGAATTGTAACAAAGCAAATGCAAATGTGTAAATCTATTAACCTAGCTTTAATACTCTGCAAAGTAATGTGAAAACGTTTAGCATAAATTTGAGGATTAGCTAAATGTCATGTATCTTTGTCTTCAGTCCTCACTCTAAATTTCCTTCACTAACTGCTGATGTTATCCTCTCCCTTGTAACAGCCTGAGTCTCAGCCAGGCTCTTTGCATCCTCAGGGAAATGCTTGATTCTGTGATGAGTTTCTGAACGTGTATCGCTGCCATTACTAAAACAATCCATTTCTACCACTGTAACATCACCTGGCTTTGTTCTGCCTGAGTTCATCTGTCACTTCAATCCACACCCATGCCTTTGTTACCTCTATTACCAGTGTGTTGCACACCTGGCTGAACCCCACATTCTATCCTCTTTAACTTGTGGTAATCCGAAACTCTGCTGTCTGTGCATTCCCTCACACTAAGTCCTGTTTACCTATCACTCCTATTCTCAGTAATCCATATTGGCTCCTGGTCAAACAAGAACTTGATTTTAAAATTCTCACTTTGATTTCATAGTAGTACCATGGTCTCACATCCTGTGTGTGCATAATCTCGTTCAGCCACAGAACTCACCAAGACTTCCATATTTATTTAATTGTGGCCACATGACATCTCTGATTTAAATAGCATCTTCACTGCTTTGCTGTGGTTTCAACTCCCCAGGACCTAAGCCTGGAATTCCCCTTCTAAACCTCTTTGCCAATCCTTTTTCCACTGAACCCATATGTTTGAATGATATTTTGCTCATCTATTCTGTGGCTCTGTGTCAAACTTTGCTGAAGAAGACCCTTGTGAATTATCTTGAGACAAAGTATTCTCGTAAATATGCAATTAGGAGCATCAACACTATCCTGAGTGGTTAATCTTTGCAACCTGGTAATCACCACTTGGTTTCCCCATGCTGACTGAAATATTTTGATGGGATCAATGCATCGTGACACCCTCCAGTTTGCCATTCCCCTTATTCTATTGCTCTATGTTGGGTGCAATATGTGAGCTGAAGGGATCTTGAGGCAAAGGTGATGTAAGACTACATGACTAGAAGAGCATCTGGAGTGAGATTGCATGAAAGACACACTTTGTGTTTTTGTCAGTCCATTAATGAACCAATAATTAGAATGTAATTAAAAAGTTATTGACCAATTATACAGCATATTCTGGACTCATTCAAGAGACAATCAAACTCCTATCACTCCAACAAGAAATCTTATGAAAATCTGATTGTTTAAATCCAGTCTACTCTTTCTTGATAACAGCTCACACTTAAATAGACATCTTTCATAGAGAAAAATGTCACAAGGTACCTAACAGACTATGATCAGACAAAAATGAACAACAACATAAAGAAAAATTAATTAGGAAGTGTGTTTGAAAACTTGCTGAAGGAGAAATGTTTTTAAAAATGGAGGGACAAGAGAAAAGGCAAAGTAGACGAGGGAGGGAATTGCTTGGTGTTGGTTCAAAGTGACTGAAGGTTCAACAGTGGGATGCACAAGAAACTAGATTTGATTTGGTAATGGAGGGGCAAGATTGGAGAAAATCATATCACGAGAAAAGAGGCCATGCAGATGTTGTTGGTTTTTGGTCAATATAAATCTATGTAAGTCAACAAAAATGAGCAATGATGGGTGAATTAACACTTATTGGTGGTTAGGGTAGAGACCAAAAAGCTTGATGAGCTAGGGTTTGTAATGGTAGATGATGGGAGGTCGTGAGAACATTGAATTGATTTGAATCTATAGTTAACAAAACCATTAAGGATTTTCCAGAAACAAATGAACTAAGGTAGAAGTAGAAGCTGAAATTATCACAGAGATGGAAACAGGTGGGCTTTCTCAGGAAGAGTAAATGAATTTAACGACAGCAATAAAGTTTCAGCCAGTTTGGATCAACCTGAGACAGCAGCCAGGAGAATAGATTGAATTGTTAGCAAGGCAATAGGGCCTGGGGAGATAGAATCGGACTTCATTAGCATGCACACATGACCCAAGATCAGATCCTAATATTAAACCTTGAAACAACCCACTCAGTACTTCTTATCTAAAATAGACTCAGCAATTAGTCATTGAGTCTCACCAGCATGGAAACAAACCCTTCAGTCCAACCAGTCCAACCCCAAAGTAAACTAATCCCTCCTGTCTGTTCTTGGCACCTATCCCTCCAAACATTTCTTATTCATATAGGTATCTAAATACCTTTTAAATGTTGTAACTATAACCACTTCCTTTCAAAGATCATTCCACAAATGAACCACTCCCTGAGTTAAAAAAATTGTCCCTCATGTCTTTTTAAAATTTTTCTCCTCTCACCTTAAAAATATGTCCCCTGGTCTTGAAATCGCCCAACATAGGGAAAAGACATCCATCATTCATCTTATCTAAACCCCTTTTGATTTTATAAGATCACCTCTCAATCTCTTACGCTCCAGTGAAAAAGGTCCTAGCCTATCCAGCCTCTCCTTTTAACTCAAACTCTATAATCCCAGCAACAATCCTGGTAAATCTTTTCTGAACTCTCTCCAGCTTATCCTTCCAATAACAGGGAGACAGAACTGGAGCTGAAAATGTGTTGCTAGAAAAGCGCAGCAGGTCAGGCAGCATCCAAGGAGCAGGAGAATTGACGTTCTGGGCATGAGCCCTTCTTCAGGATTCCTGACATAGATGGACTGTACATGCCATCACAGCCACACTGCCATGAGAAATCTCATTGAACTGTTGGCATCTTGAAGGAATAACTTCACTGTCTATAGCTCTTTGGAGGGTCTTGCTATACTTGGTTCAACCCCAATTCCTCCTTCCTTACATTTCTTACCTTCCCTCTGATGCTTATGTTTTGCATTTTGGCTTCTTGCACACAATGCAAAAGTAAACCTACTACAAAACATAAAATCTAATTCCAATTTATTAACACAAAACTAATCTAAACAAGCTTGTGCATCCCTTTAGTGACTGTCTTTGTGGCTGTTTGCCCCACCGTAATGATTAGCATAACTGGTGGAAGTGGTCTGACTTGCACTGGGGGTTCTACAGATGACTTGAAGAATGGCCTTGAGCACCTCCTGTCCTGGAATACTTAGCTTTCTACAGCCTGTCTTTGTATGAATGGCAGCTCTTGGGATGACAACAGTGAAGGCACTGACAGCATGGCAGAAGTTAGGCAAATGGTATTCTCCTGAGAGAAGGCATTGAACCACTGTTACTCCTGGTGTAGCTTCTCAGCAATCCTAACAATCTGATAGAGGATTAACTGCTGGCTCGCTGTGATGTTTTGAAGCATGCAGCTTACTGATTTACCACTTCAACTACCATCTTACAACATTCACTTCCTCTACCACTGAACACCTTGGTAGTAATGACAACTATCTGCAGCAACTCATCCAGGCTTCTGCAAACCCATGAACTTGACCGCCGAAGAGGACAAGGGCAGCAGATGCAGTGCAACACCACCAGCTGCAAGTTCCTCTCCACGTTATACACCAGATACTAATTTGGAAAAACATTACAGTTAATTCATTGTAACTGGATCAACTTTCTGAAACTTCCCAACTAACAGCATTGCAGGAGATTCTACAGTAAATGAATTACATCAGGTTAAGTAGACAGCTTAACACACCTTCTAAAGGGAATTTAGGATGAGCAATTAATGCTGACCACATCCCTTGATAAATATATAAGATCCATGGTCATAATGGCAACAATCTGAGCTTGCATTGCACTAAGTGTTGGTTAGCTGCTGCTTGCCTTGCAATGGAAGCTAAGATGTGCCCAGATTGAACACTGAATCATGGTTGATTCCACAAATATTGATGGAGTTCATCACGCGTTCAATACTGGAAAGTTGAGCTCCAAACTCTGCAAAGTACTTTTAAATTGACGTGTCAGACTCTTCCTTGCTCCTTGACAAAGAACTCAGGATTTCTCGTGGACTCTAGTGCCTCTTCTGTATTATTGACCATTAACGTACTCGGCTAAGTTTGCTGCAGCAGAACCTGTGAGCAACCTCATCCTGAAGTAAGCTGGCATTTGTATAATTCTTGTCCCCTGCTCTATCTACAGCAGAATTTTATCTGATGTTTCACCATGTGTAGATAAGTTCTAGTTGCCTTCAAATGCACATGGCATCAGTGTCTGGGCTGCTAGCTTAGAGTACAAGTTTATCAGGGCCATCTTCCTGTTGTTCCTTTACTATGATGGCAAGTAGCAGATTTTTGGTATCTGAAATAAAAAGCAATAAGAATTGGTTTATGGCAAGAGAAAAGAAGAAAGCAAGAAATGCATGCATACACTGTCAGCAATTTATAAATCAGAAGAGGTATACGTTTGAGAAATAATGAGTTGAGGGCAGGAAGTTTAGGCATGAGGATGCCATTATCTTCAGAGAATTCAACCCTGCCATTTACTATAGCCTCAGCAATAGCCTTTCACACGATTGTCAGTAGGTATTATGTAGGTATGACTCCCCATTTCTGATTAGTTCTTGTTGTCTCTGGTCACATTACCTTCTCCTACAAGTGAGGAGAAAATGTGTCAGAGAGTGCTGGGCAATATGTATGTGTGATGACATTATTCTAGTAAAACATTTGACAGTGTATTAAATCTTTGAGCTGTGGGAGGTTTCCGCAGTGCTGAGAATGTGAGGGAGAGGTGTAACATATGAACACTTAATATTAGAGAATGCTTGTAGGTGAGCAATTGTGAATCGAGCAGTGTCCAATGTTGGTAGTACAATTGATGACATGTGATATTTGAAAATAGTTCACTGACTTAAAAATGTGCGGTATTTAAAATTCTTGGCACTAAATTTTGTGGGCGAAATTTTATGATGAGGGTAAGGGTGAGTGAAAACAATAAAATGTTGTGGGTACTATTCCAACTGCCTACTGCCAATCCTCAAGCAGGCTGTGCTTTAACAGTGGAGACTTTAGTTCGTCTCACCCGATCACTATTTTGCTTAGTAGGAGTTGTCAATGCACGGAGGTAAGTCTGTTTTGGTCTTATGAAGGAAAGAATGGATGCCCTCTTCAGGGTCTCTTTGTTCCATCAGATACCTCCCACTCACAGTCTGCTCCTCTAATGCCTTTGGCCTGAGTGTCGCAGCTTACAATCCGCTCAGCACCCTCCTCCTCAAGACTTCCTCTCCTGCCATTGACATGAATCCCCAACTTGTTATTCCTTTCCTGAGTCTTCATCATTACGATGAGATGAGGTCCCAGCTGGGTCCAATGCTTTTACTGGCACTGCTGGATCTCACTAGTGATTGAGTCTAAAGAGCTGGTGGCTAATCAGATTAGTCAGCAGCTAGTGAAGGTGGAACCTCCCTCACAGATTTGGCAGGGAACGTCTCTGAGAGTCCCCTAATGCTGGTCTGAGTGTGAACAGGCTCTGAGTTAGACTGCCATATTAAAGGTGGACTTCAGATGATGTTTCTGACAGAGGGGCAATAAACATTATACTCATGAAGTCCTGATCCTGGAAGTGACTCCTTCAGTTGTCTGTTCTCACTCTTTCATATTGTGTGTTTTCTTAGTTTCCTACCCAACATTTCAGAATATTTTCCTTTCCCCTTTCTCGATGGAGTCTTCAGTCCTTTCTCCAAAAACCTTGAAGTCTCCTCACTTACAGTGTCAGTCATACTTTGTTTTTTCCCCAAGTCAGATTCAGTTGCAGAGCAGTCCTATAATCTGTTCTAACCAGTCCACCTCATCTATAACAGGCACAGGCTTGCTTTATAAAGTGCAATGTGCAAATGATACTGGATTCCCTGCTGATGCATGCAGCCAATGACTAACATGGGTAACCCTGGCTATAAATAAAAATGGTGATGAACAGGTTGAATAAAAATGGCATGACGACCACATTACACTGAACAGGGATGGCTTAATAGAGCATTGAAAAGCCTGCACCCATTTTCATGTTCTATCCAATTTAACACTCTAATATAATTTAAACACATTTTTAGTGCTGTGAATTCTTTACATCTACCACACTTCCTCTTTTCAAGATTTTACTTGCTAATCAGAGAATGGTTTGCTCTTTAGCTTATAGACCGTCCTCAATATCTCCCGAGCACCACACCACATACTGAAATTCCCCACTGAGCCATTAAGGGATCTCATACAGAAGTTCTTGTGCCAGTAACAGTATGCTACATCTTGTTTACCCCCTATTCATGGGTGTTCAGGCTCAAATTATGACATGAGATGGGAGAACTCCTAATTGGTGCTTGCCAGCTGCCATATTCATGCAGTAATAAGAGTGTGCAGAAAGCAATAAGATAATGCAATCATCACAAAATGGAAGAAAAAAAAACATGAAATGCAATCACTCTGAATAGTCTACTGGGATTGGAATTAAAGTCCCAGGTCATTGTATTTTCATATATTATTCTTAGATATTTCTGTAGGGAATAGTGAGCTTCCAGCTGAGATATCATGAATAATTCCATGCAGAAAACTGTTATTATCATACAGAATAGCCTTGAATGAACAAGGATTGTTGGCAAGCATGCTTTGTACAAATGAGAATAATGTAACTGATGCAGTAGTACGTTATACAGGTAAGATGAAAACAGCGAGTGCTGGAAAATCTCATCAGGTCTGGCAGTATTTGTCAAGACAGAAAAGGAGTTAATGTTTTGAGTGTAGTGATTCTTCTTTGGTTCCAATTAAAAATTGGTGTAATGTACAGAGAAAGCACTAGCAAATGATTATTTAATATTCAATGTTGTCTGACCATTTGCATTACTTGGCAAAAAGCTGTGGAGAAGTAAAGAGTAATTCTGACGTCTGGTTGTTGAGGTGAGTGCAAAAATCAACAGTCATAATTTCTGCAATAATTATCAGCTGAATAGAGAAGTCAAGAAATTTGTATTTTATTACGGGTGATCACTGAAACAATGAACATAATCAAAGTGAAGTCTTTAATTAACAAGGTAACAAACAGAGGAATAAATAGTATGGAAGAAAAAGCTTGAGGGAGAATCCTCACATCCTCTGAATGATGTGGGTAGTAATAATTCATTTGGGAGAATGTGGTTAGATGACAAAAATTAAATCGTTGACATTGAGAAAACAAGTCCAGTTTTGCACCAAGTGTAGAATGGCGAGGCAAGAATCTAAGTAGTGAATCTCAAGAGGTCAATTTTCATGTATTAACATCTCATTCTCATCTAATCTCACCTCATTTGTATACAGTTTGCTTTTCTCTCCCTCAGTGAAAACTAGATGGCACCAAGTCTTGACATGAAAATCAGAATGGGTACCTAACATTTCCAGCTCGCTGCATACTCCTCTGAGTCTCAAACTTGGCTAACAGTCCCCAACATTACAGGACATGCCTCACAGGTGGCATCCTGTCAGCAGAAGTTGGCATCAAATACACACCAGCCTGGCCACACCATCATGGCACATCTCCAATTCATTCGGAATGCAATTCATGCTGCACTTTGAAGAACACTGGCACTTTTTATTGTTATGCACCTGTTCAGACATTTTGCATTCAGGGTAGGCAGCAGGCCTGGCAGCATCCAAGGAGCAGGAAAATCGATGTTTCGGGCATAAGCCCTTCTTCAGGAATGAGGCTGGTGTGCCAAGTGGTATGGTGCTGCACTTTTCCAGCACCACACTTTTAAATTTTGCATTCAGGGACAGGTACACATCCCATGGATTGGAACAGGCACATATCAGGGATTAGCACTTCATCCCCACGGCATCTCTGCTTCACCTGGATTTTTTGTGCTTTGTCACTTACTTCAGTAATTACAGGCGAAAAGGTGTTTCTGTCTTGACTTGCCTTTTACAGCAAGCCAGGCAGGTTTGTTGTGGTTGTCAGCAATTATCAATCAAGGTGGTGGACATGTTAAAGTATGGCACTGCACTCCATCAATGTCATACCTACAGCATATTTCAAGAGCTTTTGAGGCCAACAGAGAATATGTATCAATTAAATGCTCATGTCTCAAAGTCTCAGGGAAGTAGTCCTCAGTCAATTCAATGGAGACTATTGTCAGTCAGGGGTCCATCACAGTCAATCTAGGGCAGCATCTGGTTTCAGTCCTGGGACTTAAATACACTCAGTCGGTGCTTACGGTGGTCAGGGACACGAGTTTCTTATCACTACATTCTGGAGAGTAGGCCACGATCAGTCCTGTGTGCCCAAAACAGTCAGTCTGGAGGTTAGCAGCAGGTCAGTCATGAACTACACAGAGATCAGTTAGGGATCAGATCAGCCATCAGTTGGGGCTGTCCTTCTAAGTCAGTGACAGACCTAGGAGTAAGGTAAATGAAAGTCAAGGAATGTTATTAGGGGCTCTTGGTGTGGTAGGGAAGTTGGGGAAGTTAGTTGTGTGGATTAGAGGTAGCATGCTGAGACACAGAGGGGACAATTGATGTGAGGTTGGCAATTCAGCTTAAATATGTTCAATAAGGGTGGGAGGTGATAGAGGATGAAATGGAAAGATTTGATCTAGGAAGTGGGTTCATTGATAGTCGCTCTCACTAGGAGAACACTGCACGACAATTGTTGGAATGGTTAAATTGATAGTCCAGGGCTGTGGGGAGTAATATTAGAAGATGAAGACTTAAGTGAAAGAGTTGGGTTGGGAATATGTGAAAGTTTAGAAATGATAGGGTCAGGAGCACAAGTGAAAAACAAAACGTGAAGGTTTGGGAGGAGGGCCACCTAGATTAAGTGGCTGATTCTGTGCCACATCCTCTGAAGTGTGTGATGTGTTGCTCTCCATCCTTACGCAAATGTGCAATGAAATGAAAAGTGGCAGTCACCACACTCAGAGTGGGCAGAGGAAATGTTTTCTCTGTTTGAAGAGGTGAGTTCCACTGTGAGTAAGGTGGGGCTGTACTTGGAGCAGTTGTAATAATCAAACACTTTCACGGTACAGCTTAAAGATACCTGTAATCAAAGAATCTTGCATGTGAAGTGCCTACAGTGACCAACTATATGGGATACAAATCCTGGTTAGAAGCAAATAGAGGACGACACTCAGGTGTGCGGTGGGATTCCGTCCGCGCTCACTCCAGCCCGGACGGAATTTCACATTGGCCCCAAGGTCCCGTACTTCCCGCGGGAGCCTGTGCCCCACAACCTGAGCCGCCTCCGGAATTTTCATTTTGTCCCTTTTAAGGAAGTAAAAAGGCGGGCCCTGTATCGACTGCTGCTGCACACCATCCACCTCTTCTCCCTCATCCACCGTCCGGACACGCCTTGGGGTGCCCATTTGCCACCGGGCGGTGGGGATCCCCAGTGGAGGGCCCACTACGCTGGAGTCCTCCCCCCTTTCTCTCGGGGATCTGGGGTGGAGGGTGCTGCATGCAGCAGTCCCCTGCAACCACAGATTGCGGTGGTTCACAGACTCCCAGCCCAACTGCTTGTTCTGTGGTGCTGTGGAGTCCATGAACCATGTATATATTGGGTGTGGGCGTTTGCACTCCCTTTTTGATTTTCTGAAAAACCTTCTCCTCTGCTTTTGGTTGCACTTCAGTCCCATTTTCCTGATCTTCGGGCACCCGGTACGGAGGAGGGAGGGCAGGTCTGAAGACCTCCTCGTGGGTCTGCTCCTGGGCCTGGCCAAACGGGCCATAAACAGGTCCAGGCAGCGGGCCGTGGAGGGGGTCATTAGGGCCGACTGCCTGCTCCTCTTCCGCGGTTACGTTAGGGCCCGGGTGTCCTTGGAGAAGGAGCACGCGGTGTCCACCAACACCCTGGAGTTGTTCAGGGAGAGGTGGGCGCAGCAGGGAGTGGAGTGCATCATTTCCCCCTCCAACTCTATTTTGATTTAGTCCCTGCCCTCCCCTTCACTGTTTGATCACACAGCATTGCCCTTTGATGTGAAGGGCACTGCTTGTCACTGGCCACCCGGGTGTTTCCTATCTTCCTGGTGGTGGAAATTGAATAAATATTCGTGCACTTTGTGTCTCTCACTGTGTCTCACACCTGCACACACACACCACGGGTGCTGGGGAAAAAATGAGCACTACCGCAGTTAGGCGGTAGTGTGGGGGTGTTAATAAAAAAAAGGAAAAAAAAAGAAAAAAAAAGAAGCAAATAGACTGATCATAGGTAATCTTTGTGAAACAGAAATAATCACAGCTGACCTTAAAACTGGCACCTACAAGTCACAATTCATTAAAAAAAGCAAAGTTTCATAGACTGGACAAGGGCAGAGATAATCTCCTCTCACTTTCTACTGTGAGTATTTGCCGCCATGGTCTTAAATGCAATGCTATGTATCATTGAGAATTCTCATATTCCTGCTTCATTTCAATGGTCAGATGCCTTTGAAGGATGGTTACTTGGATGTAGGTGTTACCGTTTGCAACTAAAGCTAATGATTCCCATTGTGTAACTTTCTGACTGAAGCCAAGCATAGATACAATGGATCCTATGCCTCCATGAGAGTCATTAAGGACCATATGATAGGTCTTTTGACAGTATACAAAATGTGCCACATTATCCTAGCATTTGATTTGATCTGATTATTGACTCGTGTACCAATGTACGATGAGAAGTGTTGTCTTACATGATTTCCAGGCAGATCATACTATGTTAGGTGCATCAGGGTAACAGAACAGAGTGCAGGAGACAATGTTACAGCTGCTGAGAAGGTGCAGAGAGAGATCAACTTAAACATTTAAGAGATCCATTCAAAAAGCTGATAATACAAGGAAAAAAGCTGTTCATGAATCTTTTTGTGTATGGATTCAAACTTTTATATCTTTTACCCAACAGAGGAGAGTGGAATAGAGTATAAATGGAATCTTTGATGATGTCAGTTGCTTTCTTGAAGCAGCGGGAAGTGTAAATGAAGTCAAAGGATGGGAGGCTAGTTTGCTTGATGGAATGTGCTCACAACTATTTGTAGTTTCTTGCACAACTGGAGCAGGTAAAGTGGAGATGTGATGGATACTAAAATGCTGGAAGAGCAGCAACAGTCTACCAAGAAGGAAGATGGAAACACAGAACAGGAGGAATATCATATTCATCAAGAGTAATGAGGTGCAATAGGCCCGACTAGACTGAATTGACACCCTCTCCCAATTGATCTGAATTGTGTGGTGACCATTCATTAACAATAAATTTGTTGCTGCTCAAAAACATTGATAAAGTGTGCTTTGCACCATGTACTACTGATAGAAAGTAGATATCTTAACTTCAGGGAGGAGTACTGAATGAGGTTTGACTGAAATAAATGAGCTATCTACATTGCTGAGTCCATGGAGATTAAATTATTTGTCATCTTTTTAATAGTCATGAATTTAAATTTATGTGCTACAAATATCTGTCTTAATACCCACAGATTATTATTCTGCCATCCTTACTTTGCAGGAATATTCCTTTGCATTTCAAAAAGAAGATAATTAAACTTATGTGTAGGAATTAAAATGTGATCAAAGACCTGGTAGGCAAAGAGGCTGATGTCACAGTCATGTCACTGGATGAATAATCTTGGACTTCAGGATAATTCTTTGAGGACATCAGTTTGAATCCCAACATGGCAGATGGTGAGGTGTGAATTCAATAAAATAACCTGGCCCAATTGTAACATGTAACTACTATTGATTATTGTAAACACACATACAGTTCACTAACATCCTTCAGGCAAAGACATTTACTGTCCTTACATGCTTTGGCCTACATGTAACCCAGACCCACAGTTAAGTGAATGAATGTTAACTGTCCTCTAGGCAATTAGGATATTAATAACACACTTGAGAAAGAACAGTCGAAGAAAAGAAAGTTGGTTAATAAAACTTAAAGTGCCTTTTCAAACGCACACACACTTAAACACAATTAAAGCAGATAAAAGCCAAATGGTTTAACCCATATATGCACACCCACATATTAAGCCATATGCTTTCATTAACACATTGGTCTCAATCAGGACAGAATATTTGGAACTCATCTGTTTTGGCACTATTGTGATAGTGAGTTCCAGCAACTATGACTCAGTTCATTGTCTATCATGAACTTAATCTCTTTCTCTGCAGACAAAGTGGTTTTAGTTTAAATCTGTATATGTGCTGTCTTGTAGGTAAAACATTTCTTGCATTAACATCTTGAACAGCCAAAACCATGTTTCCTGTCCTATTTCCACAAATTGATATGCAATTCTGTAACAACCTTCATAAGTCACCTTTGATAGTTTTCTGGAAGATAAAACATAACGGTGTCTAACATTTTAAGAAAATCCATGTTTATTACCTTGTGAATTTCCAATTCCTGATTCATTCTCCAATTGCTCAGATGTTTCCATTTCATTCGTTATTTCTTTCATTACTCCAAATACATTTTTCTCCGGACTATTGTCCCTGTCATATTTCAACATATCAACATAATATTCTCTCTGATTCTTTCTCCTGTCTGGAGAACTCGCTACATAAATCATATAATTGAGTTTCTTTATGATTTGATAAGAGCCAGTCAACCTTGCTTTTAATGGGACTTCAGAGACAGATGGTAATATTAGCACCTTATCTCCAGCAACAGAATTTTGGCCTTTGATATTTTTACCTGCTTTAGTTTTAATGTTTCTGGTGAGATTTTAAAATTTTTTTCAGTTAGCTCAATGGCTTTGGTATTTTCCTGAAATTTGAAGCACACATTGGAAGTACAGTTTCTAAGCATCAGTTCTAATATCATCTCAAAGGGACTAAATCCTGTAGTCTCATTAGGAGAATCTTTCATAATAAACAGGAACAAAGGAGTTCTCTTAATCCAATCATTGGCAGTAGGGTCTAATCAGGGTCCTGCCTCTAATCCTGATGAAGGACCTTTGCCCGGAACATCGATTTTCCTGCTCCTTGGATGCTGCCTGACCTGCAGTGCTTTTCCAGCACCACTCTAATCTAGGTTCTAATCAGAGTCTTCAGAGTTTGATGCCATTTTTCCAATGCACCTTCAGATTATAAGCAAATGGTGTAAATTGTTTTATTCCAAAACTATTCGTTATTCCTTTAAATATTTGAAGCATAAAGTTTGAACATTGTTCTGATTATATTTCTTTGGGTAATCTATATCTTACAAAAACAAGTTTTCCACCATCACTTTTGTCATGATATTTCCCAAACACATAGCTTCAGGAAACCTTGTGGAAAGATTCATAATCATTAAATAATTCTGGTTTTGAGTTCTGAACTTCTGTATGCATCCTGCACAACCTTGTAGAATCCTGCTAAATTGTTCTTCAAAATGTGGTATTGGAATTAAAGATGAAATTTTAGTTAGGGGTTTCATGCTTCCACACTGCCTGACATGTATGAAATACCTGAAAAAGTATCAATATATCTTTGTGTAATTCTGGCCAATAAAAGCATTTTATTTTGAGTCTGAATTTGGCCCACTGAACCACAGAGAAAGAAAATGAGCCTATGAAGCAGGGACCTGACTTGGAAATTCAGTTTTAAGGTACAATTTTCAAAAATTTAACTAAAAAGAATGGAGATAAAGAGAATGAGCCTGACGTTTTTATGTTTTGCCTAATTTTTTTCTAATACTTAAAGTGATCTGCCATTGGAAATTCATGAGCCACTCATAATGTTTCGATATGATACCCACATAGAACTGCTACCTAATGGAATATTGCCTAATCCTCATCATCTGGCATTTGATGTAGTCTCCATTTCCTCATTAATATTTTGTTTTTCAAGTAATAACAATCAGGTATTATTTCTGATTCAGTTTCTGAGTAGGCTGTTTGGTATATACTTTTTCAGTTCCAAACCCATTCGGTGTATTTCTGTTAAAGAATATGGGGTAAACACATAGGCTTATTCTCTTATAGTCGAATTTCCAAGGTGGACAATCATGCTTGTTAGTGAGTGAATGCAAATGATAACCATAACTTTCAGTTGAAAACACTGAGTCCTATTGCTATGCTTATTTTAAATTAGTATGCAAGATTAATCTTTTTAATACAAACTCACAAAAACAAAGCATTGGTACTGATACCTGTTGCTTATAATAGTGTTTCATTACTGTTTCTGGACTTGGGTATTTTTGGCTGACAAGCAAATTAGCAGTCAGTTTGGGAAAGCAAATCTTAGCAGGACTTGTCCACTTATTGGTAAGGTCCTCGGGAGTGTTGCTGAACAAAGAGACCTTGGTGTACAGGTTCATAGCTCCTTGAAAGTAGAGTGACAGGTAGATAGGATTGTGAAGAAGGAGTTTGGTATACTTTCCTTTATTGGTCAGAGTATTGAATACAGGAGTTGGGAGGTCATGTTACGGCAGTACAATTGGTTAGGCCATTAATGGAATATTGCATGCAATTCTGGTTTCCTTCCTATCGAAAAAGATTTACAAGGATGTTGCCAGGGTTGGACGATTTGAGCTATAGAGAGAGGAGAGGCTGAACAGGCTGGGGCTATTTTCCCTAGAGCGTCAGAGGCTGAGGGGTAACCTTATAGAGTTTTACAAATTATGAGGGGCATGAAAAGGGTAAATAGGCAAAGTCTTTTCCCTGAGGTTGGGGAGTCCAGAACTAGAGGGCATAGGTTTAGGGTGAGAAGGGAAAGATATAAAAGAGACCTAAAGGGCAACGTTTTCACACAGCGGGTGGTACGTGTATGGAATGAGCTGCCAGAGGATGTGTTGGAGGCTGGTACAATTGCAACATTTAAGAGGCATTTGGATGGGTATATGAATAGGAAGGGTTTGGAGGGATATGGGCCAGGTGCTGGCAGATGGGGCTAGATTGAGTTGGGATATCTGGTCGGCATGGACGGGTTGGGCCAAAGGGTCTGTTTCCATATTGTTCCTCTCTATGATCTATGATTCTATGACTACAATTACAAATTTAAGTGGTTGGAAAGTTGTTTGGAAAATCTAGAAGTTATGAAAAATGTTCTACCTATACAAAGCAAATTATTTTCCATCTTAAGACACTTAGGTCTCTTAACATCATTCGTAACTATTTCAAGATCTCTCTTGAAATGTATTTATTCTTCAGGCATAACCTCCAAAGTATGTAGTAATTTGAATAAATTATGAGCCTCATTTGCACATTTATTTTGTGTGGGGATATTTCCTGTGACCTTACTATATTGTGATACTTGCTTTATTAGGATTTGACTTAATATCCCATAATGTTTTCCTCTCCATTCACTGCACCATGTTTTATCCTCAAGTACTTTGATCTCTTTTCTTGCTGCTAATAAATTATTAAAGATTTCATTTTTTGTTCTGTAATTGTTTAAGTGATGCGAATTAATACATTATTCCACTCCTTGAATTTATCAAAGGAGATTAAATATGTTTAACAAATGATGTTAGCTACTTTTAAACATAGTACGTGACTTCTTATAGACCAAAGTGGTAACTTTAATATGACATACACATACTGAAACTGCACGAAATGTTGTGGGGGAGAGGCTGAAAAAGTCTGCTCTCAGAAGGTTTGTTTGGGGGCCTTTTTAATGTATACATTTTATATCAGATTTCCTGGTTCCTTGAGGCTAATTGTTTTGCAATAAATGTATTGTATTTTTGGTGTCACAGTGGCTGATTTTTAATTTAGAATGTCATTTTGGTAACGCAGAGTGCCTTGTGAAATATCATCGATGCTGGGAGCAGCAGTCAGTGCAGATGTGGTCTCAAATGGAATGAAACAGGCCCACAGCATTTATAGTAGATGTTTTTAAAATGATGATAAATCAAGTGTGTAATTTCAAAGTTTAGGGTTGCACATGTTGGGGCTTTAACTGTATAGTCTTTAAGATAATTTGTTTTATACTATGTTTGATATTTCTATGTAAGATTCAGTTTACAAGGATTTAGCTCCCATGGGAATGCAGTCTACTTCTGACCTATCATTAACCAGCATTTAATGCTGTTATTTAGCCTATACTTGAATCCATCAATCAGACTGAATATACAAAATATATGCTAACTAAATTAATACTTTAGAGTACCGCTTGACTACTTTCGATGAATAGAGATCCTGCAGAAATTCACCCTTTTTTGAAGATTAGTTTGAGTTGGTTGCCTCCCTGAAGCGATTAACTGAACTGCATGAAATCCATGATCAAACAAATTGCATCTGATGTGTGGAAGATTTAGGCTTGAGAAGTGAGTGTGTTTCCATGATTTACATTATCGCAATAATGTACTATAATAATTATATTATGTTCCAAATGCATGAAATCTATACATGTGGAAAATAATTGGAAGAATTCAAAATTGTATTCTAATTCATTGGCTCTGTACTCTTTTGAATTTGAATAATGCGACTGGATAAAGATAGGTGAAACCACTTCTTTCATCTCTCTTTCTATGCTGGTGGCTTCAAATATTTTTTAATTGGAGTTTCTTCTACATTGTACTGAATTTATCTGGAATTGACCAGTAAAAAAAAAATCACACCCTAAGAATGAATTAATCACCATGGCAAATGTCTCCTATTCATACTGGTTAGTTTGCATTTGAGGAGGCAGTTTAAATCAAATGCCTTTTATTTAGCTGCCAGGGCACTAATGGTCTCCTTTTAAAGTATTTAAACATTTTTTAACAAATAGAGTGCATCAGACTACTACTTTTAAACATTTATCAAGGGATATTTTTCATGCAAGAAAGAAGAAAACCAAATATGATTTAAACCGCTGCCATTTCTGCTTCATTGAAGATCTATGCTTATGCAAATGAGTCTGATCTGAAACTTCTCCCATGACTTCACTTGTGAAGTTGTGAGCAGTGTTTGAGCCAAGACTTGTAATTACACCCAAAACAGAACTTGTGCTGCACAAGTGTGCAATGCGTTTGGGGGCATTTCAATGTGATTCAGAGAAGGTGCATGTTCACGTTACAAGACTACCTATAATTCAATACAAACTTCAATGTTAGTCAGAGACCAGAAGCATCAATGATGTGGGAAATGGAGAAATCCTATTTGAGGATTCTCCCTTCTGTTACATATTCTTTATTACCCTGGAGCTCATGAAAACATTATACTTCAATATCCCTTCTTTAAATTTTGCCTCTGATCTACCTCTCCAGTCACTCCACCTCCTCGCAACCTTTTCTGTTTTCAATATCTCCCAAATTCTAGGTTTTACCTTTGACCTTGCTTAGCTTTGAAAATTGACATGTCCTTTGTTGCTTAAATGTCTTTAATTTCTCAGATACTTCCTTTATTGTGTAATAATATGTTATATCACTCACAATCATTGTGCTTGTATTTTCTTTATCATTCTTTTATCTACTTTACCTCTTATAAACTCTATTACTATGCTTGTTTTTTCTGATCTGAAGAAGGAATGTTGATTTTCTGTTTTTCTACAGATGCTGCCTGATTTGATCATTGTTTTCAGCATTTTCTTTTGATATTTATTAAAGAAAGGTTTTGGCTAACCATGAAGAGAGCTTTATAAGGATGTGAGAATTGGAGAAGGAAATGCATTTTCTTCATGCCTATTTTGCTGTTTAAATAAATCATTGCTAAATTCTTGTTAACTCCTTCTACCTGTAGAAATGAAAATAATGGAACATTTATATAGTGTATTGGTTAGCTCACATTAGAGTGCTGTTAAAGCCTGCTGTCCTTTTGTAGAAAGACCAGCAAATCTATATGTAGGAGCATGCCACTCATATACCAGGGATAAGAAAACAAATTGTGTGGAAAGCCAATAGAATGTTATCATTTATTGTGGAGGGAATTGAATATGATAGGAGGGACATTATGTTTTATTTATTCAGATCTAGAGTGAAATAAAATCTGGAGCATTGTGTAGAGTACTGGTCCATTTATTTAAGGCAGGACGTAAATGTGTAATCAGTGCAGAAAAGATTCACCAGACTAATAGCTAGAATGGATGTGTTATTTTAGATAACTTTACAGTGTGGAAACAGGCCCTTCGACCCGACAAGTCCACACCGACCCTCTAAAGAGGAGCCCACCCAGACCCATTCCCCCAACAATACAGGCAATTTAGCACAGCCAATTCACCTAACCTGCATATTTTTGGATTGTGGGAGGAAACCAGAGCACACCCACGCAGAGAATGTGCAAACTCCATACAGTTGCCTGAGACAGAAATTGAACCTGTGTCTCTAGCACTATGAGGCAGCAGTGCTAACCACTGCGCCACCATGCCGCCCACATGAGGGAAGGTTTTACAGACGAGACTTGTACCTGCTGGAATTTATGATTATAGGTGATGACTTGATTGATATTGATCCTGAGAAATGTTGATAAAGTAGATGTAGAAATTATGTTTATTTTTTGGGGGGAAAGGAGGATGAGGAGTCAACTTTTTAAAATAAAAATATCATCAATTTAAGATAGTGATAGGAACTTTTTTTTATCAAAAGAGTGATGTGAGTCTTTGCAACTCTCTTCCTGAAAAGGCAGTAGAAACAGAGTCTTTGAAGATTTTTAAGGCAGAAGTAGATAGATACTTCACAAGCAATTGGTGAGATGTCATTGGAGATGTGGCATACGGATTAATCAGGTCAGCCATCACCTTATTGAAAGATTGAGCAGGCGTAATGGGCTGAACAGCCTATTCCTGCTCATAATCATATCTTCATATGTTCTTGTCTGTAGCAGAACTTTGTTGTTCAGACTATTTGCATTGGGACATACAATGCCAACAAACTTAATAATTTAATTCAGTGACTAGATAAACACTATTTCCACTGTTTTGGAGAGTTTATGGTAGAAGGCTTACAATTCAAAATTGTCACAAAAAGAGTGATGAGACATATATGAAGAAATTTAACATTGCCAAGACTAATTGGAGCACAGATAATTTGCCACAGGTATAATTGATTCAAAGATCACTGCATTATTTAAGAAGACAATGGGAGACTGCACATTCTGGAAATAGCCAGAGAGAAAGTTATCTTAGACGTGGTATTGTGTAAAATGACAGGATTAATTAATGACCTCAGTGTAAAGGCACTTCCAGATTCAATGTGATTGAATTTGAATCCAGTTTGAAAGAGAGGATATTGGGTCTAAGACTAGTATTTTAAACTCAAATGTAGGCAATATTGCAGGCATAAAAGCTGGGTAAATTGAACTGGGACATTAGGCAAGAGTATAGATCAATTGAAAAACATTGCAGAGTACTCAGAGTAAACATATTTCTGCTTTAACAAAATTTTTAAAGTGAGAATTCACCATCTGTGGTTAACTAAAGAAGTTGGGAGAAAACATCACATTAAGGAATAAACACGTAACTGTACAAAGATGACCATTATGTCAGGTGATTGGTCAAAATGTCAATCAAGCCAACAAATGACTAGAACATTAATAAAGAGGAAGAAATTAAATTATGAGGAAGCTAGCTTGAAATGTACCAATGAATAACAAAAGTTTCTACAAGTATTTACAAGGGAAAAGTGGAGGCAAAGTGAGAGTTGGTCCTTGAGAGAGTGAGAATGAGGAGATAACAGGATGTAGAAAGGAAAGGGTGGATGAAATGACAGAATTTTTTGTTTTTGACTCCATCATAGAGGATTTATTAAATTACCAAGTAATAACCGTAAATCAGGAAGTAGAAGAGATAAAATTACAAACATTAAACAAACATCACTAAACAAACTGATGGATCCAAAGGCTGACAAGTCATCCTAGGCTCTTAAAAGAGATGAATTACATGGTTATAGATATAGATGAGATTACTTACAGTGTGGAAACAGGCCCTTTGGCCCAACAAGTCCACACTGACCCTCCGAAGAGCAACCCATCCAGACCCATTCCCCTACATTTACTCCTTCACCTAACACTACGGGCAATTTAGCTTGGCCAGTTCACCTAACCTGCATATCTTTGGACTGTGGGTGGAAATTGGAGCAGCCAGAGGATACCCATGCAGACACAGGGAGAACGTGCAAACTCCACACATTCAGTTGCCCGAGGTAGGAATTGAATCCAGTTCTGTGGCACTGTGAGACAATAGTGCTAACCACTGTGTCACTGTGCCGCCCACTAATTAATGCATTAATTATCCAAAGTTCCCTTGATTCAGGAAAGTTGCAAATAAACCCTCTATTTGAGAATTGAGGGAAGGAAAAAACAGAAAGTTATAAGCTTGTTAGTTTGGCATCTATCATGATGAAGTTGTTCAAATTGATCATTAAAGGTGTTATAATTAAGCTCTTAGAAAAACTTAGAGTAATCAAGAAAAATCTTCACGATTTTGAAAAAGCGAAATCACCTTTAAATGATTTATTCACCTTTTTTTTTGAAAAAGTAACATGTCTTGTGAATAAAAGGGAGCCTATAGACATGGGGTTCTGTGGCACTGTGGTAATGTTCCCTGACTCTAAACTGTGTGACCTGGGTTCAAGCCCCATCTGCTCCAGAGGCATGTCAGAATGTCTCTGAACTGGTTGGTGAGGAAAATATTTGGACATATTGGACTGGATTTCTGGAAGGTATTTGATAAGGTGTCACATGAAACATTATTGAAGAAAATAATGAATGGGGATAACATATTAGCTTGAATAAAGTGTTTATTGGCTGGCACAAAACAGAAACCAGGAATAAATGGTCCTTCACTGATGGGCAGGATCTTTTTTGCTTCATTCAGTTGTTGTGAGCTTCGCTACCTGAGTCAGAATTTACTTTCCATCCCTAAATGCCCTTCAGAAGGTACCGGTAGAAAACTGCCTTCTTGGACCACTGAAGTCTATGTGATGTAGTAATATTGAGATTTTAATGCTCTTTCAATTTGGGCTTCTTGATCATTCTAATTTTTACTACCGGTACTCCACTTTTGGTGGCTTTCCTCGTCTCAGCTCCTTGTCTCTCGAATTGCTTTCTAATCTTCTCCATCTCTGAAAACACATCTCTCTGACCAAGCTGTTGGTCATCTGTCCTTAATTCTTATTTGTCTGGGTTTTACATTTTGTCTCATCAAGCTCGTGTGAAATGCCTTGGGACATTTCATTGCAATGATAGCACCAAAAAAATGCAAGTTTCTGTTGCTTAGATGTTGAATGTAATGAAGGAAGTGGTTAATGAATAGTTGCAAGTTTACAGGCAGATTTAAATTTAAATTAATAGTTAAACTCAAATATAAGACACTACTTAAGAAGTAAGCATTAAAATGACAGTTTGTTCCACTGTTAATGGATCAAAACTTTGTTGAGCAGAGCTCTTGCGGTCAGCTGTGTGTCTCAAATAATGACAGCAGGAAAGTAGCAATAATCCAATAGAGTCAGAGAGACATAGAGGTGTACAGTACGGAAACAGACCCTACGGTCCAACCCGTCCATGCCGACCAGATACCCCAACCCAATCTAGTCCCCCCTACCAGCACCCGGCCCATATCCTTCCAAACCCTTCCTATTCATATACCCATCCAAATGCCTTTTAAATATTGCAATTTTGCAATTTTGTCAGCTTCAATAAAGCTTTCAATTTTAAATATTTCAAATATCTCAGGAAATGTGGAGAAATTTACTTTAGTTAGTTAACACAATTAGGTGTTTCTTAATTACATAGCTTGAACAGATTCCATTTCCCTGACCCCAATTATTTCTTTTTCGTCATGGAGGTCCTTCACGAGGGAACGTTTCCACCAGGACAGCCCATGTGCTCTCCACTCATCCCTTCATCGAAACTGCAAGCAGCTTCCACCCGCCACCGCCAGCACCAGATTCCACCTGCCCACAGCAGACTCCAGATGCCCCACCAGCCTTCGCCCACCACCACCAGAATCCACTTACCCACAGCAGACTCCACCCACCCCAGTTGACTCTACCTGCCCCCACTAGCTTCACCCACCAGCACCAGACTCCACCAACTCCCAGCAGACTCCACTTACCCCCACCAGCTTTCACCTATCAGCACCTGACTCCACCCACCCAGCAGATTCCACCCACTCCCACCAGACTCCACCCACCCCACCAGACTCCACCTACCCCCAACAGATTCCACTCATCCCCAGCAGATTCCACTCACACCTAGCAGACTCCACACATCCCTACAAGCCTTACTCACCAGCACCAGACTCCACTCACCCCCAGCAGACTCCACCTCTAAGCACCCTTCCCCAGGCTCCACACACACCCAGCAGACCCCACGCACCCATATCAACCTTCACTCACCAGCACCAGACTCCATTCACCCCCAGCAGACTCTATCTGTTTCCACCAGCCTCTACACACCCTCCACCAGATTCCATTCACCTTCCACAGACTCCACCTGCACCCACCAGCCTTCACTCACCAGTACCAGACTCCACTCACCCCCAGCAGACTCCAACACCTCCACCAGCCTTCGTTAATCAACACCAGACTCCACTCACCCCCAGCAGACTCTATCTATCTGTCTCCACCAGCCTCGACACATCCTCCACCAGATTCCATTCACCCCCAGCAGACTCCACACACCCCCACCAGCCTTCACCCCAGCACCAGCTTTCATTCACTCCAGCAGACTCTATCTGTTCCCATCAGCCTCTATGCATGCTCTAACAGACTCCAACCACCCCCACCAGCTCTCACCATCCCCATCATCCTCTGATGGCCTAAACATGTCCTCATATCAAACACTTTTCTTTCAACATCACAAATTTTCCCCAAATAATAGTATCACAATGGCTTTGCATGGATCCTGATGACAGGTTCCAATCTGAAGCATTGATTCTCCTGCTCCTCTGATGCTGCTTGACCTGCTGTGAATTTTCCAGCTCCACACTTTATCGACTCTCACTTTCCAGTATCTGCAATCCTCACTATCTCTTAGCTGTGCATGTCCAATCCAATCCTACTCAGGACCTTTCGTTCCCTCCTTTCCTCATTTCTTATTCCAGTACATTGACTGTCAGATACCAATTTTCACTCTCACCTTGAACTGTAAAAATGGCTGGTTTTGCTTGCAATTTCCACCCTTCTCTCATTTACACATGATCTGTCACTGACTCTTCCCTTTCCTTTCTTTACTTCTCTGTCACCCGTTCTGGAAATAGACTATCAACCAATAATCACTATAAACCCAACGACTCCCATAGCTACCTCAAGCACAGTCCCCCATACCCTGCTCATGCAAAGACTATATTAAATTCTACACCATGAATCATTTTGTCCATTAATCCCACCCTCCTTCTATCTGAACACAAACATTCCTTTTTGTTCTTCTTTGCACATTCTCCCCTTGCCATTGCTGAAGATCTATTATATGTCTCACTTAACCCCAGTTTTGATTAGATTAGATTCCCTACAGTGCAGAAACAGGCCCTTTGGCCCAACAAGTCCACACCGACCCTCCGAAGAGTAACCCACCCACACCCATTCCCCTGCTCCCTACTAATGCACTTATCACTATGGGCAATTTAGCATGGCCAATTCACCTGAATTGCACATCTTTGGACTGTGTGAGAAAACCAGAGCACCCAGAGGAAACCCACACAGCACAGGGAAAATGTGCAAACCCCACACAGTCACCAGTGGCTAGAATCGAACCCGGGTCCCTGGCACTGTGAGGCAGTGATGCTAGCCACTGAGCCACTGTGCCACCCTAAAAGAATGCAAAATTCCAGTTCTGCAATGTTAACCTCTTTTGCTCAATCTACAGATGCAGTCAGACCTGCTGACTCCTTCCACCATTTTCCTGTGTTGTTGCACTCCAAATCTGTCATGTTCTGCTCGTCAGAACAATCAACACAGATTGTACTCATCTGTTGTTTTAAATTATTCAGTCTAGGGAAAAATAGTGGCAGATTATCAACCCAATATCCTGAATTCTAAGAGGGCTTGGAAGTGAACTATCAGCACTTGCTGTCACTACTCACTTGACCCTAAGGGCTGCATTTTTCCATTTTGCGTTAGTATTGTTTGGAGTGAGATGCATGCCACCCACCTCACTTTGGCTCTCAATGATATTTTCAGGCAATCTTCTGACTTTCATCGAATTAATTACCACTCAGTCTCTACCACATCCTTTGCATGGAATTGCATGGTAGGAGAGGTGGGAAGTGGTCAGCAGGCTGTGAAATCCTGGCATCATCCTGCCAGAATACACTGACGCACAAAGTAACATGCTGAAGCTTAGGAGTGAGCTGTTTGCTACTTCCCTTATAGAAAGGTGAAAACAAATAGAGAAAATACAGCCTTTTATTAGGTCACTCGATTTTAAAATATCGATGCTACCCCTCGAATAATCAAGATACTTTTAGGAATCTTCACAGCCTGTATAAATTATAAAAAAAAGTGACTACAATAGATTAATTCAAGTGACTTGGACAAATACAGCAGCTGTGATGTTTACACCTTGCCACAATTATAATGCCAAAAAAAGAAAGGACCAAGTAGAACGGGTGCCAGGATGTATTCTGGGCAACAAATTAAGACTGTTAACAGCACCTCAAAGATGGAGTAAAACTATTCCTAGGTTTGGAAATCCGAATGAAGCATACCATAGAATGCAAAAACAACACATTGTCATGATAGATCAGGTGAAATGTTGTTGTGTCACCTTGAGGAAGTTCATCTGTACCTGTTGTGTTCTGCACAGTTTTGCTATTAATAAATGAAAGGGCTAAAAACTAAGTTCGCATCTTTACTGGAGGAAAGAGGACTGGTTTAAGCTTATGTGTTCTCAAGTAAAACAATGCAAAATAGTGTAACTGAGAGCTTTTTCAGTTTGAAATGGACCTGAACTTCTTCATAAATATTACTAAAGTTGTTAAGCTCAGAAGCACGCTACAACACAACCAGTTTGGATACATTTACAAACATTTAGAGTTAATGCTCTTTTTCAATTTGATGAAAGTTTTATTTTTGAAGTTAACATTAAGCTTATAAAGACAATACACCCTCTTTGAGTTATGGCATTTTTCAATTTCCTTCAATGTGACCCACAACTGTGATCACTTCAAATCTGCTCTCTTCAGAATTAGGTCTGGCATTTGTGAAAAAAAAAACAAAATTATGAAGACAAGCAATATATTTATGATTTTGGTACAGAAGATATGAGGAGGAAATTATTTCTCTTCCATCTTCAATATTAATATATGTTCATATTTAATTGTCCAGCTTGCAAGAATTACAGGTGACAACCTGAAATGCCCTCAGGTGATCAGTCTTTTAAAGTGAGCTGAAGCAAACCAAATAAAACTTACAGCAATCAACTTTATATCAGTTGGAAAAAGAATCATTTTTGTGTGGGTTGCACTTCAGTCTGATACTGCTTTGCTACTAATTAATACAAAAACGCTTTTGAACATCCTAGCATTCAATCGTATTTCAAACACTTTCCAGTGACATAATTTCATGTTTTCACCACATACACCAACTGGTTTCAATTATTTTTAGCAGCTTCAGATCTGAGATGCGAATACAGACTACAGAGTGACAAGTGTCTTAAACAAATTAAAAACTAGATCTATTTTTACAAAATATTGGAGACAACTTGTCAGTACAGACAAGAGCTATAGTGAAGAAAACAAAGACAGCAACAAAGGCCAAAGTTGACATTTTAGAATAAAACAATTTAAGTATGAAAATTATTTCCTGTAGAATATTTATTTTGGTTGTATGAAAATGATGGCCTCTTCTCATTATGGCATGATTTTGAATAGTGCTTGGTAGAATGAATGTTGTATAAAATATAAAAGTAGCAAAAAATATTCAAAATTGGACCCATGTTTAGAATAGCTTTTATACAGTATGTTTCTGCCAAGACTTCAATTTTGAATAGAATGTAGACCTGACATTCAAAACAAGGCTAAATGGAGATTTACAGGTATTTTATGAGAGCATTTTTAGCCTATGGTGTTTTTTAGATTGCTATAAGCAATAAATATAACCTTGCCTACTTGATGGAAATACAATTGGCCTGTGGCAAAATGACCACCATGTCCTCAGCATACTACATTTACAGTAGAAATTAAAATAGTGGTCAGGTTTTAAGTGTAAATTGGAGTTTTACCATTTCTTCCCTAAGCTGTTGAAATATGGATGTTTTAGATGTAAGTTGCTCCTTGATGTATTGACTTAATTACTCCACATTATAAAGACACAATCCAGCTAGTGAACATATGTGCAAAAAAACTGAGAGCCAAGTCTTATAGATCATTGTTTAGTTTATCTTCTATGGTGCTATACCAGGGGAAGAACAATTTTCTGATCAAGTAGGCTTTGCAATGCATTCAACTAACACAGATAACCCAAATGGAAGAAGGAGCACATGGGGGGGATGAGAATACTATGGGAGAGGATAAGGATGTATTGAGGAAAGCGTCAAAGAGAGAATGAGAGGAAGAAGTGGGAAGAGACAAGAGGTGAATGAAGAATTGAAGGGCATAACAGAAAGAAAAGTGTGGACAGGGAAATGGAGGGTGAATTAGAATGGAGAAATAAAGGAAAAAGAGGGAAGGAAAAGACAACGAGAAGATTGAGGAGAAAGAACAGAATGGAAGCCAGAAGTTGGGTGAAGTGGAACAAAAAGGAAAAAGGTAAAGGAGGGAATCGATTTAAGAGTGGAGATCCTTCTGTTACTCTCAGAATTGCTACTTGTATTGGTTTGAAAGTATCTTGTGGACTTAGTCCCCGCCTAAGGGATGGATAATTTTTGGATTATAAAGTTGATTTCTTAATGGGCAGGCTTTGCTAATGAGCTTTCCCAGAGCAAACACATCAGTGCTTGGCCTCCACACTCCCAAACAAATACATAAAGAGCAACAAAATGAATTATCTATTCCATCAAAGCAAGTTTTTCCATTTAAGGGAGCCATAGTATGAGTCATAAAGGCTCACCACACTTACACTTTTGGAATGGGGAGAAGAAAGAAGAAGAGTCTAGGGAAGGTTTCCTTCCCTTGGATCTCTCAACCTGCAGAATCTGACAGAATTCAATAAGATGAGCTTTCTCAAGGTCAGGAGGAAGGGGAAAAGATCTACAAATAATCAGGTATAGATGGAACAGGCTGAGGAGGTCAGCAGCAGAAGTATGGTCCCTCTATCCTGGAGACTGTGTGCCAAGAACATCCAGGACTTGAGGGTGATGAGAAATGTAAGTGACATGACCTCAAGCCTTAGTGTCAAAACTTAAACTGTGACCTGTCCAGCATTCACGTGTACTGTATTCCTCAAAACAATTCACTAGCAGCTTCACTCATTCCACTCTTTCTAGGGCAAGTCATGTACCCATCGAAGCAACAAACACTCACATTCACACTCAGTATATTACCTCATCACATCATGCCTCACAGTGACTCTCCACAAATAATGTCTTGCCCTCCTCTCCACACAAGGCAAAATGCGCATGTTGCTCTGCTTAATTTGCTTGTGGAGAAGAGACCACAAAACTTGACAAGAGGCAGAGATCTAGGGTCTGTGTGGCAATGAAAGGCTGCTGGGGTGGGGTGGGTTTCAGTGAAAGGGACATTGTTGGTCATGGACAATACATATCAGTTTCTTACCTTAACTGCTGGAAAGAAAATCTTGTGCCAGGCCATTATAGATCCACAGTGATAGTCTGAACCTCCTCAGCCATTGAGATATTGATCCACTGTCTATAGACCCTATGTTGGGGTACCTCCTTCCAGAAGGATTTAGATGCCCACCTCCTTTGTCCTGTATGGGAGCTCTGGCTGTGTACTGCTGCTGGAACTGTTTAAAGTGGTGTGGCTTCCACTTTTGCCCCTCAGTAGAAATGAAAGTTGGAGCTACATAAACTAGTCCCATGTTGTGGTGAAGGTTACAAGCAGGGAAGTGCAACTGAAGATGAGGAGAATGCTGGACATGCAAGAAAAGGTAATTGTGGTTCAAATGGTGATTATGCTGTCTCAGAGGGAAAGCTCTTTCAGAAACAGATTTCACCCATTCATAGCTGGAGTTCTTCAGTTTCATTGAGCAATGTTATCACACCTTTTCACATTCACTGGAAGAGCTCTGTGACCTTAGCAATGTTCAGGCATGGCATGAGATCGATGCACTGATTAGAAAGGATTCCAGGATTAAAAAGGGTCTTTATTGCATTTTAATGAGCTAAGTCACTTTCCCACTAAAACCAAGAAGGTACAAATCAGCCCTAGGGAAAGCTAGATGAAAGCAATTGACTTCAGGATCCTGGTCCAATGTTAATTTAATGGAATTTAACCTCCCACATGCATAGGAATTTCACTTGACTGGAAAAATCTTGTGTGCTGATCTTGTGCAATTTAGATATAGTTTAACTATTATTTACTCTCTGGCTTCTTCAAGTAATGAATTAATTGTTCATCATTTCCAGTTACTGTGATAACTGTTTTATTTGAGGGAATGTTGTGTTCTGATAGAGGAAGTTCTAATTGTTGGTTCATTGGATGTCATTTCCAAATAGAACAGCCTTATAATCCAAAACAAAATAAAATGTATGTGGCATTTATTACCAGCTTTTTAAATGTACACTCCAGCAGACCCACAGCGCGATGAACTTGGTTGTGAGATTCATGTAAAATTTCCCAGCTTGTACATAATATAATGTGGCGTCTTATGGTGTGGTGGGTAATGCTTATGTCTTTGGGCAAGAAGCTTTGAGTTTGAGTCACTCCGCAGAACTTAATGATCAAGGAAGGTGTATTCATAGCATGGCCAATCAAATTGAATTATCAAGTTGCAAATTCTTCAAACATCTGTCAGTGACAGCCAATAAGATCAGTAGTGATTCCTGGGCAGCTGTATGATGGAAGTATGTTGGAAAAAAGTTGTAGATTTGACCTGACTATTAAAAAAAGCTTCAGACTATAACAGGTATGTGAAAGTGTATGCTGCTACAGCAGCTTGGACTTCCTGTGTGACAGATGTGACAAATATTTTTGTTTTTTTTACCAAAATGGAAAAAAAGTTCTGAGTTTTCTTTCTCAACATGTATAATATAAATTTGCAGAAAAGAAAGAGATTCTTTTGTCCATTTATTTCTATGAGAAATTACTATTGCTTTGATAGGATCATGATTATTTGATTAAAATAACTCTTAGGTGAAATATAGATTCATATCAGGATAGAAAGAGAGACTCAGTAATTTTATTTCTCTGAAATAAAACAGAGTGGTCACCTATAAGTAAAGTGTCAGAGACTCTTAATAGAATTCATGGGGTAATGAGATTTAATTTTATTTTTTACAATGAACAGGCCCTTATTGAAGGCAAAATTGATATACCTTTATAAAACTGTACACTTGTGTAAGTATTACAATTCTATTATACCATAGATTGTATTATTTCAATTTTCATAGAAATTGTTCAGATTATGTTGCTGGACTAGTTATCATAGAATCCCGACAGTGTGGGAAGAGGCCAATTTGTCCAAAGAGTATGCACTGACCCTCCAAACCAGACTCAACCCCTATCCTGTAACCCCACATTTGTCATGGCCAATCTGCCCAACTTGCATACCTTTGGGCTGTCGGAGGAAACCAGAGCATCCAGACATGGGAGAACATGCTAACTCCACAAAGATAGTCATACAAGGCTGGAATCATACCTGGGTCCCTAACACTGTGAGGCAACAGTGCTAACCACAAAGTCTCTGTGGCACTCCTAGTTGCCCCTGTAGTCCTTTAGCCTGGATTACTGATCTGGTGATGTGACTTTAAATCCTTTTGTGGTAGCTGAGGAATTTAAAGTCAGGTAATTAACTGAACTTGGAATGAATGAAGAGCAAATATTAGCAATGCTAACCATGAAACCACTAGATTAAAAAGACTCGTTTTGTTTACAATGTGCTTTAGGAAAGAAAAGCTGCCATTCCAATCTGGCCTCTATGTGATACCAGAAACAAAAGCAGAAGTTGCTGGAAAAGCTCAGCAGGTCTAGCAGCAATGTTTCGGGCCTGGTGTTCCTGTTAACTCTAATTTCTAGTTTTATGTATGTGACACCAAGTCCACTGCAATGTGGTTGGCCCCTAACAACCCCCTGATAATTGCCTAGTAAGCTACACAATAGCATACGTAGAAATCATCTATCTAAGGTTATGGCCTTTGTTTATTTTGCCACATTTCACGGTGATGCGATTTGCTCTTCAGTTGCAAGTGATTAGCCTTCCATTTTCAATTGCTCTAAGCAGTAATGACACAGGATGTAAGATTTTGAGGTGTTTTTCCATTGCTTTCCTCAGGTGCTTAAAGAAAACAAAAGTCATTTTCCTGAAGGATTCTTCAATTGTAGGCAATTGTTGTCCTTTGAAGTTCTAGCTTTCCTGCAATCACCACTGAAAAATTGTCAACGAAGACAATGAAGACAAAAATTGGCCCTATTTGTAACTTGTTTAAATTACAGGATCTTAAAATTAGATATAAAAATAGAAAAATTAGTCTAAAAATGAAATCTCCACTGATTCAAAGGAGATAGAGTAAACAGACTTAGGTTTGTCAATAGACAGTCTTCATTATCGCTATAATTTAATTGGACATAGGCGCTTTTGAAACTTATCCTAACTTGCATTTGCCCTGTGTATAGCATAAAATAAAACAATGTAGGTACAGTAATTAAGTTGTCTCTTAAAAGAAAGTGCATTAATTTAGTATTGTTGTGCATTTGAATAGTTTTTAAGAAATCACTGTTTACCAGACTATGGACACATTGCAAGGAACTGCAGAGAAGTTACACTTGTGTAGAAATGGCTGATGCCTATATATTATATATGGTGTTGACTGCATGATCTTGACAATTATACAAACATTAACAGTGTTTTCTTTTGTGAAACAATGGGAATTAGAATATTGCATATCAATTGAAAGGACAGCTTGCAAAACACTCAAAAAATACTGAAAAGGATTGCGCTACACTCTATGGCAAAGATGTGTAATGGTGAGACAATAATGATAGACAAGGTAGTTCTGCCATATGGCTGAAGATCATTACCTTTTAATTATGGCAGAATGAATCCCAGCTGGGAAAAGGCCACACAGAAGTCTGAGGCAGCGGGATTGCGTGTGTGAAGATCTCAATGGAAGAATGACAATAAGTAAACAGCTGTGGGAATTGACAGAAGGGAGAGCGTGATGAAGCCAATGTGGCCAGGCAGATGATGATTGCTGGCAGCTTGATTGGATTTTAAGGTGAACCAGCTGCTGGTTCAGTGTTTGTGACCACAGTCACTTGTAGCTATTGAGGGTCAGAGTGTCATGTGGCTAATCAAGGAACAGAATCTATAATAAGCCTTTGATCTACATTTATATCAGTGTACATAGGAAAGAACATACAACTAGAAGCAAAAGGTCAGTTGCAAATAAATGCAGGGAAATCGACATTAATTTTGTAACGAAGAAGAATAATCAATGAGATACAGTTATGTTGATGCATAAACTCCATGAATTACACTAAATTTTAGCCAAGTGGAAGAATAAAGGGGAATAATCCAACTCAAATTAATGCGCCTGCAACACAAATCACATCATTCACAACAGCCAATGGTTTTAAATGTTTTATTTTTGACAGTTTGTTGAGATATTTTTGATAAATGCTCACTATCAAAGTGTTGCAGAAACACAAAAACTTGGCAACTTGGAAATTCTAGTTAATTGTTCTTTGGAATATATTACTAACTGGAGAAGAAAATAAACTGGTCTGGGAATTTCTTGGTCCCAGGTTACGCTGACTTTCTCATCTGAAACGTGATAGGACATAAGAAAAATGAATTAGTTGCATGGACAGTGTGGTTTCTTATATACTGGGTTCATGTTGAAGATGCTGAAAATGTGTTGCTGGAAAAGCACAGCTGGTCATGCAGCATTCAAGGAGCAGGAGAATCGACGTTTCGGGCATGAGCCCTTCTTCAGGAATTCCACAGATGATCTTCCACAGATGACACTTTTGGAACTTAGGGAAGGGATGGATTTGATGCAGCTATTTGTGTCAGGAACATTCTTGTTGGATCCAACTCCATCATGGGAGAGGCTCCATGCAAAGTCAGTGAAAGAAATCATGGGTTTCTCCTATTGTTAGGCCCGTTATCCTCCCTTCTCCTTCTTCGTCACATCCTTCCAGTGCCCAGAATTAGGAACAAGTGCAGTCGAAATGTCCTACACAGTTTGGCAAAACATCTAGATTTTTGTGCCATGTTGTCTCTACTTATAAAGCCTGTAAAAAGTTCAGGTTTTAATATAATTTACAACGACTGCTATGTCAGACAATCACACGCATCCTGATCATTCTTATAATGCAAGAAATTCCACTTCTTTGAACCTGGCCACATGTAATAACCCAATAGAAGCATCCAAAAAAGCTTTGACTCTGTTCACATTAAGATAGTTTTTGTGGTAAGTAGTTTTTTAGTTGAAATTGAAACTAACCCACACTTACACATTCCCAATATGGTATATATTTTAGGAAAGCAAAGTACAGAGGAACCTTGATTATCCAAAGAACGCAGGCTGTGAGTATTTCGTTCAGTGAATCAAATTCTGGAAAATTGAATGCTGGATAATAGTTAAGCCAAGCATCAGGACTTTGCGATCTTGCCGGATAATCCGAAATTCGGATAATCGAATGCAGGATAATTGAGATTCCTCTGTATTGCAGCTAATAGGAAGCAAAAGGATAAATGTAAAAGAATCAACCAGCAGCATCTAAGTAGAGTGAAACAGAGCAACTCTTCAAATTCATGATCTGCATTAGTTCGACTAGAATTATTAGTGACATTTTCTCTCTTTGCAAAGGAGTCACCAGACTTGCTGAACATCTCCAACACTTCCTATTTACGTTTGAGCAAAGATAATGCCCATCTTCCAAAAAGCAGTCAGAATTCTTTGGAGCTGAGATCTGGCACAACAAAGAGTCATAGAACTGGAAATCTCCTAATATTATTGCCCTATTATTTTTACTTTTTTCCAAAATTTACTTAATATCTGCTGTTGCATTTGTCTCTGGATCTTCATGGACCTAAAGATCAATCACAGCAATGTGATTGTTTTTTTTTTGGTTTAATTTCTATCCATATGCCATCAGTTGAAAAGTCTTCCAGGATTTCACACCTCCTTACTGCTGTAATTTATTTCTTAAGCAATACCGTGACACAATCTCCTATTGAACACCCCTCCTATCTTATTTGAAATTGTTATCCCCTGGGATATTGAACTAACAGTCCTCAGCCCCTCCCTCCCCCATGCCTCTGTGACAGGAATTATGTTATATCCCCATGTGTTAATCAGCACCCCTCACTCATTTACTCACAAAACTTTAATTGAAATAACTGCCATCCAGTCTCGCTGAGGTTTTGAGTCTTAACTTGACTGTATACACTGTCCATGCCAGACTGACTTGGCTTTTCTTGTACATTAGGATGTGCATCACTCACTTTGTACCTTCACTTGGTATCCCATTACACTGCCAAATTGGTTTGAAGCCCCACCTACTGCATTACCAAACCATTCTGCAAAGATCTTCTAGGAGAAAGTGAGGACTGCAGACACTGGAGATCAGAGCTGAAAATGTGTTGCTGGAAAAGCGCAGCAGGTCAGGCAGCATCCAAGGAGCAGGAGAATCGACGTTTTGGGCATGATTCCTGAAGAAGGGCTCATGCCCAAAACGTCGATTCTCCTGCTCCTTGGATGCTGCCTGACCTGCTGCGCTTTTCCAGCAACACATTTTCATTTTGTAAAGATGTTGGTCATGTTTCAACTGAGGTGTAACCTGTTAGACTTGTACAGGTCCCATCCTCCCTAGAAATGGACCCAGAGGTCTGGGAATCTCAAACCCTCCCTCCTGCACCAATTCATCGCATGCACATTCATCTGCTCTATCACCTGTTCCAATATTCATTAGCATATGGCACCTGGCGTAATCCAGAGATTACAGTTTTGAAGTTCTGTTTTACAATCTATTGTCTACCTACCTAAATTCTTATTGCAAGACCCCACTCCTCTAGCTATCTTTGTTATTGCTACTAATGTGAACTGCGACCCTTGACTGTTCCCACTTCCCTTTCAAAATACCATCAAAGTGACATCTTTGACACCATCCCAGAGTCACATGTGTAGCTGTAGAAATGCCTGTCAGTGGCCTTCACTACTGGATCTCTTACCATTGTCTCCTTTCTTCTCAGTTAGGCTCTGACTTCAGTCCCCAGAGGAACTGTCACCCTCACAGTTTTCCGAAACTGAAAAGCTGGTCTTGAGTGAGATGCACAGTGGGGCTTTCCTGACCACCTGCCTGCCTTCCTTCTTCTGAACTGATTTTAACAACCTTAAATATGAATTTCAAAATAAAGTTATGAGGAGCCATCATCATCTTGATGTGCCAATCAAGAACAACCAAATTAAGAAACTGACTATGTTAAAAGATTAGTAATTAATAAAAATGTCATTAATTCTGCCATGCAGCAGAGCAAACTATTGACATCCTCTTCTGTTTCAGGAATCAGAGCATGACAGAGGAACAGGCAAGGTTACTAGGGAATGAAGGGGATTGGTGCCAAGTGAAGCTGTTGTATTTAACTTGCTTTTGCCTTTGGTGGCACATATTTTGAGTTGGCCTCTGCTGAATTTTCCTTGTCTCCCAGCCCACAGTGTAAATTCTCTTCATACACACACACATACGTAAAAACGCACGACTTACACTTATGCTGTCTTTCACTCTGCAGTCTCTTTCTCTCTCTCTCTCAGTTCTTCTCACACTCTCTGCCATACTTGACTCTCTCGCACTCATCTATTCCATACGCTCTTTCTCATGCATACTTTCACAAAGACCCTCACACTTTCACACTCACCACACCATTGAAAGGGGGATGGTCAGGATGGTATGATAGGTTTGAGTATGGAAAATGTAATTGTTGAAAGAAATCACCATCAGCCACCATGGGATATCATTTTGAGGAGAGGGAGGGGGATGGGATGTTGCAGCAACCCAATCCTGGGCATAGCCACACATGCTATCAAGGAAGGAGGTTGAGAAGGGCTTTCTACAATAGAGGTGAGACATTACTAGATGCTTCAGTTCACTTCACCTTGTACTCCAGCAGTGCTCCAGGCATATCTGAAAGAAGAATCCATGAGACAGTACGTGAGCTAAGAAAGAAAGGAGGGACAGGAGAATCTTGCATCACCAACTTTGCCAAAGATTGCTGTCATAGGTTAGATTAGTAGGGCTTTTGTGTGCAGTGTGGTGTCCTTGGACCAGGAAGCCTGGGTTCAAGTCCTACCTGCTCCAGAGACATGTTGTAACATCTCTGAACATGATAAGAAAATGCCTATGAGATAGATTGGATGCAATGGACACTGGCCATCTCAATTGATAGGCTGCATTGGTCAATAACATTTAGTCTCTCTTGAGACATGGGTCTTAATGATTAACATCAGCTGCAACTCCTCTCTTCTGGGTCCTGGTCTCACATTAGATTTCAGAGCAGATTGTGCTAATTGACAATGATCTCAATCAGAATTTTGTAGTCCATGTTCGGCAATGAGATGGGTCACTAATATCCTTTCTCTCCCCCTTCCACTGGTAGGTGAGAATGATGGTGCTTTTCTTCCTGGATCCAAATATAAGGTCAACCAGAAGAATACTCTTTTATACCTACAACAGGCTCTGGTTGATCAAGACCCAAAGCGATGAATTGAACCTGGTTGGTAAGCTATTGTTTCCAGAAGATTTACCCTTCTCAAGGGACTGGAAAGACTCATCCAGAGTTAGTGGTTTGTTTGGATTCTCCCATGTACTGTCAACTAAGACCTTCTTGGTAAGGAACAAGAACAAATCTGCGAGACTGTGCTGTCCATGATCTTCACACCACACTGTCCGGCCTGCAAGGATTTACTAATCCTCAAAATGTCAGACTGTGAGGAACTTACTGAACCATCTTTTTCCTTCAGGATGTTGATCACGGTGCTGGGGTGCACTCATCTATTATAATCTTCCATGGTTTGTGTTCTGGGGAATTCCTCTGTGCATCCCCAGAGTGCTGTCACATTGCTGATAGAATTTTATATTAGGTTTGAGTATAAATATTTATTGCCCTCCAGAGCCATATTAAGAAACCTAAATGCCAAGCTGCTACAATAATCTCAAACAAAGTACTTTTCCTATTTGTCAGAAAGAGCTATTACATTTCTCATACATACAGGTAGAAATATTTCTCTGAATATTCATATCTCGGTTTTTAATCTAATTTCTATTTTATCAGAGCCCTAATCAGTAATTTTTCTGTCACTTTTCTCTGGGAATGACAGATGCATATAGTTAACATTATAATGACCTTCCTTGAGTCTGCAGCAACAAAAAGGGCTTAATAAGGAAATAATCCATCATATGTGACAGGTTTATTTAGATCGGTAGGTTAGCTGGTCTCATCGGCCTACACAGTCACTTCCGCACTTTGTCATTAAGTTTAATGTGCTAGTGGTGTCTGCTTATCTAATGGGAAATTTAGTTAAGATCTGATTCTCAAAACATGATTGTAAAAATGCTCAGAATTGTGCCTCAATCCACTTAAACTGTAATTAAAATCTGTTTCAACAATTTGACCATTTTTAGTTTTAAAAAAAAGAATATGGTCTCAAACAGAATTCCAAATGTCAAGATTTACTGGAAAAATTGTGCGTCTTTCTAAGAACACTTGGCTGCTGAAGAGATTGTTATTATGTTTGTGGTCTCTGAACTCTACATATATGTAGCATACTGGAAGAGGTTGTGCCTGTGATGGGTGATGTTCTCCTCCTAAATCTTTATCTCCACTGGGCTGAATCTTATCAGACAGCTATGTGAGAAATCGGAAAGAATCGTATGGAAAGTTGATTGAAGCTCTTTCTCGATGTTGCAAGCAACAAATTGCATTTTTCACCAGAATTTTAGAAGTTGAGATGAGATTCTTATTGGTGAGTGGTGAAAGGCCTTTTATCGAGGATTATTGTTCATTATCATCCTTACTATCACCTAACCTCACTTCATTAATATGCAGGCTCCAATTCTACCACCCATTGGATAGACACTAGATACTGAGAATTCCTGATACGAATGTCAGAGCGGATACCTGATAATTCAAGCTCACTGGTTGCTCCTTTGGGTCTCCATTGGCAACGTCTTAGGGGATACTCCATGGCCTGTAGTACACACGGCCCCTCATGCACAAACATTGAGTCTAATAGTTATGAGCCTCACTGCACCAACATGGTGCCTCTCTGATCCACTTACAGCAGGTTTCTACACTTTAATGATATACAATGGAGCAAAGAAAGGTTACGTGCAGGGACAGACATTGTGGCTCATGGATTGTTCCAGGCTGCATCTCAGGGAATGTTGCTTGCTCTCTTCACACACACATAATTAGCACTTACTTGGATGTCACACCAACCCTGCCCTGCTTTGCCTTTTAGCATTTTGCCTGCTCAACTAGAGCCATCAAAAGCATTGTACTTCAGTCTTGAGTTCCTTTTACAAATCAAGGAAACTTCTCAGAAGTAATCAGTCAAGGGGGTTGACAATTTACTGTATGGCTTCTAGCTACATCAGTCTACTACAACTGCGCCTGTGTCATTTACAAGTATCTTACATGGCAAATGCTCTACTATTGCTCTAAGCAAACAGCCAAATCTCAAAGTCTGAGAGAAGTGTCTTCACTGAAGTGCAGGGAGGCACTGATCAGTCAGGGATTCCTGGCACCATAAGTCAAGGGTAACATCCAATATCTGTCTAGGCACTTGGACATGGTCAGGCATTTGGTCAGTGGTGATCAGGGACAGAAGGTCTGGACATCTACTGACTGTGAAGTGGCTGTGATCAACCCTGTAGGTGCAGTGCAGCCAGTCTAGGGAGCCACAGCAAGACAGTTGATGACCTGATTCCACATCATTTGGTACTATTCAACTAAGCCATTCAAGGATTTGGGGCCTCAGTCAGTTGGGGATTAGATTAGATTAGATTGCTTACAGTGTGGGAACAGGCCCTTCGGCCCAACAAGTCCACACCGACCCGCCGAAGCACAACCCACCCATACCCCTACATTTACCCCTTACCTAACACTATGGGCAATTTAGCATGGCCAATTCACCTGACCCGCACATCTTTGGACTGTGGGAGGAAACCGGAGCACCCGGAGGAAACCCACGCAGACACGGGGAGAACGTGCAAACTCCACACAGTCAGTCGCCTGAGGTGGGAATTGAACCCAGGTCCCTGGCGCTGTGAGGCAGCAGTGCTAACCACTGTGCCACCGTGCCGCCCCTATCTGTTTATTAAATGTCAAAGAGAGATAATCAGGAGACAGGTAATGCAGCAGGAGGCTTAGGAAATTAATTCTGAGGATTGGAGTCAGAACGCTGGGATGCAGAAGGAATGGAATAACTGACGGAAGGTAACAACATGTAATAGGGAGGAAGGAGGACAGTGGGGTAGGGTTTTAGGAAGGAGGATGTAAAGTGAGCATATGGAGACTTAAATACCTGAGTTGGGAGGGGACTTGGGGAAATATGATGACTATGGTTTTGATGGACAGAGCCTCCAGAAAAGCATGGAGAGGTGGAGCTTTTAACTCACTGTCAGAGGAGCGGCTGCTATTGCTTTCCATTATCCCATAAATCACAAGTAGACTACGGAAATGAAAATGGCTACAATCACACCCAGAGTGGGCTGGGTCAGTGCATTGTTCAGTGAGGGAGGGGACTACAAGTTCACCTGATGGGAGGCTCTTCAAAGGGCATCACCATTAAACACACACTCATGCAATGAAGGTGAAACAAATGCTGCATACCTTGTGATCTTCGGCACGAGCCACCTGTGTGCAGACCAACTCCTTGCCCAAAGCATCCCTGACCATTTCATGGAGGATAACCACAGAAACCCTGTGATGCAATGCGACTATTTGCACGCTTGGGAAAATGGAGCAGAGTTGACAAAGTCACCGTCCTGTAATTTACCCATTGCCTGCACAAAATACAGCACGTACCCATCTCACATCCTTGTTACATGAAACATTGTGTAGGGATGAGAATGATTGAACACAGCATTAATTTACAGAAGTGCGAATTTATTTACAACAAACTGTCACCCATGCCCCAATGCACTCTCAGAATGTCTTCTTCTTTCTTCCTCTGTCATTACACCTCAATGCAGACCCAGATTCTGCAGCTGGGGTCGAGTGAACATGCCCTTTGGTGGAGCCTGTTCGCCCTAACGCTTTGGTCACCAACTGAAGGGACATTTTTGTCTTGAGGGCCCAGACATGATGTGTGCAGGCATGATGGAGGTGAAAGGCCCAGTCACCTCTGATTGTCCTAAGAGGGGAATTTGGGGCCTCTGTGTCTTTCCTGTTGCTTCTGGGTAATTACCATTACCATCCTGATTCTTTGTGAGAAAGAAGCACCTGGCATGAGATCAAGATCCCTCATTTCCCCGTCCCTTTGCAGTCAGTGTTGATGACCAATAGCTAGAGTCATAAAGTGTAGGTGTGTTTCTATATCCAGCAGAACCTGACAGTGCTGGACCTATCTGGGAATGACTACTACTAACCTCTTCACAGATCTACTAACAGCATGTTCATCCAACTACAGCAAATCATAGAGTCATAGAATCCCTAAGGTATGGAAGCAGGCCATTCAACCCATCAAGTCTGCACTGACTCTCCAAAGAGTATCCCACTCAGACCCACCACTTTACCCAATCCCTGTAACCCCACATTTACTGTGGCCAATCCACCTTGACTGTACATCCTTGGACACTATGGGCAATATGACTAATCCACTTAAACTGTACATCTTTGCACTGTGGAGGAAACCAGAGCACCTGTAGGAAAACCCCACACAGGTGGGCGGAGAATGTGCAAACTCCACACAGACAGGTGTCTGAGGTTGGAATCGAACCCAGGTCCCTGGCACTGTGAAGTAGCAGTGCGAACCACTGAGACACTGTGCCAACCATAAGTGGTAGAATTGGGCGAGTATTGGACAACAGCATAGCTACGGTGGTGGTGGTGGTGATGGTGGTAGTGGTGGGTGGGGGTCTGGTGGTTGTGGCTGGTGGTCAAGTGATTTTACCACGAAAAATCTCACTGGGCCTTAATAAGAGGAATCCTCCACAAAACCCAACAGAAATGACATTTTCTCAAAATACGGTAAGGTTCAGCCCATTGATTATTGATAGTAATTACATGATTTTCCACACTTCCCTTCCAGCAACCCCACCCGTACATCTCTGTGGTTTACTGGAAAAGTCTGTGGTATGCTTTCACCAAACTGTAAGTGTGCAGAGTAGCTTCGATTAGATTCCCTACAGTGTGGAAACAGGCCCTTCAGCCCAACAAGTCCATATCGACCCACCAAAGAGTAATCCACCCAGACCTATTTCCCTCTGACTAATGCACCTAACAGTTTGGGCAATTTAGCATGGCCAATTCACCTAATCTGCACATCTTTGGACTGTGAGAGGAAACCCACACAGATACAGGGAGAATGTGCAAACTCCACACAGACAATTGCCCAAGGCTGGAATCAAACCTGGGACCCTGGTGCTGTGAGGTAGCAATGTTAACCACTGAGCCATCATGCCACCCTGGTTGGGGAGAATCAATGAACCAGACAGCCCTCAGTATTATCACAGTTTTAAATATTTGTCTTATAATAGCTTACTCCCATAAGGATCAGAGTCAAAATGTGTGGTGCTGAAAAAACATCCGAGGAGCAGGGGAATCAATGTTTCGAGCATAAGCTCTTTATCAGCTCTTCATCCTGATAAAGAGCTTATGCCCGAAACGTCGTTTTCCCTGCTCCTCAAATGCTGCCTGACTGGCTGTGCTTTTCTAGCACCACACTTTTTGATTTTGATCTCTAGTATCTGCAGCGCTCATTTTCTCCCATAAGGGTCAGTCATATTTGTACTTTGTTCTGCACTGTGACACTAAGTGTAACAAAGGGAATAGAGGAAAATTGCGTTCTCAGCTGTTGGCACAGCAAATTTGATATGGGGTGAAATGTTCTCTCGCAGTGTAGAGTTGTAGTTGAGTAGGGGTTAAATGAAAATCATCATTCTTTCTCAGGAGTTTCTTTTCCAGTCTGTAGCTCTTGTTTGGATTCATGATTAGTTTGAGGGTACCTTGATTAGTGTGTAATGTGGATAAGTCCATATGGGGCTACAAAGGAATGGAAACATTCACCAGAATCTTGTGGTTCATTGTCAGACATAACAACATCTGTGATTCCATGCATGGAAAATATGGCCTTATTGCAGCCTCAAAGGTGAATGGATTGATGTCCTGGACCTTAATCCATTGGGAATAATAGTCAGAAAAGTTGGGAAACATCACCTTAGAAGCATATAAGTCAATGTCAAAGTGTCCCCCTGGTCGAGCTGGAAACATAGATTACTGAAAAAGCTCCTCCTGCTCCTGTCTCATGTAGCATTATTGGAAGCCATGTACTCAAGGGAACAATTCAGAATCATAATGAGTGAGGACCTTGGATAAAATGAGGATGTGCTTAAGTCAAATTCACACTGTTGATGCTCATTCTAACATCAGACCAATCTTGTTTCAAAAATTGCCTGAGAGGCTTACTGTTTTGAGTGAAGTGTTGTTGGAAATTTTCCACCTGAGATTACCCTCAGATTTCCCTGAACAGTTGGATTCCATAATGTCCCCGGGTTTCCTGATAGCTTCTGTTTTCAGCAGGTTTGCTGTATTCCCTAATGAATGAACAATGAACAATGTGGGCCTAAAGTATATTTTTCGGTGTAGAGCATTCTTATGTCAAGTTAACAAATTTGATACAAATTCTACTTGATCTATTCAGTTTAAGAACTGGCATCGTATCAGAGCATCACATAATCAGATGAGTGATTTTTGAAATTATTTCAGTTTGGCTTGAATCTTTTCTTTTACCTTGTTTCTGAGTGGTTGAGAAGATCTACAACCTCTCAAGAGGGGCCTCTTGGTTCGAGATTGGTCAAAAGAATCGACAAATGTGGTCTATTCAAAAAGCAAGGGTCATTAGTTTGTTGAATTAAGGTACCTTGACGCAATTCTACCCAGCAACACAGAGATGGAAGCTTCTGTGTTCCGTGGTGAAGTTGCGCGATTGCATTTGGAAATTACACATTATTTATATGTTTTTAAAGAAATAGCACAGCCTTAATTACAAGTAAGGCCAATCACGTACATTTAAGGCAACATGATTTACAGCAAGTTAATCCAATGATATTTCCTGGGAAAGGGTTCTTAATTACAAGAAAGGCCCAATCAACTGTAATATGATGACATGATTGAAGACAGGCCAATCCAATGGTATCGTATGCTAAAAAATACCTTATTTGTGTAAACTGTCATGCCATGTACTGGTTCAAGGTTAATTCAATTAAAGTGTCAATATTCAGCTTTTGAAAACTCTATTGTCCTCTTATCTTTGAATTTCAGCTCAGTTCTGCAAATCAGCAGTAGAGGTTCACAGGCCATCTTATAGTATTCTTTTAAATCGAGGAACCATTTTGAGTAAATAAAATCTATATATAATTGTTGCCTAAATTCAAATTTTAGATCCACAATTGTAGCACACTCCTGTGTGTGAAAAAGCAGATCAGTTTGGAATCTGCCTTCAGTGAGATGTGGTACAACATGTTCAGTTTCCCTAGGCCTTTGAAGAGTTGCAGGAATTGTCTAAACTCTTTTTCTAGTTTTTGACTGATAGTGCATCAACTTTAATGTGAGTGGTGAGCATGTTGAGTTCTAGACAACAGAGCATTTCAAAAATGTCTTTATCTTTATCTTGTAACATTTCCTGAAACTGGCCTTGGATTTTTGGTTGGTTCTTCTGAACTGTACATTTGAAAGTTGTAAGTGGACTCCCTCAGCCATTTAAAGCTGTCAGACAGAACAGTGACTGCAGCCTGCTTTGACAGATGAAGAGACTGAACTGGTGTTTATATGACTGAGGTTGGACCTCAGAGAAGCTTCTAAAATTCTAACAGGATAAACATAGGAAAGATGTTCCTGATGACTGGGGAGTCCACATTCAAGAGTCACAGTCTAAGGATATGGGATAAACCATTTTAGAATTGGGATGAGGAGAAATTTCTTCAACCAGAGAGTGGTGAGAATTCTCTGTCACAGAAAGTGGTTCAGGCTTAAACATATTACATAGACCATAGAACAGTAGAGCACAGTACAGGCCCTTCAGCTACAATGTTGTGCCAAGCATTGATCTGAATCTAAGATCAACCTAACCTATACACCCCTCAATTTACTGCTGCCCATGTGCTTGTCCAGCAGTCACTCAAATGTCCCTAAAGTCTATGAGGAGAAAGTGAGGAGTGCAGATGCTGGAGATCTGAGCTGAAAATGTGTTGCTGGAAAAGCGCAGCAGGTCAGACAGCATGCAAGGAGCAGGAAAATCGACGTTTTGGACATGAGCCCTTCTTCAGGAATGAGGAAAGTGTGTCAAGCAGGCTAAGATAAAAGGTAGGGAGAAGGGACTTGGGGAGGGGCGTTGGAAATGCGATAGGTGGAAGGAGATTAAGGTGAGGGTGATAGGCCAGAGTGGGGGTGGGGTGGAGAGGTCAGGAAGAAGATTGCAGGTTAGGAAGGTTGTGCTGAGTTCGAGGGTTGGGACTGAGACAAGTTGGGGGGAGGGGAAATGAGGAAACTAGAGAAATCTGAGTTCATTCCTTGTGGTTGGAGGGTTCTTAGGCAGAAGATGAGGCGCTCTTCCTCCAGCCGTCGTGTTGCTATGGTCTGGCGATGGAGGAGTCTAAGGACCTGCATGTCCGTGGTGGAGTGGGAGGGGAAGTTGAAGTGTTGAGCCACGGGGCGGTTGGGTTGGTTGGTCCAGGTGTCCCAGAGGTGTTCTCTGAAACGTTCCGCAAGTAGGCAGCCTGTCTCCCCAATATAGAGGAGACCACATCGGGTGCAGCGGATGCAGTAAATGATGTGTGTGGAGGTGCAGGTGAATTTGTGGTGGATATGGAAGGATCCCTTGGGGCATTGGAGGGAAGTAAGGGGGAGGTGTGGGTGCAAGTCTCACTTGCTAATGTCTCTGACTCTACTATCACTGCTGGCAGTGCATTCCACACACCCTCCACTCTCTGGATAAAGAACCTACCTCTGACATCTCCTCTAAACCTTCCTCCAGTGTGAAAAGCCCTAGCTCAGTAAATCTCTCTACATAAGGCATGCCCTCCAATCCAGGCAACATTCTGGTAAATCTACACCCCCTCTAAAGCATCCTACATCCTGCCTATAATGTGGTGACCATAACTGAACACAATATTCCAAATGTGGTGTCTTCAGGGTTTTATTGAGATACAGCAACACCTCGCAGCTCTTAAACTTAATCCCCCTGTTAATGAAAGCTTAAACACCATATGCCTTCTTTACATCACTATCAACTTGGGTGGCAACTTTGAGGGATCTATGGACATGGACTCTAAGATCCCTCTGTTTTTCCATATTGCCAAGAATCCTGCCATTATCCAATAATCTGTATTCAAATTCGAATTTCCAAAATGAATCACTTCACACTTTTCCAGGCTGAACTCCATTTGCCATTCTCAGCCCAGCTCTGCTTCCTGTCAATGTCTTATTGTAGCCTGCAACAGCCCTTGACACTACCTACAACAGCACTGACCTTTGTGTCATCAGCAAACTTACGAACCCATCCCTCCATTCCTTCATCCAAGTCATTTATAAAAACTACAAGGAGCCGAGGCCCAAGAACAGATCCCTACGGGGCATTAGTGGTCACCACCTCAAGGTGGAATACTTTCCATCCACTACCGTTCACTATCTTCTTTTGGCCAGCCAATTCTGTATCCGGACAGCCAAATTTCCCTGTATCCCATTAAATGTTTTCAAAAAGGATGTAGCTCTTATGGCTAAAGGGATAAAAGGGTATGAGATTAAGAACAGGGTACAGAATTGAATGATCAGCTCTGATCGTATTGAATGGAGAAGCAGACTCAAAGGGTCAAATGGCCGACTCTTGTTCTTACTTTCTACGTTCCTGTGTTCAGTCTAACCCATGTGCTGTAGCTACTGACACAAGGTCTCTGCTCCAGAATTGGCTTTCCTTGTCTGTGGTATTCCAAAACCAGTTTAGGTGGGGTATTTTTCTACTCTCCCACGCACAACAAATCACAGAAGGTCTATTTCAGGAAGGCCGAAAATTAGCTATTGGCACAATTTTTGCACAATTCCCCTGTTGCTGCTGTGGCATGCTTTTGGTTTCAGTGCTTTCAGGCAACTTCTCCCTCATTCAGCCTGTCTGGAATCCTGTATCATCCGGAAGGGTCTTGGGTGGATTTGGCTGAATCCGTTACTCGCTCAAGTAGAAGTCAATTGCCTGCAGTGTTCTGTGTTGGTTAGCAGATAGGTCCATCATTCAGGTTTACTTTAGAGTGCAGGAATGTACTGATGAGGCTGTATACTGCTCTGGTAAGTTCTCATTAGGAATAATAAACATAGAATATAGAACATTACAGCACAGTACAAACCCTTCGGCCGCCAATGTTGTGCCATCCTGTGAAACCAATCTGAGGCCAATCTAAATGACACTATTCCATTTTCATCCATATGTCTATCCAACGACCATTTAAATGCTGTTAAAGTTGGCGAGTCTACTACTATTGCAGGAAGTGTGTTCAATGTCCCTACTACTCTCTGAGTAAAGAACTTAGCTTTGATGTCTGTCCTATATCTATCACTCCTATGTCCCCTCATGCTGGCCATCACCATCCGAGGAAAAAGGCTCCACCCTATCTAACCCTCTGATTATCTTATATGTCTCAATTAAGTCATCTCTTCTCTCTAATGAAAACAGCCTCAAGTCCTTCAGCCTTTCCTCATAAGACCTTCCCTCCATACCAAGCAACAGCCTAGTAAATCTCCTCTGAACCCTTTCCAAGGCTTCCACATCCTTCCTACAGTGCGGTGACCAGAACTGTATGCAATTCTCCAAGTGCAGCCACACCAGAGTTTTGCAGCATGACCTCATGACTCCAAAACTCAATCTCTCTATCAATAAAAATTAACACACAGTATGCTTTCTTAATAACCCCTATCAATCTGGATGATAACTTTCAGGGATCTGTGTACATGGACACGAGATCTCTCTGCTCATCAATACGACCAAGAATCTTATCATTAGCTCAGTACTCTTTATTACTGTTGCTCCTTCCAAACTGAATCACCTCACACTTTTCCGCATTAAACTCTATTTGCGAGATTTCTGCCCAACTCTGCAGCTTATCAAGATCCCTCTGTAACCTGCAACATCTTGCATCACTATCCACAGATCTATCGACTTTAGTGTCATCTGCAAATTTACTAACCCATCCTTTTATGTTCTCATCTAGGTCATTTATAAAAATGACAAACAGCAGTGGCCACAAAATAGATCTTTGCGGTACCCCATTATTAACAGAACTCCAGGATGAATATTTTCCATTAACTACCACCCTCTATCCTCTGTCAGCTAGCTAATTTCTGATCCAAACCGCTAAATCCCCCTCAATCCCATGTTTCTGTATTTTGTGCAAGAGCCTACTGTGAGGAACCTTGTCAAATGCATGACTGAAATCCACATACACACATCAACTGCTTTACCCTCATCCACCTGTTTGGTCACCATCTTAAAGAACCCAATAAGGTTTGTGAGGTATGACCTATCCTCCTGTTGATTCTCCTTAATCCTCTCTGGATGATTATAAATTCTATCTCTTCTAACCTTTTCCAACACTTTATCCACAACTGAAGTAAGGCACACTGGTGTGTAATTACCAGGGTTGTCTCTACTCCCCTTCTCGAACAAGGAGACAACATTTGCTATCCTCCAATCTTCTGGTACTGTTTTTGTAGACAATGACAACATAAAGATCAAAGCCGAAAGCTCTGCAATCTCCTCTAGCGTTCCCAGAGAATCCGAGGATAACTCCCATCTGCCCCAGGGTACTTACCTATTTTCACACTTTCCAGAAAAAAGTGGGCGGCACGGTGGCACAGTGGTTAGCACTGCTGCCTCACAGCGCCTGAGACCCGGGTTCAATTCCCGACTCAGGCGACTGACTGTGTGGAGTTTGCACGTTATTAGACTTACAGTGTGGAAACAGGCCCTTCGGCCCAACAAGTCCACTCCGACCCGCCGAAGCGCAACCCACCCATACCCCTACATTTACCCCTTACCTAACACTATGGGCAATTTAGCTTGGCCAATTCACCTGACCCGCACATCTTTGTGACTGTGGGAGGAAACCGGAGCACCCGGAGGAAACCCACGCAGACACGGGGAGAACGTGCAAACTCCACACAGTCAGTCGCCTGAGTCAGGAATTGAACCCGGATCTACAGGCGCTGTGAGGCAGCAGTGCTAACCACTGTGCCACCGTGCCGCCCATTAACATTATGGGCAATTTAGCATGGCCAATTGACCTGACCTGCATGAGGAAACTCATGCAGACACAGGGAGAATGTGCAAACTCCATACAGACAGTCACCCAAGGCTGGAATTGAACCAGGGACCCTGGTCTTGTGAGGCAGCAGTGCTAACCACTGTGCCACCCAGTTAGTTAATAAATTCTCCCCGTGTTTGCGTGGGTTTCCTCCGGGTGCTCCGGTTTCCTCCCACAGACCAAAGATGTGCGGGTCAGGTGAATTGGCCATGCTAAATTGCCCGTAGTGTTAGGTAAGGGGTAAATGTAGGGGTATGGGTGGGTTGCGCTTCGGCGGGTCGGTGTGGACTTGTTGGGCCGAAGGGCCTGTTTCCACACTGTAGGTAATCTAATCTTAATTGCTAACACCACCTTGTTGTGAACCTCAATCCCGTCTATTCTAGTAGCCTGTATCTCAGTATTCTCAATAACATTGTCTTTTTCCAGTGTGAATACCGATGAAAAATATTCATTTAGCGCTTCTCCTATCTCTTTGGACTCTGCACACAACTTCGCACTACTGTTCTCAATTGGCCCTAATCTTACTCGAGTCATTCTTTTATTCCTGATGCACCGATAGAAAGATTTAGGGTTTTCTTTGATCTTATCTGTCAACGATTTCTCATGTCCCCTCCTGGCTCTTTTTAGTACTCTCTTTAGATCTTTCCTGACCAGCTTGTAACTCTCGATCGCCCTAACTGAGCCTTCAAATCACATCCTAGCATAAGCCTTCTTCTTCCTCTTAACAAGAGATTCAACTTCTTTCATAAACCATGGCTTATAAACCATAAACCATAAACTCGACCACTTCCTCCCTGCCTGACAGGTTCATACTTATCAAGGATACACAGTAGCTATTCCTTGAATAAGCTCCACATTTCAATTGTGCCCATCCCTGCAGTTTCCTTCCCCATCCTATGCATCCTAAACCTTGCCTAATTGCCTTTCCCCCAGCAATAACTCTTGCCCTGCGTTATATACTTATCCCTTTCCATTGCTAAAGTAAACATAACTGAATCATCACTATCACCAAATTGCACACCCAACTCCAAATATAACACCTGGCCAAGTTCATTACCCTGTATCAAATCCAATGTGGCCTCACCCCTTGTTGGCTTGTCTACGTACTGTGTCAGGAAACCATCTTGCACACATTGAACAAAAACTGACCCAGCTAAAGTACTCAAACTACAGCAATTCCAGTCAATATTTGGCAAGTTAAAGTCCCTTATAACAACTATCCTGTTACTCTTGCTCCTTTCCAGAATTGGTTTTGATATCCTTTCCTGTACATCTCTGAAATTATTTGGAGAGCTGTAGAGAACTGCCAACAGGGTAATCTCTCTTCTCCTGTTTCTAACCACAGCCCATACTACCTCAGTAGATGAGTCCTCAAATGTCCTTTCTGCCACCATAATACTTCCTTGACTAACAATGCCACACCTCCCCCCTTTTACCATCTTCTCTGTTCTTACTGAAACATCGAAATCCCAGAACCAGGAACAACTATTCCTGTCCCTTCTATATCCATGTCTCCGAAATGGCCACATCATCGAAGTCCCAGATACCCAACCCATGCTGCACGTTTTCCCACCTTATTCTGGATGCTCCTGGCATTGAAGTAGACACACTTCAAACCACCTTCCTGCTTGCTGGTGAACTCTTGCAACCTTGAAATCTCCTGGACAGTGGAGTTACAATTTAGGTTCCTATCCCCCTGTTGAATTAGTTTAAACCCTCCCAAAGACCATTTGCTAAATCTCCCCTCCCCCACCCTAGGGTATTGATACTCCTCTAGCTCAGATGTAAATCATCTTGTTTGTAGAGGTCCCACCTACCCCAGAATGAGCCCCAATTATCCAGGTATCCAAAACTCCCTCTCCTGCACCATCCCTGTAGCCAAGTGTTCAACTCCTCTCCTGCCTCTCCCTATTCCTTGCCTCGCTAGCACGTGGCATGAGCAACATAATGGACATAAGAACTCTGCTTGTTTTAGCTCTAAGCTTCCATCCTACCTCATTAAATTTCTGCCTTAAATCCCCATCTCTCTTCCTACCTATGTCATTAGTACCTATGTGAACCACAACTTGGGGCTGCTCCCTCTCCCCCTCAAGGATCCCAAAAACATAATTTGAGACATCATGAATCCTGGCACCTGGGAGGCAATGCACCAACAGTGAGTCTCTCTTGTTCCCACAGAACCTCCTATCTGTCCCCTAACTATGGAGTCCCCAGTGACTGATGCTCTGCTCCTTTAACCCCTTCCCTTCTGAGCAACAGGGATAGACTCTGTGCCAGAGACCTGTGCCCCATGGCGTACCCCTGATTAGTCGCCCCCCCCCCCCAACAGTATCCAAAACAATATACTTGTTGTTGAAGGGAACAGCCACAGGAGATCCCTGCACTGTCTGCTGGTTCCCTTTTTGTCCCTTGACTGTAACCCATCTGCCTTTTTCTTGCACTTGAGGTGTGACTACCTCCCTGTAACTTCTCTTAATAACCCCCTCCACCTCCCGAATGATCCAAAGTTAATCCAGCTCCTTCTCCAGTTCCCTAACCTGGTTTTTGAGGAGCTGGAGAGGATGCACTTCCCACAGATGCAGTCAGCGGGGACACTGTTGGTGACCCTTACCTCCCACATCCTGCAGGAAGAACATTCAACTGCCCAAACCTCCATTCCCACTAATCTAAATTCCCAAAGGGACTGTAGAAAAATAAAGAATAAAAAAAACTAGTTACTTTACCAATCTGGCACACAGAACCCTTTTATTTTGTTTAGAGGAGGAGGATGGGTGGGAGATACTATCTAAATAGTTTATCGGGTAATGCAACCGCTCAAATATATTACTTCACTTACTTAGCAGCCCCGTGTCTGCTCCTGCTCAGTGTGGGGTCTTTCTATTCATGAGGTAAGTTTTAAAATCAATGATTCACCTTCCCACCAGCCTCCGGTCATCGCTCCCACTCTTCCTGCTACTGAAACAAAAATGGAGGGTCTTGATACTCAAGGTAAATAATTAAATCAGCGGTTCATCTTCCCATCAGCCCCTAGTCAATGCTCCTGCTCTTCCTGCTGCTGAAACAAAAACATTGTGAGCAGTTTTGGGCCCAGTATCTAAGGAAGGATGTGCTAGCCTTGAAAGGGACCCAGAAGGGGCCAAAAGCTGTTTCCAAGAGAGACCCCATGGATGTAGAGCTTGTCATATGAGGAGTGGTTGAAGTCAATGGGTCTATACTTGATGGAGTTTAGAAAGATGGGAGAAATTGGATTGAAACTTACAGACTGCTGAGAGGCCTGGATAGAATAGATGTGAAGAAGATGTTTCCATGGAAGGAGCAACTAGGACCTGAGAGCACAGCCTCAATGTAAAGGAACAACCCTTCAGAACTGAGATGAGGAGGGGTTTCTTCTGCCAGAGGGTGGTGAATCTGTGGAACTCATTGCTGCAGACGGTCGTGGAGGCCAAGTCATTGAGTGTATTTAACACAGAGATGGACAGGTTCTTGACTGGTAAGGGGATCATGGGTTAGGAGGACAAGACAGGAGAATGGAGCTAAGAATGATATCAGCCATGATCAAATAGCAGAGAAGACTTAATGGGCTGAATGGCCTAATTACGCTCCTGTGTCTTATGGTCTTATGGTCTACTATACCATCACAGAATTTAACATTAGTCTCTCCATGCCACTTAGCTCCAGTTCCTTGGGTTTGTCATTGCTGTTAACATGTAGTAGATTCATGTAGGTGAACATAGACAGACTGTATTAAACAAGGTATTTTAAGAAAGGACATCTTCTGGAGCTCTGCTAATTCTGGCTTCAGTGCCTTGTGTTCTAAAGCCACAGAATGGAAACAGACCCTTCGGTCCAACTCATCCATGCTGGCCAAATATCCTAACCTAATCTCATCCTATTTACCAACATTTGGCCCAAATCCTTCTAAACCCTTCCTAATCATGTACCCACCCACGTGCCTTTTAAATGTTTAATTGTACCAGCCTCCACCACTTCCTCTGGCAGCTCATTCCATACACACACCACCCTCTGCATGAAAAAGTTGCCCCTTAGGTCCCTTTTATATCTTTTCCCTCACCCTAAACCATTCTGGACTCCCCTACACCAGGGAAAGTCCTTGTCTATTTGCTCTATAATTGCCCCTCGTGATTTATAAACTTCTCTAAGATTACCCCTCAGCCTCCAATGCTGCAGGGAATACAGCACCAGCCTGTTCAGCCTCTCCCTATAGCTCAAATCCTTCAACCCTGGCAACATCCTTGTAAATCTTTTCTGAACCCTTTCAAGTTTCACAACATCCTTCCGATAGGAAGGAGACCAGAATTGCATACAATATTCCAAAAGTGGCCTAACCAATGTGCTGTACAGCTGCAACATGACCTCCCAACTCCTGTACTCAATGCTCTGTCCAATAAAGGAAAGCATACCAAACATATTCTTCACTATTCTGTCTACCTGCAACTCCACTTTCAAGGAACTATGAACCTGCACTCCAAGGTCTCTTTGTTCAGCAACACTCCCTAGGACCTTATCATTAAGTGCATAGGTCCTGGTCTGATTTGCCTTTCCAAAATGCAGCCCCTCACACAAACTCCATCTGGCACTCCTCAGCCCACTGGCCCATTTGAGCAAGATCCCATTGTACTCTGAGGTAACCTTCTTTGCTATGCACTACACCTCCAATTTTGTAAACTTACTAATGATATGTCCTATGTTCACATCCAAATCATTCATATAAAAGATGTAAAGCAGTTGACTCAGCACTGATCCTTGTGGCACTCCATTGTTCACAGTTCTTTAGTCTGAAAAGCAACCCTCCACCACCTTCTGTCTTCTACCTTTGAGCCAGTTCTGTATCCAAATGGTTAGTTATCCCTGTATTCCATGAGATCAAACCTTAGTAACCAGTCTCCTGTGGGGAACCTTGTTGAATGCTTCACGTCCATTGCTCTGCCCTCATCAATCCTCTTTATTACTTCTTCAAAAAACTTAATCAAGTTTGTGAGACATGATTTCTCATGCACAAAGCCATGCTTACTATCACTAATCAGTCAATGCCTTTCCAAATACATGTACATCCTGTCCCTCAGGATTCCCTCCAACACCTTGCCCATCACTGACGTCAGGCTCACTGGTCTATGGTTCCCTGGCTTTTCCTTACTACCTTTCTTAAATAGTGGCACCACATTAGACAACCTCCAGTCTTCTGGCACCACACCTGTGACTATCGATGAAACAAATATCTCAGCAATCACTTCCCTAGTTTCCCAAAGAGTTCTAGGATATTGTCTCCCAAGTTACTCTTTTGCCCTTAATGTACATATAAAATCCCTTTGGATTCTCCTTAACCCTATTTGCCAAAACAATCTCATGTCTCCTTTTTGCCCTCCTGACTCCTCTTAAGTATACTCCCACGGCCTTCATACTCTTCTAAGGATTCACTAAATCTCTCCTGTCTATACCTAACATATGCTTCCTTCTTTTTCTTAACCAAAACCTCAATTTCTCTAGTCATCCACTATTCCCTACACTATTAGCCATTCCTTTCACCCTAGCAAGAATATACTGTCTCTCGACTCTTGATATCTCATTTTCGAAAACTTCCCATTTTCCAGTCAGCCTTTTACCTGTGAACATCTGCCCGCAATCAACTTGTAAAAGTTCTTGCCTCACCTTCAAAATTGGCCTTCCTCCAATTTAGAGCTTGAACTTACAAATCTGGTCCATCCTTTTCCATCACTCTTTTAAAACTAATAGAATTATGGTCAGTGGCCCCAAAGCGCTCCCCCACATGACACCTCAGTCATCTGCCCTGCCTTATTTCCTAAGAGTAAGTCACATTTTGCACCTTCTCTCATAGCTACATCCACATACTGAATCAGAAAACTTTCTTGGACACACTAAACAAACGCCTCTCCATCTAAACCCTTAACAATATGGCAGCCAATGTTTGGAAAGTTAAAATCCCCTACCATAATGACGCTATTATTCTTATTGATAACAGAAATATCCTTACAAATTTATTTCTTAATTTCCTGCTCACTATTGGGAGGTCTATAATGCAATCCCAATAAGGTGATCATCACTTTCCTATTTCTCAGTTCCACCCAAATAACTTCCCTGGATGTATTCTCAAGAATATCCTCCCGAAGTATAGCCGTAATGCAATCCCTTATCAAAAAACGCCACTCCCTCTCCTCTCTTGCCTCCCTTTCTATCCTTCCTGTAGCATTTATATCCTGGGACATTAAGCCACCAGTCCTTTCCATCCCTGAGCCACATTTCTGTAATTGCTATGATATCCCAGTCCCATGCTCCTAACCATGTCTGAGATCATCTGCCTTCCCTATTAGACTTCTTGCATTAAAATAAATTCAGTTTAATTTATCAGTCCTACCTTGCTCTCTGCTCTGTTCCTGCCTGTCCTGACTGTTTGACTCACTCCATTTCTCAACTGTACAGTCTTACATTGATCTCTTTCCTCACTATTTCCCTGGGTTCCATCCCTCCCACTTTACTAGTTTAAATCATCCAGAGCAGCTCTGGCAAATCTCCCTGCCAGTGTATTTGTCCCCGACAATTCAGGTGCAATCTGTCCTTCTTGTACAGGTCACTTCTATGCCAGAAATGATTCTAGAGCAGCATGGTGGCTCAGTGGCTTGCACTGCTGCCTCATAGCGCCAGGGAGTCGGGTTCGATTCCAACCTTGGGCAACTGTCTGTGTGGAGCTTGCTCATCTTTCCGTGTTAGGTCCATTAGTCAGGGGTAAATATTGGTTAGGGGTCTGGGTGGCATACTCTTTGGAGGGTTGGTGTGGACTTGTTGGGCTGAATGGCCTGTTTCCACACTGTAGGTAATCTTATCTAATGATCCAAAAATGTGAAACCTGCTCCAGCTCCTCAGCACCAGGAATAATCCAGATATTACTATCCTCAAGGACCTCCTTTTTAAATTCCTGCCTAACTTTCTATATTCTCCCTTCAGAATCTTGTTGTAGTGGTTCTGTTCGCCGAGCTGGAAGTTTTTGTTGCAAATGTTTCGTCCCCTGTCTAGGCGACATCATCAGTGCTGTGGAGCCTCCTGCGAAGCGCTTCTTTGATGTTTCTTCCAGCATTTATAGTGGTCTGTCCTTGCCGCTTCCGGGTGTCAGTTTCAGCTGTCCGCTGTAGTGATTGGTATATTGGGTCCAGGTCGATGTGTCTGTTGATGGAATTTGTGGATGAATGCCATGCCTCTAGGAATTCCCTAGCTGTTCACTGTCTGGCTTGCCCTATGATAGTAGTGTTTTCCCAGTCGAATTCATGTTGCTTGTTGTCTGAGTGTGTGGCTACTAGGGATAGCTGGTCGTGTCGTTTCGTGGCTAGTTGGTGTTCATGTATGCGGATTGTTAGCTGTCTTCCTGTTTGTCCTATGTAGCGTTTTGTGCAGTCCTTGCATGGTATTTTATAAACTACATTAGTTTTGCTCATGTTGGGTATTGGCTCCTTTGTTCTAGTAAGTTGTTGTCTGAGCGTGGCTGTTGGTTTGTGTGCCGTTATGAGTCCTAGGGGTCGCAGTAGTCTGGCTGTCGGTTCTGAAACGCTCCTGATGTATGGTAGTGTGGCTAGTCCTTTTGGTTGTGGCATGTCCTCATTCCGTGGTCTATCTCTTAGGCATCTGTTGATAAAGTTGCGCGGGTATCCGTTTTTGGCGAATACCTTGTATAGGTGTTCCTCTTTCTCTTTTCGCAGTTCTGGTGTACTGCAGTGTGTTGTAGCTCTTTTGAATAGTGTCCTGATGCAGCTTCGTTTGTGTGTGTTGGGGTGGTTACTTTCATAGTTTAGGACTTGGTCTGTGTGTGTTGTTTTCCTGTGTACCCTTGTGGTGAATTCTCCGTTCGGTGTTCTCTGTACTATCACGTCTAGGAATGGGAGTTGGCTATCCTTTTCTACTTCTCTCGTGAATCGGATGCCTGTGAGTGTGGCGTTGATGATCCGGTGTGTTTTTTCTATTTCCGTGTTTTTGATGATTACGAAAGTGTCATCGACATATCTGACCCAGAGTTTGGGTTGAATTTGTGGTAGGGCTGTTTGTTCTAACCTTTGCATAACTGCCTCTGCTATGAGTCCCGAGATTGGTGATCCCATGGGTGTTCCGTTGATTTGTTCGTATATCTGATTGTTGAATGTAAAGTGTGTAGTGAGGCATAAGTCCAGTAGTTTAAGTATGCCGTCTTTGTTGATAGGTTCCGCCTCCTGTTTTTTGTTATGTATGTCCAGTAGGTTGGCTATTGTTTCTCTGGCTAGGGTTTTGTCAATCGAAGTGAACAGTGCCGTCACGTCGAATGAGATCATGGTTTCTTCTTTGTCTATGTGTGTATTCCTGATGGCGTCCAAGAATTCCCGTGTTGATTGTATGGAGTGTTTGGATCCGCTGACCAGGTGTTTCAGTTTCTGTTGTAGTTCTTTGGCCAGTTTGTATGCTGGTGTCCCTGGTAGTGATACTATGGGTCTGAGTGGGATGTCTGGTTTGTGTACTTTGGGTAGTCCATAGAATCTGGGGGTGTTGTTGCTTTCCGGTTTCATTCTTCGTAGGTCCGCTTTGGTTATCTGTCCGTTTTTTTGTAGGTTCCTTAGAGTGTTATTTATTCTATTGGTGAGTTGTGGTGTGGGGTCCGAATCCTTCATTTGGTAGGTGTTGGTGTCTGCTAGTAGGTGTTGTGCTTTTTTGATGTAGTCTGATTTATCTAGGATGACAGTCATTCTGCCTTTATCTGCTGGTAGTATGATTATGTTCTTATCCTTTCTTAGTGCTTTCAGTGCTTCCCTCTCCTTGGTGTTGAGGTTATGTGTTTGTCTTTTTCTTATCATCATAGGTACGACCGTTTGTCTCACTGTTTGTTGTGTCTCTTCAGTCAGTCCATTGTTCCTGAGTGTGCATTCCAGTGCTGCTAGGAAGTCTGCTATCTTCAACAAAGACGGCATACTTAAACTACTGGACTTATGCCTCACTACACACTTTACATTCAACAATCTGATATACGAACAAATCAACGGAACACCCATGGGATCACCAATCTCGGGACTCATAGCAGAGGCAGTTATGCAAAGGTTAGAACAAACAGCCCTACCACAAATTCAACCCAAACTCTGGGTCAGATATGTCGATGACACTTTCGTAATCATCAAAAACACGGAAATAGAAAAAACACACCGGATCATCAACGCCACACTCACAGGCATCCGATTCATGAGAGAAGTAGAAAAGGATAGCCAACTCCCATTCCTAGACGTGATAGTACAGAGAACACCGAACGGAGAATTCACCACAAGGGTACACAGGAAAACAACACACACAGACCAAGTCCTAAACTATGAAAGTAACCACCCCAACACACACAAACGAAGCTGCATCAGGACACTATTCAAAAGAGCTACAACACACTGCAGTACACCAGAACTGCGAAAAGAGAAAGAGGAACACCTATACAAGGTATTCGCCAAAAACGGATACCCGCGCAACTTTATCAACAGATGCCTAAGAGATAGACCACGGAATGAGGACATGCCACAACCAAAAGGACTAGCCACACTACCATACATCAGGAGCGTTTCAGAACCGACAGCCAGACTACTGCGACCCCTAGGACTCATAACGGCACACAAACCAACAGCCACGCTCAGACAACAACTTACTAGAACAAAGGAGCCAATACCCAACATGAGCAAAACTAATGTAGTTTATAAAATACCATGCAAGGTCTGCACAAAACACTATATAGGACAAACAGGAAGACAGCTAACAATCTGCATACATGAACACCAACTAGCCACGAAACGACACGACCAGCTATCCCTAGTAGCCACACACTCAGACAACAAGCAACATGAATTCGACTGGGAAAACACTACTATCATAGGGCAAGCCAGACAGTGAACAGCTAGGGAATTCCTAGAGGCATGGCATTCATCCACAAATTCCATCAACAGACACATCGACCTGGACCCAATATACCAATCACTACAGCGGACAGCTGAAACTGACACCCGGAAGCGGCAAGGACAGACCACTATAAATGCTGGAAGAAACATCAAAGAAGCGCTTCGCAGGAGGCTCCACAGCACTGATGATGTCTCCTAGACTGGGGACGAAACATTTGCAACAAAAACTTCCAGCTCGGCGAACAGAACCACTACAACAAGCACCCGAGCTACAAATCTTCACAGAATCTCGTTCTTTTCCCTTCCTATGTGAGTAGTTCCAATGTGTACAATGACCTCCTGTTGGTCCTTTTCCCCTTTAAGAACATTCTGCACTCTCTGCGAGATATCTTTGATCCTGGCACCAGGGAGGAAACACATCATTCTGATTTTTCACTGTTGGCCGCAGAAATGTCTATGGCTCTATCCTCAGTAGTTGTCCTGATAATAGTTAAATGAACCCTTTACTTCACAAAGGTAATTAATAAAGGGATAATCATTGTCAGCTCTATAATTGCAGAAGTATTGTTAGAGAATGGAAGTGGTTCATGTTCAGAAGAAAAATCTGGTGCGTCATGATATGCGAATGGATCAAGACGAGCACCCAATGATTTGGAGTGGGCTGGAAGTGAGGGACCATTACTACATTTCCAAATAGGCCTCGTATATTGCCCTTGGTCTTGACTTAATTTTGCTCTATTTGTATGTGGGTAAGATTTGTAGAATAACAGATTTGATATTTACAAGGAGGTGGAGCGAGGCTGAAAACAACAAAGAAGTCTGACAAGGAATGGGACCTGGTGATCATGCTGAATTTGAATGTAGGCTCTCTTTACATCTTGTAGCCTCATTTCCCACCTGGCAGTTGTCCAAGTGGACAGATTGGACAGTCAGCAGGAGGGAACAGCAACAGCAGAAAGCTACACCTGGGAATCCTTGGGCATAGATCCTGATGATTAGGAGGTTGGGAATGTTCAGGAAGTGAAATGTGGGCAGCAGGAACACCCAGACACTGGTGAAATGAGCATGAGAAAGAAGGAACATGAGCACAGAGATTGTGAGCTGTGGGGCAGTGGAATAATACTTCAGGAGGAAGAGAGGTGATTCTGGAGGGGAGCCAGGAGACCAGTTGAGCTGAGAAGACAGACTATGGTGATCAGCTGAGGGAGGGATCAGTGGAGGCAGAAGAAGGGAGCTTCTCGAGATGTGGGGATGGGGCAAAATATTCTAATGATTTGTGGTTGTTCTGGTAGAGAACTCATCAATTGGGAATGGAGTGATCAGGGCCTGAGTTGAGAGAGCATTTCTTCTTTCCTTGCCTCACAAGTTGCTCTGGACCTCTCACCAACTCAATTCCAGACCCCTGGGTTAACCATGCTGCCACAATCAGTTTTATATCTACAAAATTACATAAAATTAACTTCCTACTTAACCCACCTTCTCTGATTGCTGTGGCTAATATTTTTAAGCACTTTTTAGATTTTGATGATTTTAAGCTTAGAATCTATCCTTCATTAGATGTCCTCTGCCACCATAAACTAAGCAACTCAATGGAGGAGGAGGCTCCATAAATGTCCCCATCTTCAATGATGGACAAGCCCAGCACATCAATGCAAAAGATGAAGCTTTCAAAGCAATCTTCAGTCAGAAGTGCCAAGTGGATGATCCATCTCGACCTCCTTTACTGATCCCCAGCATTGCAGATACTTGCCTTCGGTCAATTTGATTCACTCCGCGTAACATCCAGAAACAGTTGGAGATACTGGATATTGCAAAAGCTACAGGCCCTGATAACATTCTGGCAATAGTACTAAAGACTTGAGCTCCAGTACTTTCCATTCCCCTAATCAAGCTGTTCCAGTATTGTTCCAACACTGGTATCTACCCAAAAATGTGGAAAATTGCCCAGGTATGTCCTGTACATAAAAAGCAGGACAATTTGACCTGGACAATTACTGCTCCATCAGTAAAATGATGGAGGGTGTTATCAACAGTGCTATCAAACAGCACCTGCTCAGCAATAATCTGCTCAGTGATGCCCAGTTTAGGTTCCGCCAGGGACACTCAGCTCCTGACCTCATCACGGCCTTGTTTCAAACATGGACAAAACAGCAGAATTCCAGAGGTGAGGTGAGAATGACAGCCCTTGATGTCAAGACTGCATTTGATTGAATGTGGCATCAAGGAGCCCTAGCAAAACTGGAATCAATGAGTATCAGGAGGCAAGCACTCCACTGGTTGGCGTCTTATCTGACACATAGGAAGATGGTCGTGGTTGTTGGAAATCAGTCATCTCAGCTCCAGGACACCTCTGCAGTAGTTTCTCAGGGTAGGGTCCTCAGCTTAACCATCTTCAGATGCCTCATCAATGACCTTCCATCCATCATAAGGTCAGAAGTGGGGATGTTTGCCAATGATTGCACAATATCTAGCACCATTCGTAATTCCTCAGATAATGAAGCAGTCCATGTCCAAATGCAACAAAATCTGGACAAATCCAGGCTTGGGCTGACAACTGGCAAGTAACATTCATACAACACAAATGCCAGGTGATGACCATCACCGATAAGAGACAATCTAACCACCGATCCATGACATTCAGTAGTGTTATCATCGCTGAATCCCCCACTGTCAACATCCTGGGGGCTAGCATTGACCAGAAATTTCATCAATCCTGATGAAGAGCTTATGCTTGAAATGTTGACTCTCCTGCTTACCGGATGCTGCCTGATGGGCTGTGTTTTTCCAGCACCACACTTTTTGACCCAGAAACTCAGCTGGACTCACGGTGGTTACAACAACAGATCAGAAGCTGGGAATAGTGCGGCAAATAACTTGCCTTCTGACTCCCCAAAGCCTATCCACCTTCTACAAGGCACAAATTAGGAGTGTGATGGAATACTCCCCACTTGCCTGGGTAAGTGCAGCACCAACAACACTCAAGAAGCTTGACACCATCCAGGACAAAGCAGCTCGCTTGATTGGGACCGTGTCCACAAGCATCCACTCCCTCCACGACCGAATGCTCAGTAGCAGCAGTGCGTATTATCTACAAGACGCACTGCAGAAATTCACTAAAGATCTTCAGACAGTGCCTTCCAAACCCACAAACACTTCCATCTAGAAGGACAAGGGCAGCACATGTCTGGGAACACCATTACCTTCAAGTTTCCCTCCAAGACACTCACCATCCTGACTTGGAAATGTATCGCCGTTCCCTCACTGTCGCTGCGGCAAAACCCTGGAATTTCCTCCCTAATGGCAACGTGGGTCAACCCACAGCAGATGGACTGAAGCAGTTCAAGAAGACAGCTCACCATCACCCTCTCAAAGGCAACTAGGCAATAAATGCTGGCCCAGCTAGTGACACTCACATCCCACAAGTGAATAAATAAAAAGTCGTTTGGGAGGATTAGTTGGGATTGTATTTTTTTCATTTCAAATAAAAACTAGCAGCGTGTTCCTAGTATCCATCCACCTTTCATCATAAAATGAGTATGTATCACAGGAACTGCCAGACTCAAAGCTTGGATTAGCTCCAAGATGTTAAAGGCCAGCTAGAGACTTTGACATCCCGTCTGTTCAGGGTGCTTTAATCATGAAAGCAATCCATTAGTCACACAAGCTCCCTGCATTGTCACAGTGCACAGATCATAAAGATCATCCATCTTTTGTACATTATGCTTATTGATGTCCATCTGTTGTATCTGTTACTTCATATAGACAGCTGCCAGGAAGATACATAACTATGAATTCTGAACTTAAAATGGGGTTGACAATAGACATTTACTATCATATCATATTAGAAATAGATTATTGGACTTATTCATTGACAGACCATGAGCAAATGCACCACAACAGGCTGCATTCTTCGAAAAGCTCAATGGGTACTTTTCAAAGTTAATGTCAAAATCAATATGATAATGGCTGGGATGAATGTATCGGCTCTTCTGGTGCTTAAGAAGAGGATCTGGAGTTAGTTAACACACTCAGTGCGTTTTAGATTAATCAAATCATTGTACCCATAAAGCCCACTAGTCGCGAATAGAAATATGTCTTTCTCAAAAGTTTTTTCTAAGGTATAGTAAGAAATACAGCCTCTACAGTCTTCCCGAGGACATATGCATTATTAGAGGTCCCAGTTTTGTACTTGACCTTCTTGCTGTTCTTGATCCAAGATGGAAAAGCTAATTTCAACACCACCTTGGGTTCTGTCCATCACTTTTTAATCTTTTCCTTTTGCCTTGTTTTGAATGCCATGGAACTGGTTATATCCCAAGTCTGTTCCATAATCTGAGGCTTTTCCTCTAAATAATTGAGGCTGGATTTTACATTTGCAAATTGGGACTGCTACAATCTGACACATATGTAAAATCTAGCGTCATGGCACTATACTGCAAACTCGATATCACTCTGCGGGTCCAATATTTCAAGGTAATAGGGCAGGTGCTGCAATCAGCAGCCTTCTGATAATTTTTAATACCTTATCAGCAAGTATTCAAAACTGTTTATAAACCATTGAACTGGACTAAAACATTTCCTGCGGCATAATCCACTTGTTTTTTATTCGAGAACTGTTGACAGGGCAGATATAATAAAGGTTACAAGTGATCCTGTGGATGACTGTAGTGGTAAGGTCTGCTGCTGAAAGTTGGGAGACTGATGGAGTTTATCATTTTTTAAATTAGATTTCAATCTATATTAGAATATCTCCTCAGGGAAGGGGGCAAAAAGAAATGCTTCACATCAGCATTGAGCTCTGCATCATTTGTGCTATGTATTGCTGTCTCTGAACGGAACTGTCCATTCTATTGGATGCACCCCTTCCAGTGAGGAGATGGAGGTGGAGAAGAAGGATGGTAACTGGCCAGGAACAGGGATGCTGTGAAACATCATGAGGTGTAGCAATGTATGCAGCCTGCTGTGAACCAAGAAACTGCAGAGGAAAGATAGCAACATCGGTAGAAAGGTAGATGAAAATACTACCCTACTTTCTGAGTCTACAGAGCTAGGCTATCTTACTGACAGAGGTCAGATTTACAGTGTCTCCAAAGTCTGCATCAATCAAGGGAGACAGTCATGTATGCCCGTAACATGCTTTCTAGGGAAATAGTTCTTGTGGAAGATAATGCTTTTGAAAGGAGAGAGGCTGGTCTAATGGTATCCTTGCTTGACTATTGAGCCAGAGACCTAGGTAATGTTTTGAGGACCTGAATTTGAATCCCACCATGACAGAAGGTGGAATTTGATATAAAATAATAAATAAAACAGGAAATAATAATTTAACCAGGAAACCATTGTTAATTGTCATTAAAACATGTCTGGTTCACTAATGTCCTTTAAGGAACAAAACTGTCATCCTTATCCACTGCTGGCCTACACATGACTCCATATCCACAGTAATGTAGTTGACTCTTAACTGCCCTCTGGCCAATTAAATGACTGCCCAGACAGTAACACACACAACATTTGGATGGATAAAACTAAAAACGGATCAAATGTTGGAGACTGCATTAAATTCCAACCTGAATCTGCCATATCGACTTGACTGGTTATAGAGCAGGACATTTTCCAACTTCTTTGAGTGCAAACATATTGCCAAAGATTTCTTCATAAAGTCCTAGTGTTCAGCTTCCTGGTATAAATTATACCTGATTATCAGCAAACAGTAAACAATATCTTGTTAGGATCCGGCAGTGGTTGTCTTTTACCACTGCAAACTAAACAGGTCCTTTAACCCAGATTCTGGATTAGTGGTGCTGGAAGAGCACAGCAGTTCAGGCAGCATCCATCGAGCAGTGAAATTGACGTTTCGGGCAAAAGCCCTTCATCAGGAATAAAGGCAATGAACTGGAAGCATTGAGAGATAAGCTAGAGGAGGGTGGGGTGGGGAGAGAGTAGCATAGAGTACAATGGGTGAGTGGGGGAGGAGATGAAGGTGATAGGTCAGGGAGGAGAGGGTGGAGTGGATAGGTGGAAAAGAAGGTAGGCAGGTCGGACAAGTCTGGACAAGTCATGCGGAGAGTGCTGAACTGGAAGTTTGAAACTAGGATGAGGTGGGGGAAGGGGAAATGAGGAAGTTGTTGAAGTCCACATTGATGCCCTGGGGTTGAAGTGTTCCAATGCGGAAGATGAGGCGTTCTTCCTCCAGGTGTCTGGTGGTGAGGGAGCGGCGGTGAAGGAGGCCCAGGACCTCCATGTCCTCAGCAGAGTGGGAGGGGGAGTTGAAATGTTGGGCCACGGGGCGGTGTGGTTGATTGGTGCAGGTATCTCGGAGATGTTCCCTAAAGCGCTCTGCTAGGAGGTGCCCAGTCTCCCCAATGTAGAGGAGACCGCATCGGGAGCAACGGATAACCCATTCAAGGAAAGAGGAATGTTTTGAGTATTATTCTTCTATGCATAAAAACCACAAGGTGATTGGTGGAGGTCATTATTACTTAATACCACAAGGTATAATGTTGAAAAAAAAATCGAACCAGGAGAAGAAATTTCCAACAAACCAAATGACTTTACGTCTTTAAAGACTTCACTACTTTAAGAACTATTCATTCAGACAGTTGGCAACAACAAGCATTTGAACAGCCAAGCAGTCAGCAGGAACCAAAAAGGGAAATAAAAACAGTATGGAGGCATTACTCAGACCTGGTAAGAAAAGCAAAGGAAGCAATGTGGACTAGAAAGAGTTTAAGGACTCACACACTGAGCAGTTAAAGTTCCATTGGGAAGCAAGGATCTGTAGGAGCATTCTGAGTTAGAGGTTTGGCTAGGAACCAATTTCTATGGGTAACATTGAAAATATCAATATGTTGGGGAAGGGGAAAATCTTCAAACTACCAGCAGAAAAATCAGACTGAGAATGGCAGGTGTTAAAAAAAAGAGTACTTACATCGCACAATGAATATTATTACTATAGTGAGCTGACACCAGAAGGCACGTTGTGGTAGAGAAATCAAGAGCCATAGAGTCATTTTGAGCTGAGGTCACAGTATTAGGAACATCACAAAGCAGAATTAAGGGAAAAATGAGACAATTTAAAAGCTAAAGCAGACAGAGTTTTAACACAAGAAGTTAGTTGCAAAGCCTTTAAGGCCATGATAAGAGCTTAGGATTTACTATATAAACTATGTTTCCGTGCAGGATGAATTCATTAAGGCTGAAGGCACAAGTATATAATTGGGGAAGTTATGGAAAAGCCATGCATCGTGCATTAGCCATTATACCTGCAGAAGGCAGAAACCTCTACTTTGATTGCAGAAGTACAGGAAAATCCAGTAAGGAGAAAAAATATATAACATTAGTATTTAACAGAATTAAAGCTAAAATAAAGGAAAATAACACAGCAATATTATACTCCATGGTTGATAGGCTTTTAGACAATGAAAATAAAGTAGCATTGCAATTTACAAAAGTAACAGACAATAGAAGCGATGTTTATTGTGCATCTTGAGCACTATCTGACACAGAGATATGATTTACAATTCTAGAAAAAGAAGCATTCTCTGTTACAAGGGCATGTGGAAAATTCTCAGGCAACATCACTGGTCTGATTTCCACTGGTTTGGTTTGGATGACCACCAAGTCTTAATTTTCTTGCTGAATTAGAAGGATGTAAGATTGTCTCCTCGAATGTCGATGTCGATTGAGAGTAATGAGATTTGCGTCTGACACCAGTTATGTATGATATCAATGCGAACAACAACAACCTCTACAGCAACTATTGATAGTCTTATTGAAGAAATCAATTCATGAATCTTTGGCACAATGGCCATCAAAGGAAAAAAAAATCATCAGGGACAGATTAAGAACTAGAATGCATTATAATTCATCAATATTGTGCATAGGCTACGTCAGAATAATGAGCTGCTGATATCATCCTGAAAACGTATTTTGGGTGTAGAAAATAATTTAATGCTATCAATGAGATATAAGTTTATGATGAGAGATTTATTCATTCCAATTTCACTTAGACAAAATATGTTATTGAGAAAGAAGAATGTAAAGGTCACTTTAATATCACCAAATGTTGAGCAAGTGCTCAGGCATCAGTTTGGTGGCCCAGAATTTCAAAGAAAGTTGAAGAAATAGTTTCTAATTGTCAAATATGTATCATATACCAACTGGAGCAGAGAGAACCATAGATGGTGACTCAATTTCTAACCAGGCCATAAGAAGGAATGGAATGGGTCAAATTGTCTTCAAAGTGATATTTGCCAGTCATTTGCTACTTTTCAAGAAGGATTGCTGTTAAAAAGTCATATAATGCGACTACAGAAATAATAATTAGACCATTGAAAGGTATTTTTGCACCTTGTGGCATTCCAGATGTAGTTGTTTCTGATGAAAAACTACAATTTGTAAATTACTAGTCAAGTACCTTACAAAACATTGTGGATTGAAAGAAATCATGAGTTCTTTCAGATCTCCTCAGTCTAATGGTGAAGTTGAACATAGTTTCAACACTATCAAATCAATTTCAAAAAGATGAAAACATTCAAATTGCATGATTGAACTACAGATTCTTTTCATTGCAATATGGACCTTCCAAATTACTGTTGGGAAGAAAACTAAACTTCCTTTTCTATCTAGTTAAAAATCACACAACACCAGGTTATAGTCCAACAGGTTTAATTGGAAGCACTAGCTTTCGGAGCACTGCTCCTTCATCAGGTGGTTGTCTATCCTGAAGGTTACAACCAAAGGATTACCAGAGATTTCAAACAGAAAGGGGCTTTATAAAAGGAAACAAGCCCAGAATTATAACAAAAAAAATCACACTAAGATTTCACTAAAGCAGTGGGAAGATCAAAAAGCACATGGCTGTGTGTTCAAAACAGGGAAGGCATAGTCACCCAGAATCAATAAAAATCAACAAAGATCTGACATAATACATGCAGCAGAAGATACTGAAATGACTTGAAAAGAATATTACTCTAATACATTAGAAACATCTCTCTGAAATATACTGGAATGAACCAGATGTTGTACCTGAAGTCTGAGAGGAATGTCAGACACTGAGAAGCTTCACACCTCCAGAAGACTATCCAAGTCAAGAACCAATTTTCTTTTTTAATCATTCATGGGGGTGTGGGCATTGCTGGCTGACAAGCATGAATTGCATGTCCCTAGCTGCCCATGAGAAGTCTGTGGTGAACTGCTTTTTTAAACCCTTGCAGTCCATGTGCTGTAAGTTGATCTACAATATTCTTAGGGTGATTTATTTTGAAGTCAAAATGGTGAATGAGTTGGAGGGGAACTTAAAGATGATGGTGTTCCTATGTATTTGCTGTCCTTGACCACCTGGATGGAAATGGTCGTGGTTTTGGTAGGTATTGCCTAGGGATCTTTGGTGTAATTCTGCAGTAAAACTAGTAGATCGTACATATTTCTGCTACTGAATATTGTGGTGGATGGAGTGGATGTAGTGCCAATCAAGCAAGCTACTTTGTCCTTGATGGTGTCAAGCTTATTGGATGTTGTTGGAACCAGGCAAGTGGGAAGTGTTCTATCACACTCTTGAGTTGTGCTTTGCAAATGGTGGACAGGCCCTGGAGAGTAAAGAGGTGAGTTAGAATTAGAATTCCTACAGTGTGGAAACAGGTCCACGAAGTCCACACTGACCCTCTGAAGAGTATCACATCCAGACCCATTACCCTACATGTCCCCTGACTAATGTACCTAGCCTACTCATCCCTGAACACTATGGGCAATTTACCTAGGCTAATTCACATAACCTGCACATCTTTGGACTGTGGGAGGAAATTGGATCACCCAGAGGAAATCCACGCAGAACAAGGGAAGAATGTGCAAACTTCACACAGTCACCTGAGGTAGGAATCAAACCTGGTCCCTGACTATGAGGCAGCAATGCTAACCACTGAGCCACTGTGCCATGCTAAAATTACTCACTGCATTCCTGTTCCTACCTTCTCAGCTGTCCTTGCAGCCTTAATGTTCATGTGGCATGTGCAGCTGAGTTTCTGGTCAGTGGTGACCTCCAAGGAAGTTGATAGTGAGCTGTGATGTTATGGTAAGACCATTGAATACTAAATTGCTTCTTATTCTACAATAGAATGTAAATTGTATTTTTCAAGACACATGCTGGGAGAATTGCAAAATCTTCAAACCAACTGAATATGTCAAGTCAAAAAATTGGGACAGGTGGGATGGTATGTAAATGTGAATATATATTTTTCATATGTAGGAACAAAAGAAAAATTGGAACAAAGATAGAGGGAGATTTGTTGTATATAGCTCTGAGAGGGTTAATATCAAGAAGAATGTGATGAGCATCACCCTCAATGATGATGTTAGGCAGACAATCATATGAACAGGCTCACAGAGAGACCAAGACAGTCATGGGAGAGATATGACAGTTAAAGGGAAAGAATGGAGATTTCTGTGTAATCTACGTGCAGTGTGGTATGCAATACACATCTGATTGTTAACTATACCTTATTCTTGCAGTCTCTAAAGCTGGACCAAAGAGGCTGATCTTCCCCATCCACCAGAGACTATGTTATCAGGCAGTAATAGGAACAATAGAGATTTACAGGATAATGTATATGCAAGCAAAGAGGTGTTAGACTAGGAAAGTCCAAGGATTGAATTGAAGCAATTGCAAAAGCTCTCTCTTCCTAACTAAATAGCTAAAAATCACACAACCCCAGGTTACAGTCCAACAGATTTATTTGGAAGCATTAGCATTTGGTGCGCTGCTTCCTCATCTGGTAGCTCCAAAAGTTTGTACTTCCAAATAAACCTGCTGGACTATAACCTGGGATTGTGTGACTTTGAACTTTGTCCACCCGAGTCTAACATCTGCACCTCCACATCATAACTAGATAGCCTACATTAAATGCATGATGTATTTCTTTCTCTTTGCGAATTGGATATCTTTACCACACTTCAAAAATTGTTTACAAAAAAATTACATACTTAAATTCACAAAAGTATTATCAATGAGTTCATGTTAGTATTCCCTTAAATAGTTCTTTTAATGTACTTAACCCATGTGATTTTCATGTATCTTTTTATCTCTTTGACAGATGTTTAATGTCCAATATGTGTATAACTTACATTCTGTTCACAAATGTCAAATTAAATAAATGTTTGTTGCAAAATCCTTAATTAGGTTAAAGCATGTAATAGATTTCAATACTTTATAAATGCAAGAAACCTTTGTTGGCTCTCTGTTAAATAGAAATTTCATCTCTGCAGCATTAGAAACAAGCATTAAAACCTCAGTGGATTAAGCCATTGTCTAAAAAAAACTCATCATTGCTTTTATGGCCAGCAGTTACTCCAATTAATTTGCTATTGTTTTTCATTTGAGATGCTTTGGTACGACCTTTTTGATAAAAATGAATTCAGTAAACAACTGTTAGTCACTTTTCAGGTCAAATGAGAAATTACACCCACGTTCCTTCCACACATTTGTAGTACAGAGGGGGAGGATATATGATGGTGAGGAATTTTCAGTTTCGAAAGCTCTCTATTGTATTCAGAGTAAGGCAAAACACTGCACCAGTATATTCCACTCACAGGGCTGGACAGCAGATATGTATAATGGCTTCAAGAGATTAAATGTAAAATTGAAAAGGCTAGAAATACATTTTTGTAAATTTTGCTTTAACAGAATAGACAACTTGCAGTGTGAGACTTGCAATTGTGTTAATGGGTTGTAGAGTGGCAAATGGAATTTAATTTGGATAAATGTGATAAATTTTGGTAAAACAAACAAGGGTAGGACTTATACAATTAAAAGTGGGGCCTTAGATAGTGATATAGAAAAGAGAGACCTGATGGATCAGGTACATAATTCCTGAATGTTTGCATCACATCTTGAAATGATGGTTAAGAAGATCTTTGAGTATAGGAGTTGAGATGTCATGTTAAAGTTGTACAGGATATTGGTGAGGCATCTTCTGGAGTACTCTGTCCAGTTCTGGTTGCCCTGTAATAGGAAGCACATTATTAAGCTGGAGAGGTTCAGAAGAAATTTACAAGGATGTTGCCAGGAAGGAAGGGTTAGATTGGCCAGGACTTTTAACTGGAGTGCAGGAGGTCAAAACAATGACTGCAGATGCTGGAAACCAGATTCTGGATTAGTGGTGCTGGAAGAGCACAGCAGTTCAGGCAGCATCCAAAGTGCAGCGAAATCGACGTTTCAGGCAAAAGCCCTTCATCAGGAGTGCAGGAGGTTGAGAGGTGAACTAATTGAGGTTTATAAAATCGTGAATGGTATAGGTAAGGTGAATGGCAGGTATCTTTTCCCTCAGGTGGGGGTTTTCAAGATTGGGTTCATATTTTTAAGGTGAGAGGAGAAAGATTAAACAAAAACATGAAAGGCTTTGATTTACACAGAAAAGTGGTTCGTGTGTAGAATGTAAGTTCCAGAGAAAGTGGTGGATGTGGGTATAGGTATAACATTTAAAAAATATTGAGATAATTACATGAATAAAAACTGCTAGGAGAGATATGGGCCAAAGTTTAATTTGGGAACATGGTCAGCATGGGCTGGTTGGACCAAAGAGTTTGTTTTCGTGCTGTATGACTCTATGACTCTAATGGAACAACATCCCCACTTCAAACTCATCCCTTCCCAAACCCCCAGAACCCCACCCCTCCACCCTCCAATCCCTTATTTATTCATCAAAATAATATCCAGTTTCTGTTTAAGGATTTTAAATATTTTTGAAATATGTTTAGAAATAACCAAGCCCACTTTTGAGATCTGCTAGTTAAAGCCCAGTTAGCTAATTTATTTAAGGGTGAATATCTTGACAGTTTTACAGTGTTGTGTAATAAGAATGGAATAATTATAACCTTGTTGGAAATGAACATTTAAGGCAGTATGGCCATAGCATGCTAGGGTTTTCCATTAAGTTTGAAAAAATATGTAATTCAATCCAAAAAAAAGTCTAAGGAGTGTTTTAGTAATTAATATTATCCAATTATGCAGATGTGAGGAAGAAGTTGACTGTTAACCATTAAAAGGTTTGCCAGGAGATAGGCAATGGCTACTAATCAAATAGCTAATGCTCGCTTTTCAAAGGCATTCATCCATTCAGGCAAGTATTCCCAACAGGAACATTGGAGAGATAGCTATCGAGAGAAATTAAAGGTAGCATTAGCTCAATAATGTAGGCTTCTAAATTTGTTAAAGATTTTGTAAACTTAAAGAGTAAGAAAACTTTACAATTAAACATATGATGATGAAGAAAATGATGAAGATTAAGAAAATTGAATGTGACCATAAAGTAGCAAGAGACGTAAAAATGGATTTTGAAATCTCCTATAGATTTGTAATAAGTCAAAATTTAGTAAAGATAAATGTGGCTCCATTACAGACAGAGACAGAAGACGTTATGATTAGGAGTCAAGAAATGGCGAAGAATCTAAAAAAGAAGTTATTATGTCCATCTTCACAGAGGAAGACACAAGAAGTTGCCCTGATATAACTAAAATTCAAGGGTTTTTGAGAGTGTGGAACAGAAAGAAATTAACATTAGTGAGAATACAGTATTGGAAACATTGATGGGACTAACATTTGACAAGTCTCCAGGATCCAATGGCCTTTGCCATAACATGTTAAAAGAGGTGGTCAAAAAGATCTGCTGGTCATCTTAAACATTTTACTCATCCTACAATTGTACCTAGAGATTGGATGAATGTAAATATAATGTCCACAGTATAAGAAAGGAGGGAAGAGAGAATTCAGGAATTCAGATCTTTTAGGTGACATCCTCAGTGCTTGGGAGCCTCCTGTGAAGCTCTTCTGTGCTGACTCCTCTGGCATTTATAGTGGTTTGAATCTGCTGCTTCCGGTTGTCAGTTGCTGTCCGCTGCAGTGGCTGGTATATTGGGTCTAGGTCGATGTGTCTGTTGATAGAATTTGTGGATGAGTGCCATGCCTCTAGGAATTCCCTGGCTTTTCTCTGTTTGGCTTGCCCTATAATAGTGGTGTTGTCCCAATCGAATTCATGTTGTTTGTCATCTGAGTGTATGGCTACTAAGGATAGCTGGTCGTGTCGTTTCGTGACTAGTTGGTGTTCATGGATGCGGGTTGTTAGCTATCTTCCTGTTTGTCCTATGTATTGTTTTGCTCATGAGCAAAACCAACGTAGTGTACAAAATCCCATGCAAGGACTGCACAAAACACTACATAGGACATCGGGAAGACAGCTAACAACCCGCATCCATGAACACCAACTAGCCACGAAACGACACGACCAGCTATCCTTAGTAGCTATACACTCAGATGACAAACAACATGAATTCGATTGGGACAACACCACTATTATAGGGCAAGCCAAACAGAGAACAGCCAGGGAATTCCTAGAGGCATGGCACTCATCCACAAATTCTATCAACAGACACATCGACTTAGACCCTATATACCGGCCACTGCAGCGGACAGCAACTGACAACCGGAAGCAGCAGATTCAAACCACTATAAATGCCGGAGGAATCAGCACAGAAGCGCTTCACAGGAGGCTCCCAAGCACTGAGGATGTCACCTAGAAGAGGGGATGAAACGTTTGCAACAAAAACTCCCAGCTCGACGAACAGAACCACAACAATGAGCACCCGAGCTACAAATCTTCTCACAAACTTTGAAGATCTTTTAGCTTGATATCAATAATGGAGAAAATATTAAAATCTATTCCAAAGGACATTTAGAAAATAATTGTCTGATTGGAGAGAGTCAGCATGGATTTATGGAGGGAAAATCATTGTTAACAAACCTGATTAAGTTTTTTGAGGATGTTATCAACAGTGTTGATAAGTAGACCCAGTGGATATGTGTATTCGGATTTTCAGAAGGCTTTTGAAGAGGTCTCAGAGATGAGGTTAGCAAAAAAAAAAGCCCATGAGATACGGGGTAATATACTGTCATGGACTGAGGATTAGTCGTCAAATGGAAAACAGAGAATACCAAGAAATTGGTCATTTTCAGGCTGGCAGCTTTAACTAGGGTCATTTTTTGGCCCTCAGTTGTTCACAACATATATCAATGGTTTGAATCTGAGAGCCAGTTGTAACATTTCCAGTTTGCAGATGATACAAAACTTTGGTGGGAGTATGAATTTTGAGAAGGATGCAAAGAGGCTTCAAGAGGATTTAGACAATCTGAGTGAGTGGACAGTTGGTAAGTGGAATGAGATGGAAGACTATTTTTTAAACAGCGTGATATTGAAAAGTGTTGAAATGCAAATAGATAGCTGGTGTCCTTGTACATAAGTCTCTGAAAGCTAGCATGTAGATTCAGCATGCAACTTGGAAGGCAAACAGAATGCTATCTTGTTACAAGGGGGATTTGTGTACAGAAGCAAATAAATCTTGCCTCAATTCTATAAAACACTAATAGGGCACACTTGTGAGGTGTCTTGAAATGGTTTCCTTTGTTAAAAATACTGAAAATAAAGATTGCTGTTAAAATACCTCCTTAAATTCTGGTAACCAAAGCCAATAATATGGTTCTTGCTCAATAAAAGAGATTGACTGTCTCTGTGGTGATGGTACATTGTAAACCACAAATAATTGAACATCAATTTAAGCATCTTTGCAGTTGTTTTTTGATAACCTAAGGCTTCTGTACACCAAGTTTGAACAAAATCCACAATTAAACAAAACATCTAGTCGTTCCTCCCCTGAGCCAATCAGTTTGCTTCGAAAGGTTTGTGTTAGGTAAGTGTAGGGTTGGTGTGGTGGATTGGGAAGATAACTTCTCTCCTCGAACCCGACTATATAGCATTTAGCAGCCATGAAACTTCTATCTTGAATATTGAGACAACATGAATATATCTGTGCCCAAACAAGTCCTTCATCCCAGCATTTTCTATCTGATATAAAGCACTTCATTAGCTTTCCTTTCACTTTACCTCTGTCTTAGCATATTGGGTTGCTTCTTACTTTGAATATCATTGAATCCATGTTTGGATTAAACTGGAACAAAAACTGAAGATACTGGAGAGCTCAGCATGTCTGGCAGAATCTGCGGAGAGAGGATTGAGTTAATGTTTTGAATCCAATAATCTTTTTCCAAAACTGAAAACCTCTATTACAGATCTAAGTACAGCATGTTCCTTCCCCACGTTGCTTGATTTTCAAGGTAACTGCTTCGGGAAAATGTGGTTGTGAAATCCTTTGTTTTTTAACCTATTGCAAAATCACTGATTAATAAATAAGCATGTCTCTTCTGGATCTCTCCCCTCAACCTTAAAGATTTGACAATTCTTTGAATATCAGAATAACTTGGAAAATACTGACAGACACTCATAAAGTAATACTCTACCAATACATATAATATCTTCATACACATACTGAGTATTTCAGCAAGTACAATTTTTACTGGCCAGGTGTTAGATTTGGAGGTAGGTGAGCACTTTGGTGATAGTGACCACAATTTGGTTATGTTTACTTTAGCGATGGAAAGGGATAGGTATATTCCGCAGGGCAAGAGCTATTATGATGCGATTAGGCAAGATTTAGGATCCATAGGATGGGCGGGGAACCCTCTGTCCGCAACAGTAGTAGACTTACCAACTTTAAAGGCACTTAAATGGTCATTGGATAAACATGTGGAAGAAAAGGGAATAGTGTAGGATAGATGAGCTTCAGATTGGTTCCACAAGTTGGCACAACATCGAGGGCTGAAGGGTCTGTACTGATGCTGTAGTGCTCTCTGTTTTATGTATTATTGGCAAAACTACAATATGGTATTTAGCCTCATCACGCAGCATTGTGTCAATGTCAGCTTTTATCCCCTCTCAGTGGAATTATGCTTTCTGACATGGCCCAACAGTTGGCCAAGCAGCAATCAGATTAATCTGGCACAGATGCATGCCTGCAAACAGCCTCTCGACCACAAAGGCAAGAGTGATGTGCTTTTGCTCCTTTTGGCTATTCCTCAGTCAGCCCATGATTGCCCCTTTACAGGTCTTGATTTTGACCCACTATGATGAGGCAAGCAGACCAGTAAGAAAGAGCTGTTTATCCACAGATACTGGGTTTGTTCAAATAATGTTTATGACTGAAATTCAGATAAACTTTTGACATCCTGACTGGGGCAGTATATTTTAGGGAATTTGGTTTGGTGAGAACAAGGTTGGATGGGCACATTGGTGGTGAATGGCATTGTTTGCAGCTCCCATTTCAGGCCTAAGTAAGCCGAAAAGAATTTATGCCTCCAATGTGTGTCATCTAAGATGGAATTCTTATAACTGTCAAAGAAGAAATGGGGCGAATCATCCTTTAAATCTTGCTTGGTAAACTCAGTCAAAACATTGTGACACAATTTGTTTACCTAGGTCCCCCTGGTGCCAACTGGACTTACTTTGATTCCCCAAGGAACGAACATGATCAGGCAGGAATTAGTCAGTGATCCTGCCTGATCCCCATGAATTGATGTCATCTATGCTGCACTATGTGAAAGACTTTCTTTTCCCTTTTACATCTATGGATAAGGGCTAAGAGATACACTTTTTCATATTATAACATAAGTTGTGTTTAAAGTTTTTCACAAGTCTTCAGAGACAGGTTGCATGTTTCTGATAGGCGTAGAAGGTAATGGTCTTTACATGTAGACCTACCCCACACAACAAAATTTTAAAATGTCAATGTTATTTCTGAAACATTCAAGCTTGTGTGGAGCCACAAATGCACTGCCTCATCCAGTTAACATCGCAAGTGCTTTTCCTTCCCTTATTCCAAACCGGTGCTGAAAAACTATGTAAGGATGTCATTTTCACATGTCAAAGTATAACAATTTGCTCCTCCTTTCCCCTTGGCATTTGTGTAATTTTTAATGGTCTCTAAAGGGGAATTAAAAGGATCCTGTCTATGATCCTCTTTCCGGAAGTATTGGCTGCAAGTTTCAATCCTAATGCAGTTTTCTGTCTACTTCATCTACAGACTAATTAATTGGCAGTAGGAAAAAAAATGGGTTTTTAATCTTTTGTGAATTTCAGCTCCTGAAGCGCTGAATCACATCATTTTACCAAATTGAAACACTTAAGCCTTTCTGAAGATACTCAAAGGCACATGTAATGAGCTGGTGCTTTAGAAAGGGTAAACTTCTACTCATCTCATGTGGCTAATTTATTACTACAGTGATGGAGCTCCAGATGGGGTGATGTACTGTTAAATGTAATCATTTGATTAAAGTGCTACATTTGAACTTGTTAGCATACACTGATGAATTTCAATGTTATAAAATTTCTTATTAATGATCCCTTTTTGGCAGAATATAGCTCCCATGTTGCACCAGAGAGTTTTGATATTTTTGTGATTTTATTTACTCTAAATGCATTTTAACTAGAAGCAATCACCATGACTTCTTATTATGGAGCAATTACTCTGTTATCTGTACAATAATAAATATGTATGTCATAATAGTACGCTGCCCATTGAAGGGCCATAAGTAGAAAGCTGGAGAGGAGGTCAATGACCTGCTTATTAAGAATCTTTTTCAAATATTGAACCTAGTATTAATGGTCGAAATCTTCTAGAAATGGCAAACTTAGAGATGGGAAGACACATATTAAGATGGATACACAGGCATGTGTATCTACTCTAATAACCTCCACCCATCTCCAAGTTTGCTATTTTTAGAAGATTTCAACCAATAATATTAAGTTTAATACATTTATAATTAGTTTGCTTGCCATTAGACATTATATCTGCATATCAAAATTTGTCTTCAGAGTGTGTGTAATCAGGGGAGACAAATTAAATCCCCCAAGAAAATTCCAATTGTGTTCCTTAGCATGTGCAGATCCTCAGGCATTCACAGACTGCTTTGGTCAATTTTTAATTGTTTCTGCTGCTAACCCAACTTATAAATGTCCTTTCCCCTGCCTCACATGACCCTCTGTATTACGAGCTGGACAAAACTCCCATCAACGGCATTCTTTACTGCTGTTGATTGCATCCTTTTTCTTTCTATTGTCTTGGCAGGCAGACTTTCTGCATAGTGTCTTATTTCCCATTGATGTAAATTCTCTATAATCTACCATGGTCTGCCACTCACTGAGCCTGACTGATTTTCAACTCTTCATATTCTTAGTGATAGAACATTCCCATGTTAAGACTGTTAGAAATAGGAACAGGAGTAAATCATTCAGTGCCTTCAGCCTGCTCCACCATTCAAGAGGACCACGGTTGATCCAACATTCCTCACATCCACTTTCCTCATAATCCTCGATTCCCCTACTCATCAAGAATCTATCTATCTAAGCCTTAAATATATATGAGGACTCTGCCCCCACTGCTCTCTGAGGCAAGAAATTCCAAAGACTCACAATCTTTTTAGACAAAAAATTCCCCCTCACCTCAGTCTTAAATTGGTGTCCATTAATTCTGAGACTGTGTGCTCTAGTCCAGGACTCTATCATGAAGGGAAATGTCCTCTCAGCATTTACCCCGTCAAGCCTTGAAGGATCCTACATGTTTCAATGAGATCACCTCTCATTCTTCTAAATTCCAATGAGTAGAATCTTAACCACTCCTTATAAGACAAGGCCTTCACACTGAGGATCATCCAAGAGAACCTTCTCTGAACTGCCTCCAATGAAATAATATCTTTTCTCAAATAACGGGACCAAAACTGCTCACAACACTGGAGATGTGATCTTACCAGGCACCTTGTATACTTGCAGTAAGACTTCGCAACATTTAGAGTCTAAACCCTTTGAAATAAGGACCAACATTTCATTAGCCTTCCTAATTACCTGCTGCAGCAGTGTGCTAGCTTTCCTCATTCATGCACAAAGACTCTACCTCCCTTTATATTGCAACTTTGAACAATTTTTCTCCATGTTCCATCAGCATTACCTGGGGTTTCTTCCTTTGTATCCTCACATTGAGGTTGGACCTCAAGTTGTTCACACACTGCACCATACTGTCAATGGGCTTCTCTTCAGACACTTCTTTGCTACCTGCCATTGGTTCTGTGGGTCTGGTCACCAGTTGCCAACATGTGGAATGATCAACTCTGGGTTGCTTTGAAAACATAGTCCATACCTTGTCAGTGAATATCAACAACCTTTACTGAGTACAACGACAAGCAAAAGATCATAAGAGAGGTTATCTTAAAAATCTACACTCTTGAGTCCCAGTTCTATGTGATCTACCATCACTATGATATCATCCTTATGCACATGCTCAGTAGCCATTATTATTATAGCATACTCCTTCTCCACAAATCTCAGTTGGCCATCTTTTTGCAGCCTTTTGTTCTTAATTTGAAAATGTAAAAAGTAGTTTCAAGTTCAATATTTGAATGCGACAGCAGGAAATTTTGATGGTCCTACTATTAGCTGGGATAAAATCATTGTAAAGGGCGCAATGGGTATAGAAATCCTTTAATTGTTTCAGCATACAGCAAACAAGGAGTCAATGCTTTATCAGCATTAGTTAGAGGGAAATTGATCTAGGTGGCTTACTCTTCGGAGGGTCGGTATGGACTGGTTGGGCCGAAGGGCCTGTTTCCACACTGCAGGAAATCTGCAGATTTTTTTTGCCAGTGCTTAGCAAACTAAGCAAGTGAAGGGACAGTCCTTGATTTTGTTGTGAGAATTGATGCCAGGCAAGTGATATGGGAGAACATTCTGTATAGTGGTCATTGTTCAGTTCTATTTACCAGATTAGTAGAAAGTGATAATGAAAACTCAAGAGAGTGCTACAATAAGGGTAATGTGGGCCATTGCCTTTTGATTTTTATTGTCTGATTTTTAGTATCTGGGACTGCTCATGAACTAAACGACTTTATAAAAAATAAACAAACTGATTTAAGATGACCCAGTTGAGTCAAGCTTCATTAAACCATCAATAAACAAGACCCAGTATGAACTGAAATGAATATATCATCAAAATGACTGAATCCAGTCACTCAGATCAGTATCTCTTGTTTGACTTATATTTTTTAGGAAGTTTCAAATATTGGGATGAAAGTCAATGGTATATTATTCATCTTGAGTAAAACAATTAAGCCAGAAACAGGAATAAACAATGGAACTGTGTTTTATACAGCAGAATTTAGGGCTCAGAAGGGTAAGTAAAGAAAGGTTTGTAACAGCAGAACTGGAAGACTCACTCTTTTGCACTTGCCTCTCAGCTTCTTGAAAAACAGAGCAAGTGATTAGATTAGATTAGATTAGATTATATTAGATTAGATTTCCTGCAGTGTGGACACAGGCCCTTCAGCCCAACCAGTCCACACCGACCCTCCGAAGAGTAAGCCACCCAGATCAATTTCCCTCTGACTAATGCTGATAAAGCATTGACTCGTTGTTTGCTGTATGCCTCTTTGCCCCAGATGTTGCTGACCACCTCATTCACACCTGCAGTTTGGTTAGAGGGACCAAGGAATGAATATTGGTCAGTGGAAATGAAGTTAGGTAATATTCTGGCATCTTTATATTTGGGGCTACTCAGAAAGTCAAACAAACAAATGCAGTAAAAGACAGTAAACATTATACAAAGGTGATATTTCAAATTTGATGCAATGCCACCTGTGCCATAAAAGAGCCATTAATAAGTTTTAATCTTTCCCTCCCTCTCACCACTTCAGAATTTGGTTCCTAGTTTCACAACTGGGATAGAGGAAGTCTGCTTGATAGTGGAGCTGTAGAGTCAAAAGTATGGAGCCGGAAAAGCACAGCAGGTCAGGCAGCATCCGAGGAACAAGAGAGTCAATGTTTCAGGCATAAGCCCTTCATCAGGAATGTGAGCAGGAGAAAGGGACTGCGAGATAAATAGGAGGGTGGGAGTGTGGCTGGGGCAGGGAGGTAGCTGGGAATGTGATACATAGATAAAGGTGGGTGGGGGGGGGGTGATGGCGATAGATCGGAGTGGAGGATGGAGCAGATAGGTGGGAAGGAAGGTGGACAGGTTGGACAGTACAAGACAGTGGTGCTGAGTTGGAGGGTTAGATGTGGGATGAGGTGGAGGGAGGGGAGATGAGGAAACTGGTGAAGTTGATGTTGATGCTGTGTGGTTAAAGGGTCTCAAAGCAGAAGATGAGGCATTCATCTTCCTTCCCACCTATCCGCTCCACCTTCCCCTCCGACCTACCACCATCTCCCCCCACCTGCATCTACATATCGCTTTCCCAGCTACCTCACCCCCACCCCTACCCCCACCCTCCTATTTAGCTCTCAGTCCCTTTCACACCCACCACATTCCTGATGAAGGGCTTATGCCCGAACTGTCGATTCTCCTGTTCCTCAGATGCTGCTTGACCAGCTTTGCTTTCTCAGTGCCACACTTTTTGACTCTGACCTCCAGCATCTGCAGACCTCACTTTCTCTCAGTGGAGCTCCACAGACTTGGTAGGGCAATCCAGTTGCATTTGTGTCTGGATGTTTCAGGCAAACTGCTGGTCTTCTTGTCAGAGGCAAATGGAGTTGTCTGGGCTTCAACTTTTGAGGGTCAGAGAGGAGCCAGCAGTGTAGAGGTGGAGGGCCCAGCAACCTCATGAGTGTCCTGTGAAGAGACAGCTGAGGGGCCTGAATGTGATTCCACCTTCTCTTGCTTGGTGTCCCTGGCAACACTGTATCATCTTGTATGAAAGGAGCACCAGAAGTACACATTTCCCTATCGCCATACCTTCAGCCATGAGGATCAATAGCTAGTTCAATAGAGTGAGATGTGTGCACGTCTCCAGCAGGTTATGAAATGATGGTCTTACTGCAGGTACCTCGTGAGTGGCGAGTTCTTTCAGGAATGGCAAACAGTAAAATGGGGATGGACTTGGGCATGAGGGATGCCATAGGAGTGAGTTTACATCATTTATGAGCAAGTTTAATAAGATATGGCAAGTGATCTCACTGGACTTTGCAGTGAAAAAGAATCTAGAAATCTCAGTGTAAGTTGTACTTAGACAAAAAAAAAGCTTCAGTCCAGAATGATATATTGAGCAGGTGAAGAGCGGGGCTAAGTTTCAAACCTCACCCTATCCTAACTGGTTCAAAGAGAGTGCCATTTCGCATGTAAACCCAGATACCTTACAGAAGGCTGGGCAAGGAAGGGTCTAAGTGTGATTAGGTGGTGCAGCTTCGAGAGCAAATCTGGCTGCCATTCCCAAACCACATTTTGAACCTAGGTAAAGATGAAGCGAGTAACTGTGGAACATGTGTGCATTGTCATCTGAATCTTTTAGTTATTATTTTGTACTGACCTTGCAATGGAATTCTGACTGTAAACAAAATAGAGAAACATTGTTCTCTTCCCTTTGCCTTGGTGGAGATGTGTTTTGATAGTGGTAAAAATAGACATTGGATTTGGAATTTCCATCATTTGACTTTTAAACCTGGGAGGATTTATGGACAAGAATGTTGTTTAATTTTTAAAAAGTAATGACTCAAAACAGTCGCTGTGGTAACTTGACCAGGTTGAGCCAGGCTTTATTGAACTATCAGAAAACAAATCCAATCTAAACTGAAATGAACGTGTCATTAAATTGACTGAATCCAGTCACTCAGTTCTGCATCAAAAATAGTAATTGCTGGGAAAGCTCAGCAGGTCTGGCAGCATTGGTGGAGAGAAAACAGAGTTAATGTTTCAGGTTATGTGATCCAAAACATAGTTCTGACGGAAGGGTCACCTAACTTGAAATGTTAACACTGCTTTCTCTCCACATATGCTGCCAGACACTCTGAGCTCTTCCAGCAATTTCTGTTTTTGTTTCTGAGTAAAAGCATCACATTTTTTCAGGTTTTACTCAGTTCTATATCTTATGTTTCAATTACACTCCTCTGGAAGTGATTAAAGTCATTTTCAGATTATATAGATGGGAAAAACAACTAAGCCAGACACAGGCATACGCCTTGAAAGTGTATTTCAGTCAACAATTTTTGGGAAGAGCAGAGAGAGAAAAATATCAGAATAAGAACTGGGAAGTCTTTCTGTCTCTCCCTGATTCCCTTATGCTCTTAATAATTAAACCCAGTGAAAAAAGAAATTGGACAGAAATCTATTCACCAAAATCTTAAAGGTATCTACAATTTTGTGCCTGCTGATGGTACAGGCATTTATTAAACAACTGTGGTCTTGGCTTAAAACTTAACACCTCAAGGATTCTAAAGAATTTTCAAATAACCTATTCTTAATCTTTGATTTTGGAACAGAGACTGTCCCCTTTGTAAAATTTATATCTATGTGTGTGCACTCTATGTCAAATTTTATTACTTTTCTTGGAACTAGGAAGTAATAAATTCATCTTTTTTCACTCAAGGAGCCTTGTAATTGACACCTTAATTTTGATCAGCACTACATTTTAATTGAAGTAGGAAATAGTTGTGTGCTAAAGAGAATTAAAAATCTCTGTTGTGGCTAAGCAAGTAGGTTAAAAAGAGGTTAATTTATTTACTGCTCCGCCTTTGGTCATAACAAGTGAAGGTTTCAAAGTGTGAAAAGGCCAATTTTAGTCAGCTATGATGTAATTAATGAGAGTGGACTGGAAACAGCTAGTCAGAGCAAAGGGAATTACTGCAGGAGCAGAAAGAGAGGATATGGAGCAAATATGTCCCCACAAGGTTAAGGGTAGAATTCAAAAATCAAGGAATCACAAAAGAACTTAGGAAATCAAAAGTGCCATCAGAACATTGTTGAGACGGAAACCGAATGGCCTCGTCTCTACGTGTTCGTTGGAAGGAGAGATCAAACCGGCTAGAGTTTGGAGCAAAAACACCGTTTATTACAGAATCAAAACTGGTACACTATACAACGAATTCAAAAGCATGCAAATTCATTGGAGAAGGCGTTCTGTCTCTCCCTTCGGATCTGGTGCAGTTATACTTCGCGCTTCCTCGAGTTCCCGGTCAGGTTCCCCTTGTTCGGCTCTTTCATTGGTCGGTTCACCTGTCTGTGAAGGGATTAGTGTCTCTATTGGCTGCCCCGAGATACCTGTCCCACTCCTGCTGTGCCGAACAATGGGTAGGCATCCTGGGTTCGGCAGTTTCCGATCTTGTAAATTAAAAGTTTATTGTTGGAAGGGATTCCTCATTGCCATGCGTCTGGCTGTCTGGGCGTTCACAATAGTTCTCCATAGTTGAATATACAGATGTTATCATTTAACATAGGACCCGAATGAGTTTGACGTCAGCGGAGGCATTAGCAAGTACTTTATCAATCAAGTGTAGTATCGGTGCGATTTACACTATCCGATAGTTAGCGGTTTCCTTTATTAACAATGAGAGTGTAATAGGATGATCTGAAACTGACGGACATGTTCTAATCCCCCAGGAATGTGGCCCCAGGCAGGCAGTCCTGCAGTGGCTGGGTTTACTTTACATGGCTGTGTTTTAGCTGGTATCTGACAGTGTCTGCTTTAATAATGGTGCTCCCCTCCCTAGCCCCAATGTAGGTACCCCGATAGCAGATTCTCCCCAACAACCTGTTAGCAAATAATATGATGGAAAACTCAAAGATTTTTTAAAAAATATTTAAGAGCAGAAAGCTAATAAGGAAGTTGATTAGGGATGACAGAGGTAACTTGTCTATAAAGGTAGAAGACATGAACATGGTTCTTAATAATGCTTTATATCTGTCTGAAAATGGGGGTTGATACAGACATTGTGGTCCCAGCTTTTTGTTCCTGGATCAGATGTGCGGAGGTGGCAGAAATCCATGAATCTGACCTTTAAAAATGTGGTATGAATATTCCCAAATGGGGCCCTGACTCATCTGGTCATGAACCGATGATACGCCACTTTTTATATTCTGCCCATATAAATCAGAATCTGCTCTTAAATCAGAAGACTGAACTCTTTCACAATGGTGATTAGGAATCTCAGTGATTCCCTTGCACAAAGAACAAACCTTTTACAACACCATTAACACTGAAAACATTCCAAGGAACTTAGGTGACACAGAGGTTCACATAGCTGCTTCATAGTGCTAGGGATCTGGGTTCCATTCCAGCCTTTGGTGACTGTCTGTGTGGAGTTTCTTTCTGTCTGTGTGGGTTTCTGATGGGTGCTTTGTTTTTTTCCCACAATCCAAGGATGTGCACGTTAGGTGGATTGGTCATGCTGAAATTGCATCATAATGTCCAGAGATGTGCAGGCTAGGCAGGTTAACCATGATAAATGTGGGGTTACACGGGTGGGTCTGGGTAACATATTCTTTGAATGGTCAGTGCAGACTCAATGGGTTAAATGGCCTCTATCGGCACTGTGGGGATTCTTTGAATTTCACAGAGGTGCAATCAAAACAAAATAAATATTGAGCCAAAGAAGGAACTATTGCCTATACACTTAATGTCAGCTCCACCTAGTGGTAGCGTTGGACAGAAACATGGCCTTCCTGGTGACCACCCACACTTCCTATTTATAATCTGGGGTGGGCGAGGACAATGCTAGAATGGGAGCTGAGCTCGATGACTTTGAAAGAGCTGACAAGGCTGCCAATCTCTGAGACATGCTAGATGGAAAGTCTGCCCTGGGGCTCCAGCACAAAGCATAAAATGAAAGAACAAGTTATAAAATAGCTCCTTCACCCATCCTTCATTCCTCCTCACCTTTATACACTTTTCATGCTGCAGACATGCCAAGTCATGGTCATAGAGTCATACAGCACAGAAACAGACCCTTAGGTCCACCCAGTCCATGCCAACCATAATCTCAAATTAAACTATGCCCACCTGCCTGCTCTTGGTCCGTATCCCTCCAAATATTTCTTGTTCATGTGCTTATCTAAATGTCTTTTTAATTATTGGACCTGTACTGACATTCACCGCATTCTCAGGAAGTCCATTCTACACATGAACCATTCTCTGTGTAAAAAAAATTGCCCCCATGTCATTTTTAAATCTTCCTTTTTAAATTGTTAAATCTTTCTCTTCTCACCAGAGGGAAATTGAGGAACAAATATGTAGAGAGATATCAGATATGTAAGATGTTGGATGATGAAGAATTTGTTAAATGTGTTCAAGAAAATTTTCTTTATCATGATGTACATATTTCTACTAGAGAAGGAGCAAAACTTGACCTTCTCTTGGATAATAAGACAGGAAAAGTGACTGAAGTGATAGTTGGGAAACACTTTAGTTCTAGTGATCATAATTCTTTTTGTTTTCCAGCTATGGAAAAAGATAAGACTTCCATTAAAGTTAAAGTTGTTAATTGAAGTAATTGCCCCTGAAAATCTCATTTCCTGTCATACACCTGTGCCACCCAGTGCCTTTTGACTCCTCTTTTCCCATGCCAACTCCCACCAATCATCCTTTTCAACCCACCCTCTCAACCATCCTACCAGGCCAATGCACCTGGTAACATATGGGTTCATGCACCCAGAAAAACTAATATAGCACTGTGACTAAAAGGCCATTATTGTTGACCATGCCATAGTAAGAAAAGCACTTTTACTCCTAAAGAAATGTTTTGACAGGTATTGACAAGTTTTGACACTTGCTGACAAGTTAACACTTCTTGACACTACCTGACCTGTTTTGAAACTTCTAAATAATTAAAATGGTTCAATGACATTTATGTCTCTCTTCTTCTGTCGTTAACAATCCGAAAAAAAACACTTGACACCCTCCAAAACAATCCTTGATTGCTACTCCCAAAGAATACCTGTCACCACCATTACTTCCAAGATGTCCTGCATCAATATTCACAATGATTATTCATTTTTCTAAAGGAGAGGCCTGGATATCTAAAGAAATGCACTGAAAAGATACATGCTGTTGCCTGTTCTTATCCCCATACTCCAGATTCTAGACACCAGGGCTTCCAAAGTCAGGTTTGACTGGAAGCAGTTGGTCATGCAAATGTTAAACTATCTTGTGAAATTCTCATGTACAGTCTATGGACCACCACAAATCCGGATTCTGCAAAAAAGTTGGAGGGGCTACCTTTCTGATAAGGGGACCGTTTGTCCTCTGAGATGTCTCCAAGATATCCCATGGCTTTAGCTTGCAGAAGGGTTTGGAGTTATTACTGGTGTCCTGGCTAATATTGATCCCTCAATAAATGCTACACCGGATAATTTATCTGGTAACTATCATAAGGCCTTTTTGTGTAAACTGCTGTGCACAATTGGCTACAATGTTTTCAGTTACAATGGTAACTCCAGTTCAAAAAGAATTCAATGGCAATTAACCGCTGGAGGATGTGGAAGTTGCAAATCTTCCTATTTTTGCACTTTGGTTACCTTGACAAAATTGATCAGATCTGTCTGATAGCTCAGACATAACAGAGCCAGACACAGAGAGCAGTATACCACTGTCCCTGGCAGGCGGCCAGCTTGAAGGTAGAGGGGCTTGCCTGTCCGAATCTGACCTATCTCCCATTTTTATGCAGAAGTCAGAAGTCTGTGTGTCCTTGGGATTCTCGAGACACTGAAGTGGCCAATTCTTATGAGTGTCATCCCACTCTGCCACTATTTTGTCAACCACAAGGGAAGGCTTGTGCCAAAGGGGTAAGCTTGGCAGTTTTAGCTGTTTGTGCTAGTGTTGGGCAAGGGCTGGGTACTGCACAGGGGACTCTTTTGGGAATCTACCTTGGCTTTCAGATTTGCCACTATCGGGAGCCTGTTCCTTTTAATCCTTTCCACCATCTTCTGAAAATATAGCCCCAGCAACCCTCATTTGCTTCACTGTTTGCCAGAGCCTGCTGATATCTTACACTTACCTTTAGTACAGCTTCCAATAGCTTAGCAAGGTTTGAGAAGACTTGTAGCTCAGGTTGAGATTCTGGATATAGGTTTGCTCACTGAGCTGGGAGATTCATTTCCAGACATTTCGCAACCCTTCTAGATAGCATCTTCAGTGGGCCTCAGGCAAAGCAGTGTACATGATTCCTGCTTTCTATTTATATGTTTGGGTTCCTTTGGGTTGTTTCCTGTGGTAATGTCATTTCCTGCTATTTTTCGCAGGGGGTGGTAGATATGGTCTTCTATTAACTTATTATCTTCAGCAGTGGCTGCTGTGCAAAATGGATTCTTCGGGGTCAGAGCTACTGGCTATCTGGTTGGTTGCCAACTCTCTAAAGTGAGACTGAGAATGGAAACTTTGCTGTCATCCACCTGATGCCAGACACATTATTAACTCACCTGTGGTACAGGTTGGTAATGTTCATGAGGTGAGGAGGACACGCTATCATCTAAAAAGGCTCTATTTTCTGAGTGATGGAGTTTAGGAAAGGGAAATGTGAGACCATGACTGTGAGAAAGTTAGGAAGAGAAATGCACTAGAAGCTAAAAATAGACAGAGAAAAACTGTGTCTAATCAACTGATTAGAATGTTATAATTATCATTACAATGAGATCTTTTGGAATAAGATTAAATTTTAATTTACAAACCAAAATCAAGAATCTAGGAGTTTATTTGTAAATCAAATGCACAGTAATGCAGTACCTATCATTGTGGGTGAAATTGCTGAGGCAGAATTGGATGCCTCTGTGATGAGTTCAGATGTGGGGGGATGGTGCGGGATTAAATGTCCCACTAATTTCCAGTCTCCATCTAAGCAGGTCTGGGCTGGGAGGGTTTGCATGTTCCCGCAAAGAAGCCTTTAAGGACACAGGGCCTCACCCTGCCACTGAGGAGAGAACTCAGTATCCAGGGATAGCATCCCGCAAGCCCTACTGGGTCCTCCACTGGCAACCAGGTGGAATCTCTCATTCACTTGCTCTCTGTACTGGATGGAAGCTTTGGGAAAGGAGTCCTGTAGAAAGTCAGCTCCTGTCCTTCCTTCCAACCTACTTCTCTCACCCCCATTTAGTTCTTCCGTGTGAGCCCTTCCAGGTCACACGCAGCTCTATCTGGGGATCTATTTGTGAGCCTTTTAGGCTTCTAGTGCATGCTACCAGCCTATGATTGTCTAATAGCTCTTGGAAGAATGATATCCACCCCATTTGAGAATTAATAAGAGCGGAGGACTGATCTTGCTCAGGTAAATGTCTAAATGGAATTGACTAGCTTTGGGCCTCCTGGAGTATTCTGGTGTGGGACTTCTACGGTCACACCTATCACCCACTTTAAGTCCTGCGTTATTTCTAAACAGCTGAGGATTACCAGATTAGTCCTGATCTCATCTATTGGCAGAGTGGACTGGATGGGCCAAATGGCCCACCTCTGCTCCTCCACCTCATGTTCTTAGAGTTCAATCAATTGCATAAATTTTCAACATCATCTGTATTACTTTCAATCAGCTTCTTGTTAGAATGAAAAAGATATGGTGCGAATATTGGTAGGAGCTGTGCCAGGATGATGGTGAGAACAAATATAAAGGGCAAGTTGAATGTGAGTCACTTCCATTTTGTGGGAAAGTGAGTTATTCAACTGATGGCCAATGGCTGGAAGGCCATTGACTCAGGGAATATAACAGCAGAATCACTTTAAAGTGGGAGGAGAATTGGCAGTTGACAGCATGTATTGAAAGTGTGTATCTGTGTAGGAGATTGGCTGAAACAGTGCACAAATTACAAATGAAAATCTTGTTCAGAAGAAAGTAGACAGTGAAATTGCTGCAATTGTTATGCAAAAGTCCAAGAACATCAGCAACCAATATAGCTATGCTTCATTGATTTTGGGAAGGCATTGAATTCAATGTTAAACATCACACAACACCAGGTTATAGTCCAACAGGTTTATTTGGAAGCACTAGCTTTCTGAGTAATGCTCCTTCATCAGGTGGCTGTACATCGCTCCTTAGCTAGTACTTCCAAATAAACCTGTTGGACTATAACCTGGTGTTGTGGATTTTTAATTTAACCCAGTTCAACACTGGTTCCTCCACATTATTGAATTCAATGTGACACAAAATGTCTGGTTGGCAATGTTAGACATGGTAAACCCAAAATATTCAATCAATGGATTAGCAAAAAAATTTGGGATGCGTTTAACAGGGGTCAAAATATATTGTGAACTTACTTAAAAAGGTATGGATTAATCGCAAGTATCTTGCTTGCATTAAAAATTTGTTCTTCTGTGCTTAATGACAATATATGGCTGTGAAAGCTTGACCATCAAGTATAGTGATGAGGTTCAAATAAGGCATTTGAAATGAAAGTTCTTCGATATATGTTAGATGCATTACAGACAGACAAATGAGTAGCTTCTTGAGAAAGTAATTGATAAACGAAACTTGCAGTTTTGCAAATTTCACTTTACCCATGCTCAATAATGTCATGGAGGAGGCAGTTCCATAGTGAATGCCCTGTAGCTAGTCGAAAGGGACAAAGTTTTAGCAGAGTAAGTGGAATTTTAGCCTTCATTTGACCGTGCTTTCAGAGCAGGGAGGAACACACACTGACTAGTTGAAATAATGTAGAAAGTTGTTCCTGCATTGTCAGTCTTCACTTTGAGCACAATTTGATTGCATTTTGTTATTTTCCTGTGAGGAGTAATGGGAGACAGTCGGCACAGGCAAGGAACTGGGAAGCCAGGTGCTGCAAATATGTTATGATCAGGTGGAGTTGAAGAACTCTCTTCACACCTTTCTTTGGTGAAAGCAGGGTTTCTGTTAGGATTATCAATGCAATAGAATCGTGATTAGTTTGCCCAAACCCACAGAGGGCTGCTGTAGACCATTATACTGTACTTGACTACTTTCAAATATAAACAGCAGGAAATATGACTTCATTGAAGCCTCGTGCTTCTGGATTTCAATGAAAAGCATTGTTTTATGATAGACAACTAAATTAACTTAAGAACTTTCATTCCAGTAGCAAAGACTGAAGAGTAAAACATTGATTTGAACTGGCAGGGCCTTCAATAAATGTGTTAGGATCCCAGAAATTTCTCTCAGCAGTGGGTCCTCCCACTGATTTACAAAGAATACAGAACTGTCAATCTGATTTCCCGCTGCAAGCATTAACTGGTAATTTAATGTCAGTCTGAGATGTGAGATAACAGAACAAAGACAATAACAAATAATGACAGAATGGGCAACTACTATAATGGAATGTTCTTTGCATACAGCAAACAATGCTGGGAAGAACACCCATTAAATAAGGAAATAGACTTGATTTTATCACAATTAATTTATAGTAAGATTATCAAAAATATACAACACAACTGATATATTAATTTTTTAATGAAAAGTCTATTGAATGTGAAAATCTGATATAACTATGAAGGGATGAGTCTTGTAATCAGTCATTAGTTGTAACTTGTGTATTTATCTGAAACCTACCTGGATTTACGAATAGCATGATAGCATGGCCAGAAAATGGTACACTTTGCAATGAAGCAAGTTTTAGTTTGTGAATTATGCAATCAGGAATGAATAAAAATTAATCTGATCAAATTCATTTTTTTGGTCTTTCATGAGAATGATGATAATCTTCATTAACACTTTGTCTTTTCTGTAAGAGCTCAGGTTTTAGAGAGAACAGTTATAGGGAAAAGGCTCATTTGAATTACATAAATAAATGTTAGATTGGTTTACATAGAAACATAGAAAAATGGAAGTTAAGGGCAGGAGAAGGCTATTCAATCTCTTGAGCCTGATCTGCAATTCAATATGATCATGGCTGATCATCAAGCTCAATACCCTAATTCTGCCATCTCCCATATCCCTTGATCCCTTCAGCCACAAGAGCAATAGAACATAGAACAATACGGCGCAGAACAGGCCCTTCAGCCCTCGATGTTGAACTAATCTAAGCCCATCACCCTGGACTATCACATCACCATCCATATGCTTATCCGAGGACTATTTAAATGCCCCTATGGCTGAGTTAACTACATTGGCAGGCAGGGCATTTCACGCCCTTACCACTCTCTGAGTGAAGAACCTGCCTCCAGCATCTGTCTTAAATCTATCACCCCTCAATTTGCAGCTCCGCCCCCTAGTACAAGCAGATGTCATCATCCTAGGAAAAAGACTCTCACTGTTCACCCTATCTAATCCTCTGAACATTTTGTATATCTCTATTAAATTGCCTCTTAGCCTTCTTCTCTCCAATGAGAACAGACACAACTCCCCCAACCTTTCCTCATAAGACCTTCCCTCCAGACCAGGCAACATCCTGGTAAATCCCCTCTGCACCTTTTCCAATGCTTGCACATTCTTCCTATAATGGGGCGTCCAGAGCTGTACACAATATTCCAAGTGAGGCCACACTAGTGTTTTATACAGTTGTGACATGACATCACAGCTTCAGAACTCAATCCCACTACAAAACAAAACCTAACCCATTGTATGCCTTCTTAACAGCACTATCAACCTGGGTGGCAATTTTCAGGGATCTATGTACATGGATACCAAGATCCCTCTGCACATCCATACTACCAAGAATCGTTCCATTGACCCAGTAGAGTCATAGAGATGTACAACACAGAAACAGACCTTTTGGTCCATACCTTTCCATGCTGACCAGATATCCCAACCCAATCTAGTCCCACCTGCCAGCACCCAGCCCAAATCCCTCCAAATCCTTCCTATTCATATACCCATCCAAATACCTCTTAAATGTTGCAATTGTACCAGCCTCCACCACTTCCTCTGGCAGCTCATTCCATACACGTACCACCCTCTGTGTGAAATAATTGCCCCTTAGGTCTCTTTTTATATCTTTCCCTTCTCACCCTAAACCTATGCCCTCTAGTTCTGGACTCCCCGACCCCAGGGAAAAGACTTTGTCTATTTTCCCTATCCATGCCCCTCATAATTTTGTAAACCTCTATAAGTTCACCCCTTAGACTCCGATGCTCCAGGGAAAACAGCCTCTCCCTATAGCTCAAGTCCTCCAACCCTGGCAACATCCTTATATATCATTTCTGAACTCTTTAAAGTTTCACAATATCTTCCTGATAGGAAGGAGACCAGAATTGCATGCAATATTCCAACAGTGAGTAAAAAATGAGGTCTGCAGATGCTGGAGATCACAGCTGCAAATGTGTTGCTGGTCAAAGCACAGCAGGTTAGGCAGCATCTCTGAGATGCTGCCTAACCTGCTGTGCTTTGACCAGCAACACATTTGCAGCCATATTCCAACAGTGGCCTAACCAATGTCCTTTACAGCTGCAACATGACCTCCCAACTCCTGTACTCAATACTCCGACCAATATATGTCATTTATGTAAATGACAAAATGTAGAGGACCCAGCACCGATCCTTGTGGCACTCCACTGGTCACAGGCCTCCAGTCTGAAAAACAACCCTCCACCACCATCCTCTGTCTTCTACCTTTAAGCCAGTTTTGTATCCAAATGGCTTGTTCTCCCTGTATTCCATGAGATCTAACCTTGCTAATCAGTGTCCCATGGGGAACCTTGTCGAATGCCTTACTGAAGTCCATATAGATCACATCTACTGCTCTGCCCTCATCAATCCTCTTTGATACTTCTTCAAAAAACTCAATCAAGTTTGTGAGACATGATTTCCCACACACAAAGCCATGTTGACTATCCCTAATCAGTCTTTGACTTTCCAAATACACGTACACCCTGTACCTCAGGATTCCCTCCAGCAACTTGCCCACCACCGAGGTCAGGCTCACTGGTCTATAGTTCTGCCTTCCTGTTATTCTTCCCAAAGTGAATCACCTCACATTTATCTGCATTGAACTCCATTTGCCACATCCACTTCCACACTATCCACTACTCCACCAACTTTATAATCATCTGCAAAGTTACAAATCCATCGACTTATGCCTGCATTCAAGTCGTTTATAAAAATAACAAACAGCAGTGGTTAAAAACAGATCCTTGTGGCAACCACTAGTAACGAGGCTCTATGCTGAATATTTTCCGTCAACCATCACTTGTTACCTTCTTACAGAAAACCAGTTTCTAATCCAAACTGCCAAATCACTGTCATTCCCATGCCTCCGCATTTTCTCCAGTAGCCTATCATGTAGAACCTTATCAAAGGTTTTGTTGAGGTCCATGTACACCACATCAACTGCCCTACCCTCATCCACATACTTGGTCACCTTCTCAAAACATTCAATGAGGTTTGTAAGACCCGACCTGCCCTTGACAAATCCATGTTGACTATTTTCAATCAAATTGTTGCTTGCCAGATGATTGTAAATCCTATTTCTTATAATCCTTTCCAAAACTTTTCCTACAACAGACTTAAGGCTCACTGGTCTATAATTACCTGGGTTATCTCTACTGCCCTTCCTGAACAAGGGCACAACGTTTGCAATCCTCCAGCCCTCTGGTACTAAACCTGTAGACAATGATGACTGAAAGATCAAGGCTAAAGACTCCGCCACATTCTCCCTAGCTTCCCAGAGAATTCTTGGAAAAGTCCCATCCAGCCCAGGGAACTTGTCTACTTTCGCTCCTTCTCAAGTTGATAACACCTCCTTACTAACTTCAATCCTTTCAAATCTAATAATTCATATCTCAGTCTCCTCATCTACAATAGTCTCCTTTTCCTGAGTAAAACAGATGAGAAATATTTGTTTAGCACCTCTCCAATCTCCACACAATTCTCACTTCTGTCTTTGACAGGCTCTATTCCTACCCTAGTCATCCTTTTATTCCTCACATACCCATAGAAAGCTTTAGGGTTCTCCTTTATTCTTCCTGCTAGACTGCTCATGTCCCCTCCTTGCTCTTCTTAGCTCTCTTTTAAATCCTTCCTAGCTATTCTGTAACTCTCCATCACCTCACCTGAACCATCTCACCTCAATGTCACATAAGCCTCCCTCTTTTGCTTAACAAGAGATACAATTTCTTTAGTAAACCACAGTTCCCTTCCCTTATCACTTCCTCCTTGCCTGACAGGGACATACCTATCAAGGAAAGGAAATATCTGTTCCTTAAACCAGCTCCACATTTCGATTGTCCCCATCCCCTGCATTTTGCTGCTCCATTCTATGCCTCCTCAGTCTTGCCTAATTGCATTATAATTGCTCTTCATCCATCTATAACCCTTGCCCTGTGGCAGGTACCTATCTCTTTCTATTGCTAAACTAAACATAACTGAATTATGATCACTCTCTTCAAACTGCTCACCTATCACTAAATCAAACACCTGGCTTGGTTCATTACCAAGTACGAGATCCAGTGTGGCCTTCCCTCTTGTTGGCCCTTCGACGCTGTGTCAGGAAACCCTCCTGCCCACATTGGACAAGAACTGATTCATCCAACGTACTAGGGTTATAGCATTTCCAGTCAATGTTGGGGAAGTTGAAGTCCCCCATAATGACCATCCTGTTCCTATCACTCCTACCCAGAATCGTTTTGCCAATCCTCCCCTCCACATCCCTGGAACTTTGCCAAGGCCTATAAAAAACTCCCAGCAGTGTGACCTTTCCTTTCCAGTTTCTAACCTCAGCCCATAACACCTCAGTAGACGAATCTTTGTCAAAAGTTCTTTCAGTCACTGTTATACTGTCTTTGACTAACAGAGCCACACCTCCCCCTCCTTTACCACCATCCCTGATCTTAATGAAAGATCTATACCCTGGAATGTGTAACATCCATTCCTGTCCTTGCTCTATCCATGTTTCAAGGATGACCACAACAGTGAAGTCCCAGGTACCTATCCATGCTGTAAGCTCATCTACCTTATTCCGGATACTCTTGGTGTTGAAGTAGACACACTTCAAAGCAGCTTACTGTCTGCCAGCACACTTCTTTGACCATGAAATCTTGTCCATGTCCTCCCTTTCTCATCAACCTGTATACTGGAACTATAACACAGGTTCTCACCCCCTGCTGAGCTAGTTTAAACCACCCGAATAGCACTAGCAAATTTCCCACTAGCAAATTTATGTATAGCTCCTTCTTGAAAACGCATAATTTTTGGCTTAAACCACTTTCTGTGATAATGAATTCCACAGGTTCACCATTCCCTGGATAAAGAAATTTTTCCTCATCTCAGTCCTAAAAGGTTTACCTTTATCCTTAAACTATGACCCCTAGTTTTGGACTCACTGACAATCAGGGAATATCCTTGTTGCATCTAACTTGTCTGGTCATGTTAGAATTTCATAGGTTTCTGTGAGCTCTCCTTCATTCTCCTGAATGTCAGTGAATATAATCCTAACCAACTCAATCTCTCCTCATACATCAGTCCTGCTACCCCAGAAATGAAATAGGTAAACTTTCGCTGCGCTCCCCCCCCCCCCCCCCCCGCCACCCCAAAGCAAGAGCATACTTTCAGTGATAAGGAGACCAAACTTCACCAATGCCTTGGCACCAATTTGTGTCAAACTATAGTCAAGAATGTTTGACACTGACAGCAAGTCCAGGATTTATTGTCCTGTATTTTGGTGGACAGTTAGGAGAATTCCTAGCTCCATGAACACAACTTCTAAATAAGTCTCCCCAAACATGTGATTTTGTGACTGAGGAGCATGCCTGTATTGGAAGTTAGGCTGTTTAACTCTGGGAGTACTGTGGAGGAGGCTGGATGGTGAAAGGCCTGTATTGTGGCTCTGGCACTTTGTCCAAAGTTTAAAAAGAATGAATGAAACATAAAATATCCCTCAAAGTCCTTCAATATCCAATATACTTCCCATCCTTTATCTATGCCAACACATCCAATCTCATACCTTTACTCTGTACTGCTCCAATGCCACGTTGGTGCCACTTGGCAGTTTATAGCCTCTGTACCAAGTTAGTTTTACTCATGTCAACACATGCTGCTGCACACCACTCCTTTCACTTAAGCATAATGTGCCAACTCATCTACCAACCAATATGGGAAGATCTCAGGACCCACTCAGATATGAAATAAAACAACGTTCTCTTACATTTCTAATGTCCATTGCAGACTTCATTATATCGTAAAATAAATACTCATTTATAAAAGCCGATTTACTAAATTTACAAATTGACATGTAATTTACATTAAATTTATATTGAATTATATTAAAAAATAAATTTATTCAAGTTCCTAATAGTTTATCACAATAAACATTGGAACTCATAGTCATTAACCAAATAGTCCCTTGGTAGTATAGAACGTGAACACCGCTGTAGAATGTAACATGGTATTAAAGCTTTCCATCTTGCATTCATCAAAAGCAAGAATGTATGTTGCTTGAGAAGAGGGTGTTGACTGGTTGGTACGGACTCGCCCATTGGTGGAGGCTTTGTCAGAGGTAACGAGCCAGGGAACAGGTGCCTCCAAAACTTTTGTTTCAATTCAAACAAGACAAACTGACTCTGATTGGTCAAATCATTGCTATAATGAATGGCTTTCCCTGAGCCTTTATTTGGTAAAGAAAGGAGCAATGCAAGAATGTGTTCTTTCTGTTCACAAAGGAGTGAGCCTGATATGTGAATATTTGTAGTTTCTCGCATGCGTGGGTGAGCCATATTGTAAACCTGGTTAATAACCTTGAATCACTTGTTTATGTAATTCTTTGCACAAATAGAATTATTTAGCAAGTGTTGTCCATTTGCAAAATCACATCAAATATTGGCCTCTATGTTCTGAATTTTGTAAGTGCATTGTGACTGATTTGTGTACAGGCAGTAGTCTGACTAATGCAAACAGGCAAAAGGATATGCTGTTTGATGTGATCCTCAGTCACCAGTTAGTATGGCCTATATACCTGCTATCACATCAGTACTGAATTACACTTACCACATTACTCAGTTGTGTGGTAGGCAGAATGATTTTGGCTCAACCCTTGGTCATTAATTTGCTATGGCTTTGCTGCAGTGTTAAATAACTAAACAACACCAGGTTATAGTCTAACAGGTTTAATTGGTAGCACTAGCTTTCGGAGTGCTGCTCCTTCATCAACTGGTTGTGGCCCACAGCCACTTGATGAAGGAGCAGCGCTTCGAAAGCTAGTGCTTCCAATTAAACCTGTTGGACTATAACCTGGTGTTGTGATTTTTAACTTTGTACAACCCAGCCCAACACCAGCATCTTCAAATCTTAAATAACTGACTTTACCTACTGGGATCTTCCAGCATAATCCGAGGTAAACTGAGCACTGTTCTGGACTGAAAATAGCAGCCTTAGGCCCACACTTAAGTTTGTGTGGTGTTCAGTGAGCAATCATCTGATCAGTATAGGCAATAACCCATATGAGAGTTTTGATAAACCCAATTTTACCATCAAACTGGCATAATGAGCAAATGACTCACAACGTATTCACAAAGCCACCGATAAGCCTGTGGAACTGTAAGAATTCCAGTCCACATATTTAAAGTAAAGATTTAGCTTGCCATATACCACAGTAGAGAATGCACATGCCAATTGATTTTGACCCTCTTCACATGTAATATGAATTGTTGTTCTGTTCATGATTTTATGTTTTTGCAATTCTGACCTGAATAGTACAAGAGGAAAAGCTTCAACGTCATTGATTCAAAGAGTCATAGAGATGTTCAGCACGGAAACAGACCCTTCAGTCCAACTCGTCCATGTCGACCAAATATCTGAATCTAATCTAGTCCCATTTGCCAGAACTTGGTCCACATCTCTCTAAACCCTTCCTATTCATATACCCATCCAGATGCCTTTTAAATGTAATTGCACCAGCCTCCACCATTTCCTCAGGCAACTCATTCCATATACGCACCCCTCTCTGCATGAAGAAGTTGTCCCTTAGGTCCCTTCTGTATCTTTGCCCTCTCACCCTAAGTCGATGCCTTGTAGTTCTGGACTCCCCACCCCAGGGAAATAACCTTGTCTATTTATCTTATCCAGGCCCTTCATGATTTTAAATCTCTATAAGGTCACCCCTTAGACGCCAATGTTCTGGGGAAAACAGCCCCAGCCTATTCAACCTCTCCCTGTAGCTCAAATCCTCCAACCTTGATAGCATCCTTGTAAATCTTTTCTGAACCCTTTCAAGTTTCACAACATTCTTCCCATAGGAGTGAGGCCAGAACTGCATACATTATTCCAAAAGTGAGCTAACTAGTGTCCTGTACAGCTGCAACATGACCTTCCAACTCCTATACTCAGTGCTTTGCCCAATAAGGGAAAGCGTACTAACCGCCTTCTTCACTATCCTAGCTACCTACTTTCAAGGAGTTTTGAACCTGCACTCCAAGATCTCTTTGTTCAGCAATACTCCCTAGGACTTTACCATTAAGTGTATAAGACTGCTCTGATTTGATTTTCCAAAATTCAGCACCTTGAATTTATCTGAATTAAACTCCATCTATCACTCCTCAGTCCATTGGTACATCTGATCAAGATCCCGTTGTACTCGGAGGTCACCCTGTTTGCTGTCTACTACACCTCCAATTTTGATGTAATCTGCAAACCTATGAGCTATACTTCCTATGTTCACATCCAAATCATTTATATTAATGATAAAAAACAGTGGATCCAGCACTGATACTTGTGGCACACCACTGGTCATAGGCCTCCAGTCTGAAAACAACTCTCCACCACCACCCTCTGTCTTCCACTTTTGAGCCAATTCAGTATCCAAATAGCGAGTCCTCCCTCAATTCCTTGTGCTCTAATCTTGCTAACCAGTCTACCATGAGGAATGTTGTCGAATGCTTTACTGAAGTCCATATAGATCACACCAACAGTGTCTCTCTTTTCAACAATACTCAAGTCTACAACGACGCGGAACTATCATTGAACTGTCAAACATCAGACATGCTATGTGATAGCGGATGTTGTGAAATTACTCACCCAACACTAAACCTATCATGGTAGGTCTCAGGCTAATGTCAACAGACAATGTGAAATAGCAAACAATGGTCTTTCAAATGCTCCAGACATTTTATTTTTGCCGGGCGTGCTTGACAGTTCCTTTTGACAGTTGCCTTTAACAGTTTTGAGAGTTGAATTGGAACTAAATTGCAATTCCTTCACTCCCGCTGAGTCAAAATCCTGGTGGTCACTTCCTAAAGCATTGTGAGTGTGCCTGTGCTCCATGGACTTTGATTGCTTAAGAATGCAACTCCTTATCATTTTCACAATGTCAACTAAGGAAGGCAATAAATTCTGACATATCCCACAATGCTAAATCCCATAAACAACTGACAATTTGATTTTCATGAGTCCATTGACAGTTTTGGAGAGTGTGACAGTTAATGAGTGGATGTACTTTTTGCACACATTCATGACTACTTCTAACAATTTCAAAGAGCACTTGACCAACTCCAGTTGGCACTTCACCTTTCCCAAGGAGTAGCTTCCCTCTCCCAAGGGTGGTCTAGGGCCACGTTCAAAGGAATTTCTGACCTCTTTCAAACGGGACCTTTTCTGTCCTATAAAAAAAAACCCACAAGGTTCAGACCTGCTTCTTCCAGGTCTAATCTGTTTGTATTTCAAGCAGCCAGGTCACCAAAATCACAGAGGAGTAAAGGCAGCTTTCTATGGGCTGCTTCCTCTGGGAAATGCACATGCATAAAATTTGACCAAGCCTGATGCTCACCTCACTAAAATGGTAGCTGCAGTGTTTGCCTTCAAGACAGCAGTTGTGTAAGAACTGCCTGAAGAAGAGGTAGTAAAACCAATGTAGGTTTAAACTATGGCAATAACGTATATGACCTACAGGAGTTACTGCATCAACAGCACATCCTTCAGCTTGTGATCTCAATTACTGAGAAGGACAAGGATGGCAATGCAATTAAAGTACCTTTAGTTGCAAGTACAATCTGTATTACTCAACTGGAGCATATTTCAATAACTGAAATTACTGGAGAATCTCGGCAGGTCTGGCAGCATATGTGGAGAGAAAGCAAAGTTAATTTTTCAAGTCCAGTGACACTTCAGAATTGAAAGCAGCTAGGACTTATATCACCATTCCTTCATTGTCCCTGTGTGAACATTTTGGAATCTTCTACCTAACGGCATTTGTTATGGCTTAGGGACCGTAGTGTTTGCAGGAAGCAGTCTGTTGCAGCTTCTCAGGTTGGCTAAGTATTAATAAGAAACTGTGCCATGCTTGTGTCATCCATAAACCAAGAACAAACATATTAAACATATTGAGATGGCTAACCAGAAATTCTGCATCATTTTTAATGTAGCTCTATGTATAGATTTACTCTGGAAATTTATTGAAATGTGCTGACATTGGAAAATTGTAGGTAGTCAACAACAGCTGCAGATAGGAGTTGGCCTTTCTTTGGCAAAGCATTTGATGAAGTTGATAAATTAAGCAGATTCAAGTCAGGCATAACAAACTCTGTACAAACATATTTTTATGAAAGCTTGCTTGTGCATTTTTGGTGTATCTTACCAGAGTGCTTTTCCTTCTTTGAAGAAGGCAATCATTGTTATCATTCTGAGGTTCTCCTACGCTTTGGAATTGTAATGGTTATACAATAAAACTCATTTGTTAATATTGTCACAAAGCTAGTCCTTTTTTCTCTAAAAGCTGTTCTCTAGCTCAAGTAGACTCTGTCCTTAATTTTTTTCAGAGGGGTAATAAAGCAAGCTGGGCTCTAATCAGTCTGGTTTGGTACAGAGCTGAAAAGGATTTGGAGAGGCCTTTTGTTTATACGTAAACAGATGAGACATCAGGTCAAAGTGGTTATGTTTTAGAAGTGACCTGTATAATGATAGGAGAGTGGTCAGCTCTCTAGCTGAGCAGTTTAGTTCAGTCTTGAACTGGTGAGGACTTCAACAGGGAGCTGTGTGGAATCTATCTCACTCTCTTTTAGTCTGCCCTTTAACTTCAACATGTAAGCATGTATTCCATTTATACTGGGTTTTGAAGGGACTATTGTGCATATTCAGAACAGCATAATTAAGTCTGGTTTGGATAGACTGAGTTCAGTAGGGTTTTTTTACTCTATTCTTTATGTTTCATTGTGTAATTTTGTGTTTTTTTTTTGTCTCTTTTAAAACCTAGTAGTCAACCTAGCTAATTTAATCTGGGTAATTTTCACTGTACACTTACAGAAACAAATTGCAAAGTTATGGTCTGAGCCGCCTGCTTAAGAATGTTTTGAGTGGTTTGGTTTAGTCCATAACAGCATGTAACTTAACATGGTGTGAGACATGCATGTGCATCAGGCAACACATTTCAAAAGGAAGGTTTTCATTGGAGGGGGGTAGCTTTTCATGTAAAGTCAATGAAAGAGCACTTTCAAGCGAAGCCTAAAGGAGTAAGAGCACCCCTGGTGCCACCCAACACTGACCCTGGAAATTCAAGGACTTTAACAAAGTCACTATGAGATGCAGTAGTAAAGCCCTGAAAGCTAAGGTTATCTGTTTTGACTTTGGTTATCTTATGGGCCATTAACGTTCTGCTGAACAGTCATGAATGAAGTGGTGGCATTAACACTATTGCTCTGACTGCATCTTCCCACTGTTTCATCATCATTCTTGTTAGGGTTCTTTACCAAACAGGATCACTTGTTTTGCTTGACTGCCTTAAACAACAGTTCCATTAGAGGATTCTGCTGTTTGCTGTTCTCCTGCATTTGCTTTCCATCACAGCTTAGTTCTGTAATAAGAATTTGTATTCACATGTCTTACTCCTGAAGACCTTAAATTCGATACTAGCATATTAAGCCTTGCTTCCAATTGTAATGCAAATTTAATAAACTAACCACTGAAACAAGAATGAGCTCCGTTTACTTCATATCAGGCTGTGTATTAATTGCACTTTCTTCCCATTCAAAATTTTAAAACTTAAATTCAAATTTGTAACCTGCTTTGTGTGTGCATATGTGCGTGTGAGAGAGAGAGTGTTAGAGAGAGTGGGGAATAGAACTTATTCTCTGGATTATTATTCGTAGCTTCTGATTTATTATGTCAGAACACATTACATTATTGCATTCCTTGAATAAATTCCCTGTCCGTGAATAGGAGCAAGGAACTACAGCATATCACACAATATAACAATAATCCTCTACAGCATTCAGGATCTGTTTCAAACTGGGCGTCACTGAAGTAGTTAGATTCCTGAAAATGAAAGCCAGAAATTGAACTCAAGTTAACAGCTTGGAAGCCAGCTATGTTCATTACTCTACAATCATCATTTAGAGATTTGGAAATAAAATATTGGTACCAGTAGAGCTGCCTTATGATTGTCATAAAAATCCAACTGACTCACTAACGTCATTTGGGAAAACAAGCTGCATTCCTTACTGTTTATATGCTTTGTCAAGTCCTAAACTAATGCAATTGTTTCTTAACTGTCCTCCTGCAGCATTGTCAGGGAAGGAGGGTGGTGGGGAGAACAAAGTTTTTGGTATCCTTAAAACATGTTTGACTTCTAACCAAGGTTTTAACTGAAGATAAGCCTTTAAATGTCTGAGAAAATGGTTCTGTTTCAGACACTGTGGTTTGCTGGAAGTTCAGCAGCTATCTTTGCAGTGTCAGTTCAACAGATTAAAGGTTTAAAGGGGTAGAAGGGGTACCTTCCTGATCAAACTGGCTTGCAGAACAAAAACCCTGATCCATTTCATTACATTTGCTTCACTTTTGATGACTCTACTGTGTGTTTCTCAGACTTGCCTTCTCTGTAATAGAGATAATGCAATAAATTTGAATTTGGCTTCGGATTTCATTTTAATAGCCTTTAATAATGCTTTTCTCTTGAAATATTGTCTAGCAGGGAGTTGGCAGTGAGATAATCTCCAAAGTCATTTTAAATCTGATTGATCAGCAGTGAAACACATTTTTATCTATTGCAAATGATAGGCTCCAGAGCACGGTTCTTGTGTTCGGGAAATACAGATAACCAGTTTCCGTAGTAACAGCCTGCAGCAGCTCAAGGTACTGACAATATATGTTGGAATGTTATTAAATGAATCTGAATAATTCTTGTTATGTCTAATGTTTTCAGTTCTTAAAGGTGTCAGTACATAGCCTAGATGATTCTCTATGTGTGACCACCAATTTGTGACAATACAGCAGGAGACAGAATAATGATCCGTAGGATCTCTGCCCACTTCAGTGCATTTCCAATTTCCATTCCTGTTGCCTGCAGATGTCCCTGAATGTTTTTGCTTGGGCATAAGGTGATCATGAAGTTATATTATACTTCTCATTTTTACCATTTCTACTCATTTCTTTTATTTTCATGCCAGTAAAATATAGGCGTCGAGGATTATGAGGTATTACTGAGGAGATGTTGGAGAATTGAAAAAGTCTACATTCAAGATTAACAAGTAAAACTACTCCTTTTTTTTTTACAATTGTTACATCATCAAGCTTAGAGAATTCCAGGCAAACTTGCCTCTGGAAGTTCATGCAAACAACAGCCAAGGACATGTCCATGCTCACTACTTTAGTTACTTCTTCAGAAACTTCATTCTGATTCAGTAAGAAGTATCTATCCTTCAGAAATCTCTGCTAGCTCTCTCCTTGACAATTTTCATGGTATTTCTGTCCTTGATTCAATTTAATTTGATTTATTTTTGTCACATGTAGGAGGTATAGTGAAAAGTATTATATTGCATGCTAACCAGACAAATCATAACTTACATAAATACATCACAGTAATATAATAGAATGCATAATATAGTGTTACAATTACAGAGAAGGTGCAGAGAAAGATCAGCTCTAATATATGATAAGTCCATTCATAAGTCTGATAACAGTGGGGAAGAAACTGCTCTGAAAATTGTTGGTACATGTTTTCAAACTTTCATTTCTTCTCCTGATGGGAGAGGGTGGAAGAGAGTGTAACTGGGGTGGGAGGGGTCTTTGATTATGTTGGCTGCTTTCCTGTGGCAGTGGGAAGTGTAGACAGAGTCAATGGATAGCTGGATTTTGTGATGGACTGGAATACGTTAACAACTTTCTGTAATTTCTTTCAGTTTTGAGCACAGCAGTTGCTACCCCAAGCTGTGATGTATCCAGATAGATGTTTTCAATGGTGCATCTATAAAAATTGATAAGAGGCATGTTGGATTTACATTGTGGACTTTATCCTTATATGTAGACTTCAGTAATTTCCTGACAATAGATTTGAGGCAAACTTGCATATAATGTATTGCTCTTAGTCTCACAATTTTCTTACGTAGTAAAGTGCTGTGTGCAATTTTCCAATCTCAAGGAATGGTTGCCAAATAAAGAAAGATTTGCAGGTCACCAAAATCCAACCTTCAGATGTTTTTACGTATTTTCCTTTAAAACTCAATTTGTAGATAGTTTTGGTAAGAGTTGAGATGCTGAGAAGTCGTGATCATTAGAACCTATTTCCTGCCTTCTTGAACTCCTGCAGTCCATTTGTTGTAGGTGAACCCAGATTGCTGTCGGGGGTGGGGGCGGGGTGGGCGGGGGGGGGGGGGGAGGTATTTCCAGGATTTTGACCTAGCAATACTGAAGGAACAGTGATATTTTTCCAAGTCAGGATGGTGACTGGCTTGAACTGGAACTGCAGGTGATGGTGTTCCCATATTTCTACTGTCTGTGTCCTCTTAGATGGTAGTGGTGTTGGATTTGGGAGATGCTGTCTAAGGGATTTTGGTGAATTTCTGCAGTGCACCTTGTAATTGGTCCACATTGCTGCTAATGAGTGTCAGTGGTTGAGGAAACAAATGTCTGAGAATGTGATGTTACTTCAGTGAGCTACTTTATCCTGGATGGTGTAAGCAGCGTAGTTGGAGCTGCACTCATCCAAGCAAGCTGGCTGCATGCCATCACAATCCTGACTAGTAGATAGGCAGGCTTTGGGGACTCAGGTAAACACACTGCAGGATTCCAAGCTTCTGACCTGCTCTTGTGGCCAGTATTTATGTGGTTAGTCCAGTTCAGTTGCTGGTCAATGATAACCCACAGGATCCTGATAGTGGGTTATTCAGCAATGATAATTCCATTTAATGTCAGAGTAGGTGATTCCATTCTGTCTTATTGCAAATGGTAATTGTCTGGCACTTCTGTAGCACAAATGTTACATGTTACATGTTATCCAAGCCTGGATGTTTTCCCTTAAAAATGTTTTAGCTGACCTTTCTTAGTTTATCCAGATTAGTCCACATGACTATTAGTTTTGTCCCAGATTTTTGTTTTTAGAAGTTTCTCCATTAAACTGACTGGGCTTACCTTGCACCTTTTTTTTGAACAAGTGTGTAATCTCTGCAATTTTCCAGTACCTTGGCATCACTCCTGAGTCCAGGGAAGACTGAAAAAGTATGGTCAGTGCCTCGGCAATTTACCACCTCAGTTCCTTCAACAGCCTTAGATCTATCTCATCCAACCCCAGCCCTTTCCTTAAGTAAACACAACCTCCGCCTTTTCAGTGCTTCTGGTGTGAAAATTAACTCTGCTTTTAAAATGTTTTGGGCACCATCTTCTTCAATAAAGATAAATGCAAATTATTCCCTTATCACCTTAGTTCTGCTCCTTGTCCCCACATGTAAATCCTCTGTTTGATTTATCATCAGTCCCACTTGTCCAATGTTTATTCATTTAAATGTCTTAATAATATTACAATTCAATTTCATGTCAGCTGTCAGTCTTTTTGATTTCTCTCTATTTTCTTTCTTATTTCCTTTTTCACCACCCCTCTGAAAATTCTAAATTCAACTTGATTCTCAATTGTATTTTCTGACTGACATCTGTCAAAAGCATACGTTTCCTTCTTTATTGCTATCTTTTTTGTCAACCAGGATATTTGGCAATGTTTGTCCTACGGTTCAAGGGAATATCCATTGTCTGTGACTGAACCACCTCTTCACTGAAGCTAGTCCATTGTTCAACTATTGCTTTTCCTGCCAACCTTTCTCTTCACTTTATTCAGTGCAGAGCTGACTTTACCTCATCAAAGTTGATTTTCCCTGCATTCATTTTTTTTTCTGGATTGTTCTTTGTCCTTTTCTAAAGTCAGCCTAAGCCTCATGGTACGGTGATCACTGTCCTCATAATGTTCTTGTATAACACTTGATATGCTGGGCCCACCTTAATCCAAATAATCTTCAGTCCAGCAATGCTTCTTTTATTCATTGAACTGAAAATTCAATTCTGTAAGCATCTTCCTGAAAACAATATTGGAGCACTTGTTCTCCCTGCCCTTTACAGTACTACTATCCCAGTCAATATTTGGATAATTAAAATCCTGTACTATAATTACATTATAAGTTTGTTATCCCTTAATTTCCATCCTCTATATTTTCCCTTCTAGTCAGTGGCCTATGGTGTACACCAGAGTAGACAGGCAGGAGGCTGGAAGAACACAGCAAACCAGGCAGCATCAAGAGGTGGAGAAGTTAACATTTCAGGTGTAACTCTTCTTCAGGACTAGTGGTGGGTGTAAGCGGAGTTGCAGATAAAAGTGGTGGTAGGGTGGTAAAGTGAGGATAGGTGAAGACAGGTAGAGGGTACGACCAGGTTGGTAAATGGGAGGAACAAATCTAGTTGGTGGCTGGGAGGAGTGGAAGGAAGGGGGAGGGGCTGGAAGGGAGTCAGGGAATGGGAAGGGAGGTTATTGAAATTGGAGAACTCAATGTTGAGTCCTCCGGGCTATAGGCTGCCCAGGCGGAAGATGAGGTGTTGTTCCTCCAATTTACAGTTTGGTTTGTTGTGGCAATGGAGGACGCCAAGGGCCATCATGTCGGAAAGGGAATGGGAAGGGCAATTAAAGTGGGAGGTGACTGAGAGGTCCAGTTGGCCCCTGTGGGCCCAGCTGCGATACTTAGTGAACCGTTCCCTAAGTAATGTAATTGCATCATTTTGCTTCTTAGCTCTAGCCAAAATTATTCTGTGCTACTAACGAGAGGCTTCTGTGCTTCTGACACAACTCTAGCCTGAGGCCCAGCATCATAGCTGGATCCTAGACCACAGAAAAGTGATGGCAGCAGAAGGGTCATGGTGGGTGGGGGTGTGTGTGGTGAGGGGGTGTGCAGAAGCAAGAGCAGATGGTGGCTGTCGGTGGGCCCTTTCCGATCCAGATGTTGAGTTCTCAAATAGACAGAGAGTGCTTTTGAACAAGGAAAATACCACCCTTTCCATCCCCTAGGAACTTGCAAGCATCCTTACAGAGCTTTGCTTGTTGTGCTACGAGCATGGTGAATTCCTCTGCTCATTCCTGGGGTGATTACATTTTCAAAGGAGTGAGGCCTTTAAGTGGACACTGATTGCCTACTGTAAGGCCTCAATTGGCTGCAAAGTGGGAAGCCTTTCACTGTTCTTTCTGATAGGAACTTAATCAGGGTAGAGGTGGGAGGCTGACAGAGTATTCCAATGGACACCCTCAGTTATTTAAATTTTTATCCACACCTAAACTCGTAAACAGGGAATGGCATTGAATTCCACCCCGAGAATTATTTACATTCAGCAATTTGTTTGATAACTGAAGGACAATAAACGCATCACAAGCTGAAAGCTACTGGCAAAGAAATTGCAGGGCACAGATACAGAAGAACCTCGATTATCCAGCATTCAGATATCTGAATATCGGATTATCCGGCAAGATCGCAATGTCCCGATGCTCGGCTCAGCTATATTATCTTACGTTCGATTATCCGGAATTCGATTAACCGAAAGAAATGCTCCCTGCTTGTGCCCTTTGGATACTTGAGGCTCCTCTGTATATTTAAAATGGGGATTGAAGACCCACGATTGGCTCATGAAATTGGTCGTTTTGGAAGAAGTGGAGAACATAGTGCCCCAAGCGTGAGCATGCAGTCAAATACTTTAATTACAATGTGCATTAGTGTAGGTCAGATGCACTCTTGTCAAATGACTATTAATGTACCTTGTCTAATTAATTTCACATGGACTTTTGACTAAACTAATATGTTCAACTGACAGCTTGTGAAGAATTATAATCTAACACTGATATTAATGAAAGTCAGAAATTCAACAAGTACTTTATTGATCACAGTTTGATTTCTAAGCCTTGCAGTTTAATTTTTCCAGACACAATTTGAAATTTGCTTGTTTCCCTCATTTATTTTACTGCATCTTTATCCACGAATGTTGTTGTACTCCTGTATCAGACTGGAGTGACAGTAGTATCCAATACAGACATCATCAGTCCTGCTTTGAAGGCAGATAGTAAGAGAATAGCGAACGTGGGCGGCACAGTGGCACAGTGGTTAGCACTGCTGCCTCACAGCACCAGAGACCCGGGTTCACTTCCAGCCTCAGGCAACTGACTGTGTGGAGTTTGCACATTCTCCCCGTGTCTGTGTGGGTTTCCTCCGGGTGCTCCGGTTTTCTCCCATAGTCCAAAGATGTGCGGGTCAGGTGAATTGGCCATGCTAAATTGCCTGTAGTGTTAGGTAAGGAGTCCCTGTAGGGGTTTGGGTGGTTTGCACTTTGGTGGGTCGGTGTGGACTTGTTGGGCCGAAGGGCCTGTTTCCACACTGTAAGTAATCTAATGATTTGCAGGATGTGGAACAGGAGGATTTATTTGTGAGTGTCAAAAATAATATTGAAGAATGAGGTGCAGGATTTAACAATAAACTAGATGGTCAGGAGTGGGACTAGGGTAGAAGCATTCCTCCTCTGGGATACAGAAGTACTTGCATTGTCTGGAACGTGGTCTAAGTGAATCAGTTTAGCATTTAACATGGGAACTTCTGATTCTTTTCACTTGTTTCTGAATAAACCGTATTGCAAAAGATGATGGCGTGATACAGACTTGAACATGGCGTTCAACACTAAGTAGGAAAAATGCAGATAGTATTCTGCAATAAATCTTGCAGGAGAAGAGTGTTATTCATCTTAAAGTCAAGAACAATGAAATATTTTTACATTTAGCTGCATTGTTGACATCTACACTGCCATTAAGGAAGCAATAGCACAGGATTTCTAGAGAAGTAGCTTTACACATGATGCAATTAACAGTGAACTTCAGTGGTAAAACACTTCGGCATTTTATTTGTTTTATTTGTACTTCAGCATGCCCTATTATTATGAGCCCAGCTGATGTTATTATCATATGATTCTGATTCTGGCAGAAACCTGGTTGATGGATCATATCTTAATTTGATTTGATTTTAACAAAGTGATCTCTCATTAAAACATAATGACACAAATTTATAGATTCTGCTTTAATAGTGGAGTCACAGGTAGACAAGATGGTGAAGAAGGCATTTGGTACGCTTTTCTTCATTGGTCAGTGCATTGAGTCTAGGAGTTGGGATGTCATTTCGTGGCTATACTGGACATTCGTTAGGCCACTTTTAGAAAATTGTGTAAAATTCTGATCTCCCTCCCTATAGGAAGGATGTTGTTAAACTTGAAAGGGTTCAGAAAAGATTTACAAGGATGTTGCCAGGTTTGAAAGGTTTGAGCTGTAGGTAGGGACTGAACAGGCTGGGGCATTTTCTTCAGGAGTGTTGGAGGCCAGGGGGTGAACTTATAGAGGTTTATAAAATCATGAGGGGCATGGGTAGGGTAAATAGTCAATGTGTTTTTTTTCCCAGGGCAGGACAGTCCAAAACAAGAGGGATGTTTTAAGGGGGGGCTGAGGGGCAGCTTTTTCATGCAGAGGGTGTTGCGTGTATGGAACTAGCTGCCAGAGGAAGTGGTAGAAGTGGGTACATCCATAACATTTAAAACGCATTTGGACAGGGACATGAATAGGAAGAGTTTATGGACCAGCTGGGACTAGATCAGTTTAGGATATCTGGTTGGCCTGGATGAATTGGACTGCAAGCCAGGAAATTATATATGAAAGAGTTTTACTGGCTGTATACCTGTATGACTATGACTTTCTACAAGAGAACTGAAGGTTTTTATTAAAATATAGGAAGATAAAATAGAATTACCCATCTACTTATTAGAAAAGATTTCTAAGTACATAGTAAAAGTATAAGCTCAGTTATTCCAAAACACTACTGCATAAATTGAAATGAAATGAGACAGTTTTGCTATAGCCCCAAATACATCCCTTCACAGCACCAAAGATACCACTCAGAATATTTACACTGGAGCCACTATTTTTAACATCTTGGAAGGCTTAAGTCAGTTGTAACTACAACTTTCATACCACAATTGTGGATAGTTTCTTCCTGAAGATGTTATACACCTGAACAATAATGTAGGTAGCTTTAAGTAACCTCTTCACAGTTTTATCCCAATACTTCTGTCCAGAGACTAGCATTAACTCTTCGCTCTCAGATACTTTAGTTCACTGTACATCCTTCCCTTCTCAGGAGAACTGATCTACACAGCCATGCGATTCCAAGCATTTCATTGGACAGTCAAAAACTCAAAGTAAAACTGAAACCCAAAGCCTTCTTCTCTAGGCTATGGGTCTTTCTGTTTGGCTTTAAAAGAGTTATAGATGTTTCTACAAATTTTGATGCCCAATTAGTTTACCTTACTGCATCACAAAATAATCTAAGATAAACAAAATAAAAATCCATTAGTGGTGCACAAAAACCCATTCATTTTAAATCCAGATCTTAACAAAGCTTTTGAAGGAAATCAACATAATTACAGAAGTACTTGCAAGTTGATTATTAAATTTAGACACACAGAGTACTCACAGGTTACTAACTCAAAACCTGGAAACCCAAACTTAGAATAAATTATATTAAGTACATATGAGATATGTTCCCACAGTTGACATCACATTGTTCAGGGACAGTGAGGTATTGACATTTGAAAAGTTAAAGAGGTTGGCTGAATGCAGAGATTCTTAGGGATAAAATACAAGAGAAAAGCTAGCACCCATTCATCCTCTCTATTATAGCGATATTTTGAGGATTTTTGGCAGGAGAACAAAGTAATTTTGTGAGCAACATTTTAATTGTGTACTTGAGGATACATAATACAAGGTTAATTGGAGCAGCAAAGTTTACTGTGAACAATCATATTAGGATATCAGTGGGAAAGACATTTACTATAGCATAATACTTTTTCTGATAACTCTAATGCCAGAAGTAATGGCTTACTTTCTACTTGAATTTCCGAAAACCAGGAAAAGTTCTCAGTAATGAATAAAATTATATGTGAAGTTCAACTGGCAAGAGAAATGGTGCGTGAAGTTCCACTCGTGGTAGTTGTGCAGACATGATTTATTAAAACGTGACTAGCATTAGAGGTGGCTGTTGAAATTTCAAGGATAGAGCACTTGGTGAACTACAGTCAACAAGCTACAATGATTAGTGATGCAGAAGGCAGCTAACAAAGACCCTCTGTCCCACAATATACTGTATAGTGGGACGGGCCAGATGAACCATTTGTAGAATTGTGGTTCACACTGCTCCACTTTACTGACCTTTTAGTTAGAATGGGAGGAAACCTTGCCAAAACATGAAAGCTTCCATGTTCATTTGACAGGCAGCTGAGTTCTCGATCTAACATTGCAATCTTGTGCAGTGACATGCCTGTAATACACCGACTGCAGTCAACCAAGGACAGCATGTTATTACTCAATTTCAAATAGTTATGAGAATTTGTATTCTGCATTTGCCCATATCTTATGATTTCTTTGAAATGAGTGCAAAAGCAAATATTTTGTTTCCAATCACCATAACTCCAGTAAGTCAGATATAAAGCTGAGCCCATGTCGTAGTTGATCAGTCTTTATTGCTAATGAAGAGCAATTTTGCAGAGCTATTTTGCAGCAACGCTTTACTTATTCAAGAGTCGTTAATCTCGTAAACTAGATTACAATCTACATCAATGACATGGATGAGGACACCAAACGTAATATATCCAAATCTTCTGACACTACAGAACTAGAACTAGATGAGAAAATGATCTGCGAGGTGGATGCAAAAACACTGTAAAGATGCACAGGCGAATTCATTAAGTGGGGAAGTAGGTGTCAGATGGATTATTATGGATGAAAATGTGCTACTATTCACTTTGATAGAAATAATGAAAAAGTATTTATTTTGAAAGGTCAGAGGCTAGGAAGTGCTGATATTTAAAGGCATTTGTTGTCCTTGTGTACAAATCACAGAAAGGAGAAAGTGAGGACTGCAGATGCTGGAGATAAGAGCTGAAAAATGTGTTGCTGGAAAAGCGCAGCAGGTCAGGCAGCATCAAAGGAGCAGGAGAATCGACGTTTTGGGCATAAGCCCTTCTTCAGGAGGAAGAAGGGCTTATGCCCAAAACGTCGATTCTCCTGCCCCTTTGATGCTGCCTGACCTGCTGCACTTTTCCAGCAACACATTTTTCAGCTACAAATCATAGAAAGTCAACATACAGGTATATAAAGCAATTAACAAGGTACAATGTATGCTATCTGTCATTGCAAAAGAATTGAATTATAAGAAGTTGGAAGCTTGGTTGTGTTTAAATCGGCTGCTCAATTGAGGAGCTGTCAACCTGAAATATCAGGAAGAATTTTACATGTCGGAAATGACAGTTGATAGCCAGCTGACAGTTTGAATAAAAACTCCCCACAAACCATGACCATGGTAAAGTTGTTGTGGGTGGGACTTCCATTTCTCAATGGAGCTGACATCCAGTCTGATTGACTCATCGATCCAGCAGTCCAAGCCGTACCAAGATCTTGGTAGTGTGCTGCTGGAACTGCAACCAATCCATAGAAGAATGTGCAGAGTAAGGCATATCTGAAGTATTGATCAAAGAGTACTTGACCAGTTTAGGGAAGGGGGAAGAAAATTGGTGAATGAGTTTTGGAAATCAGGCAGTAAAAGGCAGAGGGTGTACTTTCTTTAGAGAGTTGCCCCCAGTGCATTAAGGTGACCCATCCCTCCTCAGAGAAGATACCTCCCATGCCTCTCTCTTCCTAGCCCACAGAGTGCCCACTTCCATTCAATTCTTACGCCAACCATTTTATGGAGCAAATAAGTCAATTGGCTTACTAACAAAATAAATTGACACCAAATCATTTTTAAAAAATGTATTCATGGGGTAGGCGTATCATTGGATCAGCCAGCATTTATTGCACATCCTTAATTGCCCTCAAAAAGGTGGTGGTGAAAAGCCTCTTGAAAACCTACACTCCATTTGCTGTAATTATACCCATAATGGTTTCAGGGAGTGAATTCCTGGATCTTGACCAAGCAACACTGAAGGAACGACGATATATTTCCAAAGTTAGAAATCACACAACAGTTTTAATTGGAAGCACTAGCTTTCAGAGCACCATTCCAAAAGCTAGTGTTTCCAATTAAACTTGTTGGACTATAACCTGGTGTTGTGTGATTTTTAATTTTGCACACCCCAGTCCAACACCGGCATCTCCAAATCATGATATATTTCCAAGTCAGGATGGTGAGTGCCTTGGAGGACAACTTGAAGATGATGTTGTTCCCATGTACCTACTGGCCTTATCCTTCTAGGTAGTAGTGATCCTGGGTTTATAAATGTGGTCTGGAGTAGAGTGGTGCTGGAAAAGCACAGCAGTTCAGGCAGCATCAGAGGAGCAGGAAAATTGACATTTCGGATAAAAACCCTTCATCAGGAATCCTGTATTCCTGATGAAGGGCTTTTGCCTGAAACGTTGATTTTCCTGCTCCTCGGATGCTGCCCGAATTGCTGTGCTTTTCCAGCACCACTCTACTCCAGAATCTGGTTTCCAGCATCTGCAGTCATTGTTTTTACTGTAATAAATGTGTTACAGAAACCCTGGTGAATTTCAGCTATGCATGTTGCTGATGATGCATACTACTACTCCTGAGCATCAATATTGGAGGGAATAGATGTTTGTAGGTATGGTCTCAATCAAGTAAGCTGCTTTGTCCCGGATAGTGCTAAGCTTCTTGGGTGTTCTTGAAGATGCACTCATCCAGGCATGTGGGAAGTATTCTATCATACCCCTTACTTGTGCCTTGTAAATGTTGGACAGGACCTGGGGTCAAGAAGTGAATTACTGTCTTCAGAACTCCTAGCCTCTGACCTGCCTTTGTTGCTAGGGTATTTATTTGGTTCATCCAATTCAGTTTCTGTTCTGTGGTAATGTCCAGGATGTTAATGGTGAGGTATTCAATGGTAATGCCATTGAATGTCAAGGGGTGGTGGTTAGATAACCTCTTCTTGGATAGTCATTGCCTCCTACATGTGTAGCACAAATAATACTTGTCACTTAACAAGCCAAACCTGGATGTTATCCAGGTTTTACTGCTTTTAGACACAGACTGCTTTAGTATCTGAGGAATTGTAAATGATGCTGAGCATTGTGCAGTAATTAGCCAACATCTCGGATTTCTGACTATATGATGAAGAGAAGGTCATTGATGAGGGAGCTGAAGATAGTTGGGCATATGCCTCTACTGTGAAGAACTCCTGCGGAGATGTCCTGGAGCTGAGAGAACTAACTTCTAACAAGCATAGCCATATTCCTTTGTGTCAGAGTTGACTCTAACTCCAGTTTAGCTGGGGCTTCTTGGTCAAATGTGTCTGTAATGTGGTCAGGAACTGTGATAAAAACAAAAGCAGAAATTGCTGGAAAAGCTCACCAGGTCTGGCAGCAGCTGTGAAGAAAAATCAAAGTTAATGTTTTGGTCCAGCGACTCTTCCTCAGAACTGATGGTAGCAGAAGATAGGGAGGGGGGGTGGAGGTCAGGAGTAAACATTAGTTAGGGATAGAGTCCAAAGGGAGAGAAAAACTGTTGGATAGACAAAGGAACTGATAATAATCTGAGGGCGAATAGAACATAGAACAGTACAGCACAGTACAGGCTCTTCGGTCCTCAATCTTGTGCTGATCTTTTATCCTGCTTTAAGATCAGATTAACCTAATACCCTACATTCTACTATCATCCATATGCCTATCCAAGAGTGGCTTAAATGTCCCTAATGTATCTGACTCTACTACCACTGCTGGCAGTACCTTTCATGCACTCATCACTCTCTGTAAAGAACCTACCTCTGACATCTCCCCTAAACCTTCCTCCAATCACCTTAAAATTATGCCCCCTCATGATAGACATTTCTGTCCTGGGAAAAAGTCTCTGGGTATCCATTCTATCTATGCGTCTCATCATCTTGTACATCTCTCATCTTTCTTCACTCCAATGAGAAAAGCCTTAATTCTTTCAATGTCTCTTCATAAAATGTAACCTCCAGTCCAGGCAACATCCTGATAAATCTCCTCTACATCCTCTTTAAAGCTTCCACATCCTTCCTATAATGAGGTGACCAGGATAGCTGTTAATGGAGACTGCTAGTGGCTAACAATACATAGTGTGTAATGGCTGACTATGTGATACCAAGGCCTGGTGTGTGAGAAAGAGGGCTGGGACATGGGGGAGTTCATCCCTAATATTATTGAACTTGATAATAAGTCCAGAGGGCTGTAGGGTCCCCAAGTAGAAAGTGAGGTGCTGTTCTTCCAGCCTGCGCTGAGCTTCATTGGGGCACTGTAGCAAGCCTGAGACAGAGGTGTTGGCCAGGGAACATAGTGGTGTGTTGGAGTGGCAGGCAATGGGAGTGGCAGGGTTTTTTTGCTGGCAGAATGTAAATGTGAGCAGTGAATGGGAGTAGACTAGATTGTGAGAAATGCAGGTAAAACATTGCTTCACTAAGAAGGTATGTTTGGACTCTTGGATACTGAGGAGGAAGAAGGAAAATGGGCAGGTGTTATACCTTCAGTGGTTGCAAGGGAAGGTGCCATGGAGGGATGGTGGAGGGAGATGAGGGGGGGTGGTGGTGTTGGGAGTGAAGGATGAGTGGACTAGTATATCCCAGAGGGAATGGTCCTTGCAGAAGGTGGACAAGGGAGGGAAGGGGAATATGTGTCTGGTGGTGGTATCTCACTGGAGGTGGTGAAAATGGCAGCTGATATCTTATGGATGTGGATGCTGGTGGGATGGTAGGTAAGGAAAAGGGGAGCGCTATCGCTGTTGCAGGAGGGAAGAGACGGGGGTGAGGGCAGAAGTGCAGGAGATGGGTTTGAGCCAGTTGAGGGCCCTGTCAAATTTCCAGTGTCATTTTTGACAGAGCCCTCAACCAGATCTGACACACCTTCCACACTTGCACCCTCATCCCCTTGTCCCTCCAACAACAGCGATCAGGTTTCTCTTGTCCTTGTACAGCTGGCAACTAAATATAATTCCACTGGTGTATATCCCAGAACGCCATGGCTGTGGTAGTTATATCCATCAATGGTGAATGCAAGCCAGTGTGACAGCTGCGCTATCAAGGCACGGTGTGTACAGTATGACGTGAGCAACATAGATTTGCTTGTGTTAACTCATTGGAACCCACATTAAACCAATCAAAATTGAAATGAAGGGCTTATAACCGAAATGTCGATTCTCCTGCTCCTCGGATGATGCCTAACCTGTTGTGCTTTTCCAGTACCACGCTCTCGCCTGTAGATAAGATTAGTCAAGTTTTGGTAAACTTCAGCCCTTTAACTCTGTTTCTGTTGGACTGACTAAATTTTTTGAGGACCTGTATTTTTTCCCGTTTTACAGGATTGTCGGAGAGAAGTTATTTCAACAGAGTTGCTGAAGGAAATGCAGTTAGAGAATTGAGACTAGTATGTTGGAGCACAACATGCATGTCCTTCAAATAAAACTTAAAGCACAGGGTCACTGAAGTTCGCCTTACATTAATCAAGATAAAACAATTTGTAGTGTTGAGGATACATTGGAACATATGACAAGGTTGCATGACTAATTGTATTATTGAGACTAATCTCTCCATGTTTTGCAAACTACTTTATAATAACAATATTACATCTCTATAATGGAGGCTATGAGAGACACAATTATGTTAAATTTAGTCTTCTCATTAGAAAGAAACCATTTTAACAGAATGTAGCTTGTCAAAAACAATTTACAGGGATGATTTTTTTTTGTTGTTCCTTTGATGCATTGATGCAAACCACTTCAGTTTTCAATAAAAGTTGATCATTACTCTTAATCGTGTACCATAGGTTATACAGTTCAGTCCTGGCAATTCAGATTTACTTAAATTGATTTAACTGATAATTTAAGTCTCATGTGTGGTTGTTGATGCAGCATTTTAACTCATTAATAACTGAATAATTCACTTCTACATCTAAAACAACACTGAATACAAAGTACTTATCGAACTATTGATTATACTTCAAAATACAACTTCTTTTCCACAAACAAACATGACTAATATTACAGTTTACTCTCTCAATTTCTTGTGAGTTTTCTACACTTCTGTGTGTACATGTAAATATACGTGCACATTCACAGTATAGATGATTGGCGATATGCGTAAAGAGTAAAAAGTGAGGTCTGCAGATGCTGGAGATCAGAGCTGAAAATGTGTTGCTGGTTAAGGGCTCTTCACCTTCCTGATGAAAGCTCTGGCCCAAAACGTCGAATTTCCTGTTCCTTGGATGCTGCCTAACCTGCTGTGCTTTAACCAGCAACACATTTTCAGATATGCATAAAGAGTAAGCTTAAGTCAAGCTAAATTGTTATGGTCAGTGGCTGTAGGTAATATTCTGTCACAGAGCTGCACGCGTAGGATTGAATTGTTTTCAATAATAAATAATTCTGACTTGATTATGCAAGTGAAGAATTCAATTATATCCCATCCAGTTCTGGTTAGTTGTTCAACAGCTCCTAAAGGGAGGAATTCATATGGCTCAGTCAAAAGTAAGGTTGATGGTTTTATTCATGTTTTATGGCTTAAAACAATGAAACCTTAGGCTGACTTTGAGACTCAAAGTCACAGCTATGTTTGAAAATAGTAACAGATAGTAGACAATAGCCTAAATTTGTTCAGTTATTTTCAGCTTTAATTTGTTTTCGGTCCTAACAGTTTTTGTGGAGTCAGACGTGGTTCCTGTATTTAAAGGATAATGAAACATTTCCAAAATTCATAGATGTAGCATATCGAGTAATAATTAATTACTAGGAGTCAAAACGATGTACTCTAGTGAAATGCATTAATTGTTCCCTGGTGACATTTTATCTTGATAAGATTTGTGGCATTGAAAGCTGAGGGGCAAGCTGTTATAATGGTGATGATTCCATAAAATGATTGGCTTGTGAAAGAATGAACAAGGAGACGCTAGTAAATAATTTTGTGACAGTGACCATGACTTTTAAAGAAATCAATCAGGATTTAGGAATCAACTATCTACCCGATCCAATCTTGACCATGAATTGGTTATGCACTGTTCAGGCATTACTGAACCAGTTAGAATTGAGGAAATGTCTGATCAGGGACTAGAAAATTTTAGTTTTTTTTCATAGAAACATTGAAAAAAGAAGCATGATTAGGCCATTCAGGCCTCCAAGCCTGCTCTATAATTTAATATGATCTTGGCTGATCATCCAAATCATTACTCTGGTCCCACTTTTCCCTCATCCCCTTTGGAGATACCAAAGACCAAAACTGCACAAAAGGGACATTTCAAAATCAAGCTACCATTATAACTGACTTGTGTCTTACAACTGAAGTTAAAGTGCACTCCCAAGGGCAACTTGAGTCATCGGGGGAAATAAATGCTGACTAGCCAGCGATGCCCATGTGCCACAAATGATTACAATTCTCCAAAGTATCATACATAACTGTTGACTCCCTCCTGTGCCTTTCAGAACATCTAACAATATGGCAATCAGTCAATTAACGCCAACTGGACAGGTTGCTGGTCAACAGTATTAGTGTAAGGTGGGCTGCTTGCTTAATGGCTCATTTGGAGCAAGATGTTGGGCTCTGAACTGGAAGGGGGTCATGGCCACTCGTTTTAAGGATCTCTGGAACTGCATCAGGTGCAGCAGAGATCTTTTTTTCCTGAAGTTAGAAGATTTTGTTGCTGAATATAATTATTTGGAAGTATTGAAAGAATGAATGACATTTCTTTATTTATTTTTGAGAGGTTGTCAAATTTTAGTTTCCATTATCAGAAGATGGATGTTCTGACTATGAAGGGAGTGCAGCAAAAATGTACCAGATGGTGGGACTACATATGAACTGGATCTGTTAGGACCTTTGATTGGGAAGCCAATTCCTTGGAATTGTTTTGAAGCATACCCATAATGAATACAGAGAAATAAGGAGCAACAGGTATGAATTTGCTGCCTCTCCGTAGATGGCTGAGTGAAGAAAGCCAAATAATTGGGAGGGCTAAAGTTCAAGAGAAGCCCTGGGTTTTTTACTTTATTCGCAGAATGTGAGCATGCTGCAGAGGCTAACATTTTTTGCTCATCTCTAATTGTTCAGAATGCAGTTAAGTGTGAACAATATTGTGGGTCTAGGGTCACATGTAGGCCAACAAGGTAAAAATGGTGATTTCCTTCCTGAAGGATATTAGTGAACCAAATTTTTTTTCAATGAAAATTGACATTCTTGCAATTAGATAAGCTTTTAATGCCAGCTTTCTAATTTACCTATTCAGTAACATTACCACACTATCACTACTGCCACCTGAAGGTTCAAACTCTCTGTATGCTATAGGTAACAGGCAAAAGATTCTCCTGCCCTCTGACAGAAAGAGACTTCCTAGCCTGACCAAAGTAGCCTGAGTCGACATTGCAACAAAGGTAATCAACTTCAGAGTCATGCAATAGAGTTGGTGTCAGTGCCAAAATGCCTCAATGACCTTTTAAGGCCTTTCATGCTGAGTGTTACTCCATTGTGGAGACAGACATACATGGATGGTTTGGAAGGGCTATATCAGAGCTTTGGCTCTTGTATTACCCTAACGTGTGAGGTAGCATGATGCACAGATGCCCATGCCAGAGAACATCTGGATAGGAATTTTTAAAAATCCAATGTAGCCACACGCCAGTGCACTTGGGTGAAATCAGGATGTGGATTGAACATAGAACATAGAACATAGAAAAATACAGTGCAGTACAGGCCCTTTGGCCCTCGATGTTGCGCCGATCCAAGCCCACCTAACCTACACGAGCCCACTTTCCTCCATATGCTTATCCAATGCCCATTTAAATGCCCATAAAGAGGGAGAGTCCACCACTGATACTGGCAGGGCATTCCATGAACTCACGACTCGCTGAGTAAAGAATCTACCCCTAACATCTGTCCTATACCTACCACCCCTTAATTTAAAGCTATGTCCGCTCGTAATAGCTGACTCCATACGTGGAAAAAGGTTCTCATGGTCAACCCTATCTAAACCCCTAATAATCTTGTACACCTCTATCAAGTCACCCCTAGACCTTCTTTTCTCCAATGAAAACAGCCCCAAGTGCCTCAGCCTTTCCTCATATGATCTTCCTACCATACCAGGCAACATCCTGGTAAACCTCCTCTGCACCTGTTCCAGTGCCTCCACATCCTTCCTATAGTATGGCGACCAAAACTGCACACAATACTCCAGATCTGGCCACACCAGAGTCTGATACAACTACAACATGACCACAGTGCTCCAGAAATCAATTCCTCTACCAATAAAAGCCAGTACGCCATATGTCTTCACAGCACTATTTACCTGGGTGGCAACTTCCAGAGATCTGTGTACATGGACACCAAGATCCCTCTGCTCATTCACGCTACTAATTATCTGACCGTTAGCCCAGTACACCATCTTCTTGTTACTCTTACCAAAGTGAATCACTTCACACTTAGCTACATTGAACTCCATTTGCCACCTTTCTGCCCAGCTCTGCACCTTATCTATATCCCGCTGTAACGTGCCACATCCTTCCTCACTGTCAACAACTCCACCGACTTTCGTATCATCCGCAAACTTGCTCACCCAACTTTCTAGCCACTCCTCCAGGTCATTTAGAAAAATGACCAACAGCAGTGGTCCCAAAACAGATCCTTGCAGAACACCACTCATAACTGCACTCCAAGATGAACCTTTACCATCAACTACTACCCTCTGTCTTCTTCCAGCTAGCCAATTCCTAATCCAAACCTCCAACGCACCCTCAATGCCATACCTCTGTATTTTTTGCAGTAGCCTACCATGGGGAACCTTATCAAACGCCTTACTAATCTCCATATACACCACATCTACTGCTTTACCCTCGTCCATCTCCTTAGTCACCTTCTCAAAGAATTCAATAAGGTTTATGAGGCACAACCTGCCCTTCACAAAACCATGCTGACTATCCTTGATCACATTATTCCTCTCCAGATGTTCATAAATCCTATCCCTTACAATTCTCTCTAAGACTTTGCCCACAACAGAAGTGAGACTCACCGGCCTATAGTTACTAGGGTTATCCCTACTCCCCTTCTTGAACAAGGGAACCACATTTGCTATCCTCCAGTCTTCTGGCACTATTCCTGTAGACAACAAGGACATAAAAATCAAGGCCAATGGCTCTGCAATCTCCGCCCTTGCTTCCCAGAGAATCCTAAGATAAATGCCATCAGGGCCAGGGGATTTATCTATTTTCACTCTTTCCAGAATTTCCAACACCTCTTCCTTACATATCTCAAAGCCGTTCATTCTAATTAATTGTGACTCAATATTCACATCGGCAACAATGTCCTGTTCCTGAGTGAATACTGACAAAAAGTATTCTTTCAGTGTCTCCCCAGTCTCTTCAGCCTCCACATGCAACTTCCCACTACTATCCTTGACTGAACCTATTCCTACCCTAGTCATTCTTTTATTCCCGACATACCTATAGAAAGCCTTTGGGTTTTCCCTAATCCTACCAACTAAGGACTTTTCATGTCCCCTCCTGGCTGCTCTTAGCTCTCTCTTCAAATCCTTCTTGGCTACCTTATAACTCTCAATCGCCCCAATTGAACCTTCACGCCTCATCTTTACATAAGCCACCCTCTTCCCTTTAACAAGGGATTCCAATTCCTTATTAAACCATGGCTCCCTCACACGCCCCTTTCCTCCCTGCCTGACAGGTACAGACTTATAAGGACACTCAATAGTTGCTCCTTGAACAAGCTTCACATATCAATTGCGCCCTTCCCTTGAAGCCTACTTTTCCAAGCCACGCATCCTAAGTCATGCCTCACCGCACCATAATTTCCCTGCCCCCATCTATAACTCTTGCCCTGCAGTGCATACTTATCCCTCTCCATCACTAGAGTAAAAATCACCGAATTGTGGTCACTGTCCCCAAAGTGCTCACCTACCTCCAATTCTAACATCTGGCCTGGTTCGTTATCCAGAACCAAATCCAGTATGGCCTCATCTCTTGTTGGCCTGTCCACATATTGTGTCAGGAAACCCTCCTTCACACATTGGACAAAGACCGACCCATCTAACGTACTCAAAGCTATAACGTTCCCAGTCAATATCTGGAAGGTTAAAGTTCCCCCATAACAACCACCCTATTACTTTCACTATTCTCCTGAATCATCCTCGCAATCCTTTCTTCTACGTCTCTAGGACTATTAGGAGCCCTGTAGAAAACTCCTAACAGGGTGATCTCACCTTTCCTATTTCTAACCTCAGCCCAAACTACCTCAGATGGCGAGTCTTCATCCATTGTCCTTTCCACTGCTGTAATACTATCTTTGACAAGCAATGCCACACCTCCTCCTCTTTTACCCCCACCTCTGACCCTACTAAAATATTTAAACGCTGGAACCTGCAACAGCCAATCCTGTCCCTGTTCTACCCATGTCTCCGTAATAGCCACAACATCGAAATCCCAGGTACCAACTCACGCTGCAAGTTCACCTACCTTATTTCGTATACTTCTTGCATTGAAGTATACACACTTCAAGCCACTTTCCTGTTTACAGGCACCCTCCTTCGAGATTGATGCCATGTTCCTAACCTCCCTACACTCCAGGTCCTGCACCCTGAAGCTACAGTCTAGGTTCCCATGCCCCTACAGAGTTAGTTTAAACTCCCCCCAAAGAGCACTAGCAAACCTTCCCCCAAGGATACTGGTGCCCCTCAGGTTCAGGTGTAGACCATCCTGCTTATAGAGGTCCCACCTTCCCCAGAAAGAACCCCAGTTATCCAGATACCGGAATCCCTCCCTCCTGCACCATCCCTGTAGCTACGCGTTTAACTGTTCTCTCTCCCTATTCCTCGACTCTCTATCACGTGGCATGGGTAACAAACCAGAGACAACAACTCTGTTTGTTCTAGCTCTGAGCTTCCAAACTAGCTCCCTGAAAGCCTGCCTAACATCCTCAGCCCTCTTCCTACCTATGTTGTTAGTGCCAATGTGGACCACGACTTCGGGCTGCTCCCCCTCCGCCTTAAGGACCCGGAAAACATGATCAGAGATATCGCGTACCCTTGCACCTGTGAGGCAACATACCAAACGTGAGTCTCTCTCGCCTCCACCAAACCGCCTATCTGTGCCCCGAACTATCGAGTCTCCAATAACTATTGCTCTGCTCTTCTCCACCCTTCCCTTCTGAGCAATGGGGACAGGCTCCGTGCCAGAGGCCTGAACCCCATTGCTTACCCCTGGTAAAACGTTCCCCCCCACAAGTATCCAAAACGGTATACTTGTTCTTGAGGGGAACGGCCACAGGGGGTCCCTGCACTGGCTGCTTCCTCCCAGTCCCCCTCACTGTCATCCATCTTACTGCAATCTTTGGAGTTACTACTTCCCTAAAGCTCCGATCTATGACCCCTACTGCCTCCTGAACGATCCTAAGATCATCCAACTCCAGCTCCAGTTCCCTAACACGGTCTTGGAGGAGCTGGAGATGGGTGCACTTCCTGCAAGTATAATCAGCAGGGACGACCATGGCATCCCTCACCTCAAACATGTTGCAAGGGGAACATTGCACTGCCTTCACTGCCATCCCCCTAAAAGTAACCTTTTATAAAAAAAACTAGGTCTAAAGAATAGAACAAGCAAAATGCAGCACTTACCTGCTTACCACAACGGGTCTTATTATTAGGTTAGAGGAGGAGGGTGGGTGGGAGACACTACCGCTGTAGTGCCTCGGGTTCCTCTCCTGCGCGCTTTTATAGGGAAAAAAACCTACCCAGGTAAGCTTGCGCTACACCAGCTTCCGGGTCTGCTCCGCACTTTCTTAAAAAAACTTTCAAATTTAAATCGTTAAACAACGTCACCGAGCCTACAAGCAGCCACTGCCAAACAGCCCTTACCTGCTCCGCTGAGAGAGTGAGGCCTAGGCCTTGGAGCTGCGCGCTTTTATAGAGGAAAAAAAACGTACCCAGGTAAGCTTGCGCTACACCAGCTTCCGGGTCCACTCCACGCTTTTTTTAAAAAAAAATTGTTTGCAAATGTTACTGAGGTTCTGTGTACATAACTGATGCCTAGTCTGAACATTCTCAAGGTGATCACTGGCTTATTCACTGTGTGTGAGAATGAATGCTGATAGATTCCCTTTCATTTCTGAACGTTCACTGAAGGGAACGTTTGCTGAAAATGTGTTGCTGGAACATTTCAGAAAACACCTCTGGGACACCCGGACTAATGAACCAACCACCCCGTGGCTCAACACTTCAACTCCCCCTCCCACTTCACCAAGGACATGCAGGTCCTTGGACTCCTCCATCGCCAGACCATAGCAACACGATGGCTGGAGGAAGAGCGCCTCATCTTCCACCTAGGAACCCTCCAACCACAAGGGATGAACTCAGATTTCTCCAGTTTCCTCACTTCCCCTCCCCCCACCTTGTCTCAGTCCCAACCCTCGAATTCAGCACCACCTTCCTAACCTGCAATCTTCTTCCTGACCTCTCCGCCCCCACTCCGGCCTATCACCCTCACCTTGACCTCCTTCCACCTATTGCATTTCCAATGCCCCTCCCCCAAGTCCCTCCTCCCTACCTTTTATCTTAGCCTGCTTGGCACACTTTCCTCATTCCTGAAGAAGGGCTCATGCCCGAAACGTCGATTCTCCTGCTCCTTGGATCGTTTAACGTGGAGCCTATTACTGAAACATAGTTACGACTGAATGATGTTTGCAAGTTACAAGGTTACAGGAGCTTGTAGGAAGACAGAAAGCAGAGGGAGGGGGAAGGGTTAGTTTTATTGATTAGAGATACCATTACAGCTGCAGAAAATTCAGATACTGCTAAGGAAAAGCAAACATCAGAGATTTAGTGGTTAGAATTCAGCAAAAGCTGAGGAGTTAAAACTATAATGGCAACCATATACAGGCCTCCTGATAGCAAAAATGAAGTGACAGAATTAATTAATTCAAATATTATAGTGGTTTGTGGCAAGAGCAGTGCTGTTTTAATGTGAAGCTTTACTTTTCATCTCACTTGGGAAGAGCAGAGTTGCTTCAGATAGGAAGGTAATGACTTTCTTGATTGCATTCAAAATAGATTTTGGATCTTTTTTTTACAACCAGCAAGAGGACAAGCCATACCCAAGATAGTAAATACTGAATAACGAGTCAGCCTGAGTTGGCAATGTAACAATAAGGGAACAGTTGTCATACAGTGATCAGAATTGTGTAAGATTAAGTGTAAAGTTTAAAAGAAATACCTGGACTATTGTGTTCAAACAGTTGAAGTAATAGGCAAATTCTTGTGGAGTTGGCACTCTTTACCTCCTTTGGGGAAGGTCTGGAGTAGCATCTATGCAAAGTGAACACACCAGCAACAACAGATACTGTGCTGGAAGAGCTGCCAAGCAAAAGCACCTCATGCTAACAGCAATGGTCACGTATTCCCCCCCCATACCCAGAGAGATGACAAGCAGCCCATGCGGCTTTGTCATAATGCAGACCAACCCCATTGCAGTAGTGGTGAGAAAATGACCTGAAGTGGTCATTAATTGTCCAGTAAGAGCCTTAATTGGCAGGTCAACCATAGGCCTTTGTCCTGGACCTCATCCAGATGAAAGGGAGAAGGTGGCAGTGTGTTCACCTGATGCTGTCCTACCTCCAAGTCCACCCCTAAAGAGGACTTGGTCAGATCTTCTAACTGGTGTCAAATCTACTGTCTGTGTATCTTTCTGCTCCCTGAGGGAACTTTTTATCACAATTCCAGTTTACCAATTAGACCAGGGTTTCTAAACCAAATGAATAGGTAAACAGAGCTTGATCTGCAGCTCTGGCGGTCATTTTGACCTCTTGGAAACAATCCTTTCTGTTGCAACTGTCCTTTGAATGATAAAGTAAGGTACCAATTTCTGTTGTCACTTCCTCCCTAGCTGAAAATACTAGTCAACTTGGAAATGAATGCATTGGCCATACTAGAACTGGGTTTTCAAGTACACAAGGTATGTCAGGCTGGTATGTGTAACTTGCACATTTCACTGGTTTTTCCTTCTGCTTCACAAGTGAATACACAGCCAATATGAAGTTTAGACACTACCAATTGTATTTGTCGCTTTCCTCTTTGTCAGAGACTGCCACAAAAAATTCATACCTGTCCATAGAAACAGGTGGATGCACATCAAATCTTGTATACCCATTTTTAAGCATAAGCAAATAGCAAGACTTAAAACAACTGTTTCTGGATATATTCTGGATAAAGGTCTTCTGTGGATCCTGAATCTGACATACATCTTACATTATCGTATTGTATATCCTGAGCAATTCCACATTCCCATATTCTTGTGCACAGAGATTGCTTTGTGGTAATTGGAAATTTTACTCAAACTTCTTGCTCATAAAGATTTTGGAAGAAAGATTTTAAGCCGTACATCCATACACCTCACACAGTCCAAGGAACCTCCTCTCCCAGCTCTCAGTGGGGTAACCTAGAATTGACCTGTGATGTAAATAACTCAAGCCTACTTTTTCAATCTAATCTGTAATCTGTTTAACACTAAATTGAATTAGATAATAAAGGTTTAAGTCCCATTCTTTACATCAGATGATTAATTTTTGTTCCCTTCATATTCCATATTGAAATGCTCATGACCCAATGTCAACTTTTAGTTCAGCCACTTACTATATAGGTCATTTGTAGTTACAGCTACCACTTCACCTCTCTACTAATTAGCCTTAAATCAAACTCAGAATAGCTCTCTGCTATTGCATATGTGTGACTTAATTCATTATCTATTCTAGTCAGCCAAACAGTACTTGAGTTGAATTGCTCAATCAGTTACACTCTAGTTACGAGGCTAGTTTCATACTATGTCTGCATCCACTACTTGCTGAATTGAACCTGCTTAAACAAATCTTATTTAAGATCTTTAACAGCCATTGGAGAGAGGGAAGAATACCAACAAGGAAAATTCCAGGCGATCAATTCAGACTCACTATGATTTCAGACACAAGGGTAACATTTTCAGACACAACTTCTACTGGTCTGCATTTCCTTAAATAACTGTCCCTTTTCAATTGAAGTCCCATATTTAGACTTGTTGTCCAACCATATCAATTGTTTTTAGATTAGATTAGATTACTTACAGTGTGGAAACAGGCCCTTCGGCCCAACAAGTCCACACTGACCCGCCGAAGCGCAACCCACCCATACCCCTACATTTACCCCTTACGTAACACTACAGGCAATTTAGCATAGCCAATTCACCTGACCCGCACATCTTTGGACTGTGGGAGGAAACCGGAGCACCCGGAGGAAACCCACGCAGACACGGGGAGAACGTGCAAACTCCACACAGTCAGTCGCCTGAGGCAGGAATTGAACCCGGGTCTCGGGCGCTGTGAGACAGCAGTGCTAACCACTGTGCCACCGTTTTGCAGGGTGGTACCAATTATAATGTGTAACTGCTGCTCATAGAGAACTGTTCCTTCTGATATACACATTGATCATATCATAGACATGACTGTGCTAACTTTTTAATAAAAGCAAAATACCGTGGTTTCTGGAAACCTGAAATAAGAACAGACATACTCAGCAAGTCTTGCAATATCAGTGGAGAGAGAAGCAGAGTTAACACTTTCAGTCTGTTCTTCCTCAAAACTAGATATCTGCATCCCATGCTCCTTAGATGTGCACATAGAACAAATTTTGCACTCGGCAATGAGATCTTCAATCTCTTTGAGAACTCACCACCATACTAATGACAGTGCCCTGGCTTTCCACTTGTGATCTCCAAGTGCCCCTGTTTAGGGCTATCTTTCCACAGTGAAGCTGTACTGACTAGTTTCTCATCATACACCAGCAAGTCACCTATAATCATGTCATGCCATTGGTGCACTAAATTGGTTTACACAGTGAACCCGCTGGGCCTTTGGTCTGGCCCAGCCTTTGACATGATGCCTGTTGTATTTGTTTGAGCCTATTTTAACTTGCTGGCCATTGCACCACACAGCCTGAGTATATGATTCAACTTCATAAATCAACTTCCTACCACGACTGCTAAGGATGTTAATCGTTCCTCTGAAAAGCGCATCCATCATTGCTTGTAGTTTTCCCTGCACAGACAACCCTCATAAGGGATAGTCAGAATTTTTATATCCCTGGAATAATTCTTGCTAATTCTTTCTGATCATATTTGGAGATCAGTGGCTTGGTCTTTGTCTCTATGAGTAAATTCACATCAAGGATATGATTTGAAAATTTCTTGCATGAATATGTAACCAAGAAAAACTCCATTATGACTGCATACTTTGTCACTGCCTGACAATGTAAGTGGCGCACAGGACATCAGGCATTCCTGTTGAAGGGCTTATGCCTGAAATGTCAACTCTGCTGCTCCTCAGATGCATCCTGACCTGCTGTGTTTTTCCAGCGCCACATTTTTCGACTCTGCCTCTCCAGCATTCACACCCTCACTTTCTACCAGTTTCTGACATCCATATATAGATTCTCTCCTAAGCCTATAATTATGTTGTTTAGAAAGGATGGATTGTCAGGTTAAAGACATCCATTAGATGTCCGATTGTCCTTGACCATTTGGAAAGCATCTTCCCGATGTCGATTCCAAAGCCATTTTTTTCTCTTAGAAATATAAACAGAGAAGTGGGCCAAGAATTCTCTATTCCTGAGATGCTGCCTGGCCTGCTGTGCTTTGACCAGCAACACATTTGCAATCAGCCCGAGGAGCCTGCTCCACCATTCAGCACACTCATGGTTGACCATCCACACCAATGCCTTTTTTTCCACACTATCTTTATATTACTTTGTGTTATTGGCATTTAGAAATCTATCAATTTCTACTTTAAATATATTCAATGACCGGGGCATCTGGATGGGTATACGAATAGGCAGGGTTTGGAGGGTTATGATTGAGTGCTGGCAGATGCGACTAGATTGGGTTGAGATATCTGGTCGGCATGGACATGTTGAACTGAAGGGTCTGTTTCTGGGCTGTGCATCTCTATGACACTATGACTGATCTTTCACTGTGCTTTGGGGAGTCTCGTCTTACTTCTAAATGCCCCAGGGTTATACACTCTGCAATGAAAGAAAAACATCTTGCTTGATTCTACATTGTCTATTCCTTGAAGTATTTTGTAGATGTCATTTCTATTTCTTTGAAAGTTTAAAGGAATATAGGTCTAGTTTTACCAATCTCTCTTCATTGTCACCCCAAGAACATGGCTGGTGAACCCTTCAAGGTACTCCCTCTATAGCAATAACACTCTTCCTAAAATAGAAGGACTAAAGCTGCATAAGTATTTCAGGTTTCACTCAAGATTTAATACAATTGAAACAAAAAGATGGGCTTCACTACTTCTGTCTCAAACCCTCTTGCAATAAAGGCTAACATACCATTCATCTTCCTTATTGCCTGCTCTACCTGCATATTGGCCTTTTTTTGATGATGACACCCAGGTCCCTTTGGTTATCTACACATTCCGACCTCTGACCATTCAAGTAATTCTCTGCACATCTGTTCCTCCTACCAACGTAGAGAACCTCACATTTTTCCACATTATATTCCATCTGCCATGTTCTTGCCTACTCACCCAGTCTGTCCAAATTATCTTTTAGTCACTTTGCACCTTTATCACAAATGTGTTCCCACCTCATTTTACACCATTCATAAGCTTGGAAATGTTACATTTTGAATTGTATATTCAAATCATTGACATATATTATGATAATCTGGGGTCTAAATACCGATCCTTGTGGCACCCAATTAGTCACACCTTACCAACTTGAGAATGACTCATTTATCCTTACTCTCTGTTTTCTGCCAAGTAGCTGATCCTTAATCCATGTCAGTAGATTATCTCCTATTCCATGTACTGTTGCAATTTGGTTTGCATTCAGTGGTCTTCCAGTCCTTCAAGGAGTTCAAATTGCTCCCAGTCTCTGTTTTTGGGCATGTAACGAAAAGACAGTAAAAGGTGTTTAAGGGCCAATGATTCTCTGTTTAGTTATGTCAAAAAAAGGTCACAATAATACAAGAACTAGGTAATTTACTAATTCAAGGAAATTAACACAAATAATATACAGGAAAGCAGTAATACTTTAAAATAGACTATTTATTAGATTATCACTATTTGAGTCACAGTTATTTACTATTGTACAGAAAGGGCACCAATATTTAAATGCACTATTAATCAAACTTCCTACCAGTAGAGTCCCAATGCACTGATACCACCTGTCTCCCACTGCTAACTATGTTGGAACATGAGGGTCTCAGGGTTTATGCTCATGACTCAGAATGTAGTTTTGAAGTTCACCTGACTGTTCTGGCTTGCCATACCTGGAACATGGTTGAGGACTTCAAGCTGCGTCACCCTTTTCAGTTTGGGTTGGGTCCACTGATACGGTTATGTGCAGGTCGGATATGTGGAGTAAGTACCTGGTTTTCTTGACTGTTTGCTGAGTTGGCAAGACTGGTTCTCATCTCAGCTTGTGACTGAGGACTTGTGGTAGTGATCGAGTTGGTTCTGGCTCTGAGTTGTCAGTCTTTGGTTCTGATGGTCATGGTCGATTGTTGAGGTTCTTGCCATTGGTGTTCTCAGTTTAAAAAAGGCCAATGTTCAGAAACTCTTTGTTTCCACAAGGTGGAAATGGTCTTTACTTGATATTGGACGCTGAGATCTGTCACATTACCATCTAGGCTCCATACTGTCTGAGCTTAGTAGCCAGAGGTGTAAAAGCTGTATCTGGCTGAGATTCCAATGGTTTCAGGTCTACTATTTCAGACAGGAGGTGTAAATTTGAAATACAAGCTGAACAATGTTCCCCATTCGGAATCTGTCCTGCCAAGCCTGGCTTCCCAGGTCTGCTGGTGGTTTTGTTTATTCCTTGCAGTCTCAGCACAATTTGGTAAAGGTTTAGAGATGCCGGTGTTGGACTGGGGTGTACAAAGTTAAATATCACACAACACCAGGTTATAGTCCAACAGGTTTAATTGGAAGCACTAGCTTTCAGAGCGCTGCTCCTTCATCAGGTGGTTGTGGAGTACACAATTGTAAGACACAGAATTTATAGCAAAAGTTTACAGTGTGATGTAACTGAAATTATACATTGAAAAATCCCTTGATTGCTTGTTAAGTCTCTCATCTGTTAGAATGACCATGTTATTTTCACTTCTTTCATATGTAAATTACAAAACTGTTTTTAAAAGTGACATTCTCAGGCGAACTTTAACAATTGGTGTTGGCCCAGATAATGTGTTGAAGGTATTAGCCCCCTGTATGCTACTGTCTGTGCCATAATGTTTAGACTGATTCTAATCTAAAAAAATGAATTAATAGAATCTTTCACAGATTCATGCAGTTTTTGAGCAAAGTACAATGTAATTCTGCAAGTAAAGATTCACCCCCCACACACACAAGCTCTGAAAGCTTGTGCTTCCAATTAAACCTGTTGGACTATAACCTGGTGTAGTATGATTTTTAACTCAGTTTTGTAGAAGTTTTTGCTTAATGTCCAAGACTCTGTCCAAAGTCCAGAGTTCCGCCTGTATGTTTGAGGATCTTTGCACAATATTACAGTGCTTCAATTTGTCATGTGGACAAATGTATCAAACGTTTTCTGAGAATCACAGTGGACCAATTCTACTAACTTCCCTTCATCAATTTTGTTGGTAATATCCTCAAAAAACCTCTAAATGGCTCATTAAACGTAATTTTGAATTCACAAACTCATGCTGATTATGCCTAATCAGATCATTACTATCCAAGCATCTATTTATTACATCTTTCATGAAAGATACTAACATGTTTCCTCCTGCTGATGTAAGGTTCACAGGTCTGTGCTTTTCCATTTTCTCATTCCCTAACTTTTCAAGTAGCAGACAATGTTTGCTGCCTTCTAATCTGAAGAGATCAGTCTCGAATCTATGAAATTTTAGAAGATAATCACAAATTCATCTATTATCACACCTCTTTCAACATTGTGGAATGTAAAATATGAGATTCTTGGGACTTATCAATATTTAGTGCCTTTTGTTGCTCCTATCCAACATATTTACTAATAATACTTTCCTTCAATTCTTCATTCTCCCTAATGAATGGATGTCTAATTCTGGGGGTTTTCTAAAATCTTCCTCAGTAAATGCAGACAAAGTAATACATTTTTACCATTTTCCTACTCCCCATTATAAATTCTTCTGACTCTGCCTGAAATGAACCCACATTTGACTTATGTTTGAGTCAAAACGTGTGGTGCTGGAAAAGCACAGCAGGTCAGGCAGCATCCGAGGAGCTTTTGGGCATAAGTTCTTCATCAGGAATAGGGAGGAGGAAGGGGGCTGAGAGCTAAATCAGAGGGTAGAGGTGGGACTGGGGAGAAGATAGCTGGGAAGGCGATAGATGAATGCAGGTGGGGGAGTAATTGTGATAGGTTGTTGGGGACGGTGAAGCGGATAGGTGGGAAGGAAGATGGACAGGTAAGACAGGTCAAGAGGGCAATGTGAGCTGGAGGTTTGGGATTGGGATAAGGTGGAAGAAGGGAAGATTTGGAATCTAGTGAAGTCGATGTTCATGCTGTGGGTTGAAGATGAGATGTTCTTCCTCCATGCGTCGGGTGACTTTGATTTGGTGGTGGAGGAGGCCCAGGACTTGCATGTTCTTGAGGGAGTGGGAGAGGGAGTTAAGTGTAAATGTTTCCTTTTCTTTTTTCATACCTATAGATGCTTTTACAGTCCATTTTAATCTATTTTCTGATTGTTTATATTCATATTCTATAGTCCCTTGTCAGTTTCTGGTCCTCTTTTGCTGTATTCTAAAATCCTTTACATTGTTAGCCTATTATAATTACTTGCAATGCTATTAGCTTTTAAGAAAATTATGTACAATTCTTAACTTCAGTTTGGCCATGGTTGACTGCCAGATTTTGGGTTTTGTGTCTTGAAGGAATGTATAGATGCTACAAACTATGCCATAATGCTTTCAAGGCCTTTACACTGTAAAAATCTTTGATGTATTGTCCCAGTTCTCCTCAGCCAATATATCCCTTAAGCCTTCATAATTTCCTTTTATCAAGTGTAACACCCTGGCATCAGATTGAAATACTGGCTTTAAAGCATAATGTACATTTTTATGGGATTGCCTTAAGGATTTTATTTTAGTTGCCAAATGAGGCAAAGGTTTTGCCAGAATAGACAAACAGGAGGCTGGAAGAACATAGTAAGACGGGCAGCATCAGGAAGTGGAGAAGTCAACATTTTGGCTGTTTCCTTTCTTTAGAACTAGATGTCAGGGTGGGAGAGCTGCAATTAAAGGGGTAAGTTTAGGTGAGGTGAGTTGTGGAAAATGTGAGGTAGTAGTAGGTCGGCACATGTATTGGGTATAACCTAATTGGTCGATGGGAGGGATAAATCCAGTTGGTGGCTGGAAGGAAGGTAGAATGGAAGGGAGGAAGGCTGGAAAGGGAGCCAGGGGATAGGTGGGAAGGTTATTTGAAATTAGAGATCTTAATGTTAAATTGGTTTACCTTCCTAAAATTGTACTGATTTTGAAGTGGGAAACCTCTTCAAAAGGCTTTGTTTTATATGGCTTTGCCATTATTCTATCACTGCTGACAACATGTCCCAAAAGGTCAACAGATTTCCTTCAGAATTCACACTTGTCATTCAGCATGAGTACTTTAACAGGCAAAAAAATGAGGTCTGCAGATGCTGGAGATCACAGTTGAAAATGTGTTGCTGGTTAAAGCACAGCAGGTCAGGCAGCATCCAAGGAATAGGAAATTCGACGTTTCGGGCATAAGCCCTTCATCAGGAATGAGGAGAGGGTGCCAGGCAGACTAAGATAAAAGGTAGGGAGGAGGGACTTGGGGGAGGGGCGATGGAGATGTGATAGGTGGAAGGAGGTCAAGGTGAGGGGGATAGACCGGAGTGGGGTGGGAGCGGAGAGGTTAGGAAGAAGATTGCAGGTTAGGAGGGCGGTGCTGAGTTGAGGGAACCGACTGAGACAAGGTGGGGGGAGGGGAAATGAGGAAACTGGAGAAATCTGAGTTCATCCCTTGTGGTTGGAGGGTTCCCAGGCGGAAGATGAGGCGCTCTTCCTCCAACCGTCGTGTTGTTATGTTTTGCCGGTGGAGGAGTCCAAGGACCTGCATGTCCTCGGTGGAGTGGGAGGGAGAGTTAAAGTGTTGAGCCACGGGGTGGTTGGGTTGGTTGGTCCGGGCGTCCCTGAGGTGTTCTCTGAAGCGTTCCGCAAGTAGGCGGCCCGTCTCCCCAATGTAGAGGAGGCCACATCGGGTGCAGCGGATGCAATAGATGATGTGTGTGGAGGTACAGGTGAACTTGTGGCGGATATGGAAGGATCCCTTGGGGCCTTGGAGGGAAGTGAGTGTGGAGGTGTGGGCTCAAGTTTTACATTTCCTGCGGTTGCAGGGGAAGGTGCCGGGAGTGGAGGTTGGGTTGGTGGGGGGTGTGGACCTGACGAGGGAGTCACGAAGGGAGTGGTCTTTGCGGAACGCTGATAGGGGAGGGGAGGGAAATATATCCCTGGTGGTGGGGTCCATTTGGAGGTGGCTGAAATGACGGCGGATGATACATTGTATACGGAGGTTGGTGGGGTGGTAGGTGAGAACCAGTGGGGTTCTGTCTTGGTGGCGGTTGGAGGAGCGGGGCTCAAGGGCAGAGGAGCGGGAAGTGGAGGAGATGCGGTGGAGGGCATCGTCGATCACGTTTGGGGGGAATCTGCGGTCCTTGAAGAAGGAGGCCATTTAGGCTGTGCGGTGTTGGAACTGGGCCTCCTGGGAGCAGATGCGGCGGAGACGAAGGAATTGGGAATATGGGATGGAGTTTTTACAGGGGGCAGGGTGGGAGGAGGCGTAGTCCAGATAGCTGTGGGAGTCAGTCGGTTTATAGTAGATGTCTGTGTTGAGTCGGTCGCCTGAGATAGAAATGGAAAGGTCTAGGAAGGGGAGGGAGGAGTCTGAGACAGTCCAGGTGAATTTGAGGTCGGGATGGAAGGTGTTAGTGAAGTTGATGAACTGTTCAACCTCCTCGTGGGAGCACGAGGCAGCGCCAATACAGTCATCGATGTAGCGGAGGAAAAGGTGGGGGGTGGTGCCAGTGTAGTTGAACATATGTGGAACAGTCCATCTTCCGCAACTACACTGGCACCACCCCCCACCTTTTCCTCTGCTACATCGATGACTGTATTGGCGCTGCCTCGTGCTCCCACGTGGAGGTTGAACAGTTCATCAACTTCACTAACACCTTCCATCCCGACCTCAAATTCACCTGGACTGTATCAGACTCCTCCCTCCCCTTCCTAGACCTTTCCATTTCTATCTCAGGCGACCGACTCAACACAGACATCTACTATAAACCGACTGACTCCCACAGCTATCTGGACTACGCCTCCTCCCACCCTGCCCCCTGTAAAAACTCCATCCCATATTCCCAATTCCTTCGTCTCCGCCGCATCTGCTCCCAGGAGGACCAGTTCCAACACCGCACAGCCCAGATGGCCTCCTTCTTCAAGGACCGCAGATTCCCCCCAAACGTGATCGACAATGCCCTCCACCGCATCTCCTCCACTTCCCGCTCCTCCGCCCTTGAGCCCCGCTCCTCCAACCGCCACCAAGACAGAACCCCACTGGTTCTCACCTACCACCCCACCAACCTCCGTATACAGCGTATCATCCGCCGTCATTTCCGCTACCTCCAAACGGACCCCACCACCAGGGATATATTTCCCTCCCCTCCCCTATCAGCGTTTCGCAAAGACCACTCCCTTTGTGACTCCCTCGTCAGGTCCACACCCCCCACCAACCCAACCTCCACTCCCGGCACCTTCCCCTGCAACCGCAGGAAATGTAAAACTTGCGCCCACACCTCCTCCCTCACTTCCCTCCAAGGCCCCAAGGGATCCTTCCATATCCGCCACAAGTTCACCTGTACCTCCACACACATCATCTATTGCATCCGCTGCACCCGATGTGGCCTCCTCTACATTGGGGAGACGGGCCACCTACTGGCGGAACGCTTCAGAGAACACCTCTGGGACGCCCGGACCAACCAACCCAACCACCCCGTGGCTCAACACTTTAACTCTCCCTCCCACTCCACCGAGGACATGCAGGTCCTTGGACTCCTCCACCGGCAAAACATAACAACACGACGGTTGGAGGAAGAGCGCCTCATCTTCCGCCTGGGAACCCTCCAACCACAAGGGATGAACTCAGATTTCTCCAGTTTCCTCATTTCCCCTCCCCCCACCTTGTCTCAGTCGGTTCCCTCAACTCAGCACCGCCCTCCTAACCTGCAATCTTCTTCCTGACCTCTCCGCCCCCACCCCACTCCGGCCTATCACCCTCACCTTGACCTCCTTCCACCTATCACATCTCCATCGCCCCTCCCCCAAGTCCCTCCTCCCTACCTTTTATCTTAGCCTGCCTGGCACCCTCTCCTCATTCCTGATGCAGGGCTTATGCCCGAAACGTCGAATTTCCTATTCCTTGGATACTGCCTGACCTGCTGTGCTTTAACCAGCAACACATTTTCTACTTTAACAGGCAAGCATTTTAAAACTACATACACTTCCTGACCACGCTCCTTACATCTTTGCATCAATATGCCACTCAAGTTGCATCTCGGGCCCTGTAGATATTGTAGAATGTGGACATAATCGAATAAAAAGATTCTGGGGCTGAGATGACCCCAAATGGTTGACTATTGAAGCAAAATCTTCCAAATGGAGATTTAAACATAATAAGAAACCTTGATTGCTCATCCCGTGCCACTTACCAGAATCCATTGTTTGCGGTTTAGTGAATACTTTGCTTTTGGACAACTTAGGTAAACTGTTATCAACTGTAGACATAGGATGTATTTGTGTCCCCACTACCTTGTTGAACTACATAAGGGCAACACACATTAGGTTTGAGTACAGTAACTATTCTGAAACACCACTTGGTTGGTTTATTCACCAGAGAAATGATGACAACTGTGGTCATTTCCTCAAGTTGTTTTTCACCTTCTTTTATTGAAAGATAAGGAATATTTCTGGATATGTAGTGATGTAATGCCCTAGCATGTTCCATTAATCTGAAATTATATTGAGTTTCGCCAATCCTCTAACAATTTCTTGTACTGTTTTCCAAAGTCCTTTAATCTTCTTCTGTTTAATCTCATTGATCTTTCGAAGAAAATTGAGGGCAAGACATGTATTTCCACTCAACAGTGAGAATTCTTGTCTGTGAAGTACCTGTATTTTCTCTATCACTTATGAGGCAGAATTGTTTGTAGAATAGATTCAATCTTCAGTGTTATACCTCTGGACCATGAAGTTTTAGTTTATTTGTTCATGGCATGTATGCATTATTGGCTTATTTCCTGTCTTAATTGCCCTCAAGACGATAGTGATGAACTGTCTTCTCTAAAGTCTGTGGTCCTGAGTTGTAAGGACACAAACAGTGCTGATAGGAAGGCAATCCAGGATTTAGACCAAGTGACACTGAAGGGAAGGTGATATAGTTCTAAGTCGGGATGGCATGTAGTCATGCCCTTAGATGTTGAATACATCTTTCTGCATATGAACAGGAACTGCTTCAAGCTGAAGAGATTTTGGTGCTGAGATGACCCCAAATGGTTGACAATTGATGCAAAATCCACTTCTGATTTCACAATGGAGGAACGGTCTTCGATGAAGCAGCTAAAGATGGTTGGCCTAGGACACTACTCTGAGGAACTCTTCCCATAATATCCTGAGATAATTGACATCCAACTTCTTCAGTTTGAAGCAGTTCCTGTTCATATGCAGAAAGATGTATTCTTTGCACTAGATATGACTCCAGTCAACAGAGCTTTCCCTCTGATTCCTGATAAGCTCAGTTTCTTCAGGACTCCTTTATGCCATAGTCAGAGGTCTCACCTTAGCTCTGGAGTTCAGCTCCTTTCTCCACCTTTCTTCCACAGTTGTAATGAATTCAAAAGCTGAGACACACTTGTGGATCTCAAGTTCTTGAAAGTGGATTAAATTTATTCCTTTGCAAGCGTTGATTGATTGTGGTGTGAATGACTCATTCCATCATTCTGATGATCGAGAGCTGATTGATAAGGCAACAATTAGCTGCTGCCTCAGAGTGGCTATAGGCTGTAAAACAATGTTTCTTTAATGGGCGGCACGGTGGCACAGTGGTTAGCACTGCTGTCTCACAGCACCAGAGACCCGGGTTCAATTCCCGACTCAGGCGACTGACTGTGTGGAATTTGCATGTTCTCCCCGTGTCTGCGTGGGTTTCCTCCGGGTGCTCCGGTTTCCTCCCACTGTCCAAAGATGTGCGGGTCAGGTGAATTGGCCATGCTAAATTGCCCGTAGTGTTAGGTAAGGGGTAAATGTAGGGGTATGGGTGAGTTGCGCTTCAGCGGGTCGGTGTGGACTTGTTGGGCCGAAGGGCCTGTTTCCACACTGTAAGTCTAATCTAATTCTGGTACACCATCTGACATTACAGTGACACTCACATCGCTAAGTATCAAGCTTAAAGTTATTGAGATGTCCATTGACATAAATATCTTCTTGTTAAAAATATTTGGTATGGATCACCTATTTTAATGTGTTTTACCTCATTAATTAGCTTTTGTGTGAAAGCTATTTGACTTTATGTTTATGTAATTTTCTGGAAGTGATATACTGTGATGTAAATAAAGGGTTTTCTTTTTAGTAAATGGGCACTGCAAATGCCCATGAGATGACCTTGCTTATCAAAATTGTTGATGACTTTTAGTCTTGTGTCTGGCCTACTGTCTGAATTGACCTCTTAAGTTTATCTTCAGGTGTTCTTTTATCTTATGAACCGAATTAATTCTGCTGATTTCCTGTGATGCGTTTGATCCTCTCCTCTTAGGAATGATCTGTGTTGCTTCTGGATTTCTACTTATCCCATCATCTGAATCAATATCTCAAGAGTCAAATTTCTTTTGATAGTAATAGATCATATAAATTGACTCATCATCAATTCAAACAACCATTCAGTCTCTTATGCATTCTGACTTTAATAATCAACAGTCCCACTTTGCACTAATCTGTAGACACCATTAATGAAGTTATTAATGGGATTCCTCTCAATGCTAACCTTTTCTGTTAATTCTTACTCTTTCAAAAATTATATTTGTTCATAAGGTAATTATCAAAAGCTTACAAAACTTCATCTATAGTCTCTTTTGCTACTTTTATGCCTTAGCAAGCAATTACATTATCATCTCCAGTCACAATTTAATACAGAAATGTTTAATTTATTCAGCTTCTGATTTGATAACTGTTTTAAAATGTAATTCTGTCTGCTGAGGATGTTGTTCTCTAGGATGCTCAATTTTGCATCATATTTGTCTGAACTCTTAAATTAAATAAATCTGGCAGTATTAGTTATGTTGCCATGTGACTATTTAATCTATTTTCTTTAAAGGCTTTATTTTTATAGTTTAGCAACACTGGTGCTGTACACTGCTGTACTGAAAACTTTACCCATGCTTTTAGGTGTGACCAGTGTTTGAAACCCATGGAGTTTCTTGACACTCACTGTTGCGCATCACTCACTTGCTCTGAAATACCTGTTACTTTTCATTTATTTTATATTTTTGTCTCATATAATCTTGCTACAAGGTTCTCTTGCATAAGGTTCTTGACCCAGCTCAACTCAGCTTTTTGATCTGCTGACTGTACTTGAGCAATGTCTGTAGAATTCCCACATCTCCCCAGATGTTACATTTTAGCTGCTGCAGGTACATGAGTCCTCAGCACTTTGTTTGCCAACCTTTTGTAAGATGTTAATGCTAATATCAGTTCTTGTTCTTCAGTCTCTATTGGACAGGTAGAGTTCTCAAAATCTTGCTAAATTTTAATATTCTCAAGCTTCATTTAATGTTCAGCTTTTCAAAGGTCCACCTCAGCTCCAGAATGTTGGAGTAAAAAGTGAGGTCTGCAGATGCTGGAGATCAGAGCTGAAAATGTGTTGCTGGTTAAAGCACAGCAGGTCAGGCAGCATCCAAGGAACAGGAAATTCGACGTTTCAGGCCAGAGCACTTCATCAGGAATGAGGAGAGGGTGCCAGGCAGGCTAAGATAAAAGGTAGGGAGGAGGGACGTGGGGGAGGGGCGATGGAGATGTGATAGGTGGAAGGAGGTCAAGGTGAGGGTGATAGGCCGGAGTGGGGTGGGGGCGGAGAGGTCAGGAAGAGGATTGCAGGTTAGGAGGGCGGTGCTGAGTTCAAGGGAATCGACTGAGACAAGGTGGGGGGAGGGGAAATGAGGAAACTGGAGAAATCCGAGTTCATCCCTTGTGGCTGGAGGGTTCCCAGGCGGAAGATGAGGCGCTCTTCCTCCAACCGTCGTGTTGTTATGTTCTGGCGATGGAGGAGTCCAAGGAGCTGCATGTCTTTGGGTGTGGGCGCAAGTTTTGCATTTCCTGCAGTTGCAGGGGAAGGTGCCGGGAGTGGAGGTTGGGTTGGTGGGGGGTGTGGACCTGACGAGGGAGTCACGAAGGGAGTGATCTTTATGGAACGCTGATAGGGGAGGGGAGGGAAATATATCTCTGGTGGTGGGGTCCGTTTGGAGTTGGCGGAAATGACGACGGATGATACGTTGTATGCGGAGGTTGGTGGGGTGGTAGGTGAGAACCAGTGGGGTTCTTTCTTGGCGGCGGTTGGGGGGGCGGGGCTCAAGGGCGGAGGAGCGGGAAGTGGAGGAGATGCGGTGGAGGGCATCGTCGATCACGTTTGGGGGGAATCTGCGGTCCTTGAAGGAGGAGGCCATCTGGGCTGTGCGGTGTTGGAACTGGTCCTCCTGGGAGCAGATGCGGCGGAGACGAAAGAATTGGGAATATGGGATGGAGTTTTTACAGGGGCAGTGTGGGAGGCGGTGTAGTCCAGGTAGCTGTGGGAGTCAGTCGGTTTATAGTAGATGTCTGTGTTGAGTTGGTCGCCCGAGATAGAAATGGAAAGGTCTAGGAAGGGGAGGGAGGAGTCTGAGACAGTCCAGGTGAATTTGAGGTCGGGATGGAAGGTGTTGGTAAAGTTGATGAACTGTTCAACCTCCTCGTGGGAGCACGAGGCAGCGCCGATACAGTCATCGATGTAGCGGAGGAAAAGGTGGGGGGTGGTGCCAGTGTAGTTGCGGAAGATGGACTGTTCCACATATCCTACGAAGAGGCAGGCATAGCTGGGGCCCATGCGGGTGCCCATGGCAACTCCTTTAGTTTGGAGGAAGTGGGAGGATTGGAAAGAGAAGTTATGCAGGGTGAGGACCAGTTCAGTCAGTTGAAGGAGGGTGTCAGTGGAAGGGTACTGGTTGGTGCGTCGGGAGAGGAAGAAGTGGAGGGCTTTGAGTCCTTCGTGATGGGGGATGGAGGTGTACAGGGACTGGATGTCCATCGTGAAGATAAGGCGTTGGGGACCGGGGAAGCGAAAATCATGGAGGAGATGGAGGGCGTGGGTGGTGTCCCGAACGTAGGTGGGGAGTTCTTGGACTAAAGGGGTCAGAACCGTGTCGAGGTACGCGGAGATGAGTTAGGTCGGGCAGGAGCAAGCTGAGACAATGGGTCGGCCGGGGCAGTCAGGTTTGTTGATTTTGGGCAGGAGGTAGAAACGGGCGGTGCGGGGTTGTGGGACTATGAGGTTGGAGGCGGTGGATGGGAGATCCCCTGAGGTGATGAGGTGATGGATGGTCTGGGAGATGATGGTTTGGTGGTGGGAGGTGGGGTCATGTTCAAGGGGGCAATAGGAGGAGGCGTCCGCGAGCTGGCGTTTGGCCTCAGCGGTATAAAGGTCGGTGCGCCAAACCACTACCGCGCCTCCCTTGTCTGCCGGTTTGATGGTGAGGTTGGAGTTGGAGCGGAGGGAGTGGAGGGCTGCACGTTCTGAGGGTGAGAGGTTGGAGTGGGTGAGAGGGGTGGACAGGTCGAGTCGGTTAATGTCGCGGCGGCAGTTGGTTATAAATAGATCGAGGGCGGGTAAGAGGCCAGCACGGGGTGTCCAGGTGGATGGTGTGTGTTGGAGGCGGGAGAAGGGGTCGTCAGAGGGTGGGCGGGAATCTTGGTTGTAAAAGTAGGCACGGAGGCGAAGGCGGCGGAAGAATTGTTGAACTCATTAATCTGAGGGCGTAGGGGAATGAAGGTGAGGCCTCTGCTGAGGACTGATCTTTCATCCTCAGAGAGGGGGAGGTCTGGAGGGATAGTGAAGATCCGGCAAGGTTGGGAGCTAGGACCTGGTGTGGGACTGGAGCTGGGAGTGGGGGCGGGTTTAGGGGCGGGGCAGAGATCGGCGTAGGGGCGGGGTTAGACGTGGTAACGAAGCTTGGTGTGGGGGCAGGGTTAAGCGTGGGGGCGGGGTTACGTGTGGTGACGAAATTCGGCGTGGGGGCGGGGTTACGCATGATGACAAAAGTCGGCGTGGGGGTGGAGACACCTGAGGCGTTGCAGTTGTGCAGGTTATTTGCAAAACTTGCGCCCACACCTCCTCCCTTACTTCTCTCCAAGGCCCCAAGGGGTCCTTCCATATCCACCACAAATTCTCCTGCACCTCCACACACATCATCTATTGCATCCGCTGCACCCGATGTGGCCTCCTCCATATTGGGAGACAGGCCGCCTGCTTGCAGAACGCTTCAGGGAACACCTCTGGGATGCCCGGACCAACCAACCCAACCACCCCGTGGCTCAACACTTTAACTCTCCCTCCCACTCCACCGAAGACATGCAGGTCCTTGGACTCCTCCATCGCCAGAACATAACAACACGACGGCTGGAGGGAGAGCGCCTCATCTTCCGCCTGGGAACCCTCCAACCACAAGGGATGAACTTGGATTTCTCCAGTTTCCTCATTTCCCCTCCCCCCACCTTGTCTCAGTCGATTCCCTTGAACTCAGCACCGCCCTCCTAACCTGCAATCCTCTTCCTGACCTCTCCGCCCCCACCCCACTCCGGCCTATCACCCTCACCTTGACCTCCTTCCACCTATCACATCTCCATCGTCCCTCCCCCAAGTCCCTCCTCCCTACCTTTTATCTTAGCCTGCCTGGCACCCTCTCCTCATTCCTGATGAAGGGCTCTGGCCCGAAACGTCGAATTTCCTGTTCCTTGGATGCTGCCTAACCTGCTGTGCTTTAACCAGCAACACATTTTCAGCTCCAGAATGTTGGACACCTTTTTCCTCACTGAAAAATAGAGTAAACCCAAGTTGAATTCTCCCAAGGCATTCAGATGGAATTCAATTGCAGACTTCCACTTTCACATTCATAGACCATACCCTCAGAATCTTCAATACAGACTTGATCCAGTTCAAACTTAAGGGTGGTGCTTGCATAATTTCTTACTGGCTGCTTGCAGGTTGTTGAAGCAACGTTTGGTGGGCTTTTTATGAGATTTGATTGCATTAGTAAAACGAGATTCAGGATATCCTCCTCCAATAAACGTCAATATCAGTGGCATTATCCTTGTCTTCTATCCTTCCCCGAAAGAGCTTGTCATCTAGCAACTTATCACTTTCACCCTTGGTGCAACTTTCTTTCACTGCAGCTGGCCTCACAGCTGAAAAAATGCAACATTTGCAGTAATTGGAAAGGAGTTGCTTCAATGAACACTGACGCGGAGCATAATGATTCAACTTCAATTTATTTGGCAACTGGTGAATGAAGAACACAAAACTACTTCAGTGTCTGTGTTTAATGAAGAATAATGCTGATTAGAAATGACATACGGACAATCAGTGATCTCACTCCAATTACAACAAAGTTTAGCATGTATGAGCACTCCCACTCTTACTAGAACGCCTTGTGAATCTGAATGTGAGATGGTTGAGAAAACTGAGGATTTAGCCATATAGATTTCTGGAAGGTTGAGTCCTCCCTCATGGTCTAGGGCTTTGACATTGGATAAGGGCTTCTCCATCCATTTGTGCATCGGTAATCAACAGCTGTAAGAGTCTTCTAACAATTCAATGGGTGTTTCCTCAGTCTTTCAAATCTGGATGATTGTTTCTTGATTTCCCACATTTCATACCCTTTCAGTAGCCGTCCATTTGCTTATCTGTTTGACAATAGGTGCTGTTTCCCAAATATTTTTCATTTAGCTGATTGGTTCTTTGGTTTTCTGCTTTTAACAGCATGCATTGAGAGCCTTACAGTTTGCAAACTACTGCCATGTGTTTGAAGACATGAAAGTCCACTCTAACAGGAGGAATGGTGAAGCACAATGAGAGCTGAAAGTCAAATTATAACTTTATGAATCGTACATATCATTGCTTTAGTTATTAGCTTGTCTCCACTGTCAAATAAGAAAATATTCAAAATCTGTGGTGTCTTTGATAAAACTTTATGAAAAACAATCTACGACTTTTAAAATCTATTTCTAATCAAAGTTTGTCATGGGATGAGGGCTTTGCTGGCAAGAATGGCATTGATTGGCCATCCATTATTGTCCTTATTAAAGTGATGATGAACTGCCGTTTTGAACCACTGCAGTCCATCAGGGTGCAGCTACACTCAAAGTGGTCTTTGGGGCAGGTTCCAGTTTTTTTGATTCAACAACACTGAAAGAACAGCAATATTAAGTTAACATTAAGAACAGCAATGTTAAGGGCGACAAACATGTGAAAAACCTAGATACCTGCAAGTTCTCCTTAAAGCCAACACCATACAAACATGGCATTATATTGCTGCTCTTTCACTATCATTGCATCAAAAAACTGGAATCAGTCCCAAAGGAGTGAAGACAAAACTAATAATTAAAGCAATGGTATGTACAATTCATAAAGTTATAATTTAACTTTCAACTCTTGTTGTGCTTCACCATTCCTCCTGTTATAGTGGATTTGCATGCCTTTAAAAAAAACTTTAAATTATGCATGAATGATCACTCAGCAGTTCATAGAATCATAGAATCCCTGCAGTGCAGGAGGCAGGCCAATTGGCCTAATGGGTCCACACTGACTCTGGGTCTGGATCTTGGGTGATGTAAAGAAACTGGGAGAGATTGCTAATAAATGAAACATCTATGTGTGTGAGTCTGAGTGATTACTTGGAGCTTTCATGACTTCTGTGCAAGTATCCAAGAATGGGGAACTGATTTAGGAAGTGCAAAAATGACATTAGGACTGTGCATGTGCGCATGAAGCGCATCCCACCCAAACTCACCCTCCTAATCCCATTGTTAATCCATCTAGCCTGCACACAATGGGCAATTTAGCATGACCAATCCACCTAATCTGTATATCTTTGGACAGTAGGAGGAAACCAATGTATACAGGGGGAAAATGTGCAAACTCCACATAGACGATTGCCTGAGGCTGGAATTGAACCTAGATTCCTGAAGAAGGGCTCATGCCCAAAATGTCGATTCTCCTGCTCCTTGGATGCTGCCTGACCTGCTGCGCTTTTCCAACAACACATTTTCAGCATTGAACCTAGGCCCCTGGCACTATCAGGTTGTAGTGCTAATCACTGAGCCACCATGCCACCCAACAGGTTGTCACTATTGAGCCCAGCATGCCAAGTATTGAGTATTAATATCCGATGAGCATCCTTACTTTTGTAAGGTTTTACATGAAGTAACTAATATGTAATGGATTCAGACTCTATAGTGTCTGAAAGTTTAATGGCACTGTCACCAGGATTAATGGGTAATAATGATTTTTAAATAAGAATAACAAAGAAAATGTCCTGTGGTTTGAGTGTAACAAACTAACAATGTCTGTGGAAATTAAACTTACTTGTTTTCTCTAACATCTGTATCACAGAGCAGTGATTTGTGATAAGTGACACAATTTAATGAGCACACGAATGTCTAAGTATGTAATAAATATTTCTATTGTGACATTTGTTTATATTGCAAAATAATGTGAATTTACACATGACTGAAATGCTTGAGCACTTTAAATAAATAAGGTACTCAGATCGAGAGCAGGATAGATTTTTCATTAACAAAAAACATGAACTGACATACTTTTGATTCACATATGAATGTGATAAAATTAGTTTTAACATGCCAGCCTTCTGAATAAATAATGTATCTCTCAATGTGGTAATCAGAATGTTTCTGTTTAACATTATATGGTAGGTGACTCACTTCGAGGCTTTGTAATACCTAGTGACATTTTAGATTATTCAAGTGTGTCCTCGGATCGAGTCAGGATCAGAATGACATATTACACTACTCATGTAGAAAACGATTCTGAGAATCATACATATGGCAATCTAAGGAAATAAAATATATGGCTTCTGCAAGAATATTTTGCTACCATGACTTAGATTGCCAGCAATTCTGGAACAGCTGAATATTTTCCAGGCTATAATGCAAACAAGGTATGAGTTAAGTTGCATTGTGACCCCAAATGACCTATGGGCATATTGAACTTTTGATTAGAATGTTTTTTTCTTAAGAGATAATAGTACAGCCAAAACAGAAATACAAATTTAAATTCAGTAGCTATACAGAGAGGAACCCTGAACTATCACACTTGGAAATGTTAAGAAAGCTCAAAACAAGAAATGCATTTCAATTTATCCTGTAATCTCCTGGGAATATCTCAGTCCAAGGAAAGGACAGTCTTGAACAAAGAAAGCTGAGGAAAGATAGGAGAGAAATTAGAGTAAATGTGGTGAGCATGGAAAAGTGACCAAATGGACTAGTGGGATGGAGTAACATAGCAGAGACAACTGACTATATTTTCCCATGGACAAAACATTCATTATAATAGGAGATTGAAAAGAAGAATTGCAAGTATCCAACGGTGTCTGGATCTTGGGTGTTGGTATGAAACTGGCATAGATTTAATGCCACTAAACTAATCCATCAATGTGTGAGTCTGAGTGATTGCTTGGAGCTTTCACGCCTATTGTGCAAGTATCCAAGTACAGGGGAACTGATTTCGGCAGTGCAAAAATTATTTTAGGGCAGTGCCTGTGCACATAATGTTTCCTGCTGAAAACTGTGTGCACTTTTGGTGTCCTCATCTGAGGAAATACTTTGTTGTCATGGAGGAAATGCAAGGAACGTTCACCAGATTTGTTCCAATAATGATGGGACTATCCTATAAGGAGAGATTGGGGAAACTAGCCCTGTATTCTTTGGATTATTGAAGAAAGAGAGATGTTCTCATTTAAGGATTCTTAAGGAGCTTCACAGGGTAAATGCGAGAGGATGTTTCCCCTTATGGGAGAGTTGAGGGCATAGTCTCAGAATTAAGAGGTACCAATTTAAGCCTAAGATAAGGAGGAATTTCTTCTCTCAGAAGGTTGAAAGTCTTTGGAAATCCTTGTTACAGAGAGTTGTGGGAACAGAGTTCTTGTGTATACTTAAGGCTGAGATAGATTCTTGGAGCAGTAGGGGAATCAAGGTTTACACGGAAACACAGGAAAATGGATGTGAGGAAGGTTGGATCAGCTATGATCCTATTGCATGGTGGAGGAGGCTCAAGGTGCAGAAGGGCTGACTGTTCCTATTTCTTATGTTCTTATGATCTTATGGTAAACCTACACAATACTTAAAAGAGTAGATAGTGTTGATGCAGGTGGAATGTTTCTGGAATGGGGACTCTACAACTGGAGTATGCAATTTAAAAATAAGAAGTATGCTGCTTAAAAAGGAGATAAGTTTTGTTTTATTCAGAGGATGGTGAATCTTTGAAATTCTCCATCACAGAGGCTGTGTAAGTCTGGTCTTTGCATATATTTAAAGCAGATAATGATAATGTTTTGATTATCAATTATGCTATGGGTTATAGGAATAGAGCCAAAAAAGCCATGATCATGATAAATGGCAGAGCAGGCTTGATAGGCTGAATGGCCTACTCCTGTTCCTATGTCCAGTTCTGCACCTACAATCTGGAGAGTTAGCTGCAAAGGTTAGCAAAGGTGGAACCTACTGAAGAAGGTTAAAAATCACACAACACCAGGTTATAGTCCAACAGGTTTAATTGGAAGCATACTAGCTTTCGGAGCGTCGCTGCTTCATCAGGTGGTAGTGGAGGGCTCAATCCTAACACACAGAATTTATAGCAAAAATTTAGTGTGATGTAACTGAAATCATACATTGAAAAATTGATTGTCTGTTAAGCCTTTCATCTGTTAGAATATCATGATAGTTTCACTTCTTTCATGTGTAAATCACAAAACTTTTTTAAAAAAAAGTTGCATTCTCAGGTTAGCTGTTAACAATGGTGATAGCTAGACAATATGTTGAAGATGTTAGCCCCCTGTGTTCTCTGTCTATGCCATTATATTTAGATTGATTCTAATCTAAAAAGTGAGATAACGGAGTTTTACATGAATTCATGCAGTTTCTGAGCTCAGAGTTCTACATGAATGCATGCAGTTTTTGAATAAAGTACAATGTAACCCTGCAAGTACAAATTCACCTCACAAAATATATGTGTGCATGTGGGTCTTTGTCTGTCTATGTGTGTGTGTGTGTGTCTGTCTGGGCTGGGGGTTATGAGTGTGAGAAAGTGTGTGTGTGGGTGTGTAGTGAGTGCAGAGTGTCTTAAGTCTGTGAGGGGTTGCATGTGTGAGTGTGGGAGTGTGTGTGTCTGTAAGGGTGTGTGTGGGTGTCTGTGTGCACATTTGTGTATATGTGTGTCCGTGTGTATAGGAGTGCCTGTGTGTGTGTGAGTTGTAGCAAGGTGTGTGTATATTGCAATGGTGGTCACTTGTAATGTGACATGAACCCAAGGTCCCAGGTGAGGCCCTCCCTATGGGTACCGAACTTAGCTATCAGCCTCTGCTTGGCCACTTTCCTCTGCTGCCTGTCCCGAATTCCACCTTGGAGGATGGTCACCCGAAGGTCCGAGATCGAATGTCCTGGACCACTGAAGTGTTCTCCAACTGGGAGGGAACACTCCTGCCTATTGATTGTTGTGCGGTGCCCATTCATCCGTTGTTGTAGCCTTCCAGTCCAACACCGGCATCTCCAAATCATGACTACTATCGACACCACTAACCGCCGACTTAAAGTGGAGAGGATCTCCAAGAAGATCGCACAAATCGACACAGACATCGAGTTTCTACAGGAATGCAGGCAAGCAGGAAAAATCTCAAAAGGATTACGGATCACGAACCCACTTAAGTCGACCTACAATACAGACTACGCAGAGAGACTTTGCCACCACACCTCTCGTAAACTCCTCAATCATCTCATGCACCAACCCTACAGCAGGTGCCGTAACCTTGAAATTCAGATGGAAATGCAACTTTTTAAAAAAAGGTGTTGTGATTTACACATGAAAGAAGTGAAACTATCATGATATTCTAACAGATGAAAGGCTTAACAGACAATCAATTTTTCAATGTATGATTTCAGTTACATCACACTGTAAATTTTTGCTATAAATTCTGTGTGTTAGGATTGAGCTCTCCACTACCACTTGATGAAGGAATGACGCTCCAAAAGCTAGTGTGCTTCCAATTAAACCTGTTGGACTATAGCCTGGTGTTGTGTGATTTTTAACTGCGTACACCCCAGTCCAACACCGCCATCTCCAAATCATGCCTACTGAAGAATACTGCCTTGTTGAGCCGGGTGTCTGAAACTCTTATCGTTTGCCTAGTTAGCCCTGGAGCCTGAAGCTGCTTGACTACTTGCCCTGCCTTGACTGCAGCTGGAAGCTTTATGGAAGCTGTCGCTGTTTGCTGTCTGTCTTCCCCCAACCCAATGCCTTGAGCTTAAAACTGCTTCTTGCCTGAGGCTTGTGGAACCTGGGATCTGAAGTTACAGCTGCAGCCGGTCTCTGAAATTACTTGCTGTTTGGATCTTGATAATATTGTCTCCCTTGTGCTTTGTAATTAACCTCTATGGAAATTAATAGTGTTAGAATGCTGTTTTAATTAACCTTAATTGTAATTTGTGGCAGTAATACTAGAAATCAGTCTTTGTGCTTAAATCAATTTCTGTGTTAACAACTGTAGGGCAGAAAGAAAACCATGGCTCAGTAGCACGATTAAACATGGAGATGTTAAACATGCTGCTTTCATTGTTCATTATGAATTGCTAGTATGATGGAACAGAAACTTGGAGAAGGCTTACACATCACAGCAGCTCCGTGGGGGGCCCAGGACACTGTTAAAGAGGGATCCTAGCTACCCACCACCGGCCTATGCAGGAAATCTGCTGGACTAAATGCTGCACCTACTCAGTCACCCAGTAAATCCCAGCAGTCCATAAATATGCCCTAATTACTCCATTCAGGGCATCAACTGGCTCACTGCTGGATGGTTCAACTGACTCATTCTATAAATGGAGGTTGGCAGGTATGCCATCTACTTAATTTGACAATCCCCTGTCTTCTCATTAGTGGAGTAATACAAAATCGGCCACATTATGGGAAGGTTAAACCGGTTCTGGAGAGGAAGTAGCGAAGCTTTTACAAAGAAAAGATCTGTGACCTTCTGGAATAGAAAGGAGTCGTGTTTTACACTCGGGAGAGTGACCCAAGACACTGGTCAAAAAAGTTACTTTCCAACAGCTCCGGTTAACACCAAATAGAAAATCATAACATTAAAAGATGTAAATAAGAATACAAACTCCTAGAACACCAAAAGAAATTTGATTGTTGTGACATGTAACACTTTTTTAAGCTGCCAGGGCCATCCACAGAGCAAGGTCAAATGGACAAAACTGCCTTTTCTCACAAGGTTGCAGTTTTTCTTCTTAAGGATGACAGACCATTCATCAGTGCTGGAAAGGACATTTCCAACAAAGCTTGGAATGGAAAAGAATGTGACATGTGCAGCAACCTTCAAGAAGGGAGATAAATCCTGCCGTGAAAACCATTTTTGGTGCTTCCATGTTGTCCATTGCAGGGAAAATCCTGACCAATCTCCTGTATCGACCACTTTCAGCTGAGAAAATTCTTCCAGGGACACAGGGTGGCTGCCAGTTGAACCTCTAACACGGTCTTTGTTGCCAGGTGAATCCAAGATAAATGTTGAGAGCAACACAGAAATTCTTCATTACATTCATCAATCTGACCAAAGCATTGAATTCAATAAATCACAGGATCCTGTGGATAGTTAAGCAGAGATTTGGATGTCCAAAAAACTTCACTACAGTTGCAAAACTATTTAATAATGATGTGGCTGCAACTGATTTGAGTGGGAGATCTGAAATTGACACTTTCAAAATTCAGACCAACGAAAAGCAGGGCAGTGTGATTGGCCCTGTATAATCCACACGACAGCGGTTACTCACCTCAATCATTGCCAGCTGGTGTGAGTATTAAATATCATTGAGATGATAACCTCAGTCACATCCATTCCAAAGGCAGAACTGATCACCAAAGACACACTTGACCCACAGTCTGTGGATATTTGTGGAGTCATATCCCATCCTTCCCCAGGCTTGTAACCTCTTGTTCTCTTTAATTCTCTGTGTGACAGACACAGCATGCCATTGAACATGGTCAAAATAAAAATCATATCAACCCAGTTAAACATTCCAGCTCCTATACTATACATGATGAAGGAGAGTTTCTGGAATATATTGTGTAATCTCCATATATTGGCAGCCATCTCTTTCAAAGGTCATCATTGTTGTGGGAGCCAACACTGAATCAGCCAGCTCAACATTCTACAAATTGTTTGACAACAATGATCTCTGCAAGTCAAAGAAAAATCTTAGACAACAGACCAGCTGTCAACATCACACTCATATACTTCAATGCACCAATGACACATAACATCACCAGAGAAATTCCACGAGAATTACCTTTGCCTCATCCTTCAGATTCGATGGGAGGATTGTTGAACAAGTGCTGACATTCTTCTTGAAAATAATTCTGCAAACATTCTCAAAAATCTTCTGCGAAGCCATTCATGATGGACTGAACATTGTATGCATATGGCCAAAAAGTATCCACCCCGATGTTGCCCTGTCTCCTCAGCTCTGAAATAGCCAGTGTTCTGCAGGTGTGGAGGAGGGAAATGCACAGAAAACACTATAAAAACACACTGAACCTTTCCTTATAATGTGGCAGCATGAACATTAACTGGAAGGAGCTTGCTACCAGTTGTTCAAAATGATTTTGAACAATTTGTGAGGAAGGTCAAAACAATTTGACCGTCAATCTATGCCTTACTTTGAATCCAAATATGGTAAAGATGAGGCAGAGGAATGGCAAAGAAGGAGAGAAAGGAAGGAAGCCTTGATGCTACTAGTTCTTGGGACATTCTGCCTATGTGTCCAAAAATCTGCAGGTCAAGAACCAACCTCTTCAGTAGCATAAAGACCTACTACTGACCTTTATGATTCTGAGTAAACTCTCAAATAACAAGCTGGCCAATGGCAACCACCAGAAATGCATGGATATTCAGAAAAGAAAGAATTAACAATGTGGACCTCTCTTCTTTGGGAAACAAAGAGAGCTAAGGGCTGACCTCACAGGAATATCATAAAATTTTGAAAGATTTTGATAGGGTAGATACAGAAAATGTTTCAGTGGGGAAGCAGAGGCCAAAAATATAAATTAGTCAGTAAGAAATCCAATAGGGGTTTCGGAACAAACTTGGTAAGAAGAATAATAAGAATGTTGAAGCCTCTTTCAAGAGGAGTTGCTGAAGTAATAAGTATCAGTGCGTTTAAGAGGAAGCTAGACAAGCATTTCAAGGAAAAGAGCATAGCTATAATAATATGTTCAGATGCAGAAAAATAGTCTGACATTTGAGTGAAGCATAAACAGCGGCATTATCTGGTTGGAATCAGACCCTGTTTCTGTTCTGTAAATTCTATGTAAACTTAAAAAGTTTTATTTTTTCCCAAAACAATTTTAGGTCTACTGCATTTGAAAAATGTAGTGATGCTTTCTCCACATTATCCTGATTAACATATTTTGTTTGTGAAGGCAGCGTAAATCTAAACTACACGTCCTAACCATTCCTAAGATAAAAATGAACAAATAACATTTTTAGATTGGAACTCGGTGTCTGGCAGTTCTTTTTAAGGAGGATGGTATGAAACAAAAAACAACTATTCAAAGCAAGTTAGTTCTGGGAAATTCCTGGTTAACATATTCACATGAAGTATTTTGGGTGTTCTTCTTATGCAGTTACTAACTTACTCAAAGCAAACAGCAACAGTAAAATTGGACATAAATGAATTACATGCAAATATGTTAAGTATTGCACTGCTAGAGGAAATTTAAAGCCCTTTGAAAGTAATTTTGACTTTAACCAATGGTGTCAACCTGGCAATATTAATGTAATTGTGTGTTATACATCTCCATTTCATTTCTGAATATTAATATTAAGAGAAAGGTCTAATAGGCACCTCAATTAATATCACCCAAAGTCAAAATTACCATCCTGTGCCAAGACTGTCAATATGATAATGCCCAAAGGTTTCACCCTTTCTATTGTGTGTTTTGTAAAACATTTTCATTTCTTTCAAAACATGGAATTTTTAGACCACTTAGAAATCTTTTTTGAGATGATTATTCTTTTTGCATTGCCAACTTGAAAGATGTTTGGGGAAAATAAAGCCTTTTAAATGCCAGTACATATTTTAATCCTCTTGCTCACTGGCAAAAGCTTAACAGACATTAATCACACGATATTAAAATCAATCACTTTGCAATTTATCAACTTGATTTGAATATTTCTAAATTTACTGAATTCCTCCCAGCACAGAATTCATTTTCAGCAGCATTAATTAACAAAGGTTAATTTGATATGTGAATCATACTTACACCACCCTATAATGACTACTACAATTGTACACTCTAAGAAATATATCTGATACTTTATTTAGCAAAATATTTCCTCCATTGGTTTTTTGCATTGGCTGTGTTTGTAGTGTAGCTGATGTTGAATCTCCCTGGTGATCCTGGCAGCTGTAGGCTTTAATAAGTACTGGAAAGGTTATACTCAATAGTTTACCAGAAAATAAAAATGTATTATTTATGAAACCTTTAATGGGTTGCGTCTAGATGTTGCCGTTACAATGACGATTTTAGAGGTTGCTTTTCAACCTTTCAGCCTGTTGCAACTTGTCAGTATTTATGCTAAGATCCCTTGAGGATATTTGCAATTGCTTTACAGATCATATTTTTATTTTCCAGTTTGATCTCCACATCTCATTATGAAGGTGGTTGTATGAAACCATGTGAGCTATGTTTAAAAGCTGTATTTCTAAAAACTTGAGCTTTCAGAAGTAGTTGTCTCTGTCAAAGATGAATAATTCATGAATAATCACTATGTAATTTATCAGTAAGCTTATTTTACATTATTTAAAGAAAGGTACAAGGGACTAAAAATGTTAGCATGTAGCCAAATATGATGAACTTTTGTTAGGATGGGACTAAAATAGCTATAAATTGATGCTTATAGATTGTAGAAATTGGATTGTGAGACATTAAATGTTGCATTTCAGTCTGCACTTGCCAGTCTATCCATTCTGACTGAAGAAATCAGTTTGAAGAAAATTGCACATTGGTTTTCTTTGATAAAGTTGAACTAGACATTAGCATAAAATTTGGGGTAATAACAATATAAATGCATTCTAGGCTAGTTCTAGGTTATGATGTTTACTTTTTGCAGACTTGAGGAATCATTACTAGTATCAATATTGCACTTGTGTTACTAAGAAATACCTTCAGTTTTTAGAATGTCCCCTTTTTCACCTCTTCTGTATGGAAGGTAATGTTTTTTCTTCGTACTTGGGTAAGGTTGTCCAGAATAATATTCATTCCAAGTGTTTTGAAGCACAAAGTCCTTGAAGTCTTCAGGACTGGACTGGGCTACTATCTCATAGTCAAGCAACATGAGAGAGTAGAATGAGTGGTGCCTGGAAGAGCCGAGGTTCGTGCTTTTAGGTCTGTCAAAAATTGTAACATTTTAGGGCAAGCTCATAAATGGCATAAGTGAAGAAAATGTGTGGCACGGTGCAATTCCCAGTTATCCATCGCAAAGTTGAGTGCTCAAGAATATTTAAATCCCATTTCATTTGAGTTTCTCATGGTATGTGCCCAGGCAATAAGGGAGGGAAAAAGAGGACTTCAAAGGCTGATTTCAAAGAGTAGTCATTTGCATTGCTGAAACTTGCGCATAAGCCACCATTTGATAGTCTTTTCTATCTGTTCAAAATCAAGCCTGTTGTAATTGCTTTACCAGCTCTAATGGTCTCAGTTACTCCTGCATATATTTAGTTTTTTTTAATGCCGTTGACTCAGGGTGCCTTATCATAAACTTGCAAAATTATAATCCAGTTGCATAACAACAAACCCTCTTTTGAGCTGACCTGAAAATGTATAGCTTTTGCACAAATATTTCTTCAATCTTCCTAAAGGCTAAAATAAATTAACATTATGTAAGGTTGTGTTTGTTTTGAATCATAATCTGCTTTATTTCACACGATGGTGAGTATAGCTATCAGTTGTTTGGTTCAATTATTGTACAGAACTCAAATTCATGTAATGCCCACAAAACAAAGAGAATGAGTTGCTGCATTCACTTTCACTCACTGATGCACTCAGTGTAAAAGGATAATCCCACTTCATCCTGTCACAACCAAAGCCAAAATGTGCTCTCAGCAGTGTACTGTCTTTCATTGTTTGTTATTACCTGCTTGTTTTGTGCAATGTTCTGCCTCCAAAATCCCTACTCGGTATCAGAGTCCTGTTTTTAAAAGCTTTGTTTTTTCTGTCAGAAACAATACTTCTTCCAGGAGCCAACAGAGATCAAAGGGTCTGCCAGGGACTTAAATCAATATCAAAAATCTAAAGCAAATCATTCAGAGTGTCCCTCCAGCACTTTCTTTGACTGCCATAATAGCACCCAATCTCAAGCTCTTAAGTTGGTAAACAAATATCAGGCAGTACTGTACTTGCCTCAGTGTAGAATAGATGTTGGGCATTGTCACCTTAGAGGAGAAACTTGACCATTTCTGAAACCACCCTGAATCCATGCCAGTAGTTCTTCTTTGAGATGTTGTCCAACGTGTTTCAGAGGATCTGGCAATGATTTTGCCACCATACAGAGGGGTGAGATGCCTCTATGATTGTTGGGTGTTTGATGAATTTCTTTCTGCTTTTACTGGGAGAGAAATAAAGACATGCTCACATTCTTGCTGGACGATTCCTTGCTTGACAGAGAATTCAGTGAGCTTCTTCCCAGGCATCGATCTCCTGTGTTAACTCGGTAAGGATGAGCGACTGAAACTTTGTTGTTGACAGGAGTTTGATTGCTTTTGCTGTTTTGAACAGCATTGGAAGATCATCAAAAGAATAGTTGATGGCAATGTTAGCAACCTGTTGATTGTTCTTTCATTAATGGCTGCCTGTTTGAGCCTTGAGACACTGAGATGCATTTGGACTTTCAAGTTCTGAGCCATCCCAGGGAAAAGATCTTAATACTTAGCATTGAAATAATAGAGTGTTGGTCAATGCAGCACTCACTGCCACATGACTTTCATTACATGCACATCTTCCCTGTCCTTCTTCCCAGTGATTATATAGTTGATTAAATACCAATACAGGAGTGCATCAAATATATCTTGAGATTAATGAGGAAATAAATTGTCTGTAATTTGTACTCATCTTCAGCAATAAGAAATCAATGCTGTTACCACTGTAGGAGTGATTTTCATATAGAAGCAAAAAAGAATGGAGCTCATCATAAGGTTCATCCCTTGATTTCATCACGGTTGATCATAGACAGAGAGATCTAGAAGAGGTGTCCACAGTGATATGCACATCATTATCAATATCTGCTATCGCAAAAGTGGGAGCATTAATTGTCATTTGAAGTTGTTGAACTCAATGGTGAAGCCACAACGTTTTACAGAATCTTATTGAAAGATAACCGAATTTCCTTGGAGATTCAAAAGAATACTTTAGGAGGTTGAAACCAGAGAGATAAAAACCCAGCGAATTAAATGGCAAAGGGCCAGAAGCTCAGGGTTAGGAATGTAGACAGACTTTTTCAAATTTAGTCAGAAGTGTTCCTTTTTAGAAACACAAGAAAGAGGGGCCATTCAGCCCTATGAGCTCTGTCACTATTATGGATCATGACTGATCATCCAATTCAGTATCACATTTCTGCTTTCCCTCCATACTCTTTGATCCATTTAGCCCTATCAACTATAGGTAACTCCTTCTTGGAAAGTATATTTCATATAAAAATGGCCAAAAGACTTCTTAGAACCCTGTAGCCTAGAGACACTGAAATAATCTCCTTCCCCTTCACACCACACCACCCACACTATCCACCCTAATTAGATTAATCATTCTGAAATAATCAATCCAAATTCTTTAAATTGGCCTTGAAAGTAAATTGAGCTTAAAAAAACACTGATGAATTAGCAGCATGAGGTAGCCGTGCTATTAAATGTGACACAACACTTCAAGGTAGTTGGTAATGTCAGTTTTATCAAAGTTATGGGCAAATACAGTGTGGAATGATATTATTGAACATGTTAAGCAGCTTGGTGCCTGTCTTTCCTTGTAAGGACATCCCAAAATATAGCAGAAATTAGTGACAAGCAGAAGGATTAATACTGAACACATATGGATAGCCAATGTGAAATCCAAAGCAGACAAATGCAAGGCTGGTTTGGATAATGATGTAGCTTGAATTCAGGCAAGATGGCAGCAGAATAGAACACTCCAACCGGAGCTCCTCTGCTCAACCTGTTTTTTTTGTGCCTTTTCTATTTTTTCTCTCTTCCAGCAGTCCGAGAAACCCAAGTACCAAAGCAGGGTGAGGGGCGAAACCCAAGTTTGGGTGCAGTGCGAGGTGAAGTGAAGCCCGGTACAGTGTGACTTACCTTGTTGCTGCTGAGTGCTGGAGAGAAGTGAGACAGTTGTTAAACTCGTGCCTGGTACCGGTGGTCAGAGCACTTGCTAAGTTATTGCTGTTTGAAACTCTTTACTGTAATGTAAACTCTTTACTCTGTTGCAACTACCTTATCTTCAACTTAGTTTTTACACATTGCAAATAATGGTACTACTGTTCCTTTTAATCCTCTTTTATACCCAAGATTTGTACCTTGATACTTGTCTAAAATGGTGCTATTAAAGGCAGCCATTTAAAAACTTATCACTGAACTCCTGAATTTTGTACTGGACTACACGTGACATTAAAGGATAATCTAATATTCTAAAAGAATCAGCTGTAAGCAAAATGACAATCTGCCAAAAGTGTTGAAAGCATCAAGTTGCCTTTCAAGCCATGGTCATGGATAATTTGAGGAGATTGTGTGAACTCCTGAAGAAGGGCTTATGCCCGAAATGTCGAATCTCCTGTTCCTTGGATGCTGCCTGACCTGCTGCGCTTTTCCAGCAACACATTTTCAGCTCTGATCTCCAGCATCTGCAGATCTCACTTTCTCCTGAACTCAAAGTAAGGCAGAGTCGTGTGTGTGTGTGTGTGTGTGTGTTTACCCAGGTTTGTTGAGGTCGAAAAGAGCTAATCAAACCTTCTGGCATTTTAAAAAACTATTTTCTTGCTATAAGTAAAATCCAGTTCCCCCATTTGCAGTTAAATCAACAGGAGAAGTCAAATGACTTTTGAGAGCCATGCTTGAAAGTTCCTTTCTGCTTGCTTTTAAAAAGAGATTACAGTTTGGTACATGATCTGTAATATTATAACTGTATGTTCAGGACACAATTAACAGTGCATTGTTGCTTTTCCTGGTTTGCCTGGGGACAAATGCCCCATAAATTTGTTTTGATTTATTCCAAAATATCAAGAAGCAAAACAATGGGTTGAATCTTTACTATAAATAACAAATGTTGGAGATCATAGCAGGTCAGACAGCATCCATGGAGAGAGAGCAAGGGAACGTTTTGAGTCTCGATGACTCTTCGATCTTACCATGTTTTGGAAAAATGAAGTTTTTGTTGAATTTCATGGAGGATTACATGAGGCCAAGTGATTTTTCTCACACAGCTATTAGCTAGCTACTATGCCTCCATGGCATCCATCTTATCCATTGTTAGCCCGATTCTCCCAGTCTCTGTTGTATGATGTGCTCACCACTGTCATGATATGCAAGGATCTCATTCTGACCACATTTTCAAAAGGCCATTGTGCACTCAGTCAAATACTGTCAGTTTGGAGCTGCTTTGGTTCATGACATTTGTCCCAGATGAGATAGGTAAGGGTAAATTGGCACCTTATGGACATGGATCTGAATGTCATGGTGGAGGGAGTGGTACAGAGGAGGGTTGTCTTATTCCCACAGGACTGGAATAAGAGGCCAGAACACCAAACCCTACCAACCTAGTTCCAGTTTGCCACCTAGGTTAGTGAAGTGTCCAGGAGCTGACAAAGCACCAAGCAGTTTAGGATGAATGTCAAAGACTTTCCCCATTCTTTCAGAATAAGTGCTACTATTTTTTCTCTGTTACCTTGAACTCACGATAACTCTGCTATAGCCCCCAGCAAGGCTCATGATCCATCATGCACTCTGTCACATGCAACATTTTCTATCATTTACTGTCACCATATCCCAGCTCTCCCAAACTACTAACCCTTTACAGTCTCTGTGCTGCCTACTTTGGAAACCCCACTTCCTTTCCCCACCTGCACTAGAACTAAGAGCTGTGCCAGCCACTTTCATCTCACTCAATCCCTTGCTTTCTCTCATTCCAGGCAGTTGGTTGGGTATCTGACATTTAACTCCTCATCCACTACAAAGAAAGGATCCTTACCTGGCCACCTTGAGCGGCCAACTAATCAAGCTTAAACCCATGGACTGATATTTGATCTACCAGGAGCCCCTGGCTGAAAGACATCTCCCTTGACTTCACTCCTTAGACTTTGAGACATGGCCATGTGTCTGAAGCATGTACAATATGTTTACTGCTGGCGCATAATGTAAGTGTGAAATTCACAAACAATGGGGCCACCAAAATAACATATCAATCCTCTTGACTAATAACTGCTGACAATCGTAATAAGCTGCTTGACTTTGTTTTTGCATTAAAAGGCAAATCAAGGTAGAAGTGCTTTGGATATATTTGCTGTAATTGAGGGAGTAAAGCATTTAAAAGCACAAGGGCGAGGCAGGGATGCTGTGAACACCCATGAAGTTGCTAAGTGAATACTAACAAAACAAGTGAGTGACCACTAATGCAAACTCGTTTAACCTGTGAGTTGTTGCCTCTCCTAGTTTGCAAAATGATTTTTCAACAGCATTTCAATAAAAGCTGCTGGAGTACTTCAAAGTGCCATTACAGTGCAAAACAGTGCATTGGTGTCATATCATGATGGTGCAGAGAGTTTGGCATGTGTCAGATGCCAGTGTCTCTGAACAGGAGGTGCTTGTATCTGCTGCCCATGGAGCATTCCCTGAGACATTGGTATCAGATATCCAAGGTGGAGGTCTGAAAAAGCGGGCAGCAAGTTAGAGTCACGAGGTACTCACACTTGCTTCCATTCAGGAATTCTCTCCACTTAATCTCTATCTCAAGGTAGTTAAAAACGGAAACTGCATATTAATCTACCCAGTGCTAACTTTCAGAGCACAACCCTCTATCTTACAGACTATGTTAGCTAGTTGCTCCAGGTCTGATTTGTCTGGTCATGTGACCCCAACTGGAAGAGGACTTCCATTCTCTTTATAATGGCCTTGAATAGGACATCCAGGTCAACATACACAAATTGAAGGGCTGCCCTATCCTAAATTCTAAACTCACATCTCTCCAGAGGCCATTCAGGTGGTAATGGAATGAAATGGCAAACTTGGCAAAAGTTGGCTATAGTTATATTCCCACCTCAGCTTTGGCCATTAACATACTGTCAACCATCTCCAAACCAGCAAAGCAGGTTCTCCCAGTGACTTTTTCCATGCACTCTTGAAGGTTTCCAAACCCAGAAACAATCCTCAGTAACACACTAACATTATCTTTTTGACAAATGGAGATATTTAGAAATGGAAGAGTAATTATGTTGACTGCTGTTAGCAGAGTCATACATCAAACACAGCTATATTTCAGAATTTTTCAATAGACCTTTATCTTTGGCAAGAATATGTTAGCTCTAAGTAATCATTCCTTTTCTAAGTATATCTGTTCTTTTATATCTTTAGTTTAGTGAGTCTACTATTGCTGGGATTAGTAAGCTTGTGATTGCTTATGCAACAATATTATAAATTCTGTATGCTAATGTATTTAATGTGATCCATTGGCAGTCCTTTTGTGATGATGTTTAATTGCTGAAAGGTTAAGTGATCCTGTAGACAAGAACAAATGGTTTGTTTTCTCCATGTTTTAGATTTGAAACAGTCCACAAGGAGGTATGAAAACTTGTGAATCTATGTAACAAAGCTTTCGACAGGATACATGTTTTCCTGGCAAACATTCAACTCCTGGCCTGATCTTTTGATGTGATTTTTAAATCTGGTCATTTATCTTCAATGTTTACGAGACCACATTTTGGACAATATTGCTGCTATTTTTGCCTACCTAACAATAGTGACTGCACTTCAAAAGCAATGTATGGCACTTTGGGATAGCCCGAAGATGTGAAATGGGCTATGGAAATGGAAATTCCTCTTTCTTATCAGCAAAGTTCTTTGTAATTTTAGAAATTCTGAAGTTTCTTCCTGGGATTCTCTGCTGTAATTCATGTTTCCAATTTATGTTCCTAGAATTTCTTGATGTCCGATGCACTATGATGAAGCATGAAGAACTATCTTTCCATTCTTGGTCATCCATTTTGAGAACACTCCACCCTAAATTGTCCAGTGTGATGCATTTTGCACTCTTGCTTTTTCCATGACTTCTACCAAACTGAAAATTTCAAAATAGTTCCTTTGCAAAATAACCACTGGTGTAATAAGCTAAAGCCTCAAAATAACAGCTAACAAGAGCAATTGTCACAGAGGCCATTGAAGATTAAATCCCCAGCCAAAGTTAAATATTTATTCATTACATGTTGCTGCCTTCAGAAAAGAAACTGCTTTAATAAGATTGAGGAATCACACCAAGATACTTAATCATCAGAATCTTCTAATATTCACCTCTCTAAGTGAGCTGCAACTGACATTTGTAATTACTGATGTCATTGTCAGGAGTCTTGCCCAGGAGAATCCATTGGCAGTCATGATACAAAGGAATTGGATTACCTTCAGTACAGATATATCATGACAGATGCAATCATTTACCCATGGTGCTTGCTGTGAGAATTTATTGAGCCCAACAGCATGATGGATCTCGATTAACATCAGTAGAGATAATAATCATTAGCATAAAGAATGATTTACGATAAATGTTTTGACATGCTGAGCACAGTGTCTCCTCCAAGCCATTTTCTTTGTTCAGCGATCATTAATTGTGCCATGTTAAGGATGACAATACTGTTACAAAAAATTGTTAACAATAATTCTCTGTAACTAAAAGGATTGAGAGTGAGACATTGAGAGTAGATTGGGAGGGGGGAGGGGCTGTCAAATTGGGAAGGGTTTCAAGCGATGGGTCCATCAGCTCGACAACATATGGCATCCTATCGATGATACGGCATCCTATCCGCCATATGGTATCCTATCCATGATACGGCATCCTATCCGTGATATGGAAAGTGCAGGATGCCTTTCCTCCCATGCACTTTTCTGTGCAGATGTTTTGGAGGAGATAGAATCAATTTGAGGAAGCTGCTTTGAAGCTTCTGGTCAGATTCCGTTAATACCTTGTCTCCCCCAACTTAGTGGGTGGCTCGGTGGCACAGTGGTTAGCACTGTTGCCTCACAGCGCCTGAGACCCGGGTTCAATTCCCGACTCAGGCGACTGACTGTGTGGAGTTTGCACGTTCTCCCCTTGTCTGCGTGGGTTTCCTCCGGGTGCTCCGGTTTCCTCCCACAGTCCAAAGATGTGCGGGTCAGGTGAATTGGCCATGCCAAATTGCCCGTAGTGTTAGGTAAGGGGTAAATGTAGGGGTATGAGTGTTGCGCTTCGGCGGGTCGGTGTGGACTTGTTGGGCCGAAGGGCCTGTTTCCAAACTGTAAATAATCTAATCTAGGTATTAATTAAAATATTCACAAACAAAGACAATACCCAGCTATTTGTTCTCTATCTGAGCATTGTGATGATACTATGAATTTTGGAGATATATTTTGTCCTTTTTTTATGGCAATAAGTTGGGTACAGAGGTGTACAGTGGTCGACAAAGCCAAACAAAGTAAACAGCTTGTGAGGCCTTGGATTCTTTCAAAGGTTGGAACAATAGAAGCAGCCTGAATTGGTAGGGTTAAGCTCCCACACAATCAGAACTCTTAGTTTGAGTTTTCTGCAGTGTGTTGGAGTGTTGAAGCTGGATATGGAAGCTCTTACCCCTCTCCCTGTTACAGCTAAAAGCTGGCACTCACGGTGGCACAGTGGTTAGCACTGCTGCCTCACAGCACCTGAGACCCGGGTTCAATTCCCGACTCAGGTGACTGACTGTGTGGAGTTTGCACGTTCTCCCCGTGTCTGCGTGGGTTTCCTCCGGGTGCTCCGGTTTCCTCCCACAGTCCAAAGATGTGCGGGTCAGGTGAATTGGCCATGCTAAATTACCCGTAGTGTTAGGTAAGGGGTAAATGTAGGGGTATGGGTGGGTTTCGCTTCGGCGGGTCGGTGTGGACTTGTTGGGCCGAAGGGCCTGTTTCCACACTGTAAGTCTAATCTAATCAAAAAAAAAATCTATCCTCCTGCTGCTAGAATTGCATCTGAGACAATCTATTTTAATGAATTTGCCTTTGCCAAAACAAATCCATTGTTTTTATTTTGTTTGCATTTTAACCACACAGCTTTGTAGTTGTTCAGTTTTATCTTTATCTGGCCACCTCATTCTGATTGTTACATTAGATTCTGACTCTAGTCTGTGATGGCTTCCTCAATTGATTCTCCACCTCTGTGAACTACCAACAACAAAAACGAAAATTGCTGGAAATGCTCAGCAGGTCTAGCAGTATCTGTGAAGAGAAATCAGAGTTAATGCTTCATATCTGGTGATCCTTCCTCAGAACTTGGGTTCTTTCGATTTTTCGTTTGGGACTTAACTCATTTCCACTTCTCTTCTCAGCATACCCATCTTGAAGACGTTCTGCTCCTCTTTTGCCGTTCTGTCATTTTTTTTAATATAGACTATCAGAATAACTTCCACTCCAGGAAGATCACTGACTATCTTGTGCTGACTCTATTCATACTTTTCTAGAGCAGTGAAAATGGCATACAGCATCTGCTTTCTCTGCAATGTCATCTAAAGTATAGTTAGTTGTTATCACTTTCATCTAGCTTCAGTTGCCAGATACCATGCTTCACACTGAATGCAATAAAGACCTTTACATTCCCAACTTATAACAAAATTTCTTTAATGGTTGGCATCGAGTAATAATAGCTCAGAAAAGTTTTGTTGAGCTCCTTTTGGACCTATGCATTGTCTCAGTTTTCCAGCTTGTTTTTACATTGGTACCATGTTACTAATCCAGTCTGTAAGAGTTGTCACTTTACTGATTACTTTGTTTCCCAAAGAACTTCTGATATGTCTTTCAGGGTAGACATGAGGGCAGCTGCAGCTCCGCTCAACAGATGTTCAGTTGGTCTCTGCCAGCCACTCAAAGAGGAAAAATGCTCAGTGATAGAGCAGATTAAAAATTAATATCAGAACATCAAAAAACTCAAAAGACAACTAAAATATTTCCTACTGCTCAGGATGCAAGATATCATTTTCACAACTGCGCTGTCAGGTTAATTCTTACATCTCAACGGACACCTTAAGAATGTTAAATTGTACATTAATACTCTCCCTTTTTGTACAGAACTTGCTGAAAAATACACATTTTATCAAATCATTTCATATTGAAATCATCAGAATCATTCCCAGGGATACCAATTTAAGGGAACTCCAACATTGATCTTATATGAGAGAAAAGTGCTGAATGGTTGATGTGTGGACTTTGACTGGTTGAGGAATTACCATGGAGAATGCACCAGTCAGTCAATGCTTGACAGGTAACTGACAGTTTTTGTTTAAATTTTAAACTAGCCAATTGATCTGATTGGCCTGAATATTGTCATAAGCAATGAAATAGTGAATGTTGTCATTGATTTTTGTTGAGCAGATGCATGTGCAGTACCGTACATGTTCATCTGCTTTCTGACTGTAGAGAAAAGGGGTCTGTGTATTATATATAACATTCAGCAGATGTATGAATGCCATGCTGTGAGCATAACTAACAATCCTAAAATGTAATTCTCATATACACAGGATTATTCAGAAGATGTTCCCCAACTGCAGAATCACATCTGATGTTGGACACTGTTGAAAGTTTTGTAAATGGGGTCAGGTTGGATACAGTCACTACTTTGTCTTTTGTGACCAGTCAAAGGAATACGCTGTGTGATATAATCTGCCAGTCTTTGGAAATTATGACTAATTTAGGATTTTGCCACAATGACAATGAGGAACGAAGCCGCAATTCTAAATCAGGATAGTCATGTGTGACTTGGAGGAAAACCTTCAGGTAATGGTGGTGTTCTCACACCCCTGCTGCCCTTGTCCCTCAGGTGATGTGGTAGCAAGTTTGGAAGGTGCAATCAAAGGAACCATTGTGGATTGTAGGCACGGCTGCCATTGTACATTGATGATGGAGCAAATGTTTGTTTGAATTGATGGATGAAATGCCAATCAAATGGGCTGCTTTTTCAGGGATGATATGTATTGTCTGAGTTTCATTAATTCAGGCATCTTGAGGTTATTCGTGAGACTCATCCAACAAGGTAAGTAGATTTTGAGCAGCTAGAAGATGAGAACTCATTGCAAAATTCCCTTGAAATTCGACCTCCCCTTGTAGCCTCATTATTTATAAGGCTGCTCCACTTAAGTTTCTGATCAATGACAAAGCATATTGATGGGAGGTAATGATAGTAATGCTGTTGAAGATGACATGGAAATGGGTAGATTATCTCTTGTTCTAGATGGTCGTTGCCGGGTGCAAGTAAATCATGAATGTTGTTGCCATATGTCCATTCGAGCATGAAAGTTGTGCAAGTCTTGCTGAATTATAACTGTAAAAGTAATGTTCAAAAATATGGAGGCAAATAAGCTTTAGCATGAGGAAAGTTGTCCACTCTGAACAGGTGGAGAACTGCCAAATCAAAATGAGACAATTTGTACAGCTTGGATGTCAGCCTATTGATTGTGCTGACAATTAGTTGTTTGGCAAGGTATTGAAACAGCTTGTAGATTTCTAACAGCAAAGGGATTTGCAAAAGACCAAAAATATTTGCAAAGAACTTAGGAAGCAATTCATTGAAGGAGATTTTCGATTTCTGTTCTGATTAGCAACGTAATTGTATTATATAAACTTTTACTGGTGGGGAAGTATATTCAATTTAATTACCACATGATTCTAAATGTCATAACATGCTTTATTTGAATATTTGAGCCATGCTTTCCAATTTTTACTAATTCCAACATAAGCATAAATATGAATAACAAATGCTGACAGAAATACTGTGTTTACATCGTTAAGGTAAAGATTCATTCTCCAGCAGTGTATTAATAAGCATTAATGACAAGTGAGTAAATTGTGCATGTTTTCCCCTTGTTATGAATTGGTTGAGTTTGTTAATGAGGAACTCATGGAGTGTTACGCAGTTATGCAATCACATGGGAAAAATATATATTTTACCCCAGAGATCTTGAGTTTAATGAGATAGAAGGATAATATTCTTTGTCATGTTTGCCATTGAGGTGGCAGAAAGAATCATTATTTTATAACCAATATTTGCAACAGAGTAAATACTCACTCGAGAGTGATAAACAGAAAATTACCTGAATCTTCTTCAGGAATAAATTTGGTGTAAAGACAAAGTTTAGTAAGGAATAATCTGGCACCCAAAACAAATAGTCTTTTTTAATTATTTCAAAATATGAACTATCAAACATTTTATATTTATAATAAATCATGTTTAAAGGATTATCACTGTGCTATGTTGCTTTACATTAAGATTTTTGCAATATTATTGATTTTGAAACCAGCCAAAAGAAGCTGAATGGCAGCTATGGAGGAAACATGTCTGAAATGAAACTCTGCCATGGAACCCAACAGAACCCTACAGGTGTCAAAAAGCCTTTTACAGCCAGTAATAAGGAAAAGAAGCCTTTAAGAAAAGACATCGAGAGCAATAAAAGCCCTCCATGTAGCTAAGGGGACAAATGCAAATTGAGTACCACACAAAACAAAACTCAGAGCAGATTTGATGTCCTAATGGATAGGACATGTTCTATGTTCTAAAATAAAACTAGACTGATGAGCACAATTAATATTTTGAGCAGAGAGTAATAAATTTCTGAACTTGTCGACAAAGTAAACAACAGCAAGTTAAGATAATTCTTTAGGTACAGGCTGAATGAAGATTGATTGCAAAAGAAATTAGAAATAGAAATAGTTATTTAAATTTAAAATGTCACAGCCTGAATAATGAAGTTAGTGAAATCTTAAGTAATTCAGTGTTTTGATTGGTAATTTAAAGCTTTTTTTGGCAAAGGCAGGGTGACAGTGGTAATGTTACCCATAACCTAGAACCCCAGGCAAATGTTCTGGAGCCATGTGTTTCAATCTGAACTATGCCAGATGGTGACATTTGAATTCATTGAGCATAGAACATAGTACAGCACAGGAACAAGCTCTTTGGCCCACCATGTGCTGACAATGATGCCATTATAAAATAATCCCTCCTGCCCGATCATGGTCTGTATCCTTCAATTCCTTGCCTGTTAATGTGTCTGCCTAAATGCCTCTTAAACTTTGCCAACGTATCTGCTTCTCCCACCTTCCCTGGCAGCATGTTCCAGGATCTTACTGCCCTCTGTATGAAAAGAATTGCCTCGCACATCTCCTCTACACTTTCCTCCTCTCACCTTAAACTCACACTCCCTCGTATTTGACATCTCTACCCTGGTAAAAGGATTTTCACTATCTTCCCTATCCTTGTCCCTCATAATTTTATATATTCATATCAGGTTGGCCTTCAGCCTCAGATGCTCTAGTGAAAACAATCCAAGCTTGTCCAATCTCTCCTTATAGCTAATACACTTCACCCCAAGTAACATCCAAAATATCTTTTGCACCCTCTCCAAAACCTTCACATCCTTTCTGTAATGTGGCAACCAGTATTGCATACAGTTATCCAAATGTGGCTTAACTAAGTTTCACCCAGCTGCAACATAACATGTCAACTTTTATACTCATTGCCCAACCATTGAAAGTAAGCGTGCCAGAGTCTTCTTTACTACCTTATCCATTTGTGTCTCCTCTGAGTACTTTCCTTTTGCATTTGACATCCTAAAATTCATCACCTCATGCTTGCATGGGATTAAATTCCATCAGCTAGTTCTCCCTCCAACTTTGTAACTGTTCTATATTCTGCAGTAATTGTTGACAAAGTTCCTAACTTTCCAGAACTTCACCAACTTTCATGTTGTCTGTAAACTGACAAATCAGACCACCTGCACTTTCAGCCAATTCCTTTGCAAACAGAGGTTCCAGCACTGATCCTTGTGGAATGTCACTGGTCACAAACCTCCAGTTAGAAAAACACCCTTCTAGAGAGTAGAGAGAGCAGCTTTTATTTATTATTTCTACCATATGCAACTAATACCGTAAAAACAAGACAGTGTTCCTCCAGAACTAAGGGTGCTGCATGGACAATCATACACAGAGTGGCATAAAGTGAATAAGTAGTACAAAACATGCAAGTTACAGTGTAATAAAAGAATGATAAATAATAGACATTTTTCTAGCCACAACTACTCTCTGTCTTCTATGACCCAGTCAGTTTTATATCCAACTTACCATTGATCCCATGTGATCGAATCTTCTAGACCAGACTACCATGAAAGACATTGTCAAACGCTTCAGTAAAGTTCATGCAGATAACGTCCACTGCCCTACCCTCATCAATCATTTTTGTTTGAGTAGTAAAAACCTGCAGCTTTCTGCTGTGCAGAGGGACCTGGGTGTCCTTGTGCATGAATCTCAGAAGGTTGGTCTGTAGATGCAACAGGAATTCAGAATGCAAATGGAATTTTGTTCTTCATTGCTAAAGGGTTTGAGTTTAAAAGCAGGGAAGTCATGTTGCAGCTGTACAGGGTACTGGTGAGGCCACAGATAGAGTTGCATGCAGTTTTGGTCTCCTTGCTTGAGAAAGGATGCACTGGCACTAGAGGGGGTGCAGAGGAGGTTCACTAGGTTAATTCCGGAGTTGAGGGGGTTGGTTTATGTGAGACTGAGTAGACTGGGATTATATTCATTGGAATTTAGAAGAATGAAGGGAGATCTTAGAGAAACGTATAAAATTATGAAGGGAATGGATAAGATAGAAGCAGAGAGGATGTTTCTACTCGCAGGTGAAACTAGGACAAATGGGCAAGGCCTCAAAATTAGGAGAAGCATATTTCGGACTGAATTGAGAAGGGACTTCTTCACCCAGAGGTTTGTGAATCTGTGGAATTCCTTGCCCAGTGAAGTAGTTGAGGCTTCCTCATTGCATGTTTTTAAAGCTAAGACAGATAAAGTTTTGAACAGTAAAGGAATTGAGGGTTTGGGGTGAGAGGGTGGGTAAGTGAAGGGTTAGAGGTGAGAGGGCAGGTAAGTGGAGCTGAGGCCCAAAAAGGTCAGCCGTGATCTTATTGAATGGCAGAACAAACTCGAAGGGCCAGATGGCCTACTCCTACTCCTAGTTCTTATGTTATGTTCTCATCACTTCCTCAATTTGTGACACAAAGCCTCCTCTGAATGAAGCCATGCTGAATATCCCTCTTTTCCAAATGTGAGGAAATCCTGTCCCTAAAGAATCTTCTCCAAAAATATCCTTACCACTGACGTGAGGCGGACCGATATATAATTTCCTGGATTATCCCCGTTGTCTTTCTTAATCAAAGCAACACCTTTGTTTATTCTCCTTTGGTTTTCTCAGACCTCACCTATGGCTAAAGAGGATACAGCGACTCCGACAAGGCCTAACCATGTCTTCCTTTGCCTCCTTCAGTTTCCTGGGATAGATCCAAACAGGCCCTTGGGATTTATCTACCTTAACGTTCTTCAGGACAACTAATACCACTTCCTTATTGTCAACATTCCCTATAATATCAACATATCCCTCCCTATTCTTATCATCATCCAAGTCCTTCTCCTTGGTGAATAGTGGTGTGAAGTATTCATTAAGGACCCCACTATTTCCTCCAGCTCCACACATATATTCACTCCTTTGTCCTTAAGTGGAGTTATCCTTTCCCTAACTACCCTCTTGCTCCTAATATATGTACAAAATGTCTTGGGTTTCTCCTTAATCTACGTTCCAGAGAAATTTCGTGGGCCCTTTTTTATCCCACCTAAGTCCTTATTTAAGTTCTTTCCTTTATATTCCTCAAGGAGCTTGAGTGATTTTAATTTTCTAAATCTTACATATGCTTCCTTTTGCTTTTTGACTAAACTTTCAATATTTCTAATCATCCAGGGTTCCCAAACCTCGCCATTCTTATCTTTCACCCTCACAAAAATGTGCTTAACCTGAACTCTGATCTTTAAACTGGCCTTTAAATGTTTCCCACATGTCAGGTATGGATTTACCCTCAAAATAGCCATCACCAATCTAATTCCTATAGCTGCTTCCTACTACTGTTGTAATTAGCCTTCCCCCAGTTTAGTACTTTCACCTGAGGACCAACCTTATTCTCATTCATAACTGTCTCAAAACTTATAGAATTATGATCACTGTTCCCAAGCTGTCCCCCATTGAAACTTCAATCACCTGGACAAGCTCATTCCCCAACTTAAAGTCTAGTACATCCTCTTCCCTAATTGGATTATCTATTTATTGTTTCAAGACTACCATCTGGATAGAGTCATAGTCATAGAGGTGTACAGCATGGAAACAGAACTTTTGGTCCAACTCGTCTACTCCCACCAGATATCTAAAACCAATCTAGTCCCTTTTGCCAACACTTAGCCCATATCTCTCTGAACTCTTCCTATTCATATATGCAGCCAGATGCCTTTTAATATTGTAGTTGTATCAGCCTCCACCACTTCTTCTGGCAGCTCATTCCATACACGCACCACCCTCTGTGTGAAAACATTGCCCCTTAGGTCCCCATCTAAGCCTTCGGTATTAATGGAATCAAGTCAATATTTGAGAAGTTAAAGTCACCCTCTACAGCAACCCTGTTGTTTTAATATCTTTCCTTGATCGGCTTACATATTCGTTCTTCAATCTCCTGTTCACGATTGGAAGGCCTATAGTATAACACCATCATAGTAATTGCACCTTTCTCTTTCCTGAGTTCCACCCATATAGCCTCACTGGGTGAGCTCTCCTTCAGTAGCGTGTGACATTCTCCCTAATCAGGAATGCAACTACCCTACCTATTTTACATCCCTCTCTTACACATCTGGAGCATTGAACTGCGAATCCTGCCCTTCTCTCAACCAGGTTTCTGTAATGACTACATCATAATCCCATGTACTAATCCAGGCTCTAAACTCATCTGCCTAATCTGTATTTCTCTTTGCATTGAGTTAAATATACTTCAGACTATCAATCATGCCATGTTCATTAACCTGGCCTGCCTATTCTTCCTATTAGACCCTTCCTTCTCTTCACACACTCCACATACTGACCTATTGCTCTGATTCCCACCTCCTTGCCACATTAACGTAAACCCTCCTAAGTGGCACTAGCAAACTTCCCCACAAGGATACTGATGCCCCTCCAGTTTAGATGCAACCTGTCCTTCCTGTTCAGCTCCCAGCTAACCTGGAAGAAATCTCAATAATCCAGATATCCGAAGCCCTCTCTACTACACTAGCTCATTAGCAATGTATTTAACCCTATTATCTTCCTATTTCTGTCCTTATTTGCATAAGACATTGTGAGTAATTGAGAGATTACAACCGTAGATATCCAGCTTTTCAAATTGCTTCCTAACTCTCTAAATTCCCTTTGCAGTACTTCATCTCTCTTCCTACCTTGTTGTTAGTACCAAGACAGACCACAACTTCTGACTGCTCCACCTCCCCTTTCAAAATGTCCTTTGCCCACTCAAAGGTATTCTTGACCCTGGCACCAGTGTGGCAACACACCACCCTGAGGTCTTGCACATGGTCACAGAAATACATATCTGTGCCCCTGACAATGCAGTCTCCTACCATTACTGCTCATCTACACTTCGATCTGGCTGCTGCTGTTGCTTTTCTCTTAGAGGCCATTTCACTCCTGCACTCACTCCCCCTTAATGGTATCCAAAACAGTACCCAAACTTGTTTGAGAGGGAGCTTGCTACAGGGGACTCCTGCACTGCCTGCTTCTTCTCATGGTCACCCATGGGCAATCACATTCCTGAAACTCCTATCTGTAAAACATTCTGCCCCTGTGTGCTCCACATGCCACACCAACCGTTCCATACAGTCTGAGGGGAGCTGTAAGAGAACATAATTCCTGCAGCCATAGTTGTCAAGGACATTTGACTTCTACCTGATCTCCCACATCTTGCAGGAGGAGCAAACCACTCCACTTCAGTGACTATTGGATTACAAGAAAGGAAAAACCTTACCTTGCCATACCTTAATGCTGCTCACCCTCATCAGTAAAGCCCAGCTCTCACCAAAGCCTTAAAAGCAGCACTTTGACCTCACAACCTTTCTCCAAAATAGGAATTCCTCTCAAGTCCTTCGCAGTCACTTCTCACTACCATCCTCAATTGGATGTTCTTCTTCCTACTGAGCACTGGTCCTCCACAATCCCCTTCTCAGTTGTGGTGACTGAGCTGACTTCTCCCAGAATCCTCCTCAGTCACTTCTCACTGCCGACCTCCATTCAGTAAGATCCCGGAACAAAAACCTTGCCTAATGGCAACCATGCAACCAATGCTAATTGTCACAAAAGTCAATATAGTTCACTAATTCCATTTAAGGAAGGAAAACCTGCCATCAGTGGCAGCACTGGCCTATATTGTAGACCAGATCTACAACAATGATGTTGTGACTTAACTGCCCTCTTGTGCGATTCTGGATAGGAAAGAAATGCTAGCCTAACCAGCAACACATCCTTTGAATCAATGAATCAGAGTAAGAGGTTTCTTCAATTATACCAATAAAAATAGCATAAAAAAGATTGGAATGTTGGTGTCAAGATTGGTATGTAAGTATCAAAAACACAGAAGCATTCAACACCAACAATATCACAGCAGACACCTTTGTTACAATCAAGACAAATAATTGAATCGTATTAAGTGAGACCAAGTGGAGAGAGTTTCTCCTCTCAGATATTTGTGAAATCTATCAGCTACCTTGGAAAAAAGAATATCTTCACTCACCTCTATGCAGTCACCATGTGGGTAAAACAAACCCAAACTTTGAATTGAAAATATCATTTAGAACAGCAGAAACTACAACAGCTTTCAGTTTTAGTTAACACAATAACAGAGATTTAATAACAACTTAATCAAATAAGAATACCACAGGACAGCAAAATAAGTGTATTATGAGAACAAATCTTAACAATATTCTTGCAAATAATTGAAGTTATCAAAAACCCCAAGTACTTATCAGCAATCAAACAGTGCAGCAAAACTCACGAATGCAAAATAAACTAAGCATTCAGATCACTTTCTTAGATCAGCAAATTAGCAAAAATGGAAAATACATTTGGAATATTTTAAACAGCTTCAGATTTGGATACTAAATCAATTGTAAAACAAGCTAACACACTTCTTTGCTAGTTGGGAACAAATCAGATCAAGAGATTATGTGTTGTTTCAGCAACAAATTAATTGGAAACAAATTATATTTGATGTCTTTATAACAGTTTTTGATCAATATTTCACTTCAAATAACAAAAAAAGACACGAGTGAGGTCATACTTAGATAGCAGATTATTGAGTTCTAGGAAAGTCTCTACAAGGTTTCATTAAAGATCTGTGTGTCCCACATAAACCATATAGCAGCAAGACCTCACTTACAATAGATTTACAATTGACCTCTTAGGTAAATCAATCACTAAACTTTATCCAATCAAAAGAAGATTTACCATTAGAATTAGAAGTCTAAAAAGTAGTGGGCACAGAGTCAAGAAATCTGTTCAAGAAGAATTATCCGGCAAAAGTTCCATTTCATAAAGAACATTCCACAGAGCACCTTGATTCCTTACAACACAATAAGCCACCTGAGCAGTGGAGACAGACCTCTTAATTGAACATATACTCTGTGTGACAACATCAATATGAAATCCTAAGCAATCTAATACAACAGTATCTTGTCATAGGTATAATTTGAATACCCCACATCAACAAATAAAAAAAAGTTGCCCAGCTTTATACCAGCAATATATTCAGTGTAGCAGAAAAGGTCATTTTCTCAAAAATGTGCGATAGACAAAAGAACACATGAAGCAACAAAAGAACTCATTCCTACCTAACATGTACATTCATGCCTTGGAATGGAACCATGAAGAATAGATCACTACTTCAATGGAACCATGAAGAACAATAGCACAAAGATGGACTTTCTTCCTAGAACAACAAACAATGGTATCCAATGTTCACAATAGAGCAGAAGGAATACAACCATCTTGCATCCTCATGCATGGGGAGGCAATGGCATAGTGGTATAATTGCTGAACTGTTAATCCAGACACCTGGGTAATGTTCTGAGGACCTGTGTTCAAATTCTGCTATAGTAGATGATAGAATCTTAATTCAATAAAAATCTGGACTGATGAGTCTAATGCTAACCACGATTCCATTGTTGATTGTTGGCAAAAGCCATCTAGTTCACTAATGGGCTTTCGGAAAGGAAACTGCCATCCTTACTTTGTCTGGCATATATGTGACCCTCGACCCACAACAATGCTGCATAATGGTCAATTAGGACGGGCGATAACTGCTGTCCTAGCCAATAATGTCAACATTTAATGATTGGATTGAAATAAACATTGAGTTTCTTCAGATAGAATAATTTAATCCCTCATTGAGCAGCAGCCAACAGAGAAAATCAAAAGATTGGCAATTTGACTGCAAGTGGCCCTGGACTTCATCATAGACTTTCCTTACTCAACTGTCGACATAAATAATAGGGAAAACATATATAATAAATATTGTAAAATGAAGTGATCTAGAAAAGTTACTTGCATATTTATAAAAATGTTACTCAAAGTAATGCTTTTGTGATGTTGGAGTTGTGTCCTTACCTCTGAATCAGAAGATCCAGGTTCAAGTTCCAATTACACGGGAGGTGTGTCATATCATGTCCAAACAAATTCATTTAAAATAATTATAAATGTCAGACAATATTCATGACAGTGGAGAAAAATGCTTCCTGAGTGGTATTCTTTAAGGCTTCAAGACTCTGGAGCAGCCTTGTGATGATGTCATTGGACACCACATCACTGCGTATGAATACCACAATGTGGGCAGAGTTAGAACACACTAGAAGAGATTACACCAGGTTACAAAATCAGAAATGCTGCCAAGGCCATAGTGATAAAGGAGGAAACTCTGTCACTTGAAGAGTTCAATTGATACAGAAGAAATGTTGCATCGGCTGCTGGTATTTAAAATTGACAAGACACTGGGACCAGATGAGATGCATTCAAAGGTTTTGAAGGAAGTGTGAGTAGTGACCATAATTTTCCGTCTTCATGAAACTTGTTGCAAGGTACCAGAAAACTGGAAAAATTATAAACATTACAACCTTGCTCAAGAAAGTTTGTAAGAATAAACAGATAACCAGGTTATGTTCAGTGGTGGAACGTTACTAGAAACAATCATTTTAGATAGAACTAATAGTTATATGGAAAAGGTTGAGCTGATTAGAGTCAGAATGAATTTCTAAAAGAGAACCCATGTTTAATTAATTTGCTGAGTTTTTTTTTTGAAGAGATAATGGTACGTTTAATCAAGGTAACACTGTTGTGGTGTGACTGGAAGACCAGAGGGTGGTTGATAAAGGGCCACAAAACAGATGTGTGAAAAATGTCATATGTCATGGAATAAAAAGGATAGTAGAAGCATGGATGAATAAAATTGGCTGATGGCTTAATCGGCACTATCAGCAGCCTGCCTCCCCCTACACTTCACCCCCTCCACCATTGTATAAATGCTGCCCCCTCCACACTTTACATCAGCTCTGATAAAGAGTCATCTAGACTCAACATTTTAGCTTGCTTTCTATCCATGGATGATGCCCGCCCGCTGTTACATTTCCAGCATTTTTTGTTTTCAGTACAGATTCCAGCATCTGTGGCAATTTGCTCCAGGATCAGAGGGATCTGGGTTTATGTATGCATAGATCAGTGGAGATTGCATGACATTTTGAGAGATGAATTAATAAAGCATGCAGTGCCCTTGACTTTATTGTAGGGCACAGAGCACAAGTGCAAGGAGGTAATGTTAAACTTGTATTAGACACTTGTTAGACCTCTGTTAGAGAATTGTGTGCAGTTCTGGGTGCTACATGATAAGAAGGATGTTAACATGTTAGAGACAATGCAAAAGTGATTGACAAAAGTTGTTCCAGGAATTTAGTTACGAGGATCAATTGAACATGTTGAGACCATTCTCTTTTGAAGAAAAGAGGACATCCGATAGTAGTTTTCAAAATCATGAGCAAATTAGATAGAGTATACTGTTCCCACTTGTAAAAGCATCAAGAATTAGAAGGCACAAATTTAATGTGGTTTGTAAAAGGAGCAATTGTGATGTGATGTTGTTCACACTGTGAGTTGTTAGGAAATGGAAGGCACTGTCTGGAAGTATGGTGAAGGTAGGTTTAATTCAGGCGTTCAAAAGGACATTGGATAATTATTTGGATGGAAATACAGTGCAAAGGTAATGGGAGAAATCAGGAAATTAGTGGTTGTTAATGATGCTCAGTTGAAGAGCTGGTACAGACACGATGGGTGGAATTGCCTCCTTCTGTGCTGTAATGATGCGTGTATATACACTATTTTAGACTGTCCAACACACATGAGCACATGAACATGAACACACAAAGTTAAATCAGTCCTTATCCAAAGTTAGCATAAGTTTGGGGTCTGGAATATCTCTGATTACCATGTGAAACAGTACATGGGTTTAACATAATATAAAAAGTCTAAAACTGCAGACAGTTCCTAACTTTGTATTCTCCTTGGTCAGTCTGTAAGGAACATAAACTCACAAACAGTATAGTGTTTTTTTAGATTAGATTAGATTACTTAGTGTGGAAACAGGCCCTTCGGCCCAACAAGTCCATACCGACCCGCGGAAGCGCAACCCACCCAGACCCATTCCCCTACACTTACCCCTTCACCTAACACTATGGGCAATTTAGCATGGCCAATTCACCTAAACCATAATTTAAAATAATTATCTACTTGAGTAGTAGAAAGTACCTTTGTGTAAGTGTTTGTACACATGTGCATGTGTGTGTACAAGTGCATGTTTTCTTCTTCTTCTGAAACCATATTTCTTGGAAGAATGTATTTCAAACCTGTCTACTTTGGAGAAAATTTCCAGTGTTGGAAGAGGCCAGTTTTAAATATGGACATTCCCAGGGTATCTCTGGCCAACAGTTTGAAGCCTTTAAATGTGGTGACAAAGGAGAACTAATTGTGTGCCAGGAGGTACTTATAACTTTTAATTGCTTTCATGCAGTTTAAATTGCCTTGGTTTGGTTAAAAGTTTGGTTAAGCCCTCAGGTTTTGAATAGTTTTAATCCAAGGAAACAGACTTATAAACTATAGAGACAGCTGCAATAAATCTTATTAACATAAGATTACATTGATTACATAGCACAGAAACGGATCATTTAAGCACCAGTTCATGCCAATGTTTAAACTCTACTTGACCCTCCTCCCAACTTTACTCATCTAAATCCTTCTTCAAATGCTGATCCAGCATTTTTAAAAATGCATTCATGATCTCAGTTCAACTACTCCCTGTTGAAGCATTTGTGCCATTTTTATCAACTTTCTTCTGTATTACTGTACTTCTTGGATTTCTTGGTGATTAATAGCTTCTAATTATGCAACTGCCTACAAGGGGAAACAATCTCTCCATATTCAGTCTATCAAGGCTGTTCAGGATGGTAAAGATTTCTATTAGGTCTATCAAGAGAAAAGATATTCAGCATGTCAATCCTTTATAATACGTCTACTCAAATATCTCTGACATCATCCTTGTGAATCACCTCTACAACCCATCCAGTGCCACTATATATCATATTTTACCACACAGGAACCAGAACTCCATTCTCTAAATGTGCTCGAATCAAGATTTGGTAAAGGTTGAGTATAACTTCCTTTCTCCTAAATTCTATGAAATTTTATGTGTCACAGGTCTCTAGAGATGCCACACACTAGGAAGTTAAATGGAGTTTTATTGAGTGTCTTTTAACTGTCTGCTTTCACAGGCTTAATGTTTGCTTTCAATTTCTCCAAACATATCTAGAGCTTGTCCAACAGTGTACAGTACAGTGATCAGCCAAAGCAAATTTATAGACATCAAACAATTGAACAATCAAAGATAATTTTTCTCCTTGTAAAACTAAAAGATCTTATTTTAAATCAAACCATCTTAAGCAAGAAACAGACGTAACATTGAGACTTCTCTTAAATTCAGAGTATATCATAAATAGTTTTGTGCTATGAAGGTCACTGGTGACAGTGCTGACGTCAACATTGTGGTTAGTCAGAGGAAAAAGAAATGTAGCCTAACATTTACTGTCCTGAAAATCTCCTGATTTGCTTACTATCAAGTATCTCATGTTCCATGAAGCTCGAAAACAGGTTGAGGTGTTTTGCCTTTAGCTAAAATAATGTTTTTGCAACAATTTAGAATTGTGAAAATTCCCCAAACCAGGATAATCACAAGGATCTTGAACTTGTGGGAAAAGACCATGACCACTCATGTTGCCTTGGCAATAAAACTGTTTCCCCATTTACCACCAGTGTAAGCATATTCTTGACATGCTCAGGCTCATAACCATTTGACTCAACTCATTCGCTCTTTTGTCTTTTCCAGAGCAACAGCAACATTGACACAACAACTACCTTTAAGAGGCCAGTCACTTCAGCTGCCAGCGCCTCCTCCACCTCTGAGAAAGAAGCTAGACATCCTTCAGAAAAGGCACTGGCAAGGCTGCCTCCTGTACCCTGCACTGTATCCTGATGAAGGGTTCATGCCCAAAACGTCATTCTCCTGCTCCTTGGATGCTGCCTGACTGGCTGTGCTTTTCCTGCACCACAGTCTCGACTTTAATCTCCAGCATCTGCAGTCCTTACTTTCTCTAAGTGTTTTATTTAGATTAGACTCAGGAGTAGATTGTGGTGATAAGCACTGCCTCATGCCAACAGCTGGCTGAGGAACAAATAACTCAGATTGTCAGTACTCAGAGAATGACTGAAGACAAGGCACCAGGCAGGAATGGACTCTATTGTGTTGATCATTAATACCATTATAAAGACTATGGAAAGAGACACAGGAGCAGCAGATCAGTTTGTAGAGTCATTCAAGAAACTAGGTTGAAGTTTGGAGGAGTCAAATGGTGCTAACTGTACTGTGCTATCTCTGTCATGCATGGTATCTGTATCAATGGCTTTTATTGAGATCCAGGTTCAGCAGATGCTCATTGGCCACCAGAGGTGCACACAGACATATCCTCCATCACTATAAGCCATTGATGGTCAGCATCAATGAGAAACTGATAGTGGGACAAGTGTTCTTGATATCTGTCTGGGTGCCTCTTTTTCACAAGGAGTTAGAGATGTTTCTGCAGGCACCTGGTTGGAAATGGAACCAGATTCAGGTTTCCTCAGAAGTCTCTTCTGTGAAAACTCTAGAAGTGCCTGATCCCTTTAGATCCAGCCTGCCTTTGTAAAGACTGACAGAATCGGGTTGAAATCATTTCTAGTAAATGTGGACTAGGTATAGCAGACAATCATAAACTGTAAGAGAATCATCAATCATCATACCAGTATTTTGTTTACACTGGGAAGACAAATTGCAGCCTCTATTTGTTTTGATTATGTTTGCTTTAGTAACTGAAAATAAAATCTGATGTTCCCTCCTGGACAATGGCAAGATGTGGGTGACCCCTAGGCATTGGGACAGAGTAGCTGAGACTTCAAGGGGCTGATTAGAGGAGTGTAGGTAAGGACAGGTAAACTGTTAGACAGCGATCAGCATAATAAGATGGGTTTGTATATATGAGGGAATGTCAGCCATGCGTTTGTGTTGTGGGTAGTGAGTCTTTCTGGCTGTTGTAGCGCTACATTAATTTATGAAAGACTACAGTGGTTTTTCAATGCATGTCCAGGTGTCTTTTAATGACTCCACAGGGGCCCGGATGATGGTCTTTTAGTAGATATTTCGTGAGTTGTGAGTTGATCCAAGAAACGCAGGTGGTAGTATGGGGCTAGATTCAGTCAAAAAAGGTGCCAGCATGAGGGTACATTGTTAATGAGATGGGTTTGGTTAGATATGACAAGAGATCTTACTTGGCCTCACAGATAGAAACCCTCTTCATCAAGGAAATATAAGATTCAACCCATTAGCTTGTATGGGTAAAATTCAATTTGATCTTCAAGTTGCCAAAAAAAATCTTCTGGCACTTTTAACCATATAGCAGTGTCCAGTTTCCATTTTCCAGTTTATAATCTGAACTGGAATAATTTTTTTGTCCCTTAAATATTAGACATTAATCAAGTGGAAGCCTTTCCTATTAATGATGTTAATTGTGCGATGACACAGAATTCACAATGCTGCAAGTGTCTAGTTTGTATTGTTCTATCGATAGAGTGCTCTAATACTGTTCTGTCCCAGTGTCTCAGGGCATCTTTGTTCAGTGGTGACACAGCACCTTGTTTATCTGGAGGACATGAAATCAATGACATAAAATTGTGTGTCTCCTACACTTCCTCTGCATCCTGGGGGGAACCTTATGCTGAAAATTCTTCATTTGGAGGCTATTCAGCAGTTCTAGGATTTCGCTGCTGGGCCTGGGCTTACAGACACACATATTCATTATCAATTTCTCAGCCTGTTTATTGTGTTGTGGCCAGAGAGATTAAAATTAAAACTGTCACTGCATCCGAGGCCGGATCAGTTTTCCTTCATGTGAATCTAAGGAAAGTGATGGGACCAGATGGAGTACCAGACCGTGCGCTCAGAGCATGCGCAAATCAACTGGCAGAGATCTTCTTGGACATCTTCAACCTCTACCTACAGCAGGCCACTGTCCCTGCCTGTTTCAAGAGGGCCAACATCATCCCTCATAATGCATGTCTCAATGACTGCCGTCCCGTGGCCCTAACTTAGGTGGTCATGAAGTGCTTTGAAAGGCTAGTCATGGCATTAATCAATTCCAGCCTCCCCATTACTCTTGGCCCACTCCAATTTGCCTATCGGACCAACAGATCCGTGTCAGATACCATACCACTTGCCCTTCACTCCTCCCTCGAACATCTTGACACCAAAAACAGCTATGTAAGAATCCTACTCATTGACTACAGTTCAGCCTTCAACACTATTATCCCCTCGGGACTGATTACTAAACTTAGTGATCTCAGACTAAGTCCAACTCTCTGCAACTGGATCTTCAGTTTCCTAATCCCCAGGCCATAATCAATGAAGATTGGGGGCAATACTTCATCCTCACTAACACTCAACACTGGAGCCCCCCAGAGGTGGGTCGGGTACATTTTGGCGCCGCCCTTTTGGTGCTGATCATTTGGCCCCACCGTTTTGGCTCTAAACTGTTTTGGTGCTCACTACTTTGGCTCTGAACTGTTTTGGCGTCAATTCAGAATTTTAAAAAATGTCTTGTTTGGTTAAAGAAGAGAGGACGACTAACGACCCGATGTAATTTTCTCAACTAGCAAGAGTTGATAGACAAAGCTGTAATGACCCGCTGTAGATTCAAATCTCGTTTTGTAATCATTTTCTCATTTAACAATTGCTAATAGTCATCTACTGCCTTGATGATACTTAAGCCCTTCTGACTTCACATTGGAAACCTGTAATACAATTCTCTTTCTATTTTCTTGTAGAGCCCATACCAGAAATGGTTGAAAACACTCTAAGCAAGAGAGACAAAGCAAAATTTTCACACGATGGTTATCTATATGTGTTTGACAAATGTAGCAAAATGTAGAGATTTGTTTTTATAATGAGTAGGTTAAACATAATGAATAAAAAAGAATTAGATTTATTTCTTACAATACAATAAAAACTAATTTCTTACGGGCTCTACAAGACTTGTTTTATTCTGAATTGGGGCCAAAACAGCTTAGCGCCAAACTAATGAGCGCCAAAACATTGTAGAGTCAATACAGTGGGGCCAAATGATCGGCGCCAAATGATCTGCGCCAAATAGTCCCATTCTGCCCAAGGATGCATACTCAGCCCTTTACTGTACTCACTGTATACCCATGACTGTGACACCAATTACCAGACTAATGCCTTTTACAAGTTCGCTGATGACATTACCATAATCGGTCGAATCTCAGATGGCGATGAACCAGACTACAGATGGGAGGTAGAAGACATGGGAAAATGGTGCACTGAGAACAACTAGCTCTCAATGCCGGCAAAACCAAGGAACTCATTGTTGACTTTCAGCAGGATGTTACTCATGCTCCACTATACATTGACAGCACAGAGTTGGAATGAGTAGAGAGTGTCAAGCTCCTGGGAGTGGTCATCCACAACAAGTGTTCTTGAACTCTTCATGTGGATGCATTGGTTATTAAGGTCCAGCAATGTCTCTTCTTCCTCAGGCAGCTGAGGAAATTTGGCATGATGGCGAATACTCTTGCCAACTTTTATAGGTACGCCATCCAGCACCTCCGCCCTCAGACCCCACCCCTCCAACCGTAACAAGGACAGAATGCCCCTGGTGCTCACCTTCCACCCTACAAACCTTCGCATAAGCCAAATCATCCGCCGACATTTCTGCCACCTCCAAAAAGACCCGACTACCAGGGATATATTTCGCTCCCCACCCCTTTCCACCTTCTGCAAAGCCCGTTCCCTCTGTGAGTACCTGTTCAGATCCATGCACCCCTACAACCCACCGTCTCATCCTGTCACTTTCCCCTGCCACCTTCAGGAACTGTAAAACCTATGCCCACACCTCCTCCCTCACCTCTATCCAAGGTCCTAAAGGAGCCTTCCACATCCATCAAAGTTTTATCTGCACATCCACTAATATCATTTATTGTATCCGTTGCTCCCGATGTCGTCCCTTTACATTGGGGAGACTGGGCGTCTCCTAGCAGAGTGCTTTAGGGAACATCTCCGAGACACCCGCACCAATCAATCACACCGCCCCGTGGCCCAACATTTCAACTCCCCCTCCCACTCTGCCGAGGACATGGAGGTCCTGGGCCTCCTTCACCGCCGCTCCCTCACCACCAGACGCCTGGAGGAAGAACGCCTCATCTTCCGCCTCAGAACACTTCAACCCCAGGGCATCAATGTGGACTTCAACAGTTTCCTTATTTCCCCTTCCCCCACCTCACCCTAGTTCCAAACTTCCAACTCAGCACTGTCCCCATGACTTGTCCAGATTTGTCCGACCTGCCTAACTCCTTTTCCACCTATCCACTCCACCCTCTCCTCCCTGACCTATCACCTTCATCCCATCCCCCACTCACCCATTGTACTCTATGCTACTCTCTCCACACTTCAGGCTCACTGCCTTTATTCCTGATGAAGGGCTTTTGCCAGAAACATCGATTTCGCTGCTCCTTGGATGCTGCCTGAACTGCTGTGCTCTTCCAGCACCACTAATCCAGAATCTGGTTTCCAGCATCTGCAGTCATTGTTTTTACCTCGAGAAATTGACTCGGCTGACACAGAACTGACAGTCTGTACAGGTAGATAAAGGAGTCTCTCCCTCGACCTGAAGATGAAGCAGGTTTTATAGGAATCTTTTATAATAAGGTTAATTAAAACAGGGAAAGATACAATGTATTTGGAAATTAAGTAATCCAGTTACAATGATGTTAATCGAAAAACAGTTATCAGAAGAATGACCTGATTGTTGAGACAATGTAACATCCTGACAGTATCAATTCTAGCTCTCTTTGCAGGTAGATGAAAATGTTACTTTTGAAACAATGAGGTGCTTAAATTGTTCTTGTCCTGGCTGCGAGGTCCTTTGGTGCCTCTCTGTCTGACTGTCCTTTGTGTGGCTTTGGTATTGCTGTGTAATCAGACTGTCCTCAGGGCTTTGGGACAGCTGTGTTGACCCGGTCCAGGAAGCTTATTGTTAGTGTGTTTTGGGAAGTGTATTCCCTTGTCTGTGTGTGACTATGGTTCTGTCTGGTTTCACTTGTCAGCCTGTTTGGTCAATGCGGAGGCATTCTGGGTGTTTCTGGTATAGTTTGGCCAAGTTTGACTTCTTATGTTCTGTGTGGGCATACTGTGGGTAGGCAGGGTGGCAGATCTTTTCCCACAAATACTGAATGGACTCACAAACTCTTAAGATTTGCCTGTGTCTGCGTTTTTGTTTTTGCCACTGTTTACATATTATTTACTTATCTGTGCTACTTAACTCCGTGTATTGCTTGCAAAACAAAGCTTTTCACTGTGCCTCGGTACATGTGACAATAAATTCAATTCAACTCAATTTAATTCAATTTTTGAGCATTGATCCATTGGTGATGATTCCAATGACTTAATGTGGAGAATCTGGGTCCATTTACTTTGTCACTTATATAAGTGATTTGGATGTGAGCATAAGAGGTACAGTTAGTAAGTTGCAGATGACACCAACATTGGAGGTATAGTGGACAGCGAAAAAGGTTACCTCAGATTAGAACAGGATCTGGACCAGTTGGGCCAATGGGCTGAGAAGTGGCAGATGGAGTTTAATTCAGATAAATGCCAGGTGCTGCATTTTGGGAAAGCAAATCTTAGCAGGACTCACACACTTAATGGTAAGATCCTAGGGAGGGTTGCTGAACAAAGAAACCTTTGAATGCAGGTTCATAACTCCTTGAAAGTGGAGTTGCAGGTAGATAGGATAGTGAAAAAGGCGTTTGGTCTGCTTTCCTTTATTGGTCAGAGTATTGAGTACAGGAGTTGGGAGGTCATGTTGCAGCTGTACAGGTCATTGGTAAGGGCACTGTTGGAATATTGAGTGCAATTCTGGTTTCCTTTCTATTAGAAAAATGTTGTGAAACTTGAAAGTGTTCAGTAAAGATTTACAAGGATGTTGCCAGGGTTGGAGGATTTGAGCTATAGGAGAGGTTGAACAGGCTGGAGCGTCGGAGGCTGAGGGGTGACCTTATAGAGGTTTACAAAATTATGAGGGGCATGGATAGGATAAATAGGCAAAGTATTTTCCCTGGGGTGGGAGAGTCCAGAACTAGAGGGCATAGGCTTAGGCTGAGAGGGGAAAGATATAAAAGAGACCTAAGGGGCAACTTTTTCACACAGTTGCATGTATGGAATGCCAGAGGAAATGGTGGAGGCTGGTACAATTGCAACATTGAAGAGGCATTTGGATGGGTATATGAATAGGAAGGGTTTGGAGGGATATGGGCCGGGTGCTGGCAGGTGGGACTAGATTGGGTTGGGATGTCTGATAAGCGTGGATGGGTTGGACTGAAGGGTCTGTTTCCATGCTGTACATCTCTATGACTCTATTATATCAGAAGCAAATCTGCTCCTTTGTACTGTGGTCAGTCAGCAATCAGAATGCACACAATTTGCAGTTTACGCTAGCCCATGATACATTGAGAACTGGAGACCTTCAATAAGGAGAACCATAACTATGCACTGTCCCTCATTGAATGCAATGATGGCTGTCGATGATATCCCTCCCACAGTACAGATGCCGTCCCATACTCTATCATCTCTCACTCTTAGATATTGAGTTGCCTTCCCTTCACAGAAATTATCCCTCTGCAGCCCAGCATGTTGCTTCTAATCCCCATATTTGATTTCCCTAACATCCTCCCCATGAAAGCAGTAGCCCTCTTCAGTGCACAGGCCTGCAGGACTAGCTGTGGCTGAATTGAAAACTGAGCCCCAGGCAATAAGAGACCAGACCTCTGTCTGATCTTTGTTCAGTTCCTGACTGCCTATCCAATAACTCTCAGACTAGTTCAACGTAACTGGCAGGACTGGCTGTGGCTCATCTCTTGGACTGCAAAGAGATGGATCCTTGGCTCCTGATCATACGGAGTAGCAAGCTGACCACGTTCAAGAATCTGGACTGAAATTGGATAGTGTCCCTGAATGAATTTGATGGAACCCCCGACTGACTATCATCCTTTTAACTGGAATAAAGACTACTTCTTGTAGATTTTCACACATGACCATGTACGTTCAGTATATTTGGTGTGAAAGCTGGTGCCGCAGGTATGATTGATGTTGCACAATGCCACATAGCGCTATGTCTGCCAACTTGCTAGCAAGCACAACAAACTGACTGGCTTGTTATTTGTGAGAGAAAAAAATGAAAGAGTGAAGTACTATGGGCCTGTACACTCTGCATAGGCAACAAAACTACAAAAAACAGGCAAAGCAAGGTAAAAAAGCTGTGAACATCCAAATCAGTACAAACTGAGTGAACGCTAAAATAACAAATTAAGAGCCCTGAGATGCACCCTGTTCAGATCATTAGATAAATGTCTGTTCACCTACTCAAAACAGCCTGGCAGCAACAATGTAATGACCATGGTCATGTGCGAAATCTACAGGAATTAGTCCTTAGTCCAGTTAAAAGGATGATAGTAAGGGCACTGTCCGATCTCAGTCCAGAGTCTTGAACATGGTCAGCCTATATTTGATAAATCCAAACAGCAGTATTGAAGTATTGAACTGTATTAAAAAATAAGTTCAATATGAGCCAAGCTGATGGGGTTCTTTGCTGATGCCAATCTCTGTGGCTAGAGGGTGCAGGTAATCACTGACCATGAAGCATGCTGTGAGATGTTGGGGAATTCAGGTCAAGGTAGATGACTGGAGAAGATGCTGGTGAACCATAGGCATTCGTTAACTGCACTAACTTCCATACTGGAAAATGGCACTATCTAGTTTCTCTCTAGTGCTTGGGAACGTAGGGACCTGCAGATAAATGAGAAGAGATGAGGTCATAATGAGTTGTCAATGTATTGAAATAAACCTCACTGCTCAGCAATGAGATTCTCAACTCGTTGATAAAGCCTTATGTGAAAAATTGGATTTCTTTTTCTTGAGATCAAGGCTCTTAATTTTTCCATTTTCACTGCGTTTTCCTAACTTTGCCATCATTGTTCACACCATTCACAGGCCAGGAAAATTCCACCCGGATCTCTCTGATTTAACTTTTTACCAACATGATTGATGAAAAAACTTTTTACTTCATAGAACTACAGGAATAATTTTTAAATTTTGCCTCCTTATCAAAAGAAAAATTACTTCGTCATGACTAGAGAAAATTGGTGCTTTTGATTTAAGACACCATTGAAGTCATGCATTTAGAGCTAAACCTAAAATCTGATGCTGAAAACTAACTCAGGCTTTGTCTTGGTTCCTTAAGCTTTGTTGGTGAGTGAGTACTTCTGCCTGGGAATCAGAGCAAGCATCACTTCGCTGAGCACACTGATTCCTCTGTTATTGTTATTCATTGTAAACAGGTTTGACTCTTGAGTGAGCAGCCTTTGAAAATTCAGAAGTTATTTAAATGCTATCTGTTTGCAGAAGGCAGCTCCTGAAAAGTGATAACAGCCCAAAATGACTGACAACATTTTCTATTAGATTGCATCATCAACTGGCTCTTTCTACAGAAGTTTCAAATCATATAGCTATTATCAAGGAGTGACAAACAATTCCGAGCATTTTTGGAAGGTTATAAATACCACATTCCATGAGTATAGAATTGAAGAAAGATTCTTACTTATTTGGCTGTATAATGTTTTCTCTTTAAATATACTTACCATGTTGCAAGTGTGACCGAATTCTGTGATCTCTCCATAGGTTACAATGACCTCCATAACAATTTTATTCCAGAGACTATTTTTAGCTTAATTAAAAATGAAGACCAATCCTACTGATACAAAAACAAAATACCACATTTCCACTGGATACAGGTTTGTCTCTTCACACTCCCTTCAATCATGCAGTATAAAACCTTTCGTCGTTTATTCCCTCCTGCCATCCACCCTGTCACAGACCTTCCCTTTTTGTTCTTTCCCCATTTCCTACTTTCACTTGCTCACAAGCTATCAAATTTCAAATTGTCCCCAGTTCCGATAAAAGGTCACAGACCTGAAAAGATAATGTTCCCCTCTGCTCAGATGCTGCTGAACATGCTGAGCATTTCCACAATTTTCTGGCTGTTTTTATTTTATCTTAAGTGAATTTCATTTCTAGGTTAATTAAACTTACTATGTTTTTAAAGAATGTTCTGTGTTGATAAGTGGGATCACCTGCATACTAAGCATCCTGGAGACGGTCTGAATGGTTGGCAGCTAGCGCAAAGATTTTGAGATGAATGTCCCTGTTGTTTTCAACATGTAGTGATGTATGAATTGGGCAGGCAATTTTATTAACCTGGAGATTGAGGTGTATGCTTTATCGAGGCAATATGAACTATCACTATTCAACTTTCATTTGATTTTAGTACTTCACATTTTATCAGACCGAAATGGTTTAGAAAGGAAAGATACTGAAACTGAGCAGTGAACACCTGACCACAAATTGAGTCGTGCTCCTAGAAACCAATATGGAATAAATGAAATTGACAGATCTGAAGTTAGCCTTTTGATGAAAAGAGACTTCAATCAGTTGTGAAGATTTATGAATCTCCTGTTTATAATCTTCATGTCAACTTTTACATAATGGAAATGAACGTCTCATCTGCAATTAGCGAGCTTGCAAAGAATGACTCCATTCATAGGAACACATAATTGAGCTGTATTTCAGGCAACTGTCTTGGCAGAGAATTGGAGACAGCAGAAATGGAAAATGCTTTCCCTTTGCCCTTGGTCAGGAAGGACAAAGCAACCACTGACAATACCAATTTGCGAAACACTGAGAATTCAAGTTTATCTGCACCTTTCATAGCTCCTTCTGATCCAGGATAGCAATGACCAACTGTGAACCCATGTTAAAAGATCCTGCCTCAAGGCCATCCTACAGACATAAAACTGCTTAATATTTCATCTTCCTTTTCATACTTGAAACTACCTTTTTAACTGTGTGCTTAAGTTTTTAGTGTTCTTTGGTGTTGTGGCTATTATTTTTATGACAATAAGTAAGAAATAAAATTCCTTACCTTTCACTCAAAAACACATTGTAATTCACTTCTTAGTGTTTCTGGTGAATTAGTTAACCATACATTAACTGGAGTAAGGTATAGTTGTGTGCTAAATACATCATTTACACATTGTTGTAGTAAACCAAGAAGCTTGAACAGAAGAGATCCAATACACATGGTTGTAACAATCACTTAAACATTACCCATATGTTTCCATATCACTTGTGAACCATGACTCATCCATTCAGCCTTCACTGGCCTTAGTTGCATGTGTTGTTGGAAGTAATAGTTGTCTCACAGTTGACTAATTCTCCAGCATACTGATGAGAGAAATTACTGAGTCTGCACCCTTGCCTGCTCCCTCCAGGATGTGCCTAAGGACAGCTGCTAGTAATGTACCAGCCTGAAATCTAACTTTCAATTCATTGAATCATAGAATTATTACAGCACAGGAGGCTATTTGACCAAAATGGTGTCAGGGAAAATAGCAATTCACCTAGTGCCTCTTCTCTCGTTTCTCCCCATGGCCTTGCACATTCTTCTCCTTTTGGGTGCCTTAATTGAATCTGCCTCCATCACTCTCTCAGGCTGTGCATTCCAGACCTAACCACTTGTTGTGCAGAAAAAGTGTTTTCACATGTTGGCATAGCGTCTTTTTCAATTACCTTAAATCTGTACCCGCTGGTTCTTGATTCTTCCACCAATGGGAAGAGCTTCTCCCTACCAACTCTGTCAAGACCTGTCATGATTTTACATACCTCTGTCAAAAATAGGGCTCCACAAAGGCCAGTGGTTGCCTCACATCACCAGGGATCCACGTTTGGTTCCAGCCTTGCGTGACTGTCTGTGTGGATTTTGCACATACTCCCCGTGTTTGCATGGTTTCCTCCCATGGTCCAAAGGTGTGCAGGTCAGGTGGATTGGCCACGATAAAATAAAGTTGCCCCATGGTGTCCAGCGACATGTGGGTTAAGTGACTTAACCATGGTAAAAGCCCCTTATGGGGGTTGGGGGGTGGTTGGGGTGCATGGGTCTGGATGGGATGCTCTTCAGAGAGTCAGTGCAGACTCGATGGGCTGAACAGCCTCTTTCTGCACTGAAGTAATTCTATGATTCTATCACATCTCTTTTTTACCTGCTCTTCCCAAAGAAAACATTCTTATCTTCTCCAATCTACCTGCGAAAATAAAGTTGCTCATTCCTAGAGCCTTTCTTGTGAATCCTTTCTGCAATGTCTTCGAATCCTTCGTAAAGTATTGTGCCCAGAACTGCACACAGTCAAATCAGTATTTATGTAAGTTTAGCACAACCTTTTTGTACTCTATTCTCCTAATGATTAGGCTGAGCACACTGTACGCTTTATTGACCACTCTTTCAATTTGTGCTTCTACATTCAATGATTTATTACATATGCATCCAGGTCCCTCTGCTCTGGCACACTCTTAGAATTATATTTTTTATTTTGTATTATCTCTCCATGTTCTTTTGACTAAAATGAATCTCTTTCCACTTCTTTGCATTAAATTTAATTTGCTTCTTGTCTGCCTATTCCATCAACTTTTCTGTGGCCCTTTTGAAGTTCTACACAATCCTCTTCATAGTTTATAGTACTGTACTTTCAATTTTCAATTTATTGGCAAATGTTAAAATTTTCTATTGAATACCAAACCCAACGCCGTTAATATACATCAAAAAGAGAAAGTGTCCTAATGCTGACCCATGGAAAACTCAACTGAAGTAAACTTTACTTCAGTCTAAAAACAACCAACCTTTCACTATTACATTCTATTTCTGATTATTCAGTTAATTTTATATCCATGTTGCGAATGTTTTGTTCTTTGAATTCGAATGATGTTCACACGTCTTTATTCAATGTTTTTCAGAAGACAACATTGTATCACATCAATCACACGACCCCTTATCAAATCTCTGTGCTACATCAACAACATTTTCAAGTAAGTTCATTAAACACGACTTGCCCTTAACAAATCAATTCTGGCTTTCTTTAATTATTCTACATTTTCCAAAGTGACTATTAATTTTGTCCTGAATTACTATTTCTGACAAGTTGACTGGGGGTGATCAACTGATACTATGGGAGACTGTGAGGTCTGCAGATGCTGGGGGTCAGAGTTGAGAGTGTGTTGCTGGAAAAGCACAGCAGGTCAGGCAGCATCCGAGGAGCAGGAAAATCAACTTTTCGGGCCGAAGGCCTTCTCATTGGTCTCTGCTAGATGAGGCTCAAAGTCTCATTTTAGGCATAACATGGATCTGTCTGTTCTGGTGCAGGAATCTCTTATGCCATGTTCACAATGGCAATTGAGCTCAAAGGACTCAGACTTCTATCCTTTGTCTTTTTGATGTATATTAACGGCATTGGGTTTGGTATTCAATAGAAAGGTTCAACATTTGCCAATAAATTAAAAATTGAAAGTACTGTACTATATACTATGAAGAGGATTGTGTAGAACTTCAAAAGGGCCACAGAAAAGTTGATGGAATAGGCAGACAAGAAGCAAATTAAATTTAATGCAAAGAAGTGGAAAGAGATTCATTTTAGTCATTGGGGAGACTGGACGCCTCCTAGCAGAGCACTTTAGGGAACAGCTCTGGGACACCCACACCAATCAACCACACCGCCCTGTGGCCCAACATTTCAACTCCCCCTCCCACTCTGCTGAGGACATGGAGGTCCTGGGACTCCTTCACCGCCGCTCCCTCACCACCAGACGCCTGAGGGAAGAACGCCTCATCTTCCGCCTTGGAACACTTCAACCCCAGGGCAAAAATGTGGACTTCAACAGTTTCCTCATTTCCTCTTCCCCCACCTCACCCCAGTTCCAAACTTCCAGCTCAGCACTGTCCCCATGACTTGTCCTACCTGCTTATCTTCTTTTCCACCTATCCACTCCACCCTCCCCCCTGACCTATCACCTTTATCCCCTCCCCCACTCGCCTATTGTACTCTATGCTACTTTCTCCCCAGCCCCACCCTCGTCTCACTTATCTCTCCACCCTTCAGGCTTTCTGCCTGTATTCCTGATGAAGGGCTTTTGCCCGAAACGTCAATTTTACTACTCCTCGGCTGCTGCCTGAACTGCTGTGCTTTTCCAGCACTTCTCTAATCTAGACACTGGTTTCCAGCATCTGCAGTCATTGTTTTTACCTTCTATCCTACAAAGTCAGATAATCATCAAATTTCTAGCCCTTTGCTCCTCCATCCATTATTTACAGTTGCAGGTTGTCAGGAGCGTGAAGTGTATATGTATTTCCCATTAGAGTGGGGGTGTACAATAATATGGAGCAAAAATGGTACATGAAACAACTTCTGCTCTGGATATTACAATAAATGTCATCAACAAATTCTTCTTATCTATGAAACAAAGCCTACTTTATACACCATAACTTTACCTTCCAATCTCTCACTTTCAAATAAAAGATGTGTCATTTCACCAATTTTGAGACCAACACTGTTTAGGATAGCCCTTTTTTGATTAGCACTTGGACTAATGACAATGTACATTCTATTTATCACATTGATTTCCAAGATGTGCAGTTAACCTATTCTTTCTTAACAATGTATTCCCATGGGTCCTCGGACATGTCTTTCTAGATTAACTATTCTTGTTCTGCTTCTACACACAGTCTGAGGGTCAGCATGAATGGAGGTGGTGAGCTCCTCTTAACTTACAAGAGATTCAGGGGACTGAGATGATTCTGGTGTGATAGTTGTTTATTCCTGAGAAAAATGCTACAATTGATAATAAAAAGATAGAAAATGCCCAAGCACTTAGTTGTGAATGGCCTACAAATCTGCCATTTCCATTGCTGCTCCTCTCCTTTCTGCTAATGATATCAAAAGAGGTGCCTCATTTTCTAAAATTGTAGTAGTTTCTCCTGGTTGTGAGATCTCCACGTGATCATTTGTCACATTTTCCTATGAGAAGATTTGATTTGATTATTGTCACATGTACAGAGATACAATGTGTTATCCAAGCAAAACATAGCATGCATAAGTAATTCAGAGTAATAGAACAGAATGCAGAATATAGTTTATATTGAGTAAGAGATCAACTTTAGTCTATGAGAGGTCCATTCAAAGATCTACTAACAGTGCGGAAGAAGCTGCTCTTGAATCTGTTGATATGTGTTTTCAAACTATTAAATTATCTGCCTGATAGAAGAGGATGGAAGAGAGTATAACTGGGGTGGGACAGGTCTTTAATTGTGTTGGCTGCTTTCCAAAGGCAGCGAATGTTTAGACAGAGTCAATGGAAGGAAGGCTGGTTATTGTGGTGGACAGGGCTATGTTCACATCTCTCTGTAATTTCTTGCAGTCTTGGGAAGAGCAGTTACCATCTCAAGCTGTGATGTATCCAGATAGAATCCTTTCTATGGTATATCTTTAAAAATTGGTAAGAGTCATTGTGGACATGCTGAATCTCCTTAGCCTTCTGAGGAAGTAAAGGCATTAGTGTGCTTTTTTAATCATAGCATCAATGTGGATGGAGCAGGACAGATTGTTAGTGATGTTTACTCTTAGGAACTTGATGCTCTGAACCATCTCCACATCAATGCCATTGGTACAGACAGGGGCATAGTTACCACTCCGCTTCCTGAAGTCAGTTACCAGTACCCTCATTTTGCTGACATTGATTGTTTTCCTTACACCATGCTACGAAGCTCTATATGCGTTTCCTGTACACAGCCCTCCGCTTCTTCCTTTCCCGCCGCACCAACCAGTACCCTTCCACTGACACCCTCCTTCGACTGACTGAACTGGTCCTCACCCTGAATAACTTCTCTTTCCAATCCTCCCACTTCCTCCACACTAAAGGAGTTTCCATGGGCACCCGCATGGGCCCCAGCTATGCCTGTCTCTTCGTAGGATATGTGGAACAGTCCATCTTCCGCAACTACACTGGCACCACCCCCACCTTTTCCTCCGCTACATCGATGACTATATCAGCGCTGCCTTGTACTCCCACGAGGAGGTTGAACAGTTCATCAACTTTACCAACACCTTCCATCCCGACATCAAATTCACCTGGACTGTCTCAGACTCCTCCCTCCCCTTCCTAGACCTTTCCACCTCTATCTCGGGCGACCGACTCAACACAGACATCTACTATAAACCGACTGACTCCCACAGCTACCTTGACTACACCTCCTCCCACCCTGCCCCCGTAAAAATGCCATTCCATATTCCCAATTCCTTCGTGTCCGCCGCATCTGCTCCCAGGAGAACCAGTTCCAATACCGTACAGCCCAGATGGCCTCCTTCTTCAAAGACCGCAGATTCCCCCCAGACGTGATCGACGATGCCCTCCACCACATCTCCTCCACTTCCTGCTCCTCCGCCCTTGAGCCCCGCACCCCCAACCGCCACCAGGAGAGAACCCCACTGGTTCTCACCTACCACTCCACCAACCTCCGTATACAGCGTGTCATCCGCCGTCATTTCCGCCAACTCCAAACGGACCCCACCACCAGGGATATATTTCCCTCCCCTCCCCTATCAGCGTTCCACAAAGACCACTCCCTTCGTGACTCCCTCTTCAGGTCCACACCCCCCACCAACCCAACCTCCACTCCCGGCACCTTCCCCTGCAACCGCAGGAAATGCAAAACTTGCGCCCACACCTCCTCCCTTACTTCTCTCCAAGGCCCCAAGGGATCCTTCCATATCCGCCACAAATTCACCTGCACCTCCACACACATCATCTATTGCATCCGCTGCACCCGATGTGGCCTCCTCTATATTGGGGAGACAGGCCGCCTGCTTGCAGAACGCTTCAGGGAACACCTCTGGGACGCCTGAACCAACCAACCCAACCACCCCTTGGCTCAACACTTTAACTCTCCCTCCCACTCCACCAAGGACATGCAGGTCCTTGGACTCCTCCATCGCCAGAACATAACAACACGACGGTTGGAGGAAGAGCGCCTCATCTTCCGCCCGGGAATCCTCCAGCCACAAGGGATGAACTCAGATTTCTCCAGTTTCCTCATTTCCCCTCCCCCCACCTTGTCTCAGTCGATTCCCTTGAACTCAGCACCGCCCTCCTAACCTGCAATCCTCTTCCTGACCTCTCCGCCCCCACCCCACTCCGGCCTATCACCCTCACCTTGACCTCCTTCCACCTATCACATCTCCATCGCCCCTCCCCCAAGTCCCTCCTCCCTACCTTTTATCTTAGCCTGCCTGGCACCCTCTCCTCATTCCTGATTGAAGGGCTTTGGCCCGAAACGTCGAATTTCCTGTTCCTTGGATGCTGCCTAACCTGCTGTGCTTTAACCAGCAACACATTTTCAGCTCTGATCTCCAGCATCTGCAGACCTCACTTTTTACTCGATGCGTTTCCTGTACACTGGTTTGATTTGGTTTGATTTATTGTTGCGCGTATTATTTGGCCAACATTATTTGAAGTTAGAGAGTCCATTAATCAGTCCAATAATGGCAGGGAAGAAGCTGTCCTTGAAGCTGCTGTATCTTCTCTCTGACAGAAGAGGTTATAGGAGAGCAATCGTGGGGTTGGAGAAGTCTTTGATGATGTTAGCAGCCTTTCATGGCACCAAGAGGTATAAATGCTGTCCAGTGATGGAAGGTTAGCTTTAGTGATAGTGTGGGCTGTGCACACAACCTTTTGTAGTTTCTTATGGTCCTGGGCAGAGCAATTGCCGTACCAGGCCATTATGCACTCAGACAGTAGGCTTTCTATAGTGCATCTGTAAATGTTGGTGAGGGTCCATATGGGTATGCCAAGTTTCCTAAGCCGCCTGAGGAAGAAAAGGCATTGTTGCGTTTTCTTGATCACAGGATAGGTTTTTTGTTATTGTCACTCCGAGAAATTTGATGCTTTCCACCTGTCAACCTCATTTTGGTTGATGTAGATGGGAGCATGTTCATCTCCTTTCTTTCTGAAGTTAACGATCAGTTCTTTTGTTTTACCAATGTTGAGAGAGAGGTTGTTCGCACTGCACCATAAACACCAGGGAACCCTAATTTGCCAATATGCCCATGGACAATGGACATATCATGGAAGAACAATATGTATGAAAGCACTCCTTTGACACCATTGTCAAACTTCTATCTATTGACTATAGCTCTGCCTTCAACACTCTCGTTCCAACCAATATCATTACTTGTCATTATTTAAGATCCTATCGATTATAGTGGTGTCATTACAAAATTGTAAATGGAGTTGCAGCAGAATTTGGTCACACAGTGTATAAGGAACATCATAAGTACCCAGCCTTACAGAGCATTGGCATTGAGGGTTATTGGGGAAGAGGTGTCGTTGCCTATTCCTACTGATTGTGGTTTGTGAGTCAGGAAGCCGAGAAGCCAATTGCAAGGGGGGAAGCAGCAGTGTCCGAGGTCTTGGAGTTTGGAGTTGAGTTTGGTTGGAGCTATAATCAATAAGTTGGAGTCTGACATTGGTGTCTGACAAGACAAGGAGTGCTTGCACGTATGCTGTTCTTCCATGACAATGCCAATGGGCATATTGGCAAATTAAGATAGCCTGGTGTTTATGGTGCTTCTGTGATCACTTTTTAAAAAGTGCACATCATCAACAAGAGTTGCAGGATTTCCTTTAAGTGGCAGCAAAATGACATGATTTTCTATTTTCTCAAAGGGCTAGGCTATAAGTTGTGCATTTAGTCCTGACAGCTTCCCTTTTTACTTGTATGATATAGTGTTAATACCATCAAAGTGCTGAAGCAGATGTCCTGTCCATGGTTAACCCTGTCTACATTCCACGGATTGTTAAATATTTCAGTCTTACAAGGACCTTCTATTTACAAGTGTTATCCACATCTCAGACACTGTCTTCAACAGTTCCACAACCACAATGACCGTACACATATAGACATTACACAAGATCTTAGTCAGTCTGGAATTCAAGGCAATGGTATACTGAACAGCAAATCTGTATGAATGCTTTACTTTAAGGGAATACATTTTGGGACAAAAGTGCCATTTTACAGATCTGGAATTAATGTTTGCTTCTGGCACTAAATTAAACTTCAATATTTAGTGGCCTGGAATGATGCCTCCTTCAGTGAAATGCCATAAGATTTTGAATAATGTTTAGAAGCAACAACAATCAGAGCTAAATCATAACAGATGGTATAGAAATGGTTTTATTTGAGGATAATATAAAAAAAATAGCAGGCATTGTTATACCTCACTGGGATATCAGGCACCACTATTTCAGCAGTTGTCACAAAAATTGAAGATAGCTTTAAAATGCAGAATTGCCTCATTTGTCTGACTTTCAGACCCAGGTTGATAGAATGCATGGACCAGGTTTCTATACTTTACAAGAATTACTATTTATTGCATATAAATAGTCTGTCACTACAGCTTGGGTGTTTGGACTGTGAAAAAACTAGGAAAGCAGTTCAGAGGTCTCTGTTTGCAGATTTGCTGAGATAGTTATTTTGCTGATCAGGACACTGCCTTTTGGATGTCTTTCTCCAAATGCTTTCACTGATTTGCAGGAGGCATGAGTTGGTTGGTTCACAGTTATAAATAATATCTGCCTTCTTAATTAAAATTCACAGCTTACAGCTGCTGCACAAGGCAATATCAATTTGTTTTCTTCAGGCTTAAAGCGGTTTTTACTGCAGTGAACAGAGAGAGCTGGCTCCTGAACTGAAGGAGATCTAAAGGTTTCTTACTATCTTATTCATAGCCCTGAGCTGTACATCTACCTGGTTGGTCACCAGTATATCGTCCATAGCTACGTGTTGCCACATGAAACTGAATCTATGTGCAACCTTCAGGTACAGCTTATCTCCAAGTAGACTCAGAGTGACTGAGTGCTGTGACAGCAAAAGAAGACCTTTGAGAAGCAACCTGGTCTGGTCCATGAGCTGGGTGTGCATCCCTGAACAGACAGTGCCCTTGCTGCAACATTACAGTAATGGTTACCAGCCAAAGATACAATGCTAAAGTGCAGAGCACCTGTAAGTTGATTGGAGATGTGCCATGAGGGGCCTTAAAGGCTGGCACATAGTCCAATGCCAACCTCTGTGGGTATGAGATGCCTGTGGGTGGTGCTCATAGATCATGCCCAAGATGATGGCGCTGGTGTCCCAATAATAAATTCACAAGGAACCCTCTCTGGTTTCCATGCTGAGTTTTCCCAATAGCTAGTTTGTATGGTGAGTTTTGGTAAAATTGCGAATGATATCAAGTTGGATTGTTACCAAGGAGTTCAATCAGCTACAATGATCATCACGTGCTGCTGCTCAGTGAGAATCTCACGATGCCACTGAGAAAATGACATAAGATACAGTGAGATGATCTTGATGTTGAGATGGGCTTCACCAAAGTCCCGAATAAAAGCAAACCACAGCAAATACTGAAAATCTGGAACAAACAGAGAATTCTGGAGAAACTCAGCAGGTCTTCCAGCATCTGTAGAGAGAAAACAAAGTTAATGCTTTGTGTTTGGCATGACATTTTCAATTCAGTTATGAGGAAGAATTATACTGGACTTGAAATCATAATTCTGTTTCTCACTCCTGAAATGCTGCCAAACCAACTGAATTTCTCCAAAATTCTCTGTTTCTGTCCAGCCAAAATCTTCCATGAAGAAGGGCTCATGCCCGAAACATCGACTCTCCTGCTCCTTGGATGCTGCCTGACCTGCTGCGCTTTCCCAGCAACACATTTTCACAGCCAAAATCTTTGCCTGATTCTATCACTCATCTCATTGCAGCCCATGTCACTCAGAGATTGGTCAGATTCTATGCATCATGCTTACCCACCTCTCTTGTCATTGCTCATGCCACACCAGTGAAGAGGAAATTCAAACTCAGGCCATTTAAACAAAAGGCTGTATCATTTAAGTCAAACAGTGTTTGCTTTCTTTTCTTCTTGCATTATAAGTGTTTCTTTTTTCTTTACTTTCTACAATTCTCCTGAAAGTAGGGGCCCACAATCATCGGTTATTGAATCCAAGTAGTTATTTGTTTTGAAGCTTGGAAATCAACATTGACAGACTCTTCAACATTCAGCTTATCAATGCTGAGATTCTGATTCTGTGATTAGCCTGTCCCCTTCCATCAGTCATTTTCAGCCGAAATCACTGGTTTATGATCAGGAGCTGTAACCTTGTGTGCCTATATGTTTCCACCTCCCTAACTTGGAACTGTTTAGGTCAATCACTGTAACATCAAAAGAAGACAAATCAATAGTAATATTTCATTGTCATAGTTCATTGAGAAACAGTGGCATTCAGCATGAAATTAGATGTAAACTTTGCTAGTTTTCAAAGTGTGAGCTCATTGATGACTTTTGAAAGGCAGGTCAAATGTGTAAGGCACCACTGCCAGTATCTATGCCGACAGTTACCGACATGAATTGCACCAATTACAAATGGAAACTGGATCTAGCTTTGCTTCTCACTAAAATACAAGCACTCAGACCAATTGTAGAATTGCTGACTGCTACCCCGCTGAGATCAGCTAATTCAGCTCAGGAGTCAAACCTGTGACCTTGCCTTGTGTACAGAATAAATTCCTTTTACAGCCACAAGAAACATTGCTTATCAAGGGGAGCACAGGCACAACACTTCATTGCTAATGAGCTAGTTTGATACTCAAATAAAATAAATATTTTACTTCAGTACTGATAATGGTATGCTCTGTAAGGTTATTTTTTAATTAATGGTAACATCCAGTTTACAGAATGATAAAACCTTGTTGTAGAGTCAATGCAGTGGTACAACCTGTGATCACTTCCATTACTGTTATTAAGTCACAGACAGGGTAGTCTGCTAATGATCCCACTGAGTTCTAATCCTCCCTGCTTGGGGACAAAAGTATGTTTTTGCTGCTTCTATATCCAGATCTTATTAGAGTTGGAATTTACAAGTACACATCTGTAGCTCTCATCACTCTTCAATGTTGTGCATTGATGTTCCAGTGGGGACTGGGAAACCCAGCTAACATTTCCATTTCCTGGATTTCAAGCCAGTTGCATTGTTCCTGAATGTTGCACAGTTTAAGTCAGCACTAGAACTAGAACCTGCACTCCCAAGAATTAGGAAGCTGTTTTCATCAGATTAATGGTTGATTGAACATTATGGAAATTGAGGTGGGCAATTCAAGCTCTGAAATTACATTATTGTGTTTATATATACTTTACCTTGAATCCCATTAAATATTTATCACTTATATCACAGTATTGATTTCTTAATGGCCTAAGAATTGAATGTGGGATTGTCAAGGTCATCAGCACTTAAAAGATTTTGCTAATTATTTTTGTATGTTATCTCTTACACTATTAACCCTTCCATTAGCAGTCTATTTGAATTTAATTTGCAATTGTTTCTTCTGCCTTATGTTTTTACAAATAACGTTTTATGAATGAAATGGAGGTAGTTCAGGTGCCTTAACTCTTTTGATTGACGAGGCATCCATTCCTGGTCTCCAACACTTTGTGCCTGTCTGTTGGATTTTTTGGATGAATTCCAACTAATTTAGCAGGTCTCCAGGTGACTGGTTTCAGCTGATATTGCCTGAAGTTGCTTCATTGGCTGAAAAGTATGTGAGCGGAGTGAAAAGGTGAGGGACAGAAAGAAAAAAAGTCCAGTAAAATTATTTAAAAATGAAAAATTAAGAATTTTCAGTAAAAGGTATGATTTGGAGATGCCGGTGTTGGACTGGGGTGTACAAAGTTAAAAATCACACAACACCAGATTATAATCCAACAGGTTTATTTGGAAGCACTAGCTTTCAGAGTGCCACTCCTTCATCAGGTGATTGTGGAGAATAAGATCGTAAGACACCGAATTTATAGCAAATGTTTACAGTGTGATGTAACTGAAATTATATATTGAAAAAAGATCTGAATTGTTTGTTCAGTCTCTCATCTTTTACAATGAACATATTGGTTTCAGTTCTTTCATGTGTAAATTGCAGAACATTTAAACGTTAAATTCTCAAGTGAACTTCAACAATTGGTGTCCTGTCCGCCCAGATAATGTATTGAAGGTGTTAGCTCCCTGTGTGAGGCTGTCTATGCCACAATGGTCAGACTGATTCTAATCTAAAAAAAATGGATTTACAGAATCTTATATGGATTCATGCAGTTTTTGAACAAAATAAAATGTAATTTTGCAAGTACAAATTCACCCCGCAAACTTCAATGTGTGCATGTTGGTGTGGGGGAGGGGGTGTTGGGAGTGGGGTTATGAGTGTCTGTGAGAGTGTGTATGTATGTGTGTAAGTGTGAGTGTAAAGGGGTATAAGTCTGTGAGAGGGTGGGTGTGTGAGCGTGGGAGTGTATGTGTGAGCATATGAGAGAGGGTCTGTATGAGTATATGGATCTTTAGAAATGCCTCAGGGCATCCTGGCTTGCAAGGTATGAGATAGACAACATTGGCTGAGTTGCATGCATACCTGCCATGTACATGAATAAGGCATCATACCCCGTTCTTATGAGGACTTCCTTGAGTACTTCCAGATGCTCGTCACGTTCCTCCTCATCTGAACAGATCCTGTATATGCGTAGGGCTTGTCCATAGGGAATGGCTGTTTTAATATGTTTTGGGTGGAAGCTGGAGAAGTGAAGCATCATAAGGTTATCTGTGGGTTTGCAGTAGAGTGAGGTGCTGAGGTGCCCATCCTTGATGGAGATGCATGTGTCCAAGAATGATACAGAATAAGAGTAGTCCATGGTGAGATTGATGGTAGGATGAAACTCGTTGATATCACTGTGTAGTGGTTTCAGTGACTCCTCACCATGGGTCCAGAGGAAGAAAATGTCATCAATGTACCTGGTTCATAGTGTTGGTTGGAGGTCCTGTGTAGAGAAGTCTTGTTCAAACCTGTGCATGAAAATGTTGGCATATTGTGGTGCAAATTTGGTCTCCATGTCTGTTCCATGTGTCTGGATGAAGAACTAGTTGTTAAAGGTGAAAATGTTGTGGTCGACGATAAAGCAGATGAGTTGTAGGACAGTGGTTGGAGATTGGCAGTTGTTGGTGTTGAGTACTGAGGCTGTTGCTGCAATGCTGTCATTGTGGGGGATGCTGGTGTAGGGTGCTGAAATATCCATTGTGACGAGGAATGCTCTTGGTTTGACTGGTCTGTTGGTGCTGAGTTTCTGTAAACAGGAAGGTGGTTTGAAGTGTGTATACTTCAATGCGAGAACTATACAAAATAAGGTAGGTGAACTTGCAGCGTGGGTTGGTACCTGGGATTTCGATGTTGTGGCTATTATGGAGACATGGGTAGAACAGGGACAGGATTGGCAGTTGCAGGTTCTAGGGTTTAAATGTTTTTGTAGGGTCCGAGGTGGGGGTAAAAGAGAGGGAGGTGTGGCATTGCTTGTCAAAGATAGTATTACAGTGGTGAAAAGGACAATGGATGAAGACTCGCCATCTGAGGTAGTTTGGGCTGAGCTTAGAAATAGGAAAGGTGAGATTACCCTGTTAGGAGTTTTCTACAGGCCTCCTAATAGTCCTAGCGATGTAGAAGAAAGGATTGCAAGGATGATTCAGGAGAAGAGTGAAAGTAATAGGGTGGTTGTTATGGGGGACTTTAACTTTCCAGGTATTGACTGGGAAAGCTACAGCTCGAGTACGTTAGATGGGTCGGTGTTTGTCCAATGTGTGCAGGAGGGTTTCCTGACACAATATGTAGACAGGCCAACAAGAGGTGAGGCCATACTGGATTTGATTCTGGGTAACGAACCAGGCCAGGTGTTAGAATTGGAGGTAGGTGAGCACTTTGGGGACAGTGACCACAATTCAGTGACTTTTACTCTAATGATGGAGAGGGATAAGTGTGCACTGCAGGGCAAGAGTTATAGATGGGGGCAGGGAAATTATGATGCGGTGAGGCATGACTTAGGATGCGTGGCTTGGAAAAGTAGGCTTCAAGGGAAGGACGCAATCGATATGTGGAGCTTGTTCAAGGAGCAACTATTGAGTGTCCTTGATAAGTATATACCCGTCAGGCAGGGAGGAAAGGGTCGTGTGAGGGAGCTGTGGTTTAATAAGGAATTGGAATCCCTTGTTAAAGAGAAGAGAGCGGCCTATGTAAAGATGAGGCGTGAAGGTTCAACTGGGACGATTGAGAGATATAAGGTAACCAGGAAGGATCTAAAGAGAGAGCTAAGAGCAGCAAGGAGGGGACATGAAAAGTCCTTGGTTGGTAAGATTAGGAAAAACCCAAAGGCTTTCTATAGGTATGTCAGGAATAAAAGAATGACAGGATAGGAATAGGTCCAGTCAAGGATTGTAGTGGGAAGTTGCGGTGGAGGCTGAAGAGACTGGGGAGACACTAAATGAATACTTTTCGTCAGTATTCACTCAGGAACAGGACATTGTTGCCGATGGGAATATTGAGTCACAATTAATTAGAATGGATGGCTTTGAGGTATGTAGGGAAGAGGTGTTGGAAATTCTGGAAAGGGTGAAAATAGGTAAGTCCCCTGGGCCTGAATGCATTTATCCTAGGATTCTCTGGGAAGCAAGGGCGGAGATTGCAGAGCCATTGTCCTTGATTTTTATGTCCTCGTTGTCTACAGTAATAGTGCCAGAAGACTGGAGGATAGCAAATGTGGTTCCCTTGTTCAAGAAGGGGAGTAGGGATAATCTTAGTAACTATAGGCCGGTGAGTCTCACTTCTGTTGTGGGCAAAGTCTTAGAGAGAATTGTAAGGGATAGGATTTATGAACATCTGGAGAGGAATAATGTGATCAAGGATAGTCAGCATGGTTTTGTGAAGGGCAGGTTGTGCCTCACAAATCTTATTGAATTCTTTGAGAAAGTGACTAAGGAGGTGGATGAGGGTAAACTGGTAGATGTGGTGTATATGGATTTTAGTAAGGCATTTGATAAGGTTCCCCATGGTAGGCTACTGCAAAAAATACAGAGGTATGGCATTGAGGGTGAGTTGGAGGTTTGGATTAGGATTTGGCTGGCTGGAAGAAGACAGAGGGTAGTAGTTGATGGTAAAGGTTCATCTTGGAGTGCAGTTACTAGCGGTGTTTCGCAAGGATCTATTTTGGGACCATTGCTGTTTGTCATTTTATAAATGACCTGGAGGAGGGGCTAGAAGGTTGGGTGAGCAAGTTTGCGAATGATACGAAAGTCGGTGGAGTTGTTGACAGTGAGGAAAGATGTGGCAGGTTACAGCGGGATATAGATAAGGTGCAGAGCTGGGCAGAAAGGTGGCAAATGGAGTTCAATGTAGGTAAGTGTGAAGTGATTCACTTTGGTAAGAGTAACAAGAAGATGGGGTATTGGGCTAATGGTCGGATACTTGGTAGTGTGGATGAGCAGAGGGATCTTGGTGTCCATGTACACAGATCTCTGAAAGTTGCCACCCAGGTAAATAGTGCTGTGAAGAAGGCATATGGCTTACTGGCTTTTATTAGTAGAGGAATTGAGTTCCGGAGTCCTGAGGTCATGTTACAGTTGTATAAGACTCTGGTGCGGCCGCATCTAGAGTATTGTGTGCAGTTTTGGTCGCCTTACTATAGGAAGGATCTGGAGGCACTGGAATGGGTGCAGAGGAGATTTACCAGGATGTTGCCTGGTATGGTAGGAAGATCGTATGAGGAAAGGCTGAGGCACTTGGGGCTGTTTTCATTGGAGAAAAGAAGGTTTAGGGGTAACTTGATAGAGGTGTATAAGATGATTAGAGGTTTAGATAGGGTTGACCATGAGAACCTTTTTCCACGTATGGAGTCAGCTATTATGAGGGGGCATAGCTTTAAATTAAGGGGTGGTAGGTATACGACAGATGTTAGGGGTAGATTCTTTACTCAGCGAGTCGTGAGTTCATGGAATGCCCTGCCAATAACAGTGGTGGACTTTCCCTCTTTATGGGCATTTAAATGGGCATTGGATAGACATATGGAGGATAGTGGGCTAGTGTAGGTTAGGTGGGCTTGGATCGGCGCAACATCGAGGGCCAAAGGGCCTGTACTGCACTGTATTTTTCGATGTTCTATGTTCTATGTCCTTTAAGAAATCTGTAGTGTCGTGACAGAAGCTGGGGAGTCCCCTGTACATTGGGTTTCAAGGCATAGCCAAAGAGGTTTTCACACAGGATCCCATTGCCTGACACATCACTGACTACTCTATACTATCTGTCTCATTCTTGGACACATGCATCTCCATCAAAGATGGGCAACTCAGCACCTCACACTATTGCTAACCCACGGATCACCTAATGAAGCTCCACTTCTCCAGATTCTACCTGAAGCATATTAAAACAGCCATCCCATATGAACAAGCCTTATGCATATACAGAATCTGTTCCTCTGAGGAGGAATGTAATGGGCATGCCCTCATAAGAACGGGGTATTATGATCAACCCATCGACTGCCAGTTCCGACGTGCCACAACAGGAAACCGTATTTACCTCCTCAGGAGACAGACATGAGCTGCAACTGACAGGGTACCCTTCGTTGTCCAGTACTTCCCAAGAGCCGAGAAACTACGCCATGTTCTTCACAGCCTGCAACACATTATCAATGAGGATGAGCACCTCGCCAAGACCTTCCCCACACCTCCACTGCTCGCCTTTAAACAACCACCAAGCCTCAAACAGATCATTGCTCATAGTAAACTGCCTGACTTTCAAGACAATACCATACAATCTTGTAACGGTAAACGCTGCAAGACCTGTCAGAGTGTTGACACGGATACCACCATTACACGTGGGGAACCTCCCACCATGTACGTGGCAGATACTCATGCGACTCAGCCAACGTTGTCTATCTCATACTCTGCAGGCAGTGATACCCTGAGGCATGGTACATTAGCAAGATCAAGCAGTGGCTATGGCAACGGACGAATTGACATCATACAACAATCACCAGACAAGAGTGTTTCCTCCCAGTTGGAGAACACTTCAGTGGTCCAGGACTTTCGACCTTGGACCTTCAGATGACCATCCTCCAAGGCGGACTTCGGGAGAGGCAACGACGATAAAGTGGCTGAGCAGAGGCTGATAGCCAAGTTTGGTACCCATGGGGATGGCCTCAACCAGGACCTTGGGTTCATGTCACAAGGTGACCCCATTGCAGTATACACACACACACACACACACACACACACACACACACACACACACACACACACACACACACACACACACACACTCCTACACACACTGCTACAGACACACACACTTCTACAGACCCATGTACTCACACAGACCCTGTCTCATATGCTTACAAATACACTCCCACACTCACACACCCACCTTCTCACAGACTTATACTCCTTTATACTCACACTCACACACATACATACATTCTGTCACGGATACTCATAAGCCTCCCACCCCTCACACATCCACATGCACTCATACACATATAAGTTTGTGGGGCAAATTTGTACTTGCAGAATTACATTTTATTTTGCTCAAAAAACTGCACGAATCCAGGTAAGATTCTGTAGATCCACTTTTTTAGATTAGAATCAGTCTGACCATTGTAGCACAGACAGCCGCACACAGGGTAGCTCACACCTTAAAGTATCTGGGCCAACATGACACCAATTGTTAAAAGTTAAAAATCAAATAACACCAGATTATAGTCCAACAGGTTTAATTGGAAGCACTAGCTTTTGGAGCACCGCTCCTTCATCAGGTGATTGAAGGATCCAACCTTTTGGACTATAATCTGGTCTTGTGTGATTTTTAACTCAGTAAAAGGTACTTTTACACTAACTAGAACTTAACATTCAAACACTCTGATATTATTGCAGCCTGAGGATAAAAAGATATCAATTTGTACAAGATTTAAGATCAGCTATGTCTCTTGCTCTCTCTCTTTGCTCTTCTTTTTAAAGTAGAAAAGGAAGATGGTACGTAAACCAATAAAAATAAATAGAAATCTTCAACCACTTGAGAATGTAACTTTTAAAAAGTTCTGCAGTTTACATATGAAAGATCTGAAAGCAACATGTTCACTCGAAAAAATGAGAGACTTAACAAACAATCCAGGTTTTTACAATTTATAATTTAAGTTACACCACACTGTAAACATTTGCTATAAATTCTGTGTCTTACAATCTTATACTCCACAACCACCTGATAAAGGAGCAGTGCTCCGAAAGCTAGTGCTTCCAAACAAACCTGTTGGACTATAACCTGGTCTTGTGTGATTTTTAACTCAGTAAAAGAGACTTTTACAGTAACTGGAACTTAACATTCAAACACTCTGGTATTATTGCAGCCTGAGGGTAAAAAGATACCAATTTGTAAAAGATTTAAGATCAGCTTTGCCTCTTGCTCTCTTTGCTCTTTCTTTTAAAGTAGAAAAGGAAGATGGTATGTAAACCAATAAAAATAAATAGAAATCTGAAAAGAGACAAACAAAAATCTGCTGGTCTTGAAAACTACTATTAACCAGGTAGTCTGGTTTGAAATCTTGTGATTTTAAATTTCCTTGTGTTGCTATTCATCAGATTTGGCTGATGTGCAGCAATGTTGATTTCTGTCAGTCCTGAGCTTGGAGTATTTGGTCACAACTCAAATGAATAGGTTTTATTTATTTACATTTGTGGTGCAGGTCTTTGTGCTGCGAGTATTTATTGGGAATTGAAGAATGGAAAAGCTTTAAAATGTGCCAACAATAAATCCTTTGAGGCTTGCTAATCACTGCACTCGCATTTTCTAATATAGTTGAATGGAACATGAAGCTCCACATCAGGGTTCCAAGTTTCTTAAATCTATTCCTGTGAGAACCACAAAGTGGCAAAATACATAATGCTCCCCCAAAAATGACATGTTTATTAAAAAAAAGACAGAGGTAATATTTGAAACATATAAATGTTGAAACTAGGCTAGTATTATATGGAAGAATGAGGAACAGAGGTCAGCAACTATGCTTGACATTTTGAATTTTGCTAGTTAGCTGCTAAAGGCTAACTTAGCACTTTGAATACTTGAAGGCATTTTAACAAAGTTAAAAATCTAATTAAATCACAATCCTTATATTTATTCTGTTTCATTTCTAATGGATAGAGTTTGGAAAATATCATATGATCCAACAAAAAAATCAAAGCTCAGGCTGATTAGAATGTTTGATTCTTTTACATTTCTTTTAGCCATGAGATGATACCATTCTTGTACTTTCTGCATGGGACCATTGCTCCTTTCCCCAGCCTATTGTTTTCCGATATAAATTCAGTGAATTAGGTGGTTGGTCTGCTGGTAATTGATGTTTGTTCTAGATTTTCTAATAATAACAGTGACATGAAGCCAAGCTGCACTCAAAATCTGTACTGTATAACACAATTATTAATGACCTCATCTGATTAACCAAACTGCTGTCCTCAGTTTGAGTGGACTCTAGGCATCTTAGACGAAGGCATCAGTGGATGGCACATGACATTGTTTTGGCCAAACGTGAATTAAAACCTACCCAAAGAACATAGAACATTATAGCACAGTACAGGCCCTTTAGCCCTCAATGTTGTACTGCCCTGTGAAACCAATATGAAGCCTAAGCTAACCTAAACTACTCCATTCTCATCCACATGCTTATCCAATGACCATTTAAATGCCTGTAAATTTGGCGAGTATACAACCTTTGCAGGCAATGTGTTCCACACCCTACTACTCTCTGAGTAAAGAAACTATCTCTGACATCTGTCCTATATCTATCACCCCTCAATTTGAAACTATGCCCCCTTGTGCTATCCATCAACATCTGAGGAAAAAGGCTCTCAGTATGCGCGCTATCTAACCCACTGATTATCTTATATGTCTCAACTAGGTCACCTCTCAACCTTCTTCTCGCTAATGAAAACAGTCTCAAGTACCTCAACCTTTCCTCATAAGACCAACATCCTGGTAAATCTCCTCAGAACCTTTTCCAATGCTTCCACATCCGTCCTATATTGCGGTGACCAGAACTGCACACTATACTCCAAGTGTGGCCATACCAGAGTTTGTACAACTGCAGAATGACCCCATGATTCAGAAACTCAATTCCTCTACTAATAAAAGCTAACACACTGTATGCCTTCTTAACAACCTTATCAACTTGGTGGGCAACTTTGAGGGATCTATGCACATGGACACCGGGATCTCTGTACTTATCTACACTACCAAGAATCTTACCATGAGCCCAGTACTCTGCATTCCTGTTACTCCTTCCAAAGTGAGTCACCTCACACTTTTCTGCATTAAACTCCATTTCCCATCTCTCAGCCCAGCTCTGCAGCTTATCTCAGTCCCTCTGTAACCTCCAACATCCTTCAACACTATCCACAGCCATACCGATCTTAGTGTTGTCCGCAAATTTACTAACCCATCCTTCTATGCCCTCATCCAGGTCATTAATAAAAAAGACAAATAACAGTGGACCCAAAATAGATCCTTGCAGTATACTACTAGTAACCGAACTCCAGGATGAACATAGCCCATCAACCACCACCCTCTGTCTTCTTTCAGCTCGCCAATTTCTGATGAAAACTGCTAAATTGCCCTCAAGCCCTCATACCTCCATATTTTGTGCAGTAGCTTACAATGGTAAACCTTATCAAATGCCTTACTGAAATCCATATAGATCACATCAATGATTTTACCCTCATCCACCTGTTTGGTCACCTTCTCAAAGAACTCAATAAGGTTTGTGAGGCATGACCTACCCTTCACAAAACCGTGTTGACCATCCCTAATCAACTTATTTCTTTCTAGATTATTATAAATCCTATTATAACCTTTTCCAACACTTTACCCACAACTATAGTAAGGCTCACTGGTCTATAATTACCAGGGTTGTCTCTACTCTCCTTTTTGAACAAGGGAATAGCAGCATTCGCTATCTTCCAGTCTTCTGGAACTATTCCCGTAGACAATGACAACACAAAGATCAAAGCCAAAGGCTCAGCAATCTCCTCCCTGATTTCCCAGATTATCCTAGGATAAATCTGGCACTGGGGTTTTATCTATTTTCACATTTTCCAGAACTTTTAACAGGTTCATCCTTGTGAACTTCAATCCCATCTTATTTAGTACCTGTTTCTCAGTATTCTCTTCGACAACATTGCCTTTTTCCAGTATGAATACTGATGAAAAATATTTAGTTAGCACTTCCCCTATGTCCTTTGACTCCATACACAACTTCCCACTACTGCCCTTGATTGGCCCAAATCTTACTATATTCATTCTTTTATCCCTTATATACCTAAATAACACTCGAGGGTTTTCCATGATCCTATCCACCAACAACTTCTCATATCCCCTCCTCGCTTATCTTAGCTTTCTCTTTAGGTCTTTCCTGGCTACCTAGTAACTCTCAATCACCCTAACCGAGCCTTCACATCTCATCCTAACATAAACCTTCTTCTTCCTCTTCACAAGAGATTCAACTTCCTTAGTAAAGCTGTGACCAAAGCTCCTGTGGTCAACAACCTCCTCCCTGCCTGACAGGTACACAAGGCTGGAATCGAACTTGGGATCCTGGTGCTGTGAGGCAGCAATGCTAACCACTGAGCCACTGTGCCACTCTAGCTAGGGCACACAGTAGCTGTTCCTTGAATAAACTCCATATTTCTATTGTGCCCATGCCCTGCAGTTTCTTTCCCAATCCTATGTTTTCACAATCTTATCTAATTGCATCATAATTGCCTTTCCCCCAGCTGTGGCTCTTTCGTCTGGTGTATACTGATCCCTTTCCATCACTGAAGTAAACATAGGTGATAGTGCCCACAATTCAGTTAAGTGCTCACCTACTTCCAAATCTAAGACCTGGTCAGGTTCACTACCCAGTACCAAATCTAATGTGGCCTCGCCCCCTTATTGACCTGTCTACATACTGAGTCAGAAAATCCCACTGTGCGCAATGGACAAAATCTGACCAATCTAAAGTACTTGAATTATAGTATTCCCAGTCAATATTTGGAAAGTTGAAGTCCCTCATAACAACTACCCTGCTACTCTTGCTCCAATCAAGAATCATCTTTGCTATTCTTTCCTCTAAATCTCTGGAACTATTTGGAGGCCTATAGAAAACCCACAACAGGGCGACCTCCCCTTTCCTGTTTCTAATCTCAGCCTGTACTACCTCAGTTGACGAGTCCTCATGCGTCCTTTCTGCAGCCGTAATACCGTCTCTGACTAATAATGCCACACCCCCACCTCTTTCATCATCCTCTCTGTTCTTATTGAAACATCTAAATCCGAAACCTGCAACAACCATTTCTGTTCCTGTTTTACCCATGTCTCTGAAATGGCCATAACATTGAAATCCCAGGTACCAATACATGCTGCAAGTTCACCTATCTTATTCTGGATGCTCCTGGCATTGAAATGGATGCACATTAAACCAACTTCTTGCTTGCCGGTGCCATCTTGCGACCAAGAAATCTTATTTTGGACCTCCCTACCCTCAACCTCCTCTATACTCAAACTACAATTTAGGTTCCCATCCCCCTGATTAATTAGTTTAAACCCACCTGAAGAGCATTCACAAATTTCTTTGCTTTGGCAAAGATTAGGAACTAAAAGATGCTGTGAACATTCACAAATGAATTGATAACAACAATGGTAGACTGATCCAGAAAACTGAACAGACACTAGTAAGATAGCTATGATTGAACCAGGGCAGAAGAATAGGAACAGCAGCAAACATTTGATTGCTTTAAATCAACTAACCATCAGGTTGAAATTGAACATGAAACCCATAAAGAGCAATGAGACCATATTAGTACAAAGTATCCAAGAACATCTATTTTCCACAGTGTTACGTGCTCCATAGAGATCGATAACTTTTAAAAAAGGTATGAATTTTCTAAATGTCTGGTGGAAATAACCAGAGGACAATGCTGCATTAAACTTCTGCTGTAACAATAAAATAAAATCAACATGGGTCAAACATTAGTTAACAGGCAACTATTATGCCAAACTAAAGAAAGGGCATTTTTGCATTAATTAAATAATGCATCGACTTAGATTACAAGAGCTTTCACATTTCTTGCAGGTTTGTAAAATTACAAGTAAAAGTTCAAAGTTGATCCACAAAAGCTCATTTGCCTGTGCATCTCTGGGTCAAAACTCCCAGCGACCTTTAAAAGTAGTTTGAGGACTGCTGACATCTATGACAAGTTTCCTGGCATTTTGGCTGTGCTAAACGCCAAGGTAGTAGAGAAGTTCTGTGAACTTGGTAGCTTCAGCTGAGAAGACTCACTATGTGTCACAGAGGGAAAAATGCCATAAAACTTGATGAAATTGACATTTTGCCAAAATATGACAAGTTTCACTCCAACGTGTATTAGATAAATTGAACTTTTCCATTTTTAAGCATCATGGTAGGAATGTTTTTCACATTTCCATTTTAACCACTTTCATCCCACGCGTAATCTGAAAACTTTGAAAATTCACTTGATATTCCTTTATCCCCAGAGAATTAATTGCTTCTTTACATTTACAGAGAAAGAAAAGCCCAGCCCATTGTTAATTCAGTGAGTGAAATGATACACATAATGAGGCCGGTTACATTGTTGAAGGATATTTGTGATAATCTCGATTGGAACTACCAAATAGAACAAAGTGAGATTGAAATTTCTAAGAACATGCTGCATGAGTCTGCATCAAACAGTATTGAAAATATAAAAACTGCAAGAAGTGTGGATGCTATAAATCAGAAACATAAACAGAAATTGCTGGAAAGGCTCAACAGGTCTGGCAGCATCTGTGGAGAGAAATCAGAGTTTACATTTCAGATTGAGTGACTCTTCCTCACAACTACTATTGAAGGTTTCAAATGATATCTCAGCATTGCAAATATAACAGTTCACATTGGTGATCAAAGACTTGAAATTGGAATCACTATAGCAGAGGAGGGAGAAAAATAGACTGACCATGCTTGACAAATTGTGGAATGGACTGGTTAGAATTGATCGAAACAAATAGGGGACAGTGAGGTCTGCAGATGCTGGAGATCAGAGTTGAGAGTATGTTGCTGGAGAAGCACAGCAGGTCAGGCAGCATCCAAAGAGCAGGAAAGTTGACGTTTTGGGCTGGGTTCTGGCCCGAAACGTCAATTTCCCTGCTCCTCGGATGCTGCCTGACCTGCAATGCTTGACTGAAACAAATAGCTGGTGCTCTCCAAAGATGATAAAATGAATGGGAACCCAGTCATCCTAAGGACAAAGACCGTTTGTTTTCAAGATCGTGTATTAGCAATGTTTCTTCCTAAAGCCTATCCCACAAAGGAACAAATTGCCAAAGAAAATATGCTTAGAACAGTCATTTGATACTTTCAAGATCCATCTTTAGATCATTTTCAATTATAGGTTTTCATGATCAACTCCCCCATTTCAGCAGTTTAACTAATGCTATTAGTTTGTGATACTGACATAACTAAAGCAGAAGCTGAAGGGTATCTCAACATAATAGATTTCACAACATAAATGCTGAACATTTCCTGGTTTCTAAAGTTACTTGCATCTCCTTTAAAATGCAACCTGAAAATTATTGATAGATATTTTTTAAAAAATCAAAAATAATCCATACCATAGAATCTTAAATATTTTAAAAGCATGACTTATTGATTTCTATTCCGCTATGAAAAAAATCAGAAGCACATAAAAATAAACAAGAGCTCTGGAAGATATTTAATTGATAGCAAAGCCAACATTAAAGAAATTAATTCACACTTGGCTGAGGTTGCATCATCCACAGGCTGCTTGTCCCAGCTGTTAGAATTGTTTCACAAAAGCAAAATATTATAAGGTGATAATCAGATCAAGTAAATAATTGGTCTGCATCCTTAGAGAACAACATCAGGTACACACTTTGTTTAGGGTTTTCTCATGACTTCAAGGAAATGCTTAAGTCTGACCATGAAAAGCGTGGAGCGTTTAGTGGGGTGAAGGGAGAAGCCAGTCAGTCAGGGATGTTGCTATAGTCATAGAATCCCCACAGAATGGAAAATACCATTTGACCTATTGAGACTGCTCTGAACTTTGGAAGAGCATCTCTCCAAGACCTAGCCCTCCACCCTATCCCCACAACCCCACATTTACTACTATGTGGGGCATTATAGGATAAATTAACATGGCCAATTCACCGAGCCTAGACATCTTTGGACAGTGGGAAGAAACCAGAGCGCATTGCAGAAACCCACAGGGAGCATGTGCAAACTCCACACAGACAGTTGCACAAGACTGGAATTAAACCCAGGTCCCTGGTGCTATGTGGCAGCAGTGCTAACCACTGAGCCACTGTACCAGCAGTCAGTCAATGGGCTTGTTTGATTATTCTACAGAGTGTCGGCCACATCCAATCAAGTGCTTGACCCTATTAGAATCTGGGGATCTATGCTCTTGCAATCCAGGGATTAGACCAGATTAAATCCTGCAGATCAAATGCAGCCAGCTCAGTGATTTCAGATTGCTCGGTGGAGGTTATACAGATATAGCAGCCCTGGCACTTGGCTATGATTAGTCAGGGTTGTCCTGCCAAGTCAGTCCAGATGGGCCAGAGGGTTTGGTCAGTAGTGGTCAGAGGAATTATCCACAGGCAGTCAATGGAAACCTGGGGAAAGTGGGCTATGTAAGTTTGGAGAAGGGGTTCATTGCATTGGGTCACTAACAGAAGAATTTCACAGAAAAGGGACAATTCTGAATAGAAGGGTGGAATATTATCAACCATAGGCGGGATTTGGGTTCTCCAAGAGAAACATTTCTTTGAGGCCATTGTATTCCTGCCCTCTACATGGAGATGCTATCGAGCCATCAAGGCTATGGTGTGATCAAGCGACCACAGACCCAAAATCAGTCATTCTAAATTGGGGAAACTAGGCCTGACTGAAAATTGGTCAAAGAGTAGCCAGCAGCTAGCGGCAACAGAACAGGGGAAACCAAGGACAAACAGCTTACAAAGTTTCAAGGGAATCGGTTACAAACAGTCCAAGGGTTGGGTATTGGAAGAGGTTCATTCAGGTTTCAAGGCACATTGACTTCCAGCCAGTGCCTGAGGATGTACACTTTACACATCCCTGGCAAAGCAACAGGGAAGGTGTTGGCATGAACTCATTGTATGCTTTGAACCCAGCTCATAACCCCATTGGCCGAAGGACACACAACATTCAGGAAGGTCCAGAATAAGGAGAGGTAAGAACACACACGTGCACGCCATCCCTTCAGTAAAGACTCGACTTGGCCCGACAGTGAAGGTCTGAGCACCTGAAGAGACAGAGAAGATCTACACTGACCTTTGAGACCCACCGTTATGAGCTCTACATCGGAAAGGAAGGAGATTCCAATGATCCAACTCAAACACATGGATCACTTCACGTAATACACTTACTCAGACAGATTGAACTCGATAAAGGGTAAATATTGTTGGAATTTGAAAATGCTCACATGGTATTTGTAATAAAGAATATTTTATGAGTAAAATCAAGCTGAACTGCAAACTGAATTCTGTGTCCCTTTGTCCATTTTACTGGCTCAAGTGTTTTCAATGCTTAAGCTGACCAAAGGGTCCAAAACATAGACAACAAAAGCAGTTGGTAAAGCCATTGGCTCTGGGGGGGAAGTTGGATATTCATCATTATATAAAGAAGCCCAACAGAAACGAGAGGATGCCAAATGGTCATGGGGCCTCAGGGACTGCAAAACAAAAGAGATTAGTGAGGAGGGAGGATCATATTGTCACTCCGGTAGAGTTTGAAACACACTTACACACTTTAGAACCTTCCCATCTCATATTGAAAGATAACTGCAGAAGAACTGCACAAAATAGCTGGCACCCTGTACAAAGCTGAGGGAGTAAGTCTTATTTTTTAAGATGTAGAGTAAAACATTTGGAACTTGAGTCTCTGCTGGGTCAATTGCAATAATCATGACTGTCGTGATTCAGTAATGCTACTCTTCTGGCTTTGATTCTCACTTCACCAGCATGTTATTCATTGCACAAGAGTGCACATTTTAAACTATGGACTCAAGCAATCATGCCCATTACATTGTGCACACTAATTGTCTCTGTCAAGTTAGCTAAGTAAATATAATCAGACAAATGCACTTAAAGTGTATCTAAATTTAGAACAGGAAGAGATTGTTAAATTTACAACTGTTACATTCACACACTGCACTATAAGTTTGCAAAGACATGGTCTGTTATGTGGAAAGGAGTAGTTTCTTGGTGGAGGGGGCAGGTGAGAGAGATGTGCTATCATGCTGGTTTCTTAATAGAATTCAACTCCCAATGTAGCATGAAAATTTTGTTTGAGCAAAGATACACTTAAATAAGTATGTAAGTTAGCTCGCTGAGCTTGAGGTTTGTTTTCAGACATTTCGTCACCATACTCAGTAACATTATCAGTGCGACTGTTGGGTGAAACATTGGTAGGATGCCCTGTCTCTCTATTCATAGGTCTTGGTTTTTTAAGAATGGTGACGTCACCCCTAGTTCCTCCTTTCAAAGGAAGGTAGATGGGGTCCAAATCGACGTGTTCATTGATGGAGTTCTGGTTCGAATGCCACGCCTCCAAGAATTCTTGTGCATGTCGATGTTTCGCCTGTCCCAGGATATGTGCACCACCCTAGGCAAAGTGGCATCACTCCTTGTCAGCATGCATAGAAACCAGTGACAGTGGGTCATGCCTCCCAGTTTCCAGTTGGTGTTCATGCGTCCCAGCGACATGCCACCAGCAGGGCTTACGTCGTTTGCAAGATGCCATGCAGAAACTGTGGAAAACAGAGCATTGGACAGGCTAACGGGAGGGACACCACTTTGACTGGGGGCAGCACGCATATCCTAGGACAGGCAAAACAGAGAGAAGCACAAGAATTCTTGGAGGCATGGCATTCTAACCAGAACTCCATCAATGAACGCGTCAATTTGGACCCTGTCCACCTTCCCTTGAAAGGAGAAACTGGGTGTGATGTCATCCACCTTAAGAAATCAAGATCTACAAATACGGGGGGGGGGGGAAGGGTCATACCACCAGCGCTTCACCAGAGATTCTTACTGATGATATTACCTAGTATGGTGATAAAACATCTGAAAACAAAACTTCAAGCTCAGTGAGCTAACTTACATGCTTATCACCAACCTGAACTACAAATCTTCTCAAAAATTGCTGATGCATTTTGATAATCAACACTTCTGTCTTTGCTTCCTGTTACCTTGGGAAAGCAGTCAACAAAATCAAAGATCCTTCCCACCCAATATACTCTCTTCCACCCTCTTCCACTGGGCAGAAGATCCAAAAGTTTGAAAACACACACTAATAGATTCAAGAACAGCTTCTCTCTTACTGTTACCAGACTTATGAATGAACTTCTCATATATTTGAGTTGATCTTTCTGTGTATCTTCTCCACAGCTGTAACACGATATTCTGCATTCTGTTCTGTTACATTGATGTACTCCAAATGGCATGATGTGCCTGGTTAGCATGCAAAAAAATACTTTTCACTGTATCCTGATACATGTGACAATAATCAATGAAATAAAGATAAGGCTACACACTTAGAACTCCTTATCAAGGCATGACAAATCCCACTTTGGGTAGCCTCTGTGCTGCACTATGTGAAGGCAAGACATGAGGCTTCATTCTGATGGATATGGGCTTCAGGAGTTTCTTCAATAAAATTGCTTTATCTGTCTGATCTTCCCCATTCCTTCACCATGGATGGAATCCTTGTTGTCTTGTTTCATATCTAAAGATAATGTACATAATGACAGTAAATACAAGTTTGTTGGCAAGCTCAGCAAGAACAGTAAGGCCTCCAGTGGAAGATCCACCAAGGAGATGAAGAAGATTAATGAGACAAAAGCCTCACTGTCACTCTCTTTAACTGTCTCAAAGACAAAATCAGAAGTCACACAACACCAGGTTATAGTTCAGCAACTTTATTTGAAATCACACAAACCTTTGGAATGTAGCCCCTTTGTCAGAGACCCAGACCCAACCCCAACACATCCACAACATATCTCAAAACCTGCAGATTCAGGGAGTCTGAGAACATCTACACTGAACTGTGTCATCTGCTGGAGGAAGACTTGAATTTAGAGGATGGCAATCCCAATAAACGCTGGCTTATCTAGCAACATTAATGTCTTGTGGATGAATTGCAACCAATCCATCGTTAACCATCAAGATCATAGTTCCCTAAATGTTTATGCCACTGACTCATTTCGATGAGAATCTGAAGACCAGTGTGTCATCTTCCAACCCTCAAACCATAAATGCTTTTGGAATTTCACAGATGCCATTTTCTCCAAATCACAATCCTTCTGTCATAATATCCTGCTACAAGGCCTGGACAATAGAATGGTTTACCATTACTATCTTTGTAAATGCAAGGCATGATCAACTGTATCCGAGTTGCATTGACACCGCAGAATTAATCAACAAAATGTCATTATTTTTCAAATTTAGTATGTCAAAACCTGGAGGCTGATGTCAGATATCCTCTGAGCTGCCATGATCTTTACATATTAGAAAATTCAGATTTCTGCATACTTCCAAGATCCTCAGTATATACAGTGATGGCTTTTGGGAGACAATGAATGCCCCTCCAACCACAACTTATGACAACGTTATGAAACCTTCAGAGTGGCACAGAATATAGATACAATGCTGCTCACTCTTCAACCAAGGCCATTGTTGTATAGACCACACTCCACTTAAGACATTGTTTTGATGGCTAAAGTACTCCTGTTGAGTCTTGCAGTAGAGTCCAGAAAGGGTATATCATATCATTGTGGCATGCTCTGCCTTTTACAGTTAAAAAAAAGGGAGTATATCCTGCAGAATAAATGGGAATTGGCAGTAATGTTTTGCAATTGAAAATGGAAAGGATGATCAAGAGATTGATGATGACGACCATCCAATCTGTCATGAAAGAGGAATGCAACACTGAGCATGAGAAGACACAATAACATAATTGAGCCTCTCCTGGGGTGAATGAGCTGGATTTGGACTTTAATTGTTGAATTGCTTAATGCAAAGGATGTGTGTTGTGTTAACATTGCAGTCAATTTTCTTATGCAAAATCAATGCCTTGTTATTACCTGATAGTATGCTTGATATCTTTGGGTGGTCCCACTTTCAAGTATCTGAACCTGCTATGTCCAGCTGACTGTTCGGGAATAAACTGCAGTCAGTGAGACAATATGTACAATGCAACAGCAACACATTGTCTCACTGACTGCAGTTCTTTCCCGAACAGTCAGTTGGACATAGCAGGTTCAGATACTTGAAAGTGGGACCACCCAAAGATATCAAGCATACAATTAGATAATAACAACTCATAATGAAGGCCTCAGTGAGCAGATTATACCTGAAGTGTTGTTTGGTGAAGGCTGTCAAGATATGCAGCAGAGTGAGATGAATCCTGAAAAATCTCCTTTTGACCCTTTCATCATCAGCAACTCTCCAATGTTTCAGAATGCCTGCAATTTTCTAAGTTGCTGACTTCTGCAACTGGAGTGACCTGACTTTTTAATAATGAGACAAAATTATACTAACTTGTCAGGTAGTCAGAATATACATTAAAGAGCACTTTAAGCAAGAAATATTTATATACATTATCAGATTCACCCATGGAAAATTTGAAAGATTTTATATAATCTGTGGTTGTATTAATATAGCCCATGCTAAATTAACTTTGAAAGTAAAAATTCTTCTCAAATCTTTTGCTCTGTGAATTTCTCTCCAATTCAACATGTTTGTCCTGTACACCAAACCAACATGGGAAGATTTTTCACATTTCATGAGTGACAGTTTTGTGGTTTAAACATGACAAGTACTTTCCTGAAGGTGGTTCCTGCAGGAAATCAATATTAGAGAATTCTTGCATTGTCCTATTTTCTCTTGGTAGGTAAGAACAGGCTAAACTGCTTCTTGATACTTTAATTCTACCCAAGGAACTCACACAATATGTTAACCTATCCTCCATCTTTCAGAATCTGACTGACATCTACATTATTCCATATTTGTTTCAACTTTGCTGCATTGCAGTTTACTTTAGTTTTTACTTCAGTTATTGTAATCTCTCTTTTCATGAGCAGTTCTCTTCATAGTCAAAATGGTGAGCAGCAGATCTTCACCCAAGTTCTCACAATTTCACATCAAATGCATGTCACAGGAACTATGCAAAATTAAGCCAAAGTTGTTTTTTTGCTTATATTCCTTCTTCTGTGAGATGCACCTGATTTAATTCTTCACCCTTTCAGATAGCAATTTGTGATTCCTTTCAATCATAAACTTGAATATGTATTCTGCTGTAGTACATGTGTGGTTCAGTTTGTTGTAATGTTGTGCTACCTCCTCCTAAAACTCTGAAAAGCCTGAAACTCTGAAAGTTTGGTGAACTGATATTGTGAACTGACACGACATACTAATTATATATTGCTATATATTAAGCAATTTCTTATACAGCTCTCTAATATTGTTTACTCCATACAAAGCATAATTACTAAGTTGGATGCTGCCATTTTTGAGCATCATATAAATATTTGTATTTGATTCCTTTACAAATGGAAAAATTATAATCTTAAATATTTGAAAGCCATTAGAGCCACTGTTGTGAAGATATGAATCATTGAAGGTCTTTTATTTCAACATTTCTTGAGAGAATAAAAATTTTATATTGCTAAACACGCCTATTAGAAATCTCCAACTGTGCTTTTACAAAATTAAGTAAACTTATTATGTATCTTGGGACTGAAAAGAATGCCAAAGGCAAAGTTTAAATGTCTATAATCATGAGAAAGGGTTGGCAGCTTGAGTACACTGCATTCTTAATATTCTCACTGGATTGTGCAATTGAATTCCCTCAACTGGAACAGACTGCTGAAGAACTGATAATAGTTGAAGTTTAGCATTTGTCTCCTACCTGTCTTAACCCATTGGCCTTCGTTACTGAGGTAATTAATTAACCCATTAATTTCATGGTGGATGAGGAAATGTCAACATTTTTATGGCTACTAAGAGTTCATCAAATAGTCTTTAATTTTCCAATATGAACATCATTATGATCTTGTTATGTGGCTAAAAATACAAGAACATACATTACAGAATTCAAAATTTATCAAACTTGCTCCCTTTAAATGACATTTAAATTTTATTCAATCATGGAATTGTTCTAATTTCCTTATTTTAAGGGACAGTTGTAGAGAAAACCTTTGGAAAGAGGAAGGTTTTGTTGAATTTCAACGTCAACGGTTCGTAAAAGAAATTTGAAATATGCAACGAGGCAATCCATTCTGGTCATCTAGGACCAATTTTGTTTTGATATACTATTCATGAACATTAGCAAACCATTCTTTTGAGTATTTTGTTATCCTGCTTTCCGTTTATATTTGTTAGATTCTTTTATAATTGTTAGATTCTCTTAGCACTATGTTCTCATAGTTTTATGTAAATGTCAAATCATGCAGAGATATATTGAAGGGCTTGGCCCAAAGTTCTTTATGTTTAGTTGACAATGTTGAAGCATCATGTTTCACCCGTGGCTCAGATAGTAGGGCTCTCACCTCTGAGTAGCAGCATTCCGGGTTCAAGTGTTAAATGCCGACATTTTTTTTCTGTGAAATCCTGCACTATTGATAGCACTGCCTTTTGTGTCAGATAGTAAAATCAAGGCATTGACAGCCTTTTCGGGTGAATATAAAAGTAATTCTTGACACTATTTTGAAAAGGGAGATGGGAGTTAAACCTGGTACCCTGACTGATCTTTAATTGTCATCATCAAGTATTACTGCCTTTGCAGTTTGAGTTCATGTATCGCTGGACATTGGAGTGCGATTAGCAAAAATTAACAAACAGCAAAATTCACAGCTGACCTCAGAGGAATCTGTGTGGGAGAGCTCACAGCACAGGAACAGAGAAGTGCATAGTTTTTATTGTGTAACCTTGCTGTAAGTCTACAGTAGTGAGTAGAGTGGGTTCTTTCTTGATTGTATGTATTATTGAGAAATGTCTCTTGGTTAAATTTTAAAAATATAAACCATAAGTACTAAGTTAGCCTGGAGCACTGTTTTTTAGAGCAACAAGATGGTGATAATTTCTGGGCTGCAGATTGTGAAGGAGCAAAGATACCCTTTAGTAGAGTGATATGCTCTTCCTATTGGATGTGGAAGTTCAGGTAGAGTTTCCATGTCATTGATGATTATGTCTGCAAGAAGTATATTGGTTGTGAATCCTATTGTATCACATAGATCAGTTGGAGAGGCAGTTAGAGACAATAAGGACTTTACAAGAACTAGGGGGTGTGATAGGTGGCAGTTATAGGAAGGGAGAAAAGCTGCAGATAGAGTCAGGTAGATGATTAACTCCAGGAAAGGTAGGAGGGATAGGCAGGTACTGTAGGGAGTCTTCTGTGGCTATTCTTGTTTCAGTAAAAAGTGAGGTCTGCAGATGCTGGAGATCAGAGCTGAAAATGTGTTGCTGGTTAAAGCGCAGCAGGTCAGGCAGCATCCAAGGAACAGGAAATTCGACGTTTCGGGCAAAAGCCCTTCATCGGGAATGAGCTTTGGGACACCACCCATGCCCTCCACCTCCTCCATGATTTTCGCTTCGGGACACCACCCACGCCCTCCATCTCCTCCATGATTTTCGCTTCCCCGGTCCCCAACGCCTTATTTTCACTATGGACATCCAGTCCCTGTACACCTCCATCCCCCATCACGAAGGACTCAAAGCACTCCGCTTCTTCCTTTCCCGCCGCACCAACCAGTACCCTTCCACTGACACCCTCCTTCGACTGACTGAACTGGTCCTCACCCTGAACAACTTCTCTTTCCAATCCTCCCACTTCCTTCAAACTAAAGGAGTTGCCATGGGCACCCGCATGGGCCCCAGCTATGCCTGTCTCTTCGTACGATATGTGGAACAGTCCATCTTCCGCAACTACACTGGCACCACCCCCCACCTTTTCCTCCGCTACATCGATGACTGTATCGGCGCTGCCTCGTGCTCCCACGAGGAGGTTGAACAGTTCATCAACTTTACCAACACCTTTCATCCCGACATCAAATTCACCTGGACTGTCTCAGACTCCTCCCTCCCCTTCCTAGACCTTTCCATCTCTATCTCGGGCGACCGACTCAACACAGACATCTACTATAAACCGACTGACTCCCACAGCTACCTTGACTACACCTCCTCCCACCCTGCCCCCTGTAAAAACGCCATTCCATATTCCCAATTCCTTCGTGTCCACCGCATCTGCTCCCAGGAGAACCAGTTCCAATACCGTACAGCCCAGATGGCCTCCTTCTTCAAAGACCGCAGATTCCCCCCAGACGTGATCGACGATGCCCTCCACCGCATCTCCTCCACTTCCTGCTCCTCCACCCTTGAGCCCTGCACCCCCAACCGCCACCAGGAGAGAACCCCACTGGTTCTCACCTACCACCCCACTAACCTCCGTATACAGCGTATCATCCGCCGTCATTTCCGCCACCTCCAAACGGACCCCACCACCAGGGATATATTTCCCTCCCCTCCCCTATCAGCAAAGACCACTCCCTTTGTGACTCCCTCGTCAGGTCCACACCCCCCACCAACCCAACCTCCACTCCCGGCACCTTCCCCTGGAACCACAGGAAATGCAAAACTTGCGCCCACACCTCCTCCCTTACCCCTCTCCAAGGCCCCAAGGGATCCTTCAATATCCGCCACAAATTCACCTGCATCTCCACATACATCATCTATTGCATCCGCTGCACCCGATGTGGCCTCCTCTATATTGGGGAGACAGGCCGCCTACTTGTGGAACGCTTCAGGGAACACCTCTGGGATGCCCGGACCAACCAACCCAACCACCCCATGGCTCAACACTTTAACTCTCCCTCCCACTCCACCAAGGACATGCAGGTCCTTGGACTCCTCCATCGCCAGAACATAACAACACGACGGTTGGAGGAAGAGCGCCTCATCTTCCGCCTGGGAACCCTCCAACCACAAGGGATGAACTCAGATTTCTCCAGTTTCCTCATTTCCCCTCCCCCCACCTTGTCTCAGTCGATTCCCTTGAACTCAGCACCGCCCTCCTAACCTGCAATATTCTTCCTGACCTCTCCACCCCCACCCCACTCCGGCCTACCACCCTCACCTTGACCTCCTTCCACCTATCACATCTCCATCGCCCCTCCCCTAAGTCCCTCCTCCCTACCTTTTATCTTAGCCTGCTGGACACACTTTCCTCATTCCTGATGAAGGGCTTTTGCCCAAAATGTCGAATTTCCTGTTCTTTGGATGCTGCCTGACCTGCTGCGCTTTAACCAGCAACACATTTTCAGCTATTCTCGTTTCAAACAAGTGTGATGTTTCAGAAAATGTAGAGGGTGAGGGATTCAGAGGAATGCAGCATGAACAGCCAAGTTTCTGGAATCAAGACTGGCTCTAATGTAATGAGGGGTACTTTGGGTTCCAAGCGATTGATTGTGATAGGGAATTCTCTAGCCATAGGCTCAGAAAGACGTTTCTGTGGTCAGCAGCAAAAAATCAGAATGGTGTGTTGTCTCCCTGTTGCCAGAATCAAGGATATTTCAGAGAGGGTGCAGAATGTTCTCGAAGGGGAGAGGGACCAGCAGGATGTCATTGTACACATTGAAACGAATGACATAAGAAGGGAAAAGAATGAGATTCTGAAGTGAGAATGCAGAAAGTTAGGCAGGAATATAAAAAAAGAGATCCTTGAATGTAATAATATCTGGATTACTCCCGGTGCTACAAGCCAGTGAGGGTAGGGATAAAAGGATAGAGCAGACGAATGCATGGCTGAGGAGCTGGTGCAGGGAGAAGGGTTTACATTTTTTAATCATTGGAATCATTGTGTTAAGGGTTTATATGAAGAGGAATTTGGTAGGTGTGTACAAGAACATTGACTGATTCAGTATATGAATGTACTGACTAGAGAAGGTGAAAATCTTGATCTACTCTTGGGAAATAAGGCAGGACAGGTGACTGACATGTCAGTGCAGAGCACTTTGGGGCCAGTGATCATAATTCTATTAATTTTATAATAGTGATGGAAAAGGATAGACCAGAACTGAAAGTATAAGCTCTAAGTTGGAGGAAGGCTAATTTTGACAGTATTAGGCAAGAACTTTCAAAAGTTGATTGAGGGCAGATGTTTGTAGGTAAAGGGATGGCTGGAATCTGGGAAGCCTTCAAAAATGAGATAACAAGAGTGTTCCTGTTGGATGAAAGGAATGGTTTGTAGATGATCTGAATGGATTTAATAAGGCATTTGACAAGGTTCCTCATCGGAGACTGGTTAGCAAGGTTAGATCTCAAGGAATACAGGGAGAACTAGCAATTCTTTTGCAGAACTGGCTTGAATTGGAAGACAGAGAATGGTGGTAGAAGTTTGTTTTTAGTTTGGAGGCCTATGACCAGTGGTGTGCCACAAGAATCGTTGCAGGGTCCACTGCTTTTCATCATTTTTTAAAATGATTTGGATGTGAACATAGAAGGTATACTTACTAAGTTTGCAGATGACACCAAAATTGGATGTGTAGTGGACAGTGAAGAAGGTTACCTTAGAGGTCAATGGGATCTTGATCAGATGGGCCAATAGGCTGAGGAGTGGCAGATGGAGTTTAGATAAATGCGAGGTGTTGCATTTTGGAAAAGCAAATCAAGGCAGAACATATACATTTGATGATAAGGTTGTGGTGAGTGTTGCTGAACAAAGAGACGTTGGAGTGCAGGTTCATAGTTCCTTGAAAATAGAGTCACAGGTCGATAGGATAGTGAAGAAGGCATTTGGTATGTTTTCCTTTATTGGACAGAGCATTAAGTATAGGAATTGGGAGGTCATGTTGCGGCTGTACAGGACATTGGTTAGGCCACTTTTGGAATATTGATGCAATTCTGGTCTCCTTCCTATCGGAAAGATGTTGTGAAACTTGAAAGGGTTCAGAAATGATTTACAAGGATGTTGCCAGGGTTGAAGGATTTTAGCTATTGGGAGAGGCTGAATAAACTGGGGATGTTTTCCCAGGAGTGTCGGAGGTTTAGAGGTTTTTATATATATGAAGTTCTGGAGGTTTATAAAATCATTAGGGGCATGAATAGGTTGGATACACAAGGACTTTTCCCTGAGATGGGGGAGTTCAGAATTAGAGGACATAGGTTTAGGGTGAGAGGGGAAAGATAAATTTGCGACCTAAGTGGCAACCTTTCACACAGAAGGTGGTGCGAGTATGAAATGAGCTGCCAGAGGAAGTGGTGGAGGCTGGTACAATTGCAGTATTTAAAAGGCATATGGGTGGGGCTATGAGTAGAAAGGATTTAGAGTGATATGAGCCAAGCGCTGGCAAATGGGACTAGATTAGACGAGTTGGACAGAAGGTTCTATTTCCATGCTGTACAGCTGTATGACTCTGACTCTAAAAATGCCTGGCCATTTTCATGGCTGTTCGGAGGGACATGTGTGTGCACACATTGGGTGCTGAATTTATTACATTACACTTCATTGGTTTGGAAACACTTTGTGATATATTGTCATGGAATGCATGATATAAATTAATTTCTTTCTTTCTGTGGCCCCATGAAAAAATGAGATAAATGCCTTGATTTGCTGACCTGAATTCCTCTCCAAGTTACACAATTTTCTGACAAGGAACTATATTGTCATTCATTCATTCATTGTCTCTGATCAAAGATGGGGCCTGATTTCCTAACAGCACTGCTTGACTGTCCCTAGCTCACATGGACTGCAAAGGTTTGAGGTGAAATTTCACTGCCAACATTTCAAGGACAAATAGCCACTGGTAATAAATACTGGCATAGCCAGCAGTACCCATGTTTTGCAAATGAATAAAACTGGTCCTGATTGACTGGTGACTGTCTTCTAGAGCTCTGCTAATGAGTATTTTACGTTGGATGGTACAGGGTTGTGAGCACTAAGAATATGTCGATGGGGCAGGATCAACAATATCTCCTGTCAGCTGAGCCATTCATAATCCACCCACATTGTAATTCATCTTTAATACTATTAATTACTTAATTGCTGAAATTTTAGTTCTTACCATTTTTGCAGAGACTATTATACAATTATCTTTGACATAAATAAGAAAAAAAATACTTTTTATGCTATTCCCAAGCACCTGCATAGTGTTTTGCTTAATTGTAATGTAGGTGATGCTGTATCAGATGTTGTTGAATATTTAGGCCATAGATGGAGAGGACATGACTGTAGTGGGCGAGCAATGATGTCACTAGTTGTACAGCTGTCTTGTACTTTAAGAAATACACTAACCTACTTATATTGTTCATTTACATATCCCACTTTAATACTTGGTTGGAAATCAAACAATTTTGATTCAGAGCTTCAATCAAATATAGTAACATTGTATTTTGCATACAGTGAAGAGCCAATATGCCTTACCATTATTACCATAGTGACAAATAGGGTACTTGCACACGCTAAGACAATGTTTGGAATGCCTGATAAATTTCATTGAGCTCTGGTATCTATGCAACAGAAAGCACTGAAATTGTGATTGGCAAAGGTTGCCATGGTTACAGCAAAGTAGCTATAAAGGATGCGTGAATTTTGTTCCAATTACTGGTGATTTGTGGGTGATTGTTTTCTGCTTGCATTATATGGGATAAAGATCATGTGACATATACCTAGCAATTATTCATTGCAGCTTGTTTGGCCTTGGAGATTGTAAAAATCCAATACAAGTTGTAACAATTGAGTCAGATTATATAAATAAGCTTCAATTAAGGAACATAATGAAAAGACCTACAAAGATTTTTGACTCCTCTGTGATTCCGTAGACGTGTAAAAATGATTAAAGAATGCAGATTAATAATACATTGATAATGTGGTTTTAAAAGTGCAATCTTAAAATACTCATTCACTATTTAATATTACTAATGAATTAGCTAGAATGGAACGTTGAGTTGACAATTCAATCCATTTGTCTATATCTAAAACAATTTGAGCAGAGAGTGATTTGAAAATAGTCAAATTCTTAGGCCTCTTATCTCCTCCAGAAATTCATGGATGCTGGTCACAGCAATTTACTCTTGAAATGGTTCCACAATGGTTCCATCATCAAGTCACCTTTTTTGTCAGACGTGGACTGCTTTCGGCACAGATCCAGCTCTCTTAGAGCCAGCATTCAGAGTGAGCGGAACCTCCGATTTATATCTGTCAGCCAGGTGTCCCCAACTAGACCAGATTAACAGCCCTAATCAGGGAACTCATATTCTATGAGGTCCACCTGGCTGACCATGTAACAATCACTACGACCATGAGTGTCCGAAGAAGTAAATCTTGAGGACTTGACTAAAATTAGTCATTGGGCGTCATCATCATGAAGTTAGTTAGCTGTTAGTAACAGATGGAGACATCATTAAAGTGATTGGAAGGGATTTTGCAGTGCAGTGGTATGTCCCTACTTCTGAGCCAGGTGGACTGGGTTCGAGTCCCGTTATATGCCAAAAGTATGTAATAATATCTCTGATTAGAAAATATCCATTAACTTAAAACATGAAGCAAATGATGGAAAAGTTGTCACCATTCTGAATGACTGTTAGCAAACTTTCCCAGTTATTAATGTTCATGTTGCTGCACTTCAGAGTTTGTTTGAAATTTCCTTTGTTGTCTGCAGAAATGTTGACCATTTGAGAGTTGAATAAAACAGGATGTGATGGGAGAATTGTTTCTCAGCCACCCAAATACAATATCCAGTCCACAAAGTTTGATTTTACAGGAATTTTTCCTGAATACTTTGGAGCTGACTTCAAGAAGGACACAAGTGATTGGTTCACAGTTGTCCAGCTGAATCTTTTAGCAAAGGCATCATGGATGGAATTTCTCTCATATTTTGTTTGTCTTCTGTAACACTCTGTTGCTGTTACCCATTTCAGGTATTACTGCTTTGCTGGTTTGTGGTGACTTGCTTTATACACTGAACCTTTTGTTGATTAGTGGACGTTTTCCTTATCATACCGTTACTTTAGTAGCTTATGGAAGGCTGATGTGGCACAGCTAATCCAGTGTTGGCCCCCTCAACAAGACTCTGGATTAGTGGTGCTGGAAGACACAGCAGTTCAGGCAGCATCCAGGCTGCCGAGGGATGTAAATGCTCAATGTATCCCAAAGTCTCTCCTTCTATACAGATATGAGGTAGAATTATCATTCTATTCTATTCAAATGATTTCAATATTTCACTGACCTGGTGCTGATTAGTATGAGCTTTGTTTTGGAAACAGTGGAGTAAAGAACAAGTCTCTTACAGATAGAATTGAACAGACTATGGGTGACTTTCAAAACTGGTACAGAGTGGACAACAGCACTGCAGTTCCCCATACTATATCTGTCTTGGATAGCAAGTTTAGTTTTGGCATGTAGATGGTTAAGAATAAAGATTTTTTTGCCTAGGTTGTATTTAAGGCACAGATTAGACAGCAGTTGATCTTTGATGGGGTGAATAGCCACTATCAGGTAGATTGTAAATAGCATGCGGGCAATACATCACCTTGCTTGACACGAATTTGGATTTTGAAGACATCTGTTTCATATCTCCCATTTACAATAGTTGCAACCATATCATCATGAAGTCATTGCAAGATTGTCATGAATTTTCTTGGACAACCCTAATCTTTGGAGAACAATCCACAGAGCCTTCTTGTGTAATGGATCCAATGATTTGTTCAGGTTGATGAAAGCAGTGGAGAATCCTTGGTGCTGCTTGGATTTGCCTGCCAATAAAGACTATGTCAGATGTTCCCCTAGAATGTCTAAAGCCTTGCAGTGTCTCTGGGAGAATTCAGCCACAGAAACCACACTATTCAGGAAAATGCCTGCCAGGACTGTCCCTGTTATAGGCAACAGGAAGATACTAGATTGCTTCCACAGCATGATTTTTCTCCCTTTCTGAAGACAATTGTGAATTGATCAAAAGCCCACCAGGTTCTGAAAACCTTAGCTGGGATACTTCCAGTGCTGCAGACTTTGTTGCTTGGTTACATTGTAACACTCCCATAAAATTTGAGTCGCTAATGGACTACCAGAAGGTATTGAGCGATAGTGTGTGGAGTTTCAGCTGCATCAGTGGATTCATGATTATGGAGTTGGTGGAAACATTCCTTCCAGTGTTGACAGATGACATTGTTATCCTTAAGAAGATAGAAACCAACCTTGCAAGTGAAGTGGATTTTGTCAGTTTGACCTGGGTCTAAAGACGACCCTGGCAGCTTCAAGAATGGTTTGCATGTTATGATGGTATGATGTTTCAGGATTTTACTTCTTTCCTTGTCATTATATCTTCTGAATTTGCCTTTGGATGTCAGTTGCCTTAAGACATACAATAATAGGCGGCACGGTGGCACAGTGGTTAGCACTGCTGCCTCACAGCGCATGAGACCTGGGTTCAATTCCCGACTCAGGCGACTGACTGTGCGGAGTTTGCACGTTCTCCCCGTGTCTGCGTGGGTTTCCTCCGGGTGCTCCGGTTTCCTCCCATAGTCCAAAGATGTGCGGGTCAGGTGAATTGGCCATGCTAAACTGCCCGTAGTGTTAGGTAAGGGGTAAATGTAGGGGTATGGGTGGGTTGCGCTTCGGCGGGTTGGTGTGGACTTGTTGGGCCAAAGGGCCTGTTTCCACACTGTAAGTAATCTAATTCATTCAGATCTGTTAAAAATAAACAATGGACTAGTTTTAAGTCCCCCCCCCACTCCCCTATCAGAGTTCCAAAATATTTCCCTCCCCTCCCCTCCCCTATCAGCGTTCCGAAAAGACCACTCCCTCCAAGACTTCCTTGTTAGGTCTGCACCCCCCACCAACCCAACCTCCACTCCCGACACCTTCCCCTGCAACCGCAAGAAATGCAAAACTTGCGCCCACACCTCCCCCCTTACTTCCCTCCAAGATCCCCAAGGGATCCTTCTGTATCCGCCACAAATTCACCTGCACCTCACATATCATTTACTGTATCCGCTGCACCCGATGTGGCCTCCTCTATATTGGGGAGACAGGCCGCCTACTTGCGGAACGTTTCAGAGAACACCTCTGGGACACCCGGACACCCCGTGGCTCAACACTTCAACTCCCCCTCACACTCCACCAAGGACATGCAGGTCCTTGGACTTCTTCATCGCCAGACCATAGCAACACGACAGCTGGAGGAAGAGCGCCTCATCTTCTGCCTAGGAACCGTCCAACCACAAGGGATGAACTCATATTTCTCCAGTTTCCTCATTTCCCCTCCCCCCACCTTGTCTCAGTCAAATCCCTTGAACTCTGCACTGCCTTCCTGACCTGCAATCTTATTCCTGACCTCTCCGCTGCCACCCCCACTCCGGCCTATCACCCTCACCTTGACCTCCTTCCACCTATCGCATTTTCAACGCCCCTCCCCCAAGTCTCTCCTCCCTACCTTTTATCTTAGCCTGCTGGACACACTTTCCTCATTCCTGAAGAAGGGCTTTTGCCCAAAACATCGATTCTCCTGCTCTTTGGATGCTGCCTGACCTGCTGTGCTTTTCCAGCAACACACTTTCAGCTAGTTTTAAGTCAACAAATGCTTAGATATTCTCAAGCCATTCCTTAACACTTCAATTTAAACAACAGCAAATAGAATGACTGCAGATGTATTATAGATTTGCTCTTATTGTGCATTATAATCTTGAAGCTAAAAGTGTTTCAACTTTCATTTAGATTTGCTATCAATGAACAATAGCTTGATGAAATAGTTGCATCAAAAAACAGTTGGTTACTTACAAGGTCCCTTTGTTTATTCCTTAAGTGTGAAATTGTGATTGCACAACAGCGGAGGCTCTCTAGTGCAACACTACTGTGATGAAGCCATTTGGTTTTCATTGTCTTTTGTTGGCTACACTTTTCCTTCAAGTTATTCAACATTTTCACAGCTAAGTGTCCCATATGGTGCCTTTTTATAGTGTACTGTATGCTAGTGAATGCGACATGACACTCTGCCAAAGGTAATAAAGAAAGAAATTGGATTTGTATGTATTTTCCATGACTTCTAAATGACTCAAAGCTCTTTACTGTATAGCCCACAAACTATTGTTGAAGTATGATGACTTTTTATCATGTAGGAGAAATCAGTAGCTGAAGTGCACACAAACAGCAATGAAATAAATTATCAGATCATCTGTTTTAAATGTTGGGTTGAAGTTGAACATACATACAAACAAGTACGCAGTTCCTCTTCGGATCTTCAAGCCGCCTCCATCATTTGATAAGATCACGGCAGACCTGAGTATCAATTCTACTTCTTGTCTAGCTTCTTTACTCCTATGTCAATCAAGAATCTATCTAACAGATCATTAAAAATATACCATGGTCTGCTGAAAGAAAGATGTTCTCCATATTTGGGTCTTAAACGTGAGGTTTCTTATTTAAAAATGTGTTCTCCTAGTTCTTGCCTCTCACCCAAGGGGAAACGTCCTTTCAGCAAACATCCTATCAAGTTCCCTCAGGAAGATCTTTTATATTTCAATAAGACAACTCTTCTTTTTTATAATCTCCAATAGATACAGGCCTAACTTGTCCAATCTTTCCAATAGATAACTTCCCCACTTCCCTTCACCCAATTCACAGATGCTAAATCTTCTCTTTACATGTTCAAGTAGACTTCAAGGCGTGTGCAGCAATTCATCATCATTGTGAAGTTGAGGAGCAGACCTGTGTGGGACTCAGGACATTAACTCAAATTTGAGCCAGTTAGTGGAGCAAAGGATCATTACAAACTTTGTTCCCTTCACCCAATTCACACTGCATTCCAGGAATCAACCAAGTAAATAAAAAATCAAAAGAACTGCGGTTGCTGTAAATCAGAAACAAAAATGGAAAATGTTGGAAAAGCTCAGCAGGTCTGGCAGCATTTTTGAAGTGAAATTAGAGTTAACGTTTTGGGTTTGGTGACCCCTCCTCAGAACTTGATCTCTCTGATTTTTCTGCACAGATGCTGCCAGACCTGCTCAGCTTTTCCAGCAACTTCTGTTTTTGTATCAATCAAGCAAAGATTCCCTGCACTGCATTGAATGCAATTATGTTCTTTCTTTAAAAAGGAGACCAAAATCGACACAGTAAATTGTATAGATCTCACCGATGTTCTGTATGCCTCTGGCAAAAGGTCACTTTTCAATATTCCATTCTCTTTATAATAAATAACAACAATCCATTTGTCTTGATAATTGTTTGCTGCATCTAAACACATTTTGTGATTCATGTGGTGATAAACATGCTGAATATATTGGTTGTAGTTTTAGAATTAAATTGGATTTAATTTGGATTTAAACAGAGGAAGAGAGATTTTGATTAATGGTGTGAAGGTGTTTGTGTTCGAAAAAAGGACAAAAACTCACTTGGATAGTGCCCTAAATATATGATTTCTAAGGAGGGATATGGCTACCCCATTGTAAAATTTGATAAAATGTTCAAACAGAACCAACTCATCAAGGCAATTACTTTAATTTTGACTTCAGCACAGTATTTTCAAGGTCTGAGATCAAAAGCCTGGAGTTCATTTCAGCAGAGATCATATTTTTCTTCAAGCAGAAGAAACCAAACTATTTCAGTTCAGTTCACTTCAGAACAACTGGTTACCTCAGCAGAAGTGACTTTTCGTCTTACACAAGTCTTCAAGTTGCTCAAACTAAATTAAGTGTTCATGATATCAGAATTGTGAGAGGTTCATGCCTGCAGACTCAGAAATAAATCATCAAAAAAACTTAAAATTCAAGGCAAAGAAATTGGCAAGTGTCAAAATGATATTTCTCTAGAACTGAGATTCTGTAACAGATAGTGTTGAAACTTTGCTTTGGTCTTTGTGCTTACACCTTTGTTTCCTATATCTAGCATTGTTTTTATTTCTTTTGTGTAATCAATCTCTGTTCTCTTGTTAAAGAACATCTGTAGCCTAAAGTGAATTGCTTCCAGAGGCTAACCACAACATTAACTGATTGAAAACAAAAACAAATTATTGATCAATGAAAGCAAAGAATTGTGGATGCTGGAAATCTGAATCAAAAACAGAAAGTTTTTCTGGAGAAACTCAGCAGTCTGGCGGTACCAGTCGAGAGAAAAATGAAGTTATCATTTTAAGTTCAGTGACACTTCATCAGGGCTGAAAACAGCTAGGGAAGGATGAAATATATGGTGATGATGGGGTGGAGGGAGTGAACAGAGTACATGGAGATCTGGCCCAGAGAGAGAGAGAGAGAGAGAAAGAAACAAAAAAGGGATCTAACAACCCAAGTTTCACTCTGGGATTTGACCTGTTCTGTTGTACCACTAACTATGAAAATAACAATGTATCAGGACACCTAGATACATCTGAACCTCAGAGTTCTACAATCTCTCTTGTTTTAAACACTGCTTTTCTATTATTTTCTATTATCACTATTTCTCACATTATACCCTATCTACCACATTTTGTCCACTCACTTAACCAATCTATATCACTTTGTAGGTGCTAAATCTTCTCTTTACATGTTCAAGGCGTGTGCAGCAATTCATCATCAATGTGAAGTTGGGGAGCAGACCTGGGTGGGACTCAGGACATAAAAATGGATAAGAGTTTTGTAAACTATAGTCTACTTTAACTAAAGTTGAGCCAGTTAAAGTAGCAAAGGATCAGAACAAAACTGGGAATGAATGGCTTCAGCAGACCTTCATGATAAGATGGGGAACAGATTGAGCTCAGTTGAAGCACCAACTAAACCCAACAGGAACCCTGCCAGACCTCAAGAAGACTAAAAGTGACATCAGTTCAAAGCTGTGAAGTAATTGGTCAGTGATGTATAAATGGATTTTGCCCACCTTAAAGCTGCAAATAAGAAAAGTAAGAGTTCTAATTTGCTTGCTCTAAATGAAAACTTAATTAATTTTTTATTCGGCTTAAATTTAGGATAAGAGTTTCTGAACTAAAGTTATACTTGAGCTAAAGTTATGCGTTGGAAAGCCTACAGTATGTGGGAAGTCTAAGGTTCTCCTGACAGGCTGGATAATCACATCTCGAGGAAATGCCACCAATTTGATCAAGTTGAACGCTAGGCGATAGGGCTTGAGCATTGACTGCAGATACTGCTGAGCATCCGTGAGGTTTAGAGTTGCGTGGGTAAATGTTGTCATCCTGCAGCATAAGGAAATGTAGTCAGGGAAGGAATGGTGACCATCACTCAGAAGAAGGGAGACAAGAAGGCAGTCAGGAAAGCCCCAGAGTGCATCTAACTTAAGGTCAGTTCTCAGTGTTGTGAAATAATGCAGGTCATGGTTCCTTCCTAGTGTACAGTCAGGGCTGAGCTGCACAAAATAGCAGACAGAGAAGAAGAATTATAGTAGTCAGAGACTCAACAGTGTGGCATACAGACAAGCATTTCCGTAGCTGCAGAAATGACCCAAGGGTGGTGTGTTGCCTCCATGGAGCTACAGTGCACGATGTCACTGAACAACTGTAGGACATTCTGAAGAAGGGGGTGAACAGTCAGAGGTCATAGTTCACATGACATAAAAAGGAAGAGGATGAGGTCCTGCAACAAGAATTTAGGGAGCTAGGTAACCTGTTGAAGAGCAGGACCTCAAAGGTTGTAATCTCTGGATTATGCCCAGTTCTACATACAAGTGAGTATGGGAATAGATGGCTGGAACAGATGAATGTGTTACTGATGAGTTCATGCAAATAGGAGGACTTTAGTTTCCTGGATCACTCGAACTGTTTCTGAGGAAAGTGGGACCTAATAATTCCAATAGGTTGCACTTGAATCACAATCGGATCCTTGCAGGACAATTTGCTGGTGTTGTTGGTGGAGTTTAAACTAATTTGGCAGGGAAATAGGAATATAAACTACAGTAGTGGGTGATACATATAGGCAAATATATAAAGTTAAGAAAAGTTAAGTCAGTTTGGCACAAAAAAATACATATAGTACAGTTAAGGCACAAGTGACCTTGACAAGGTTATATAGCATTTCTTTGAGTGCAAAGACTCTTGTGAATAAGGGAGATGTTTGAGGGAGCTTTATTAGTGCTGGGAATATAAAATAGTTGTTATCATAGGGACATGACAGAGAGAGAAAGACAGGACTGGAAGCTCAATATTTCAGGGTACTGAATCTGCAGGTGATGCAGGAAGAGATGTGAATGAGGAAGGAGTAGTGTCACAATATTGATCAAGGACTCACTTACAACAATAAGGAGGGATGATAACTTAGAAGGCTCTTCATGTGAGGCAGTAAGGTGTAATATAAACACAAAATAAGGGCATTCACATTGTTGTGTGTGTACTCTAGATCGTGAAATAATAAGAGAAGAGATAAAAGGATAGATAGATTTAAGGTGAATTTCAGTGAAATGTAAAATAACAGGGTAATAATGTTAGAGAATTTCAACTTCCCTTTATTATTTGGGATAGACAATTTTGGATAGTGAGGAAGGAAGTGGTAGGTTACAGCGGGATATAGATAAGTTGCAGAGCTGGGCGGAAATGTGGCAAATGGAATTCAATGTAGCTAAGTGCGAAGTCGTTCACTTTGGTAGGAATAACAAGATGATGGATTACTGGGCTAATGGTAGGCTACTTGGTAGTGTGGATGAGCAGAGGGATCTTGGTGTCTATATACACAGATCTCTGAAAGTTGCCACCCAGGTAAATAGTGCTGTGAGGAAGGCATATGGTGTACTGGGCTTTATTGGCAGAGGAATTGAGTTCCGGAGTCCTGAGGTCATGTTGCAGTTGTATAAGACTCTGGTGAGGCCTCATCTGGAGTATTGTGTGCAGTTTTGGTCGCCATACTATAGGAAGGATGTGGAAGCTTTAGAACGAGTGCAGAGGAGGTTTACCAGGATGTTGCCTGGAATGGTAGGAAAATCTTATGAGGAAAGGCTGAGGCACTTGGGGCTGTTCTCATTGGAGAAGAGAAGGTTTAGGGGAGATCTGATAGAAGTGTATAAGATGATTAGGGGTTTAGATAGGGTAGATACTAAGAACCTTTTACCGCTAATGGAGTCAGGTGTTACTAGGGGACATAGCTTTAAATTAAGGGGTGGTAGGTATAGGACAGATGTTAGGGGTAGATTCTTCACACAGCGGGTTGTGAGTTCATGGAATGCCCTGCCCGTATCAGTGGTGAACTCTCCTTCTTTATGGTCATTTAAGCGGGCATTGGATAGGCATTTGGAAGTTATTGGGCTAGTATAGGATAGGTAGGATTCGGTCGGCGCAACATCGAGGGCCGAAGGGCCTGTACTGCGCTGTATCCTTCTATGTTCTATGTTCTATGTATGAAAACATTAGAGAGAATGGAATCCTTAAGCTGTATCATGGAAAGCTTTGTAAACCAATATGTCAGTGGGGGAGCACTTTGGGGCCAGCGACCATAATTCTATTAGTTTCAAAATAGTGATGGAAAAGGATAGACCAGATCTAACAGTTGAAGTTCTAATTTGGAGGTAGGCTAATTTTGAGAGTATTAGGCAAGAACTTTCAAAAGCTGATTGGGGGGAAGAGGTCCGCCTGTAAATGGACCGCTGGAAAATGGGAAGCTTTCCAAAATGAGATAATGAGAGTGCAGAGATAGTATATTCCTGTTAGGGTGAAAGGAAAGGCTGGTAGGTGTAGGGAATGCCGGATGATTAGAGAAATTAAGGGTTTGGTTAAGAAGAAGAAGGAAGCATATGTCAGGTATAGACAGGAGAGATACAGTGAATCCTTAGAAGACTATAAAGGCATAGGAGTATATATAAGAGGGAAATCAGGAGGACAAAAAGGGGACATGAGATAGCTTTGGCAAATAGGGTTAAGGATAATCCAAAGGGCTTTTTGGTGGGCAAGTTGTTGGAGGGAATCTTGAGGGACAGGATTTACACATATTTGGAAAGGCAAGTACTGATTAGGGATACCCAACATGGCTTTGTGTGTTGGAAATCATGTCTCACGAACTTGATTGAGCTTTTTGAAAGTGTAACAAAGGATGAGGACAGAATGGTGGACGTGATCTATATGGACTTCAGTAAGGCATTTGACAAGGTTCCCCATAGGAGGCTGGTTAGCAAGGTCAGATCTCATGGAATACAGGGAGAACTAGCCATTTAGATACAGAACTGGCTCAAAGGTAGAAGACAGAGGATTTGGTGCGTGTATGGAATGAGCTGCCAGAGGAAGTGGTTGAGGCTGGTACAATTATAATATTTAAAAGGTACCTGGATGGGCTTGTGAATAGGAAGGGATTGAAGGGATATGGGCCATGTGCTTGCAAATGGGACTAGATTAGGTTGGGATATCTGGTCAGCAGAATGGATGAAGTGGACCGAAGAATCTGTTTCTGTGTTGTACTTCTCTATGACTGTATGACTCTATCTACAAGAGACAGGGCAGTGCTGAACCTAATTTTAGGGAATAAAGACAGGAAAGCAATAGAGATTTCATGGGGAGAGCATTTTATGACACTGACCAAATTTCAGTAGGATTTAATTCCATTCCTCCTCCATTCCCCACATCCCCATGATACTTGCCCATGCAATCATAGAAGGTGCAATAATTGCCCATTTACCTCCTCCCTCCTCACTGTCTAAAACCCCAGACACGCCTTCCAGGTGACACAGCGATTTGCCTGTAATTGACTCAATCTCATCTACTGTATTTGTTACTCATAATGTGAGACAAAACACAGGCTTGGTGACCAATTTGCAGAATATCTATTTCGCTCCATTAATATGACCCTGAACTTCCAGAGGTCTGCCACTTCAACGCACTACCAAGTTCCCATGCCAGCACTTCTGTCTCAGGCTTGCTGTAGTGTTCCCACTAGCATCAGCACAAGCCCGAAGACAAACTTCTTATTTTCTGAAGATCTAGGAGGATGGGAACTGACAAAGCCCTTGAAATGTATAAGGAAAGCAGGAAAGAACTTTAACAAGGAATTAGAAAGGCTAAAAGGAGTCATGAAAAGTTGTTAACAAACAGGAGAAATTACAGGCCTATGAGCCTCACATTGGTGGTACGGAAATTACAGGAAAAAAATCTCAGGGATAAGGTCTAAACATGTTTAGAAGCAAATGGGCTTATTAGTAATAGGAAGCATTGTTTTGTGTGGGGAATGTCATGACTCACTAATTTGATCGAGTTTTTTGAGAAGGTGATGAAGATGATTGATGAGGGAAAAATGGTTGATATCATCTACATGGACTTCAGTAAAGCCTTCATGGTAGACTGGTACAAAAGGTGAGGTCACATGCTATTGGGGTGAGTTGGCAAAATGGATACGGAACTGGCTTTATCATAGGAGACAGAGGGTAGCAGTGAAGGACTGTGACTTGTGGTGTTTCATAGGGATCTGTGCTATGATCTTTGCTGTTTGTGGTCTACATGAATGACTTGGAGGAAAACATAGTCCGTCTATTTAGTAAGTTTCCAGACAATTTGGTGAAGTTAAATTTTTTAAGGTGGATTGTCAGAGTATACAGCATAATATTCCTTATTATGGATCAGGTCAGACTCAATCAAAACATTTCAAGACCTTAACTTTTCTAGCTGTTTTAAGCAGATGTAACACAGATATTCCAGGAGAGATGCCGCTGGTCAAGCTACTTAATTTTAAACAAAACAAACAGTTTTTACAAGATTGCTGAAGGAAACAAACAACAGAAAACAGAATACTGAATAACCTAAGCTCTCCGATGACCCAACAGATCATCCCAACTTACTGATGCTGTTCCAAATACTTGCAACAATCCCCATAGACACCCCTTGGCACAAAAGGTAAAATCAAACATAGAGTCCTACAGGAGAGATGCCAGAGAGAGGGAAGGTCAGCACAGATCTGCTTCTCTTGGGTCCAACAGCTTCACAACACCTGTCTGACTGGTCTCAATGACTGTCCAGACTGCCCAAAAACCAAACCAAACCAGAGAAAAGCTGAGCTGGAAGAACTGGCCACTGTCCTTTAATTAGACAAGATTGTTTTTAAACTTAAAAGCCTTTTGCCTGAGGCAGTATCTGTTTGTAATAATCAAACTGGCCCTAAAATCCATCGAAACTTAGACTTTTCAGAATCTGTATCTTTTCAGACTTCTCTGAAAAAAAAAGCCAAGGACAAAATAACCTTGTTAAAGGAGCATCATCATCACAAGATCAGTTGGAGGCATGGGCAAAAAAATGGAGTTTAATCTGGACAGATGTGCAATGATGCATTTTGGAAGGTCAAGTACAGGTGAAAATGTAGACGGATCTGGGTGTGTAGGTCCATAGATCACAGAAGGCGACAGCACAGGTAGATAAGTACTAAAATAAGGCCTATGGCATGCTTGCCTTCATAGGAAGCAGCACCAAGGATAAGGGTAGACAATTATTCTGCAGCTTTATAGAACTTTAATTAGACCATACTTGGAATATTTCTAGTACAGTTCTGATCATTACACTACCAGAAAGATGTTGACACTCTGGAGAGGGTACAGAAAAGGTTTATCAGGATGTTGCCTGGTATGGGGGATTTTGGCTATGAAGAAAGGTTGGATCGACTGGGTTTCTTTTCACTGGAATGCAGGATGATGAGGGGAGACCTGATAGAAGTTTATAAGATTGTGAATTGCATACATAGAATAGAAAGTATGATGTGTTTTCCCAGGGCAGAGGGAGTCAATTTTTAGGGACACAGATTCAAGGTGCGAGGGGGCAAGTTGAAAAGAGATGCGTGAGGCAGTAGTGAGTGCCTGGAACGTGCTGCCAGAGGAGGTGGTGGAAGCAAACACAATAGCTGCATTCAAGACACACCTGCAAGAACTTGTGAATAGAAAGGGAGTGGAGGGATACGGATCCTGTAAGTGAAGACAGCTCAGTACAGAAGGGCAAAATGTATCAGTGCAGGCTTGGAGGGCCAAAGGCCCTGTTTGTGCTGTATTCTTCTTTGTTCTATGTTTTGTTCTGCTTGGGGACCCTGCAGCTCTTGGACTCAAAATCAAGGTTAAATAATTCTAGAGCCTGATTCCATCCTGCCATGATTTGTTATCTGCGCCTACCCTCTCATCCGGCTGTGACAATGGTTGCTTTAGTCAGAAGTCACACAACACCAGGTTATAGTCCAACAAGTTGCTTTTAGCATAGTTCACCCATTCACACTCACTCACAGACCTACTATCACATTACATGGGCTTTCACAAGCCCAGGACAGATTATTAGCATGAGATTAAGGCGATTTATTGAAATGGGAAGCAATGGGGACATTCAGGGTTATTCCTGCAGATATAGAGGAGGTGTATTTCACAAAGCAGTCACCTAGTCTGTGTTTGGTTTTGCCAATATAAATGAGACTAATGGATTGGAAGGACAACACTATCATTGATCTGGGAAGGAGGGAAAGGGCTGAGGACAAAAGTGTGGAAACGGGTTGGAAACAGTTCATTGTTTTACTAAAGTCCTTTAGTATTCTTGATGAAGGGCTTATGCTCGAAACGTCGAATTCCCTATTCCTGAGATGCTGCCTAACCTGCTGTGCTTTAATCAGCAACACATTTTCAGCTTTCAGCACAGCCTACCCATAGTCTCCTACTGTCAGCTCTCATTATCACTTATTCAGCTTCTTTTCAGTCCTGGTCCACTATCAATAATCCCCACTCCTTTCTTTACACTGGGCTTTGCCTCCAATTATTCATTCAACAAGCCCAGGACAGATTATTAGCATGAGACCAAGGCGATTTATTGAAATGGGAAGCAATGGGGACATTCAGGGTTATTCCTGCAGATATAGAGGAGGTGTATTTCACGAAGCAGTCACCCAGTCTGTGTTGGTTTTGCCAATATAAATGAGACTAGTGGATTGGAAGGACAACACTATCATTGATCTGGGAAGGAGGGAAAGGGCTGAGGACAGAAGTGTGGAAACGGGTTGGAAACAGTTCATTGTTTTACTGAAGTCCTTTAGCATTTGCTATTCTAACTTAATCTGGCCGGCATGTGACTCTGAAACCACAGTCATGTGATTGACTCTTAATTATCCTTGGGGGAATACAGGATGGGAGATGATTGTTTGGACCGTCCAGAGACACCCACATTCCATACACAATTTTTTCAAATACTCCTGTAATGTTTTTCTTAATTTTTTTCTAATTTGTTTTACGGGATATGGGTATCTGCTGCCAATTACTAATTACCCAGAGGGCAATTAAGAGTCCACCACATTCCTGGAATCACACATCGGCCAGACCAGGTAAGGATGGTAGTTGCTCTTCCTAAAGGACATTAGCAAACCAGGTGGTCTTCTCCTTGACAATCCTGTCATAGAGTCATTGATTCACACAGCACACAGAAACAGACCCTTCAGTCCATACCAAACGAAATCCCAAATCAAACCAATCCCACCTGCCTGCTTCTGGCCTATATTCTTCCAAACCTTTTCCATTCATGTACTTATCCAAATGTCTTTTAAACGCTGTAGGGTTTCTGGTTTTCTATCAGTAATTTGCTGACTTTTAGGTGGTTTGAATCACCCCCAGATCACTGGTTCTGACACTGGACTTACTTAGAGAATGTGAAATGAAGAAGGCAGTAAAAAGGTGTTGCAGGGCAAAAGAATCTCTGTGTTTATTAAGTACAAAAAGGTAAAATTGCAAGTAGTAAAGGCAAATATAATAAACAGTGAAATTAACACAATTAACTATACAGAGAGCAATAACATGATACAATATTAAATTGAACACAAGTTCAAGATGTGTGGAGTTTGCACATTCTCCCCGTGTCTGCTTGGGTTCCCTCTGGGTGCTCCAGTTTCCTCCCACAGTCCAAAGATGTGCAGGTTAGGTGAAGTATCCATGCTAAATTGCCTGTAATGTTAGGTGAAAGGGTAAATGTAGGGGAATGGGTCTGGGTGGGTTGCGCTTCGGCGGGTCGGTGTGGAATTGTTGGGCCGAAGGGCCTGTTTCAAAACTGTAAGTAATCTAAGTTAAACATTATTAGAAACTAAGTAACAGTTTCAATCATAGGCACTTCCTTTGGGCTTCCTGCCGTTGGGGTCACTGCACTCCTTCTCCTTCCTGCTAGCTAGTTTGGAAACTTTGGGGTCCTAGGAATTAAGCTCATCACTGGGGAGAACTTGCAATTTTGAAGTACAGATGTCTGTTCCCGTTTGCTGGACCAGGTACCTCAATGAAGTCTCTGGACAGTGTAGGCCTTCAGTCTGGGTTAAGTCCACCGATGCAGTAAGTTAAGTATTGGATTTATCAGGTGAGTTATTGGTTTTTCTTACTTTGTGGTGGTTTTTGCGAGCTGGGTTTCACCTCAAGCTGTGTCGATCAGGTCAGTAGTTTTCAGCGATTGTTGGTTCCCCTGGTAAGGAACAGGCTCGTGTTGGTGAGTTTTGAGATTGCTGTTGGGATCCCTCTTCTGGTATAGTTGTGCACATAATTCTCAGCAGAATCACACTCTCGGATCCCTCTTCTAGAGATAGCCTTGGGGAATAGTTCTCAGGATGGTAGCTCTCTGGGATCCTTCTCCTGGCAGCAGCTGCACGGATAACATTTGGACCTGTAACTCTCTGGAATCCCTCTCCTGGTGGTAGCTGCAGGGATACCTTTTGGACCTGTAACTTTCTGAGATCCCTCTCCTGGTGGTAACTGCAGGGATACCTTTTGGACCTGTAACTTTCTGAGATCCCTCTCCTGGTGGTAACTGCAGGGATACCTTTTGGACCTGTAATTCTCTGGGATCCCTCTCCTGGTGGTAGCTGCAGGGATACCTTTTGGACCTGTAACTTTCTGAGATCCCTCTCCTGGTGGTAACTGCAGGGATACCTTTTGGACCTGTAATTCTCTGGGATCCCTCTCCTGGTGGTAGCTGTGCAGATAGCTCTTTCAGGTGAGATCAGGACCTGCAATTATACTAATTGCGAATCTCTTATCTTTGTGCCAAATCTGCACTTGCCATTGAGTTACTGGTGTTCCCTTTCAGGTGAGTTGGCTTCCTGACAGTTAAGAGTATGTGTAAATATACTTTGTTTGAGGTTGAATGCCTGATATCTCTCTGAATGAATACTGTACTGATTGAAGTTGAAAGTCTTGATAGGTTCCATAGCATCTGGTCTGGAGAAGCCCGAAAGGTAAAAGGTAGTTTCAGTCTGGAGTGTTAGGTCTGGATGATTGTCTTTTAGAGCCAAGGGGTGAATTGGATTTTTGGGCTGAACAATGACTCTTGGCCGCTATCTTAGTGTCTGTGTATTTTACCTCGAGCATCACCCTTTTACTTTTAAAAGTTTTGAAAAGTCTAAGATTTTGATCCAGTATTTTCAATGATAGAGATGTTTGCTCAATCCAACAATGTTGTCATTGTACCCAAATCCACGACTTCCCAAGGAAGTTCACATCACAAACAAACTACCCTCTGTGTAAAAGAAAGCATGCCCCCTTTATATTTAAATCTCTCTACAAACACATGTTCCCTAGTCTTGAAATGTTCAGCATTAGACTCTTAGTTACCTATTTTTATTGAATTCAAGCTCTACCAGACACCAAATAGGATTTGAACCCTGATCCCCAGAATACTACTTGTGTCCTTAGGTTAGCCTGGAGCTAACACCACTCAGCCATCATCTTATCCTAGCACAGGCCTACTTCAGTTGTTTATCCCAGTGATGGAGCCAGCAAGGACAAAAGTGCTACATGAAGGAATACATTCTGGGGAAAAGCAGCTTAGTTTAACTGACTAGAATTGAATGTTGAAGGTTACAAGATCAATTGTCCATGTAAACATATTAGTTAAAGTAAGCCTCTTATCATATGAACAATAATGATTCTTTCATTGATTTGAAATTCTGCAGGGCTCTTGACAGCACTTTATGTTAGAACAAAGGGATGACAAGAAAAGATTGTTACGCAGAATTAGAATAAATAGAGCTATCCATTTCACACAGCATGAATTGAAAGCACAAAATATATCACTAGAATGAAACAAAGGAAAATGAGTTAGTTTGATATTCTGGAGATCTATTCAATTATTTTTGAAGTTGGGCAAAGTTTCAGAGCTTGTTACTTGTTAAGTTTTACCTGTTAAAAATTCACCCTAAAGCAGCATAGGCCTATCCTGATATCAATTATTCATACCTTCTTCATACATATATCCACCATTATGGAAATTGAGAATGGACCCAGCTGTAGTTTAACAATGCAAAGTTTTTTCTTAAAATCTTTAAAATTTACATGAGGTATTTGTTTCCCATTACAGTATTATAAGTATTGTTACAACCAGACCTTGGGTGAGGTTTCCAGATTCATTATGGTTCCACACAGGAGACTCCATGCTATTAAGCTCCCAAGTAAGGAAAATATGAACTGGTTCCCTTACCTTACCCATCAATCTCATGGTGTGGTTGCAACAAGATTAATTTTAAAAGAATTCTATCCATTATGGATAACTTTCTCTCCGATCCAAATGAGTTTATGTTTTAAAAAGATCCAATTTAATCAGTCTTCTTTTGAATTGGCAAAGAATGCGTTTATTAGTTACGAAACTCAAGAAGGAATAGTAGAGTAAAGCAACACAGACTGCAAATAAGAAGCGAATCCAAAAGGATAAAAGTTAAAAGAAGCAAACATACATGGATTTGGTGATGTGCAATGCAGATTTAATAACTTATGTTAGAGTGAAAACAAAACCCATGGAAACAGTGACACTAGCTTGATAGAATTTAGAATTGAGTTTGAATTAAGAATCATAGAATCCTTACAGTGTGAACACAGGCCCTTTGGCCCAACAAGTCCACACCGACCCTCCAAAGAATAACCCATCCCCCCTTACCCTGTATTTACCTCTAACTAATGCACCTAATCTACACATCCCTGCACATTATGGGAAGTTTAGCACAACCATTTCACCTAACATGCATGTCTTTGGATTGTGGGAGGAAACCTACGCAGACACGGGGAGAATGTGCAAACTCCACACAGACAGTCTCCCAAGGCAGGAATGAAACCCAGGTGAGGCACTTGGCTCTGTGAAGCAGCAGTGCCAACCACTGAGCCACCATGCTGCTCATACAGCAACAATTAATGGTAAGCCAGATGGTTGGTTGAACAAGTGGACAAAAACTTGTCAGATGCAATATAATTTGGGAAAACATGAGATTGAGTATCAGTAAGAGCAATTTTAAAGGAATGAGAATAAGGTAGCTGCAATGGTCTGGGAAAGGGACTTAGCAGCAATGATGCTTGTGGAACGATGGCAGATGTTTAAGGAAATAGCTCATAGCTTACTGCAAATATATATGTGAGGAAGAAAGATTCTAGGAAGAGATTAAGCCAACCGTGGTTAACCAGAGACATTAAGGATAGCACTAAATCGAAAGAGAAGAAAGACATACAAATTTGCCAAAGAGTAGTGGTAGGCCGGAGGGTCAGTTGAATAGTGGACAAAAACTTGTCAGATGGAATATAATGTGGGAAAAGATGAAGTTAAGCACTATAGGAGGAAATTTGGAAGAGCAGAATGTTATGTAAATGGAGAAAGACTGCTGAAAGCTACAGAACTGAGGGATTTGGGAGTCTTCATCCATGAATCATAAAAAAAGACAGCATTCATATTCACTGGGTAAGAGAGAAGGCACAGAGAGTGTTGGAATTTGGTTTGCAGAACTCAGAATGAGTGAGGCTCTTCCTTTTCTGCAATAGAGGCATAACTATGTTCAGCATGTTAAAACTCAGAGCCAGAATGTACACAAGAGATCATTCAGTCCCACTAGTCCAAACCATGAGAGTAAAAACTGCTTTTTAACCCCTACCTTTGTGTATTACAGAGAACATAGATCTTCAAAACATGTCTGCAGTTTGGGACATAATCCATATAGCGGGGTCTTGCTGCTGTGCATGGGATCATCAGCCCCTCTTTATATCTGTAGCAAAAGAAATCACAGTCCAGCCTGTCTGATGTTTCTTTGTCACTTTCAGATGTTAGATTCTATCGCCCGCACCTAAAGGTTTTTATTATACATGCAGTTATTGTCTCTGTAGCATTCCTCTTCTTTAAGAAAAGTATTAGAATTAAGAGCTAAAAATGAGTCTATAGTAGTTCATGTTTCTGACCCGTGGCCATGACAGGAACAGGACTGTAACAGTGAGCAAGGATTGCATTACTACCAGTGTTTTGTTTATTTTTTTGTAATTGTATTCACCTGCAATGTTACTGCCACTGATTTGTGTACATTTATCATTGACCACCCTTATTCTTTCCACCAAAATGTATGATCTCATACTTACCTATAACTAATGTGTCAATTACATGGCCATTCTGCAGTTTTTATACCTTCTTATATTTTATTGCAGCTGAAAATGGGTTCCTGGTTAAAGCACAGCAGGTCAGGCAGCATCCAAGGAACAGGAAATTCGACGTTTCGGGCCAGACCCCTTCATCAGGAATGAGGAGAGAGTGCCAGGCAGGCTAAGACAAAAGGTAGGGAGGAGGGACTTGGGGGAGGGGCGATGGAAATGTGATAGGTGGAAGGGAGTCAAGGTGAGGGTGATAGGCCGGAGTGGGGTGGTGGCGGAGAGGTCAGGAAGAAGATTGCAGGTTAGGAGGGCGGTGCTGAGTTCAAGGGAATTGACTGAGACAAGGTGGGGGGAGGGGAAATGAGGAAACTGGAGAAATCTGAGTTCATCCCTTGTGGTTGGAGGGTTCCCAGGTGGAAGATGAGGCGCTCTTCCTCCAACTGTCGTGTTGTTATGTTCTGACGGTGGAGGAGTCCAAGGACCTGCATGTCTTCGGTGGACTGAGAGGGAGAGTTAAAGTGTTGCGCCACGGGGTGGTTGGGTTGGTTGGTCCGGGCGTCCCAGAGGTGTTCCCTGAAGCATTCCGCAAGTAGGCGGCCTGTCTCCCCAATATAGAGGAGGCCACATCGGGTGCAGCAGATGCAATAAATGATGTGTGTGGAGGTGCAGGTGAATTTGTGTTGGATATGGAAGGATTCCTTTGGGCCTTGGAGAGAGGTAAGGGAGGAGGTGTGGGCGCAAGTTTTGCATTTCCTGCAGTTGCAGGGGAAGGTGCCGGGAGTGGAGGTTGGGTTGGTGGGGGGTGTGGACCTGACGAGGGAGTCACGAAGGGAGTGGTCTTTGCAGAACGCTGATAGGGGAGGGGAGGGAAATATATCCCTGGTGGTGGGGTCCATTTGGAGTTGGCGGAAATGACAGCGGATGATACGCTGTATACGGAGGTTAGTGGGGTGGTAGGTGAGAACCAGTGGGGTTCTGTCTTGGTGATGGTTGGAGGGGTGGGGCTCAAGGGTGGAGGAGCAGGAAGTGGAGGAGATGCGGTGGAGGGCATCGTCGATCACGTCTGGAGGGAATCTGCGGTCCTTGAAGAAGGAGGCCATCTGGGCTGAATGGTATTGGAACTGGTCCTCCTGGGAGCAGATGCGGCGGAGACGAAGGAATTGGGAATATGGGATGGAGTTTTTACAGGGGGCAGGGTTGGAGGAGGTGTAGTCCAGGTAGCTGTGGGAGTCTTGGATAGGTACATGGATGACAGTAAAATGTAGAGTTTTAGGTTAGTTTGATCTTAGAGTTGGATGAAAGGTCGGCACAACATTGAGGGCCGAATGGCCAGCTGGACTGTTCGACGTTTTAACCAGGGGTTGCAGTTCAAGCATTCAAAGTAGCCCCTTTTGGACTGAAATGAGGAGAATCTTGTTCACACAAATAGTGGTGTGCCTATGGACTTCTCTGTCACAGATATTGAATGTTTTAAAGAAGAAGTTAGATAAACCACAACCACCTGATGAAGGAGCAGCGCTCCGAAAGCTGGTGCTTTCAATTAAACCTGTTGGACTATAACCTGGTGTTGCGTGATTTTTAAGTTAGATAAAGTTCATAGGGAAAGCAGAAGCAGGGTATTGAATTGAATAATCAACTACGATCACATCAAATGATAAAGCAGCATGAAGTGCCAAATGGTCTACTCCTGTGTAGGAATCTTTCGATGATCCTTGTGAATCACAATTTCTCAACTTTTCCCAGTCTAAGTAACTGTCCACTGATTTCTGTTTTCTAAACTGCTCTTTTAATTCATTAAATGACTGTGGCAGTTTTCTTCCCTAAAGGACATTAGTGAACCAGCTGGATAACCTCAAAAAACCCGTTAGGCTCCTAATTTCAGATTTTTATTGAATTTTAACTCCATCACCAGCCTTAGCAGAATTTGAACCTGGACCCCAGAACATTACTTGGGTCTTTAAGAGTACTTGTCCAGCAATAATATCATGAGTCCATTGCCTCTCTTTGCATATCAACTAATTTGCTTGGGGGTGGATTTTAGAAAACCAGTGATGTTATGTGGCTCCACAGCTTTGTGTTTTAGTTAATTTTCTTATTCTAGAATTATACTTCCAGGTTGCATCCCAGAATCCAACATAAACAATGTGACAGTTTGTAACGATCACTTAAAATAAACACCAAAGTCTATCTTTACAGGGTTTGCAACGTTCCTAATATTGTTTCGATTGTTGCACAGATGTAAAGATATCAGCTAGCATTTAGACTTGTTTAAAAATAAAACTTCTGCATTTGAAACCATGAAACAATATTTATTTCTTCAAGACACCATTTCACTTTGAGTTTTCCACAGGGAGTAAAGCTGCAAAAATAAAAAAAAATCACTGAAAGGACATTTGAGTTGCCACAGCAGTTACAGAAGTTGAATCATAGATTAATGCCATATTGCATTCTAAAATTCAGACATGTTAATACCATTTTGCTTAAGTTATGTTGACAGGTTCCATAGCATGAAATGAACCTAAGGATTAGCTATGCTATAGCTTAGCATTATAGTCAAATCTATTATTCAAACTAATAAAATGACCGGGATAATTTGCAAACATGATCATTAATGCTCAAAACATTGCATGGAATATTTGGCTGTTGTGCAATGTTGGATTTATGAGAGAAAATGCTTTGAGTGTCAGAACAAACTCCCAATTTTTGCTACCGTTCCTAAAATGGATGAAATTTGAAACCCCAGAGACTTTACCAAGAGAATAAAGGCACGAGATTCTATTGTTGTAGAACAGGAGACATTTCAATGCATACTCATTAACAAGGCAAACATCCAATAAGATCTATATTATACTCTAACCTTCAGATTTGTTATGAGGCAAACATTAATTAACAAACAAAATGGTTCAATACATTACAAAATGCACATTAAATGCCAGACACATCTATAACATTTCCCTGGAACCTTTGCAGCAATGAATCCAGACATGTGTGAGTCACCAAAATTATTTCAAATTCCTCCTGAGGAATCACAGCTTCTTTCGATTGAAGATTTAGCCTCTGATTGGGCTCAAAAATCATAATAACTTAAAAATGTTTTTATGGACATGGACATCACTGGCGAGGCCAACATCTATTGCAAGTCTATAACTGCACTTGAGAAGGTGGTGGTGAGCTGTCTTCATGAACTGCTGATGTCCATGTTTCTTCTGTTTCTACTTCTGCATTTGTTGCATTCATTTTATTGGAAGCAGATGCTGTTGAAAAAGGATCCTGTGACATGGCAGGAATAATGATTTAGTATGTTCCCAATTCAGATTGGTGCATGGCTTTAATGAGCACATGCATGGGCTCTAGTCAATGTAATTTTAAGAATATTGATGCTCAGACTGATCCAATGATTACTCATCTGCCAGTTGCGCAATCTCTTCTCCCAAGGCTGTGTCCCACTAGATTCCCAAGACTATGTGCAGACAAGACTGCATGCCTATACTTCTCATGCTAACAGTTCTTAGCAGAACTGATGTCGGTGGTGGACATGTTGTTGGAGGGAATCCTGAGGGACAGGATTTATATATATTAGAAAGGCAAGGACTGATTAGAGACAGTCAGCATGGCCTTGTACGTGAGAAATCATGTCTCACAAACTTGATTAAATTTTCTGAAGAAGTAACAAAGAAGATTGATGAGGGCAGAGTGGTGGACATGATCTGTATGGATTTGAGTAGGCCATTCAACAAGGTTCCCCATGTGAGACTGATTAGCAAGGTTAGATCTCATGGAATATAAGGAGAACTAGCCATTTGAATACAGAACTGGCTCATAGATAGAAGGTGGTGGTGGAGGGTTGTTTTTCAGGCTGGAGGCCTGTGACCAGTGGAGTGCCACAAGGATCGACACTGGATCTACTAATTTTTGTCATTTATATAAATGATTTGGATGTGAACAGAGATATAGTTAGTAAGTTTGCAGATGACACCAAAATTGGAAGTGTAGTGGACAGTGAAGAAGGTACCTCAGAGTATAATGAGGTCTTGATCCGATGGGCCAATGGGGTGAAGAGTGGCAGATGGAGTTTAATTTAGATTTGGTGCTGCATTTTGGAAAGGCAAATCAGAGCAGGACTTCTTGTATACTTTAATGGTAAGGTCCTAGGACGTGTTGCTGAACAAAGAGAACTTGGAGTATACGTTCATAGTTTCTTGAAAGTAGAGCCACAGGTAGATAGGAGAGTGAAGAAAGTGTTTGGTATATTTTCCTTTATTGGTCAGAGTATAAAATATAGGACTTGGGAGATCATGTTGTGGCTGTACAGGACATTGGTTAGGCCACTTTTGGAATATTGCGTGCAATTCTGGTTTCCTTCCTCTTGGAAGGATGTTATAAAACCTGAAAAGGTTCAGAAAAGTTTTACAAGGATGTTACCAGGGTTGGAGGATTTGAGCTATAGAAAGAGGTTGAATAGGCTGGGGCTGTTTTCCCTGGAGCATTGGAGGCTGAGGGGTGACCTCATAGGGGTTTATTAAATCATGAGAGGCATGGATAGGGTAAATAGACAAAGTATTTTCCCTGGGGTAGGGGGAGTCTAGAACTATACGGCACAGATTTAGAGTGAGAGGGGAGAGATATAAAAGGGACCTAAGGGGCAGTGTTTTCACACAGAGGGTGATATGCATATGGAATGAGGTGCCAGGGGTGACACGGTTGCTCAGTGGTTAGCACTGCTGCCTCACAGTGCCTGGGATCTAGGTGCAATTCCAGCCTTGGGCGACTGTCTGTGTGAAGTTTGCACATTCTCCCTGTGTCTGTGTGAGTTTCCTCACGTGCCCTGGTTTCCTTCCCCAGTTCAAAGATGTGCAAGTCAGGTGAATTGGCCATGCTAAATTGCTCATAGGGTTAGGCACATCATTCAGAGGGCAATGGATCTGGGTGGGTTACTCTTCAGAGGGTCAGTGTGGACTTGTTGGGCCAAAAGGCTTGTTTCTACACTGTAGGGAATCTAATCTAATCTGATCAGGAAATGATGGAGGCTGGGACAATTGCAAAATTTAGAAGGCATCTGGATGGGTTTATGAATAGGAAGGGGTTAGCGGGATATGGGCCAAGTTCTGGCAAATGGGACTATATTAAATTAGGATATCTAGTCAGCATAGATGAGTTGGACCAAAGGGTCTGTTTCCGTGCTGTACATCTCTGTGACTCTATGACTGTAACTCCACTGTTCACAGGACTTCCCATCTGCCAGCTTCACTAAGTGGACTGTCCCTGTGTCTCTCAGAGTCCTAGTCTCCTCAGGAGCATGAAGCTAAAGGTAACACTCCAGTATTAGTGATGCAAGGTCCCTTTTCATCTATTCCAGACCCACGGTTCACTAGCCGCTGCTGTTCACTGACCCATGAAAACTGACTTGTGTGACCTATTAATATCTCCCAACAATCTTCAGCTGCTTCATCAATGATCTTCTCTCCATAATTAAGGAGAGAAGAGGGGGATGTTCGCTGATGATTGCACAATGTTCAGTAGCATGAGGGTGGCACGGTGGTTCATTGGTTAGAATTGTTACCTCACATTACCAGGGACCTGCATTCAATTCTCACTTTGGGAGACTCAGTGTAGACTTTGCACATTCTCCCCGTGTCTGTGTGGGTTTCCTCCCACAGTCTAAAGATGTGCAGGCCAGGCGAATTGGCCATGCTATATTGCCCATAGTGTTAGGACAATATCCAGGCTTTGACTGACGAGTAGCAAATAATTTTCACACCACACAAATGCCAGGCAATGAACATTTCTAATAAGTGACAATCTAATCACTTCCCCTTGACATTCAATGGTGTTACCATCACTGAATCCCCCACTACCGACATCCTGGGAGTTACTATTGACCAAAAACTCATAAACACAATGGCTACAAGAGCAGGTTAGAGACTTGGAATACTGTGGCAAGTAACTCACCTCCTTATCCCTGAAGTTTGTCCACAATTTACAAAGCACAAATCAAGAAAATTGACTTTGTTGAATGGGTGTAGCACCAACAATACTCAAGAAGCTTGACACCATCCATCGCGCCCACTTCATTGGCTCCATATCCACAAACAATCATGCTCTCTACCACCAATGCTCAGTAGCAGCTGTGTGTACCACCTACAAGGTGCACTTCAGATAATCACCAAAGATTCTTTATACACCACCTTTCAAACTCATGATCTCTTTCATCTAGAAGAACAAGGGTAGCAGATACTTGGGAACATTACCACCTTTAAGTTCCCTTCCAAGCCACTCATCATTCTGACTTGGCGATATATTCACTGTTGCTGGGTCAAAATCCTGGAATTCCCTCCCTCAGGACATTGTGTGTCGAGCTAAAGCATATGGACTGTAGTGGTTCAAGAAGTAGTTCACTACCACCTTGTCAAGGGCAATCAGGGATTGGCAATAGATGCTGGCCAGGCAACAACACCCATATCCCATAAGTGAATTAAAAAAAGGAGTCTGCCCCTGTTCCTCCACTGAATCAAATGCACAATAGTTGGCTGACAAGTGCCTCTGACTAGCACCAATGATTTCTTCATGCTACATTTTCCAATACCTTAGTTACTTCAAGGAATGAAATAAGACAGATAGTTCTCTAGTATTGGTGAGATTTAGATGGAATAAGAAGAGTTACAAGTGGGAAGGATTAAGTCTATTTGCGTTGTGTTATACAAGAAAGCAAAATGGTTGGCCATGGGTCTATAGCTCATTGTACTTCTCTCTCATTTTTCAATTCTCTTGACTTCACAACCTCAAAGAGCATTTATCCTCCTTAATTCATTTGATGCTGGCATCATTAGCAAGATTGGTTTTTGTTGCCCTTGACAGGGCAATAACGAGTTGTCTTCTTCAACCAGAGCAGTCTGTGCAGTGTAAATACAGGCACAGTGATGTTGGGAAAGGTGCTCGAGGACTTTTACTCAATGATGCAGAAGTAGCAAAATATTTCCAGGATCGTGCCTGACTAGAATTGGAATGCGCATCTGGTGGAGCTGCCTTTTTCTTTTTGCATGGAACAATTGCTGGTTTGGAAAGTACAGTTTTAGAAGCCATGTGGCTGCAGTACATCTTGTAGATGATTCATGTTGTAGTCATGTTGCAGTCATGGTACAGTAGTATTTTGTGAAGTATTATTGCCATTATAATGTAGGCAAATGCAGCAGACAGCTTGGACACAGCATGGTTCCACAATCAGCAATAGGAATAACAATTAAATAATGGCTTAAGACATTGAATGAACACTCCTGCTGTACTTTCTTTTGAAAAGTGCCAAGTGATCTTTTATGCCCACCTTTTGGAAAAGAGGAGTCTCAGTTTTATGTCTCATCTGAAAGATGTTGAGGTCATCAGTCTCGATTGTGATAGATTTTCTTTACTAGTTAGCTATACCACTATGGCTTGATTTTATAACATCTGAGAAGTAATACATATTTTTAATACAAAATTTCTCAAGAATCATGAAGCATAAAACAAAGCATTGTCTGTGCCTTGTTCTCAGTCTTTGCTGACTAACCCCCCCCCCCCCAGTAGAATAGTTTCTCACTTAAAATCCTGTTTTGTTGCTTCTTTCCCTCCTGAGTATTTTCCCACTCAAAAATCAAATATCTATTATGTAAATTCTGAAAACAGCAATAAATGCAATTAAATAACTATTACCAGGCATTCTGATGAAAGAGCATATTTGTGTTCTGAATTGCAATACTACAGAATACAAGAACACAAGGAACATGAGCAACAGTACTTTGTGGCCAATCAAGCCTCCTCTGTCATTCCATAGATGAAACCTTCCCAGGTATTGAATGACTTTGGCATTGGTGAAAAAGTTGGGAAGATTATGTGAGATGGTCAGGAAGGAGCTTCTTGATGTCATCAGCAATAAGTCCAATTTTCTCACTCAGAAAGGCAAGATGCGATTCCCACTAGTGAGCGACAAGAAGCCTATTTGCATGTATTAGCATTTCATTGTTACGTCATCTCACTTCATTGATGTGCAGTTTCCTATTCTCTCACTCAGCATATCGAGACTAAATGGCAACAATTCCTGAAATGAAAATTCGAGTGTTTCCCTGGTGACTCCAGCTCACTGCTTGTTTGTCCAGACCTGCATGTTGGACACAAATCACCAACTCAGGGCATGTGCACACCCCACCCAAGTGCTTTGGCATTGGACACTTACCAGTCTTATTCCATGCCCAAACATGTGCTTCAACCAATTACCATATCTTAAATCTAGAGGGAGCTGTCTGTCGTCACATCAAGGGAGATACCTTTCAGTGAGCATGCCCTGCATACTAAGTTAAGGGCAGCTTCATATATTGTTCAGGGGCTTGGAATGATCAGTCAGTCATTCAAATTGGTTAGGATCAGGAAGTTCATACCTCTAATGCCCGGAGAATGGGATATAATCAACTTTCTCAGTCCAGTACAATCTGTCCTAGGAGTGGTGGTAAGTCAATTGGGGAGCTGCACAGAGATCAATCAGGTCTTGTCAGTCAGGAGTTGTATGTCCAAGTTGATCAAGGTGATGGGCCAAAGTCCATCCTGAGGGTCGATCTATTGAAGGTCAAGGGGCCACTGCTAAGGCATGAAAATTGGGGAACTCAATTGCGAGGATTGGACATAATATAGTGGAGTGCAGAGGGAACAATAATTGTGAAAGAAGGCAACTCAACATTATGGGGGGGGGGGAATGAAAGAACGTGGAATAAAATGGGATAATGCTGGTGGAAGAGGAAAGGAGTGCCAGTGCGGCAAAAGCACACTGCTATATAATGGCTGGTTTCCTCAATATGCAGTGGTAAAATGAGCAGATGAAAAAGGGGTTGAGTGAAGTATGAGTTTCAAAACCAGTAGGGTTCACAACAAGGACTACAAAGAAGGGAATGGGTACATTTGCGAATTCACCAAGGATAAAAGACAGAGCCTGAGACTCACTGAATGAAACACAATTTGTTGCCTTCCATTGTGATGTAAATAATGGAGCTAAGAAGAGCTATAATCATAGCCAGACTGGTGATGGGGGGGCGGGCTTCACTTTTGAGCAATGTGAGGGCCTTCAAAAAGCAATAGCATTGCATAGAGAAACAGTTCAGATGAAAGACATCAACAAGCATTACAACCTGTGTGTGCACCTTGGCATTAAACTATCGTGTGGACTACATATCCTGGCCCCAAGCTCTTGTCCACACTATGCAGCATCAGGAATTAATGTAAATATTGGCCTTGATGCCTGGAAAGAGTCACCCCACTTGCCTAAGTTGAAAGTGCCTTCCAAGGTCCCCAAACTTTTACATTCTGCAGGTGCTGCTCACTCATCTTGGACCATTAAATCCAGTGTTGCACTAAGTATGGCTTTGCTCTGTCCCTTCAATCTTATTGTTGCAGCCAGCCAGACATGCACACTCACAGCGGATGCTGAAAAGTGAACAGCTATGTTAAAATATATAGGTGAAAGTGGGGACTGCGGATGCTGGAGATCAGAGCCAAGATTTGGGTGATGCTGGAGAAGCACAGCAGGTCAGGCAGCATGCAAGGAGCAGATAAATCGACGTTTCGGGGAAAAGCCCTTCATCAGGAGTAAGGAATATTAAAATATAGTTCTAATTTAAGTGTCACCCATGCCACCATGTGTCCACATAAAGTCACCTTCTCCCTTTCCCTACTACTGCTGTCCAGTATAGTCCCAGGGTTCACATCTGTGCTGGCACTCTGCAAGGATAATTCACATGAGACCACTCCCCTACATTTTACTCGGAGTCCTGCAAGTTATTTTCTTTTCAGAAATGATGCAATTCTCATTTGAGCTTGCTTCAACCAAAGTTTCAGGAGAAGCATTCCAGATCCTACTCACTCACTATATAAAATATCTTCTCTTCTTTCCTCAACCCAGGCTCCTGACAGGCCTTCTTGCACTCTTCATTGAAGAGTGACAGAGGCCCAATCAGTTTCAGCAGTTCCATCAATGGCCTTGCCTCCATCATCAGGTCACAAATGGAATTGCACAATGTTCACTGTCACCTGTGACTCCTCAGACACTGAAGCAGCCTGTCTCCAGGGCCAGGTCCATATCCAGGCTTGGGCTGAAAAGTAGCAAGTAACATAGTTGCCACACAAATGACAGCCTATGATGTCTCAAACATAGAGCGAGTCTAACCATCTGCCCTTAATATCAATGATGGTACCAACACTGGGTTTACCATTGACTAGAAACTGAACTGGATGAGCTATATACATACAGTGGCTACCAAAGCAGGTCAGAAGCTTAGAATCCTACAGCAGGTAACTCACCTCCTGACTCTCCGAAGCCTGTCCAACATGTACAAGGCACAAGTCAGGAATGTGGTAGAACACTCCTAATTTTCCTGATGATTTCCTCTCCAACAACACCCAAGAAGCTTGACATTACCCAGGACAAAGCAGTTTACTTGATTAGCACCATGTCTGCAAATATTCACTCCCTCAACTCAATGTCATATACCATATATAAGATGCACCGTAAAAATTCATCAAGGCTCCTTAGGCAGCATCTTCTAAGCCCATAGCCACTACCCTCTTGATGGACAACCGTGGGAGCAGATACATGGAAATACCGCCCTTCCAAGTTCCCTTCCAAGCCACTTATCATCCTGACTTGGAAATATGTTGCTGTTCCTTTACTACACTGGGTCAAAATCCTGGAACTCCTTCAATAACAGCATTGTAAGTGTTTCTACATGGAAAGGACGGCAGTGTTCAATAAGGCAGTCCACCACCACTTTCTCAAGGGCAATTAGGGATATGCATAAGTGTTGGCTGAGCCACTGAAACCTATATCCCACAACTGATTAAAAGAAAATCAATTTAATTTGGTGACATCTGGCTCTTAACCTTTCCGCCAATGAGAACTCTCAGATGTACTGTCTTGGACAAGCACCATACGGAGATATTTCTCTCAATGAAAGACATGTGCAAAGGTCACCTCTGTACACCCCATTGAATATAAGAATATTCCATTTCCTTTCCCTATGATTTATGCTAATATCTAGAACTAACAAAATAAAGATTTGACTAGGATGTTTTTGATCTAGTAACACAGCTGTTACGGTGTTTCTTCAGGGATGAAGATTTTAGGAAGGTCAGATTCATCAATTCCAAGATTATTTGTGGCTAGTCAATCATTTTTGTGACTGCCAGATTCTCCCACAGTTGGTGCAAGCAAAGGTCTCCTCCTTTTCTCTTTCATGCTGCCTCTTTGCTCAGGCTCAAAAGTGCCTGCAGCACTCCAATTGTATCATGATCTAAAGGCTGCACTTCCTGCTGGTGAATCTCAAAGTCTATGTAGAAAGGGACCTCTTCAGGGAGCACTTGAAGATTTGTGTGGGACCCCTCTATTCCATCTACCATTGGAAAACCAAAATCGATGGCCTAGCGGGCAGTGATGAAGATCATTTCAGAGTATGATGGGACCTTGACCAGATGGGCCAATGGGCTGAAAAGTGGCAAATAGTGTTTAATTTAGGTAAATACCGGGTGTGGCATTTTGATAAGGTGAGGCAAACCAGGGCAGGACGTATAATGATAAGGCCCTGGGAAGTCATAGAGTCATAGATTCCTACAGCATGGAGGCAGGCCCTTTGGCCCAAACTGGTCTATGCCGACCAAAATGTCCATTAACGCTAACCCCATTTCCTTGCACTTGGCCCATCTACTTCTAAATCTTTCCTATCCATGTATTTGTCCAAATGCTGTTTAAATGTTGTTAATGTACCTTCTTCAACCACTTCCAGTGGCAACTCATTTTCATTCCATATGTGTACTACCCATTGTGTAAAAAACATTGCCACTTAGGTTCCCTTTTATTCTTTCCTGTCTAATTTTAAATGGATGCCCTTCAGTCCTCGATTTCCCAACCCTGAGAAAAAGACTGAGTGCATTCAACCTATCCATGTCGCTCATGATCTTATACATTTCTATAAGATCCTTCCTGAGTCTCCTACACTCAAAAAAAAGTCCTAGTTTGTCCAAAATCACCCCATAACTCAGACGATTGAATCCTGCTAATATCCTTGTAAATTTCTTCTGCTCTCTTTCCAGTTTAATAATATCCTTCATTTAGCAAGGTGACCAAGACTGAACCCAATACTCCAAGTGTGGACTCACCAACGTCCTGTACGACTGCAACATTGCTTCCCAACTTCTATACTCAATGCCCTGACTGATGAAGGCTAGTGTGCCAAAAGATCTATTCACTGCCCTGTCTACCTGTGACTCCACTTTCAAAGAACTGTGCACCTGAACTCTAAGGTCTCCCTATTCCACTCCACTCCTTAATCTCCAATTATTCACCATGAAACCTCTACCTTGATTTGACTTTCCAAAATGCAAGACCTCACATTTATCCATATTAAAATCCATTTGCCATTTCTCGGACCACTTCCCCTACTGCAATTTCTGATAACCTTCCTCATTTTCCATAATACCTCCTATTTTAGTGTCATCTGCAAACTTATTAATCATGCCTTGCAAATTCTCATCCAAATAATTGATATAGATAACAAACAGCAATAGGCCCAGCACTAACACCTAAGGCACTCGACTTGTCACAGGCCTCCAGTCTGACAAGCATCCTTCCACTATTACCCTCTGCTTCCTCCCATCAAGCCAATTGTGTATCCAAATTGCCAAATTATGCCCGAAACATTGATTCTCCTGCTCCTCGGATGCTGCCTGGCTTGCTGTGTTTTTCCAGCACCACATTTTTCAACTCTGGTACTCCAGCATCTGCAGTCCTCACTTTCTCCTATCCAAATTGCCAGCAGTCTTTGGATTCCAAGCCATCTAACCTTGCAGGGCAGCCTACCATATGGAACCTTATCAAAAGCCTTACTGAAATCTATACAAACTATGTCTACTGCCCTGCCCTCATCAACCTTCCTGATTGCTTCATCAAAGAACTCAAACAAATTTGAGAGGCATGATCTCTCAGACACACTGTCATGCTGACTATTCCTCATCAAATCCTGTCTTTCCAAATACATGTATGTCTTATCTCTCAGAATCTTCTCAAGTAACCTATCCACCACAGATGTTAGGCTTACTGGTCTACAGTATCCGGGTTTTTCTTTGCAGCCCTTCTTGAATCAGAGCACGACATTCGTTACCCTCCAGACTTCTGGGACCTCGCCTGTGGCTAGTGATGATGCAAAAATATCAGCCAGGGAGCCCGCAATTTCTTTTCTGGCATCTTTCAATGTTCTTTATCAATCTGGTCAGGACCAGGAGATTTGTCCACCTTCATACATTCTAATATATCGAACAACTCCTCCACTGTGATATGGTCTGTCCCCAAGATATCACTATTAAATTTCTCAAGTTGTCAAGTTTCATGTCTTTCTCCATGGTAAACACAGAGGAGAAATATTCATTGAGGACCTCGTCCATCTCCAATGGTTCTACACATACGTGTCCACTTTGGACCTTGAGGTGTCCTATTCTCTGTCTAGTTATTATTTTTCCTTTAATATACTTAAAGAATCTCTTCGGATTCACCCTAACCTTCTCAACCAAAGCTATCTAGTGCCCCCTTTTCACCCTCCTGATTTCCTCTTTCAGTAAACTCCTGTTTTCCCTGTACACTGTGAGGGATTCCCTTGATCCCAGCTGCCTGTACCTGAACCATGCCTCCTTCTTTTTTCTGATTAAAGCCTCAATTTCTCTTGTCACCCAGGTTTCCCTATTCCTGTCAACCAAGTCCTTCGCCATCACAGGAACATATAGATCTTGAACTCTAGCTATCTCACTTTTAAAGGCCTCCCACTTGCTAGAGGTCCCTTTCCCTGCAAGCAAACTACTCCAGTCAGCCCCAGCAAGCTCCTGTCTAATTCCATCAATATTTGCCTTGCCCGGATTGAGGACTTGAACCTGTGGACCAGTTTTGTCCCTCTCCATAAATATTCTAAAATTAACAGAACTATGGTCACTGCTCCCAAAGTGCTCCCTCACTGTCACCTCCAACACCTGTGGGTGGCATGGTGGCTCAGTGGTCAGCACTGCTGCCTCACAGCGCCAGAGACCCGGGTTCAATTCCTGCCTCAGGCGATTGTTTGTGTGGAGTTTGCACATTCTCCCTGTGTCTGGGTGCTCCGGTTTCTCCCACAGTCCAAACATGTGCAGGTTAGGTGAATTGGCCATGCTAAATTGCCTGTAGCGTTAGGTGTAGGGGAATGGGTCTGGGTGGGTTGTGCTTCGGCAGGTCAGTGTGGACTTGTTGGGCCAAAGGGCCTGTTTCCACACTGTAAGTAATCTAAACCTGTCCTGTGCTATTTCCTAAGAATAGAGTAGGTTGAGTTTTATCTCTTCTCGAATAGGACCCTCTATATACTGCTTGAGGAAACTTTTCTGAATGCACTTAACAAATTCCGCACCATCTAAACCCTTAATGCTCTAGCAGTCCCTATCTATGTTAGGAAAATTAAAATCCCCTACTATGACAACCCTATTGCTCCTGACAGTCTCCCTAATCTCCTTGCATGTTTGTTCCTCTAACTCCTGTTGACTATTTGTGGACCAATAATACAACCCAACAACGTCACTGTCCCCTTCTTATTTCTTAGCACCACCCACAAACCCTCACTGGATGATTCTTCATTTTATCTCTGATTACTGCTGTGATACTCACCTTAATCAAAGAGACCCAAGGGTGCAGATGCATTGTTCCTTGACAGTGAAGTCAGAGGTAGACAGGGTGGTGAAGAAGGTGATGGCTTGCCATCATGGGCCAGAACATTGAGAATGTGAGTTGGGAGTTGTGGTTGTAGAGAACATTAGTGAGCCCACTTTTAGAAGACCCCATATAATTCTGGTTGCCTTTCTATAGGAAAGATGTTGTTAAATTTGAGAGGACGCAGAAAAGATTTACAAAGCTGTTGCTGGAACGAGAGGGTTTCGGTTCCAGCTAGAGGTCGAATAGGCTGGGGGCTATTTTCCCTGGACTGTCAGAGGTTAAGAGGTGACCTTATAGATTTTTATAAAATAATGAGGAGTATAGACAAGGTGAATAGCTAAGGTAGTTTTCCTAGTGCGGGGGAGTCTAAAACTAGAAGGCTTAGGTTTAAAGTGAAAGAGGAAAGCTTTAAAAAGGGCCTGAGGAGTACCTTTTCATGCAGAGGGGACAAGTATTTGGAATGAGGTGCCAGAGGAAGTGATGGATGCTGGTAAAATTACATTTAAAAGGTATCTAAATGGGTATCTGAATAGGAAGGATTTAGAGGGGTATGGGCCAAATGCTGGCAAATGGGATTATGTCAGATTGGGAGATCTGGATGGTGTGGGCGAGTTGGACTGAAAAGTTTGTTTCCATGCTGTATGACTCTATGACTGTACCTTGAATAATTGACTATTGTCCATCTGGGAAATGTGATCAGCCAACACAGTTGGCTTTCTGAAAACATAGCCTTGATGATGGTGCTGTTGGCTAGTTTCAATGCTTATAATATGGTCCTCCAGAAGATCTTGAAGATACTGCAAAGACAACAATACTGGATGCATTCTAGATGGCATACTTGGCAGCAGTACAATATCAATGCATTGGCACCAAATGGAAAGGTGGTAAGGGCTATGACTTTGTATGGTCTGTGCCCTAAGGCTGTGGTTTTTCCACACTTGTTTGTGGAGTCTGTGACAGCACGGTTTCCTTTTGATAGCTTCCTTCTCTATGGCATCTCTTTTGTTTGTGTTTCATTCGGTAATCTTGTAAATAAATTCTATTTTGTTGAAAACTAAGTGGTTTGACCAACTGCATCTCTCCTGGAATATCCACTTTACACCTGCTTAAAACAACTTCCTTCTCTATGATAGTATCAAATAAGATGATTCTTTCTGGTTTCCAGGCCAATTCCCTCAATGACAATACTTGGTGAGATCTATATTCTTGTGATGTAGACTGACACTTGACTTCCGCGTCCTTTAAACTAACATTTTGTCTAAGGAATACCTAGATGATTTAGAGTTGGGGACCAAATATAATGTCTTGGAGAAAGTGAAGACTGCAGATGCTGGAGATCAGAGTCAAAAAAGTGTGACACTGGAAAAGCACAGCAGATCAGGCAGCATCTGAGGAGTAGGACAGTGGAGATTTCGGGCATAAGCCCTTCATCAGGAATGGCAGAGAGGTATGAGAAGGGGGCTGAGAGATAAATAGGAGGGGGGAGGTTGGGGGAAGGTAGCTTGGAAGATGATAGGTAGATGCAGGTGGTGGTGGGGGTGGTGGTGATGGTGCCAGGCTCCATTGGGGAGACAGGATGCCAACTCATGGAATGTTTCAGGGAAAATCTCTGGGACACGTGCACCAAACAACCACACCACCCTATATATGACCACTTCAACTCTCCCCCCCACTCCGCCAAGGACATGCAAGCCCTAGTCCTCCTCCATTGCCAAATCCTAGCCACCCGACGCCTGGAGGGAGAATGCCTCATCTTCTGCCTTGAGACCTCCAACCACATGGCATCAATGTTGATTTCACCAGTTTCCTCATCTCTTCTCCCCCACCTCAGGACAGATCCAGCCCTCCAACTCAGGACCACCCTCTTGAACTGTCCCACTTGTCCATCTTCCTTCCCAACCTATCCGTTCTATCCTCTGCTCCGACCTATCACCATTACCCCCCACCTATATCTACTTATCATCATCCCAGCAATCTTCCCCCAGCCCCACACCCTCCTATTTATCTCTCAGCCCCTTTACCCCACCCCAACATTGCTGATGAAGAGCTTATGCCAGAAACATCAACTCTCCTACTCCTCAGATGTTGCCTGACCTGCCGTGCTTTTACAGTGCCACACTTTTCAACCATGTATAGTATGCCAAAGTTCACAGATGACAATAAGATGAGTGGTAGAGCAAAGTACGCAGATGGCACTGAAAGTCTGTAGACGGATATAGATAGGTTAATTGAGTGGGCAAGGGTCTGGCAGATGGAGTACAATGTTGGTTAATGTGAAGTCGTCCATGTAAGGAGCAACAGCAAAATGGACTATCACTTGAGTCATGAAAAATATAAACATGCTGCTGTGAAGAGAGACCTGGGTGTCCTTCTGCATGTGTTATGGACCAGGCCAGACCCCCTCAAAATATTTCAAGAAATTAGCCCAGACGCTTATATTGCTAGTTGTTTTAAGTAGGTGTTAGGTGGATATTCCAGGAGAAATATAATTGGTCAAACCACTTAGTTTTAAACAAAACAGAATATATTTACAAGATTACCAAATGAAACACAAACAAAAGAGAACAGCATACTAGATAACTTTGCCTATCTGAAAACCCACAAGATTATCCCAACTTAATCATGCTGTTCCCAATACTTGCAATAACCCCCAGAAGCACCCCTTGGCACAAAGGGTAAAATGAAACCCAGGGTCTTACAGGAGAGAAGCCAGAGAGAGAGAGGAGGGTCAGCTTGGACATGCTTCTTTAGGGTCCAACAGCTTTTTTCAACTCTATTGTGGTAAAACTAAAGCATGCTAGAGAAAAGCTAAGCTGGGAGAACTGGCCACTCCCCTTCCTTTGAGCAAGTGTTTTTTTGTAAAACAAATCTTGCAAGCTTTCTGTCTGAAGCAATATCTGTTAGCTATTATCGAATTGGCCCTAAAACCCTTTAACATACACCTTTTGGAGTCTGTGACTTTTACAACTTCTGAAAAAAAACAAGGACAACATAACCTTGTTAAAAGGAACAACTTCATCACACATGAATCACAAAACATTGGTTTACAGCTACACCAGGCAATTAGAAAGGCGAGGAATGGAGTTTAAGAGTAGGGAGGTTATGCTGCAGCTATATAGGGTGCCGGTAAGACTACACCTGTAGTACTGTGTACAGTTATGGTCTCCTTTCTTGAGAAAGGATGTACTGGCTCTGGAGATAATGCAGAGGAGGTTCACTGGGTTGATTCCAGAATTAAAAGTATTGGCTTATGAGGAGAGATTGAGTAGATTGGGAGTACACTCATTGCAATTTAGAAGAACGAGGGGACTTCTTATATGAATATAAAGAGTAATGAAGAGAATAGATAAGATAGAAGCAGGGAGGTGGTTTCCACTGGCGAGTGAAACTAGAACAAGGGGGCATATCCTCGAAATCAAGGAGAGCAGATTTAGGATTGAGTTGAGGCAGAAATTTTTCATCCAAAGGGTTGTGAATCTGCGTAATTCCGTGCTCAGTGAAGCAGTTGTAGCTACATCATTGAATGTTTGTAAGGCAAAGATAGATCAATTTTTGAACAGTAAAGAATTAAGGGTTATGGTGAACGGGCAGGTAATTGGAGCTGAGTCCATGAAAAGATCAGTCATGATCTTATTGAATGGCAGAGCAGGCTCAACTGGGCAGATGGTCTACTCCTGCTCCTATTTCTTACGTTCCTATGTTCTTATGAATCATGCCCTCAGAAAAATGTGGTGTTGACCTTACAGGCCTGAATGACTGTGGACTCAGTGAGTGCAATCATTAGTGAAAGAAGTTAATGGATGAGTTTTTTTTTTACATATCTTTGTCTGAGCTAGAAGATTCCTGCAATTGAATAGACCTGCAGCACCTGGAAGCAGTCTTGAGAAGGTTATTCCTTTGCTTACTGTATCATTAGGCTGATCAAGGTGGAAAATAAGGACAAGGCCAGAACACATCCCTTCATTGTACCATTGGAGATTCAGAAAGCACTTGAGATGTCACTATTGTGCTTGACTTGTCTGTACTTTTTTTTTCCTATAACTGCTTCAAAATAGCCAGCAATCTGAATGTTCAGGTTTTTCAAAGTACAACTCTGCTCATAATGTCGAATGCCTTGGTGAGTTCTACAAGGGTAATGTTTTGCTCAGGAGACATTTCTTGCATTGATTTCTGTGCAAATATCATAGAACATAGAATATAGAAAAGTGCAGCACAGTACAGGTCCTTCGGCCTACGATGTTGTTCCGAGGATATTCCTAATCTGAAACAAAATAACCTAACCTACGCACCCCTCAATTCACTGCTGTCCATGTGCATGTCCAGCAGTCAATTAAATGTCTCTGATGACTCTGCTTCCACCACCACTGGCAACACATTCCATGCATTCACAACTCTCTGCATAAAGAACCTACCTCTGATGTTTCCTCTATACCTTCCTCCTAATATCTTAAAACTATGACTCCTCATGCCAATCAATCCTGCCCTGGGGAAAAGTCTCTGGCTATTGACTCTATCCATGCCTCTCATTACCTTGTATACCTCGATCAGATCACTTCTCTTCCTCCTTCTCTCCAGTGAGAAAAGTCCGAGCTTATTCAACCTCTCTTCATAAGACAAGCCCTCCAGTCCAGACAGCATCCTGGTAAACCTTCTTTACATCCTCTCCAAAGTCTCCATATCTTTCTTACAACTGGACACAATATTCCAAGTGTGGTCTCACCAGGTTCTTGTAGAGCTGTAACAAAACTTCACGGCTCTTAAACTCAACCCCCCTGTTAATGAAAGCCAAAACACCACATGCTTTCTTAACAACCTTATCAACTTGGGTGGTAACTTTGAGGGATCTATTCACTTGAATCACAAGATCTCTCTGTTCCTCCACACTGCCAGGATTCCTGTCTTTAATCCTATATTCAGCATCTAGTTCAACTTTACAAATGCATCACTTCGCATCTATCCAGATTGATCTCCATCTGCCATTTCTCAGCCCAGCTCTGCATCCTGTCTATGTCACGCTGCAGCTTGCAATAGCCCTCAATACTATCAATGGCACCTCCAACCTTTGTGTCATTGGCAAATTTACTAACCCACCCCTCAACCTTCTCATCCAAGTCATTTATAAAAACTACAAGGAGCAGAGGCCCAAGAACAGAGCCTTGTGGAACACCACTCACTACTGACTTCCAGACAGAATACTTTCCATCTACAACCACTCTCTGTCTTCTGTCAGCCAAATAATTCTGAATCCAGATAGCCAAATCTCCCTGTGTCTCATACTTCCTGACTCTATGAATGAACCTATGATGGGGAACCTTATCAAATGCTTTGCTGAAGTCCACATACACCACACCTTCATTGACCTGTCTCAACACCTCCTCAAAGAACTCAATAAGATTTGTGAGGCGTGACCTGCCCCTCACAAAGCCATGCTGACTGCCTTTAATCACACTATGCTTTTCCAAATAGTTATAAATGCTATTACTTCGAATTCTTTCCAAAACCTTGCTAACCACAGACTGACTGGTCTGTAATTGCCAGGAATTTCCCTTTTCCCCTTCTTGAAAAGAAGAACAACATTCGCCTCCTTCCAATCCTCCGGTACGATTACTGCAGAGAGTGAGGAAGCAAAGATCTTCGCCAGTTGCTTAGCAACCTCTTTTCTCACTTCTTAGAGCGACCTAGGATAAATATGGTCTGGCCCTGGGGACTTATCAATCTTAATGTTTGCCAAATTTCCAGCGCATCAACTTCCTCAATTTTGATCTGTTCAAGCCTGTATCCTAGGTCCTCAAAGGTCTCATTCACAACAAGGTCCCTTTTCTTAGTGAAAATCAAAGCAAAAAACTCATTTAGGGCTTCCCCTCTTTGCTCAGACTCCACGCACAAGTTCCCTACGCTATCCCTGACCAGCCCTACCTTCTCCCTGATTGGAGAATTCGGAATAATAGCATTTATGACTATTTGGAAAAGCATAGTGTGATTAAAGGCAGTCAGCATGGCTTTGTAAGGGGCAGGTCATGCCTCACAAATCTTATTGAGTTCTTTGAGGTGGTGTTGAGACAGGTCAATGAAAGTAGGGCTCTCTTAATCCTTACGTATGAGTAAAATGCCTTTGGGTTCTCCCTAATCCTTCCTGCCAAGCCTTGTTCATGACCCCTCCTGGCTCTCCTCAGTCTATTTCTGAGCTCCTTTCTAGTAAGACTATTATCCTCTACAGCTGTGCTAGATCCTTGCTTCCTCCACCTTACGTAAGCTGCCTTCTTCCTTTTGACGAGAAGCTCCTCTGTTCTCGTCATCCAAGGCTCCTTAACCTTAGCCCTTCTTCTCTGAGGAACGAATTTGTGCATCACTCAAAACAACTGCTCCTTAAACAGTCTCCATGTATCTGTTGTGCCCTTTCTATGGAACAATTGCTCAAAATCTGTACTTCCCAACTCCTGTTTGATAGTGTCATAATTTCCTTTTCCCCAATAAAATACCTTCCCTTGGTAACTGCTCCTTTATCTCTCCAAGGGTAAGGAAAATGTGAGGCAGTTGTGGTCACTGTCACCAAAGTGTTCTCCCACCGCGAGATCTGACACTTGTACTGTCTCATTGCCGAGCACCAAATCCAAAATGGCCTCTCCCCTCGTCAGCCTGTCTACATACTGAGTAAAGAAACCCTCCTGAACACACCTGACAAGAATGGCTCCATCCAAACCGTCTGCACTAAGGAGGTTCCAGTCTATATTGGGAAAGTTGAAGCCACCCATAACAACAACCCTCCTACATCTGCATGTTTCCAACATCTGCCGGCCTATGATTTCTTCAATCTTCCTACTGCTATTAGGAAAAGCCCCAATGAGGTAGATCTCACCCACTTAAAAACTTCCCGGCAGCCCTCTTTTCCCTCAGCCCTGTCTCCTCGCTGCTCTGTTCAAAATGGAGGCCCAAGTTTCAAGCTAAGTCCCTTTTTAAGTGCGAAAAACTGACTTTCCCAGCAGCCCTCATTTCTCTCCACCCTCTTTCCTCACCGCTCTATTCAAAATCAGTGTAAGATGCTGCTGGTTGCTCTGAAACAAGACTGGCTCTTTGGAGAATTTTCTTCTCCAAAAATCAGTACAAGCCTGTTGAGAAATATTCTAGCCAGGATCATCTCAGCAATAGAAGGGAGAGTGGTCCCATGGTAGTTGGAATAGTGTGACCTTTCTCCTTTGTTTTCATACAAGCAGATAACAACACCATGAGAACCTGTGCAATCCTGTAGTCTTCTCTGTAGGCTTTGAATGACTCATGGAACTTGGTATGTCAAGATTGGACTTTCAGTCTTCAAGGACTCAAGTGGAATTCTATCTACCCCTGCAGCTTACTTGTTCTTCATTTGATTAATGGTGGTCACAGTTTCCTCCAGAGTTGGAGTCTCATTTAGTTTTTTTTTGGAGAGGCAGTTGTTTAATGTAGTTAATGACAGTATCATGTCACTTGATTCTGAAGAATATTTTGAAATGCACCAATTAATGATCTACGACTGACTGTAGCTCTGGGAGGTTTGATTTGATCTACTGGTTGGATATATATGTAATACTGCAGCCTTGATGTGTCCCTAGAGTTCTTGTTGAGTGGAATCCACAGTGTGACCAGAGTGTTCCAATCTGCTGTTTAACATCTATCTCTGTAAGTTTCACTTGAAATGTCTGTGATGTGGTCATATAAGGCTCTAGGATCTGCTGCTGCCAATGGTTTGAGGAAGGGGTCAGTAGGGGGAATGACGTGGGTGAGTTGGGAGTTCAGTTTAATAGTTACTCAGGGGTAGGACCACATTTTAATTCCCTAACCTTTCCTGGGATCACTCTGAGGCTGTACCCTTGTGTCCTAGTCTCTCCTACTCATGGAAACATTTTTTCTACACCTACACTATCCAGGCCTCTCAGTATTCTGTAGGTTTCAATGAGTTCCCACCCCCATCTTTCTAAATTCCAATAAGTACACACTAGGAATCCTCAACTGCTCCTCATTTATCAAGCCCTTTATTCCTTGGATCATTCCTGTGAATCTCCTCTGGACCCCCTCCAGGGCAAGAACATCCTTCCTCAGATACAGGGCCCAAAACTGCTCACAATATTCCAAACGTAATCTGACCAGAGCATTCTGAAGAAGTTCTGCTCTTCCCTCCACAAGGATTTCAGTGAGTCTCTCTCTCTCTCTCTCTCACTGACCCTCTCAGGTCATCACCTCTGCCCTAAAACTCTTCAGCCACGTCCTGAAGCAGACTCGCTATTACAACCATGTCTCCTTCCTCAGCACCTGCTTACCCAACCGATTTATCCCACATGGACTCCGGACTACATTCAGACCATCATAATTTGGACCTGACCAGGACTATGACTACCTACAGTAAATCCAAAGCCTCCATAAATGACTTCCCCTCCGGATCCTCCTCTCCATGCTCGCAGTCATGTACACTGCCACCTACTCTCCCTGCAGTCAGCCCTGCCCCAGCTCAGGGCCACACTCCCCCAGACCTGCAAAGAACCTCTGATGTTCTTCATCCTGAGAAGAATCCACACACTCAACAAATGCTTGCTCTCTAGCTTATTGACCAGCAAGTACTTACATCCAAACTCGGGATTCCTCTTTCATTCCAGAATCTTCTCCTGGCCTCCGGAACCACTCAGATGCCATTAGCCCTAAGGCCGTTACAGCTACCACCACTGTGGCAAATGCTGATGGAAGTGTGTGTCACTTCCTTTGGTGACGTCACCCACGATAGCATGACCACATGCATTCCAGAGACCGTCTCCGCCCCCACTCCCAACTCCAGCTCTATATCAGGTCCTAGCCCCCAGCCTTACCGATTTTTCATGAGGCCCCCCAGATCTTTTTCTTACTGTGGATGAATGATCAGTTCTCAGTAAAGGTCCCACATTCATCTCACTACGCTCTCGGATCAATGAATTCCACACACGTCGCAACATTGAATTTTTCTAACAGCACCTCCGCCTCTGTGTTTATGTTTTCCATCAGGACCCCCACCCACTCTCCGAGAACCCTTTCACCCACCTTCAACCTACTCTCTCCACTCGACACCCCATCTTGGTCTGTTACTTGCCCTCGATCTCTACATCTCCAACTGGCGCCATAACATTGACCGTGTTAACCTGTCCACTCCTCTCACCCACTCCAATCTCTCACCAACAAAACATGCAGCCCTCTACTCCCTCCACTCCAAACCCAATCTCACCATCAAACCAGCAGACAAGTTTTATGCTGTGGTAGTTTGACGCACCAACCTGTACGCAGCTGAAGCTAGGCACCAACTCATGGACACCTCCTCCTACTGCCCCCTCCATCACAATCTCACCTCCCATCACCAAGCCATCATGTCCCAGATAATCCACAATCTCATAACGTCAGGGGAACTCCCAGCCACAGCCTCCAACCTCATAGTCCGAGAACCCAGCCCCGCCCGGTTTTTCTTCTTCCCCAAAATTCACAAACCTCCTGCCCCACCAAATCTATCTCCTCATACCTTGACACTGTCCTGTCCCTCTTGGTTCAGGAACTCCCCACGTAATTTCAGGGCATCACCCACGCCCAACGTCTGCTCTATGACTTTTGATTCCTCGGCCCGCAAAGCCTCATCTTCACCATGGACTCCAGTCCCTCTGCACATCTATCCACCATGGCAAAGGCCTCCAAGCCCTTTGTTTCTTCCTTTCCAGCTGACCCAACCAGTACCCCTCCACCGACACACTCATTGGATTGGCAGAACTGATCCTCACCCTCATCAACTTCTCCTTCAAATCCTCCCACTTCCTTCATGGCAAAGAGGTAGCCATGGGCACCTACATGAGCCCATCAATGCCTGCCTCGTTGTTGCATACATAGAACAGTCCATCTTCTGCAGCTAGACTGGCACCACTCCTCATCTTTTCCTCCGCTATATTGATGACTGTATCGGCACCACCTTATGCTCCCAGAAAGAGGTTGAACAGTTCATCAACTTCAATAACACTTTCCACCCTGACCTCAAGTTCACCTGGACCATCTCAGCCACCTCCCTCCCCTTCCTAGATCTCTCTGCCTCCACTTCCGGCGACCAAAACAACACGACATCTACTACAAAACCACCAACTCCTGTAGCTACCTGGACTACACCTCATCCCACCCCTTGTAAAAATGCTATCCCTTACTGTTAATTCCTCTGCCTCCACCATACCTGCTCCTAAGAATGGCAATTCCACTCCAGAACATCCCAGATGGCGTCCGACTTCAAGGACCGCAATTTCCCCTCCCATATTGTCGATGTCCAAATTCAAGGACCGCAATTTCCCCTCCCACATTGTCAACAGTACCCTCCAGTGCATCCCCTCCACTTCCCATACCTCCAGCCTTGAACCCCACCACTCCAACCACAACAAGGATAGAACCACCCATTTATAGAGTCATAGAGATGTACAGCATGGAAACAGACTCTTCAGTCCAACACATCCATGCCAACCAGATATCCTAATGTAATCTCAGCCCATTTGCCAGCACTTGGCCCATATCCCTCTAAACTCTTCCTATTTAAATACCCTGCTGAAACGGTGTTGCTTGAAAAGCACAGCAGATCAGGCAGCATCCAAGGAGCAGGAGAATCGACATTTCGTGCATGAGCCCTTCTTCAGGAAAGAGGAAAGTGTGCCAAGCAGGCTAAGATAAAAGGTAGAGAGGAGGGACTTGGGGGAGGGGCGTTGGAAATGTGATAAGTGGAAGGAGGTTAAGGTGAGGGTGATAAGGTGAGGGTGATAGGCCGGAGTGGGGGTGGGGGCGGAGAGGTCAGGAAGAAGATTGCAGGTTAGGAAGGTGGTGCTGAGTTTGAGGGTTGGGACTGAGACAAGGTGGGGGGAGGGGAAATGAGGAAACTGGAGAAATCTGAGTTCATCCCTTGTGGTTGGAGGGTTTCTAGGCAGAAGAAGAGGCACTCTTCCTCCAGCCGTCGTGTTGCTATGGTCTGGCGATGGAGGAGTTCAAGGACCTGCATGTCCTTGGTGGAGTGGGAGGGGGAGTTAAAGTGTTGAGCCACGGGGTGGTTGGGTTGGTTGGTCCAGGTGTCCCAGAGGTTTTCTCTGAAACGTTCCGCAAGTAGGCGGCCTGTCTCCCCAATATAGAGGAGGCCACATCCGGTGCAGCGGATGCAGTAAATGATTTATGTGGAGGTGCAGGTGAATTTGTGACAAGTGGTGTAAAACCTGCGCCCACACCTCCCACCTCATCTCCATCCAAGGCCCCGAAGGATCCTTCCTCCTCCGGCAGAGATTTTCCTGCTCATCCAAACGCCTCATCTATTGTGCCCATTGCTCTTGATGTGATCTCCTAGAGACTGGGGAGACAGGATGCCAACTCGTGGTACATTTCAGAGAAAATCTTTGGGACACATGCACCAAACACCATACCGCCCTGTTACTGACCACTTCAACCCCCCCTCCCACTTTGCCAAGGACATGCCAAATCCTAGCCACCTGACACCTGGAAGATGAATGCCTCATCTTCTGCTTTGGGACCCTTCCACCACACAGCATCAACGTCACCTTCATTTCCCCTCCCCTCACACTCCATGCCAGATCCAACCCTTCAACTCGGCACCGCCCTCTTAAACAGACCCACCTATCCATCTTCCTTCTCACTGCCAATCCGCTCCACTCTCTGCTCCGACCTATCACCATCATCCCCTACTTGCATCTACCTATCACCTTCCAGGCTACCTTTATCCCAGCTCCACATGCCCCTTTTCTCTATTTCTCAACTCCCTCCCCCTACTCCCCACATTCCTGAGAAAGGACTTATGCCCAAATCTTATGCTTCTTGGAAGCTTCCTGACCTGCTGTGTTTTTCAAGCGTCACACTTTGTAACTCTGATCTCCAGCATCTGCAGTCCTCACTTTCTCCTTTTAAGCCTCAGCATCACATTCTTTCCCTTGTATTCTAGCCCACGGAACATGTATGTTAACATGACATTCGCCTTCCTAACTGCCATCCGAACCTGCATGTTAACTTTAAGAGAATCTTGAACTCGTACTCCCAAGTCCCTTTATGCTTCAGATTTCTGAAACCATTTCCCATTTAGGATTGTCCAATGGTGCAAAATCTGAGCACAACTGTAATTCATGATTGTCAGCAGGATGTACTTCAAAACACAGCTTTGTCTGGTCACCGAGACAGTAGGAATTGGAAGTTCCATAGCTGCAATCTTGAATGACAACAGCAATTACATTGGTAAAGTTGACATGATATGGGTCAAATCAAAGCTGCATAACAATATTCAAGGCAGTCAGATTAAATGTAACACATTTTTCAAACAAGGGGATGGATTTTTAATTGCTCAAATATTGTTTTGATAAAACTTCAGTTTCAGAGAGAAGGAATATTTTAATGATGTACTCTAAGCCATCTAAATAATTATACATTAAGGATACAAAATGAGTTAATAAGGCAGTATAAAGTGAAGCAAGAAATATTAAGTATACAGAGTACCTTTAATGGGATTTCGTGGTGTCCGTTCCTCTGGGGCAGAAGGTTCTGCTTTCAAATCCCATCTGATTCAGAGGAGTGTCATAGCATGTTTGAACTGTTTGATTAAAAATAATTACAGTGCTGCTGGCTGCACAATACATGATAACCTGGTGCTGACAGTGCATGACTGAAACAATACAGAAACCATAGAAGGGGAACAAGTGAGGGCAACTACTCAGAAAAATACATTAGACTTCAAAAGGCCAAAGAGAAAAATAGAAATGATTACTGCTGAAGGTACATATACAACTTTGCAAAATTATTCCATGTTAGATCAAAAATACTGTGCAATTGAATTGTAGCCTTTACAGATACGAATTGAGTGGAGGCCATGCACATGATTCAAAGAAAAGTTAATGGTAACTCACCATGACAGCACCTTCCAAACCTATGAACTCTTCTATCTAGAAAGATAAAAATAGCTGATGCACGGAAATACGACAAGCTGCAAGTTCTCCTCCCAGCCACTTGCCACATTAACCTGGAAATGCATCACCATTCCTCCGGTGTTGCTTCATCAAAATCCTGGAACTCTCTACTTATTATTGTGTGTATGTGTATCTACAACAAACAGACTGTGGCAATTCATAAAGGCAGCTCACCACCACCTTCTCAAAGGCAAATAGGAATAGACAATACATGCTGGCCTCTTCAATGATGCTCATATTCCATAGACAAATTAAAAAAACTGAAGTTATAGAAAACCATAAATAATGTTGTATACTAAAGACTAATTTGAAGATAAAACTGCAGTTGTCCTAGATAAAGTTCAGAGGTAAACAGTTTACTGAAAGAGAAAAAGATGATATCATGCTGAGCAGCAGCCCTTTTGCTTTCTGATCCACATTTGGAAATGCAAAGTAAGTTGGCAGATTCACAGCTTATACAAAATTGTAGCATAGAGTCCAATGGTATATAAAGGAATTGTAAAAGGACACAAATATTGGCCTGATCTTCTTTGCAGTGGGTCATTATGCTAGTGTAAATGACAGATGGTCACTTTGGCTCATCCTGATGCTGTGTACAAATTGACTGGTTCTCTTGTACTGTGTTAATTACCTGGCAAGCTCCCTGGCTTTTACTGAGGCATCACATCACTCTGGTAGCAGAGCTTGTTTTGTGAAGAAATTTATGGAGAATCTTCCTTTTACCAGATGGGAGCTCTGCAGGACTGTGTTGTCAGAGTATCTGTATAGGTCCCACATATAGTTCAGTCCATTGTGCCCCTCTTCTTATTCCTCAATATTGGACATAAAGGAATAATAGCTGGTTGTGTTCTGTAAGAGTATGTGGTGTGAAACGTTGTAGATACTATATTTTCCTCATTTCCATTTTGTTACCATACATCTATCCACATATGAAATGCTGGAGCTTGAGGCAAATTGTTTGGAGCCAATACGAGCAAGTACTCAGAACACAGACAAAATTCAATACAGATAAGTGGAAGACAAATTAAATGTCATAAGTGTATTATGAAAGATGTAGAAATAGCTCAGGATGAACTCGATAGAGATCAGTTGTGATGGTATCAGCACTAAAGCTACTGCAAAGTGGCAACATAAACAGAATGCTAAATTATTTCACTACTTCTGTTGAATACAAGTAAGAAGATTTCAGTATTGAAATCTGTAATATATCATGCATTGAAAGCAAAACAAGTAATACAGATACTTGATGAATAACATTGTATTAGCTGGGGTTTAATTGAAAGGGATTTGGGAATGACATTAAATTTTAAACCAAACATATCAGTTATTTTAGAGCATTGCTTAACAGATCAAAGAGAATGTTTCTAATTTGATAGATCTTGTACATCCACTGTTTATTCATGAAGAAAACATGAGGGAAAAATTTATAGGCAACAAACCCAGACGTATGGATAATCTAGATGCCCTGGTGAAAATAACAGCTAAGTGACTTTCAATTTTTCTTTTTCTGCAGAGTGTTGAAACTGAAATAAAAATAATGGGTTGCTTGTTACCTATGCTTTCAAGACCAGAGTCTTAGGAATCAAAATTCACCAAAACTTAATTACACTGAAGTTATATATAGTTCTGTGATTCTAGAAGTTAAATATTGCATTCCACATGAAACCTGGAAGAATGGCTATAATTGATCAGTTCAAAAACAGAAATTGCTGGAAAAACTCAGCAGGTCTGGCAACATCAGTGGAGGGAAATAAAAGTTAATGTTTTGGGTCAAGTAACTCTTCCTCAAAACTGATGGTAGCTAGAAAGAGGTTGTTTTTTATGCAGAAGATAGGGTGGGGGGTAAGGAGTAAACAGTTGGTAGAAATAGAGCCCAAAGAGGAAGAAGAACAATTGTACAAAGGAGTGGATAACGATCAGTCTAGGAGAATGAATAACTACTAATGGGCACTGTTAGTGGCTAATAATGAGTGAATGTAATAGCAGACCATGTGATAACAAAGCCTGATGTGTGGGATTTGGGGTAAGGATATGGGAGAATGTGCTTCAAGCCCTGAAAATTGTTGAACTCGATATTGAGTCCAACACCTCATTTTCCACTTGGGATTTCTACAGTCTTCTGGAACAGCACCTCATTTTCCCCTTGGGTTTAGTATTATGTCATGCTGCCACAAGTGAGCCAAGGTGGTGTCTGGTCTGGCAAGGGTCACCTTGCATGTTGAACTGAAGACGACTACATAATCCAGATACATCAGGATGGACTGGAAATTAAGGTTGCAAAATGCATGAAGGTTGGCAAAGGCATTACAAATCTTATCTATTAATAAAGTCCCCCTGATGCCTGTTTGGAATACACTCTTTACAATTTCATGTTCAGTGGTAGGTAATTGGTAAGAGCCATGAAGACTACAAAAATTCTTTGTACCTTTGTGGCACTTTGTCAATCACAGGCACAGGCCAAGTATCCTTATGAAACTTTACATTGAGTGCTTGGTAATCAACACAGATCCTCAGTTTTCTTTTTTTTCAATCTCTTGAGGACTATGGGTGAAGTGTACAAACTTGATGACACCTTGCTCCAAAGACTTCTTCCTCTCAATCATGGAGAGGAATGCCATGGTAAGGATTCTTTACTGGATAGTCCTCAAAAGTCACAATCCTGTGGCTTACCAGGTCACAAGATCTGCTGTCATCATCTTGACAGAAAGTTGTCCTCTATCGGGGGAGACTAGAATCAAAAAGTGTGGCACTGGAAAAGCACAGCAGGTCAGGCAACATCCAAGGACCAAAAGAATCGATGTTTTGGGCATAAGCCCTTCATCAACTGGCTGCTGCATCTTGGGTTCCTCCAATTCACTGATGTCCATCTTTGAAATGAGGTAGTGATGTTTTCTCCAGTTAGACCACTGTCCATGGCAGTAGCAAATTTAAAGATACCTATGGGTGTTCTTGGTTGAAGGTCAACATCTTTGTCACTGAATTTAGCAATCTGCATTCAATACCTACCCTTTTCTCCAACAGTGATGAGAATGGCTCTCAGATTTACACTAGTTGGGACCTCTGCTACAAGTCACACCTGACGTTCCAGCAAGGCCTGATGTTAACCATTGGAGATGACTAGCATGAGTCTTCAAGGACAGTGATGGTGCAGGCAAATAAAAGCAGATAGGCACATCATGCCTGATGGGCACAGAAGCAAAGGTGTCAACCATTACTCATCAGTTTTTCCTTGAGCATCTGACTGAAGAGCTAACTGATGTTTTGTCCCTCATTCAAGTTTGGGCTTTGCAGACTTGGGATATCCTTTATCATGGGTACATTGAGTGCTCTTTACCTCTACTCAATGACACTTTTCATAGCATTGGTTTCTGCTAGTTTTTGATCTTATCAATACTCCAGTTGAAGAATGAAAGGACGTGAGTTTGATTGCTTTAAGAGATATCTGAGTGTCTTTGGAAAGTATGTATGGTGACAGCTATAAGCAGCACATTATGAGGTCAGTAGATAGGATGCAGAAGTCAGCCCAGTTTCCTGCTACTCAAACAGTCCTAAGTTCCTATACAGATTGATACACCTTGAGTGAACATATTAAGTTGAAAGATTGCTGCAGCTTGGCACGATGCTTCAAACTTGCCAAATTTCCCAGGGGTCTCCCATGTCCATCTTTGACCTTATGGGGCCCTGTAAGGTTTGCACAAGTCCAATATTTGGAGAGGTATTTCACAGACTAATCCTCCACAAGGAGGGTTGACAGGACAGTGTGTGTTGTTGTCATTTCCAGTACCCTGGTCAGTTCAAAGAGTACTCAGTCTGTTTCATTTCTTTTATGAGAATTTATTCACAGTTAGATACCTGATGTGGTTTGCACATTGTCACTTATAAGCCACTTCAGGTGGGGATGGCAGATTTTCCTTCTTTAAAGAGCGTTAGTGAACTAGATGAGACTTTATAAAAATTATCTATAGATTTGTGATCACCATTAGACCAGTTTTTTCAGATTTATTTCCCATCTGCCATGATAAAACCCAGATCCATTTCCCCAAGGCACAAGCCTAGGTGTCTGGATAATTCGTTCAGTGACAATTCCCCTACACCTCCACCTCCCTATGTGACACTACCTTCCCACCAATGTGACATATAATGGAACTGAAGAGTCATTGGGGTACTGATTGAAAGGTAGCATAGTGTTGTTAAAGAGCTGGAGTTGATATAAATAGATAAAGCATGATGTGATGTCTGTGCCTGAAATACCTGTGAGGTGTTCATCTTGAAATCAGGGCGATGTCCTTACTCTGAGCAGAATTTGGAGAGACGCTATCAGATGTTCGTGCTCCCCTAACTCTGATGCAATGATCTGTAGTAGTTGAAAAAGTCAGCTCATCAGCACCTCCTTGAGGATGGGCAGTAAATACTGGTCCAGCCAACGAATCCCATAATCCATGGATAAAAGAAAATGTCAGTGAGCTGTCAGTGTGTGAATTGCTAAGTGTTGCAGCTCCTTTTACATTTGAAGTGTGAGCCTTGTCAGATACGTTAAGGACAGTGCCACTGTGGTTCCAACAGTGCTACACTGATAGCTGAACTGAAGTGACAAAACATAGATTACACATGAGGCATCTGATGGAGATGTCTGGTAGCCAACTTTCTGTGTAACAGTTCTCTGCAGTGGCAACCTTCCAGTGCTAACTCACATTCATAAGGTTGAGAACCATTGAGTAGATAGTGGAACATATACTGAAGGAGAACAACAGCTCATTTATCTTTAAGTGGCACTGGATTCAAGCTCTCTTGAGTTATCCACAGTGGCTCCTGCAGCCATTTCAGTGCAAGTTGCCTTTGTCAACTGGATGACCTCTTACTGTCAGCTATAGAGAAAATAATTTGCCAATCTCTCCTGGAATGACTTCAGAAAAGCTTTGATGGTTGTGTCACTGAACTATGGCACTGCTTTCTGACTGGTCTCAGCCATCTCCAGGGTGATTGGGGCTATACAGCTGATATTCAGTGATGCTGCTGGGTTGCAGAACATGAATCAGAATGACTTTTAAAAATAGTGTCTGGAAGTTGAAACTAGGAATGTCCAAGCATAGGATGAAAATTCCTGCCTTTAAAATTTAGATGAAAATACAATGAGCTGAGAAGAATAAAACTATGTGAGAAAATCTGAGTTATCACCAATGCAAGATACCTCCTGCTTTTAATCTGTCTCCGTACCTATCCTCAAAACATAATATTCTGCCTATTTCTTTTCTTGTAGATGCACATTCAAATTCTCCATTCTATTTCTCCTTAGTCCTCCTTTTACAATTACACATCTTGAAACTAGAATTTCCCTAACCCTTATTCCAGTTTCCTCTAAATGTCCCAATCCTGCTGTCACATCTGCTTCCTCAAAGATACATTATTTACTTGATCCCCTCTTTTAAAAACATTGTACAAGTGCAGAAACTGGCTTCCTTTCTCTCGATTACATTTTTATCTGCCTTTCTCAAAATCCACAATCTCTTTCATCCTTAATATTCCTTCTCTGAACTCAGTGGGGAAGTATTTCATTCATGTTGTGCTTCTATCTAGATGATGTCAATTTCTTGTGGCCCTGCAGCACTTTAAACCCATATTTGCCTGGCACTTCTTAACTTATTAATGAATAATGCTGCACAGGCTACCATCAGCACCAGGCAACTCATTACCACCTTCTCGAGGACAATTCGTGTTGGACAATAAATATAGTACTGGTATAGACAGCAAGACCCACATCCTGTGACTGGAGTGAAAAAATCAATCACCATCAAAAGATCTCAATCTTTTTATCTCAAACCTCATTTACAATACCTTTAAATGTGGTGTCCCCCTATCAACTTAGAATTATTATTTATTTGTCACTTTCTGCACAAATTCACAAATATTTATGCTAGCTTTAAGCAAATAAAAGTCATGGCAGCACACCTTCTGTTCAATTTTGTGCAGAGTAAGAAAATACTTGTTTTTTTAAAAACTTCTAACGTTACCAAGGAATGTCGATGTCTACCTGTCCCAGCTAGTGAGGTGATTAGGCACAATTTAGCATCTCGTCCAGAATTTTCAGTTTTGTGTATTTACCTACTGAATTATATTTTTAGAAAATTTAAATACTATTGTTCTAATCAAATTTCAGTGCCTTCTCTCAAGAGCATTTGTGTAGTGAAAGACAATACCTGCTGTGCATTATTAGACATTCATTCATATTCATCAAAAACCATCTGCCAAAACACTTTAATGAGTCAAATCCAAGTGTGAACTGATAAACCTCTGCTTTTCTTTACAGATGGAAATTGAACAAATAATGAATTATTATATTCATGCTATGGACCGATTTATTTACTTTGAACATTGTTTTTCTTGCTAGGTAACAATTTCTAAATGGACCTTGTCTATGGCTCAGACCAGGACCCCAGAATGTTCTTTACATTGTGTTGATTAAGGTATTAAAAGGGCTTAATAGCCATGTGCTAACAGATTGACTGAATCATCTGTAACCTTTTTCAAATTTCGCTCTTGGTACACGGGACAGGCAACATGCGTGTCACTGGTTGGGCCAGTGTTTATTGCCCAGTCCTAGTTGCCCTTGGGAAGTTGGTGGTAATCTGCCTTCTTGAACCACATTAAAAATCACACAATTCAAAGTTATAGCCCAATAGGCTTATTTGAAAGCCTAGCTTTCAAAGCTCTGTTCCTTCATCAGATAGCTGTCTTGAATCACTGCAGTCCATATACTGTAGGTCGACCCGCAAACCCATTAGGGAAGGAAGTCTAGGATTTTGATCTAGTAACAGTATAAGAATATATTTTCATCACAGGATGGGGTGTGGCTTGGAGGGGAACTTGCATATGCGTGTTTCCACCTATCTGCTGCCTTTGTCCTTCCAGATTGTGGCGATTGTGGGTTTGGAAGGTGCTATTCTAAGGACCTTCAGTGAATTTCTGCAGTGATTGCTTAGATGATACATACTGCTGCTACTGAACATCAGTGATGGAGGGATGAAAGTTTGTGGATGTGGTGCCAATCAAGTAGACTGCATTGTCCTGGATAATGTCAAATGATTTAAATAATGGTGCATCGTTAAGAGTTTTGGAGTGGGCAGAGTGGGTTGTCTTTTATTTTCTATTTGAGCAGGTGGACTCCAGTTGTGAGCAACGTGAGGGGCAATTACATTCATCAGGAACTTATACAATACAGGTTAAAACCATGACGTGGAGGTGCCACTGGGGTGGACAAACTTAAAAATCACACACACCAGATTGTAGTCCAGCAGGTTTACTTGAAAGCTTGTATTTTCAAATAAACCTGTTGGACTATAACTGGGTGTTGTGAGATTTTTAAATAAGTTAAAACCATCTGTGATCATTGAATCTGAATCTGAAGACATACAGCATTCACTTGGATGAGATAAAAATCCCAGCCACAAGTAATCTTCAGCATGTCATTGGTCATGACAGATGATCATAGTCAACATTGTGAAGCAGAAACAATCACAGACAACATTAAACGTGGCACTTGCGGAGCACAATTTATAAAGACAAGGTCTCCTAGGCTGCACAAGGGCACAGAGATGATATCCTCTGATCCTCAACTGTAAGTATTTGCCAGATGCTTTTATATGCATTGCTACCTTTCTTGGGCGATGTCAGATGGGGAAGTTTTCAATAATCCTACAATATTTACAATGTCCACTTGTATTTATGTGATGTGACTTGTTCATCACAATAATGTCCCAAATGTCAATGTTCTATGTACAGCATTCCATACCTTCCATGGCAGAGTCTTCTATGCCCCACTGTGAGGTCTCACTGTAGAGGAGAAAGTGAGGACCGCAGATGCTGGAGTCAAAGTCAAAAGACATAATCTTGAAACATCGACTCTCCTGCTTCTCAGATGTGCCTGACCTGCTGTGCTTCTCCAGCGTCATACCTTTTGACTCAGGTCCCACTGTATGTCATTTGTATTTGGAATGTTCCAGCTGACAGCTCACATTTTGATAAATTCACTGGAATTGTGACCAAAGGATCCAGGAGTTATCGCTGCTGTGACTGCAGTGCAGCAAAGGATGAGAAAGTGAGGACAAACCAATACATCAGGAAACCTGGGACCAGCATTAAACTCCAACAAACCGCTGAACAGTTTCTATATGAAGTCACAGCTGAAGCTAGACTCAGGATATGAAAGAGATACAAAAGACCCAGAGTCTATTGCCCTCAATGCCATTTTTTACAGCTAAGTGAGGTGCACTGCCACTAAATGGTGAGATTATCACACTTTGTCATGCAATGGAATGGTAAATATGACCTGAAGGGTCACCCTACCAAGATGGCTGCAGCAGGATAGGTAAGAAGCCCATCTGTTTCTGATCACCAGGCCTACTGCATCCTTCTTCTTTTCTCTTCATTTATATATGTCCAACATCAAAATTAATCTTACCTTCTTTTAACGGCTTTGATAGAGGAACAATGTTTCAGGAGGCTGCTGCAGCAGTGAAGACAGTGTGGTAAGTACCATATGGCCATTGCGGCCGTGTCCTGGTGGGTCCTCTGGAATGGTGCTCTGCTTCGGCGATGTCAGCATTTTCAGTATCATGGTGGATCCGGCCCGGGGTTCCATGGCCTGGCCTAGTGGCCTGCTTCAGCAGCACATCCTTGAGGTGGCTCCCTGCAGTGTCTTTGGCAGCATGGTGTCTGACCTGGGATTCCAACAGCCAGTAGTTTGGCAGCTTCAATGTTAGCTTTCTGAGAATGTGTTTTTGTCTTTTCCCTTAGCATCGGGAAACTGTGAGCCGTGAATTGAACAAAAGTGGACTTTGTCTTAACTTTGTTATATATGTGATTTCTGCTATTAACATAAGTGTCAGAGTATGGTGACTGAAACATTTTTCACTGTATTTCTTGTAACAGTATGAGTGACAATAAGTTAGTATATTTATTTAATAAATTACAATATCCCAGTGACTGTCAAAGTGACAGCTACATTAAATGTTCATGCAACTGGCTACTTCCAAGGAAATCCTGGAGACCTGTGTGAGATCTCAAACCTTGATCCACAGTGTATCAAGATTGTTACTCATGCAGTTTGTTTCTGATCACACTGCTTAATCACCTTTCCCCAGGATGAAGTCCAAGCTGCAGAATGGACAATAGGTTTTATGAACGTAGTTGGCATCCCCAGGTGCAGGGTGCTAAGGACTACAAAAGTGTCATGTTGTAAGTGCTGTATCATAAAGCAGCTGTCTTCTGAACAAAAAAATGGTTCAATTCAACTGATGTACCACATCTGTGATTATTACTAATATATCCGAGGCACTTGGTATGCTTTCCTTTATTGATCAGAGTATTGAGTACAGCAGTTAGGAGCTCATGTTGTGGCTGTACAGGATATTGGTACGGCCACTTTTGGAATATTGTGTGCAATTCTGGTCTCCTCCCTATTGGAAAGATGTTGTGAAACGTGAAAGGGTTCAGAAAAGATTTACAAGGATGTTGCCAGGTTTGTAGGGTTTGAGCTATAGAGAGAGGTTGAACAGGCTGGGACTGTTTTCCCTGGAATGTCAGAAGCTGAGGGGTGACCTTATAGAGGTTTTTAAAATCATGAGGGACATGGATATAGTAAATAGACAAGGTCTTTTCCCTGGGATGGGGAGACCAGAACTAGAGGGCATAGGTTTAGGGTGAGACGGGAAAGATATAAAAGAGACCTAAGGGGCAACGTCTTCACACAGAGGGTGTTGCATGTATAGAATGAGCTGCCAGAGGAAGAGGTGGAGGCTGGTACAATTGCAACATTTACAAGGCATTTGGATGGGTATATGAATAGAAAGGTTTTAGAGGGATATGAACCGGGTGCTGGCAGATGGGACTAGATTGGGTTTGGAATATTGGGTCAGCATGGATGAGTTGAACCAAAGGGTCTGTTTCTGTGCTGTACATCTCTATGATTCCATGACTTTATTTGTGTCAGGTACCCAGAAGCTATCGTGATGCCTATATGTGTTAAAACTCTCATGTTTCCCTTACATATCGAGGGTCAGATTCTTCCAGGAAATGAGGCTATCCTTTGCAACCATGATTTAATTATGCAACTTCTAATTGAAGTCAAGTGTAAACTCAATGAAGTCCAACCTTGAATCAGGGTCCTAGTGAAACGAATGATTCTGCTTCCTGAAGTGGAGTATCCAGTGCTTGAATTGTTCTGGGAGAGGCTTGCAACATAATCTAGACTGAGTGTTTCTTGGCATCTTTGCATGCTGTGCCCTACACAACTGGAACTGGCTGAGAGGGGATGTGATGGACACTGACAAGCTGGAAGACAAGCAGGAGTCTTCGGAGGACGAAGCTGAGGACATTGGGCAGCAGGAACATCACTGTCAACATGATTGAATGGTACAACAATGGGCGCAAGAAGCCAGACAGGACTGAAATGACATTTGTTTCCAGTAGATGTGAATTGGGTGGAGTGATCATTTATTGACTGTAAATCTTACTGTTGCTGAAAAGGCTGCTGTCCCCTGAAGCAAATACAGTCCTTTTCTGTTTTTCTTTTCTTTGCCTTTGCAGTTATTTAATAAAACATTAACGCTTTTAACTAATGAAGGCTTTCAAGCATGTGATACTTCCACATTGAACAACGACAAGAAATTCTGTATTTGGGAAAGAATAGTATTCTCTTAGACAGGGTTCAAACATGGAATAATGTTAAAAGACAGGTAACCTGTGCAGCTTAATTCCTGTAGCTGCAGTTACATTGACTGTCGTGATGTAGATTAACAATGTATTTATGAATGTGATCTTCTATTTCCAATGAAGTGTCACTGTGCCAAATATGTGCCCTTAGAAGCTGTTCTTTATCATTTTCCATCCAGCACATTTTTGATGAGAGGTTATTCGTGGCTGGCAACAATTGAGCTGTTACACAGCTGGGCTTTAAATATAGCACCAATGATGGAAATCCTGAAAGATCCTTGTCCTGGCAAGTACCTCTGTCTTTGGTGAGTACACAATAGCACAAGCATGTAGCCATATTGAGCGCAATACATAAATAATCATCCAAACAGTGGAGAATTGTCAAATGCATCTATAACCTGGTTAAGAGATTTCTACAATTAATTATCCAATACTTGTACTCATATGCTTCACAAAGTCAAGATCTATTTGGAGAGATAACTCACTAAGGTTCACAGGGACAAATCCTCCATGAAACTCTCCAAATTAAATGCTCAGGCTGAATTTAACAGGATGAGAATTGAAAGTATGTGTAAAGATAAGGAATTATTCAGCTCTCCTTCAAATTTAGGCAATGAGAACCTATTGGCCATTTCAGATTAATTAAGCCACAATGGTCCCTATTCAATCTGAGCATTGAAGAAGATAGTTCTCAGGCCTCCTACATCAAGACGTGATAGACAGTTTTTTTGAATGGTGAATCACTGAAAGATGCACAGCTTACTGAAAATGGAGATCAGGATTCCCAGTCTCTCCTGTATTTCATTTTGTGATGACCATTGACTTTAAGAGAGATTGGAGAATATTGGTGTAAGGTAGGATACTGAATTACCACCCCCCCCCCCCCATTTTCACGCTTAACAAAGTAAAATTCACACCAGTGTACACAAGCATTACATCATTCATTGTAGAAATCTCTTAACCAGGTTATGTAGAAAAATAGAAAATAGGTGCAGGTGTAGGCTATTCGGCCCTTTAAGCCTGCACCACCATTCAGTAAGATCACGCAATCTCAGTCTCTCATTCCCACTTTCTCTACATATGCCTTGATCCTGTTACAATGCTTTTGGCAGACAAGAACCAGACATCATACTAAAGCAAACTGATGAATATCTACAAATGATATTGGTCAAAAAATGTGAGGGAGCTGCATCTGTAACCTTCCACTTATCTGAAGGAGTCAGATTGTTGTGCAAAACTATGAACTGGTAACTAAGCAAAGTCAGGTTTATATCATCACCTTTCTTCAAGTGGATCTTGACAGTCCATACCCTGCCACCCCATTCACTCAGCCTTGCCATTGGCTTGTGTGTGTTGAGGTAAATTAATAATGTGTACAGAACTGTATAATTCAGTGACGCATTTGCAGAAGTCACTAATGATCTGTGGGATGTTATCTGAATACCATGTGTGACAAAATTCTCTGAGCACAATGAGAACTGACATCAGGGTGGGGCCATATAGTTACTTGATCTCCAGCTATCAGAATAAAAGAAAATGATGATGAGTCACATTTTACTCTGAAGACAAACTTATCTATATTGAGACATTCCCATTGACAAGGGAGGAAAATGAAGTCATTAAGGGTTCTTTTCCTTCTTGCTGATAGATAGGATATATGCAAAGCTAGAGACCATGTTTTCAATTGCCTTTGATATACCAGGTCAGCAGACAAAGTTTTGGGCCTGTGTCTGGCACTTGGTAATGTGCAGGTGACTGTGCTGTTGGCTTTGGAGAATGCTCAGCCTGATGAGCTTGTGAATAACAATATGGTTGTTATTGGATTAGGAGGCTACGGTGCTGTGCTTTTCAAATTATTGTTTTAGAGCAATTAATACATCCATCATCAGGCCAACCAATACTGTAAAATTATTAGTTATAGGAAAGGCTTTACAATAGGCCACTGTGACTAAATTAGAAGGTCAAGAGATTGGGAATTCTGCAGTGAGAGTAAGCTCATGTCCAGATTCTCCAAGAGCTACCTAACAACTAGCAGGCACAAGTCAGGGGTATGGAGAATGGTCTCCATTTGACTGGATGAATGCAGCTCATAAGTAGAAGACTCTAGGAGCTCAACACCATCCAGGACAATGCAGCTTCCTTCTTGGCACCCTATCCATTACCTCAAACATTCACTCCATCACTGATGCATAATGACAGTAGTATGTATCATATATAAAAAAGCACTGGAGCAATTTACCAAGCTCTCTCAACATTATCTTCCAAATTCCTAGCCTCTATCACTTAGGGCAGCAATTGCATGGGAATACCATAATTGTCAAGTACCTTTCCAAGCCACATAGTATCTGGAATTAATTAATTATTGTTACCATCCCCTCACTGTTGCTAAGTCAAAATCCTGGAACTCCCTTCTTAGCAGCACTATAGTTGTGCCTACACCAGGTGAGCTGCAGTGGTCAAAAGGATACGATTTGGAGATGCCGGTGTTGGACTGGGTGTACAAAGTTAAAAATCACACAACATCAGGCTACTGGCCAACAGGTTTAATTGGAACCACTAGCTTTCAGAGTTGTGACAACCACCTGATGAAGGAGCTCCGAAAGCCAGTGCTTCCAATTAAACCTGTTGGACTATAACCTGTGTTGTATGATTTTTAACGTCAAAAGGATAGTTTATGTCCACCTTCTCAAGAACAACTTGGGATGAACAACAAATGCCAGTGGTGATTGTATTCCAAAATAAAGAACAAAAGGATCTTACTGCCCGGATGCAGTTTTTTTCCACGTGTGAGGAAAACCACTCTACCTTGCAAAAATAATCATTCTTCATCTTCACGGCTCTTGTGAATCTTCAAGGTTACTCACCTCACCATTGGCAAGCATGCTTTCAACTCCCTTAGCTCTATTTTAATGTGGGTCTGAAATATTGAAAAATGGTTAATACAGAGGAGTGTCAAAAAGTAGGATTCAGCAAAGTGATGTCACATGGACTTGCCAGCAGAACAGCTGATCATGAAGGAGTGAAACCTGGCAACGGTCCACCTCAAAGTCTCTGTAACAATGTCAATCACATCAATGTAATCTGTAACTAATTGCAAATGTACAATCAACTATATATAGTTAACAGCAAGAGACTCTTCTAGTTAGACTAGAAGCATACTCATAGCTACTCTAGACCGAACCGTATTTCCTACATTTAAAAAGGATAGTGGCAGCATAATAAGGTGACATGCACATATAAGATACCCTAAGCTCTGGAATTCCTTGCCTAACTTCTTTACCTGCTTTAATTCCTTCAAGGCGCTCTTATAACCTACCTCTTTGATCTGTCCTCATACCTCCTTATGTGACAATGTGTCACATTTTGTTTGATAATATTCCTGTTAGATGCCTAGGGACATTTTACAGTTCTGAGGGCACTATATAAATGCAAATTGCTGTTGTGTGAGCCAGTTCAATGACTACAGGCAAACTGTGTTGGTGATTTTTCTGACTGATCTTGCTATCATCCAACATTCAAACATCTGCACTTCCAGCAGGGAATTAGAAGCCCTGCACAATTTTCTGATTCTTAACCCAGAGATGCTGAAGACTAAGTGGAACTTTTACAGATGAGATTAGCTAATTGTCCTCGGATAGAGCTTACATCCTACTTGGTCTCTGTTGCATAGCTATTCATCATCATAACTAGCTCAGGCATCGATGCAGCTATAATATTTTTAATCCTTTATAAATTAGCTCTTCTCTACAGTTAAGCACTTGGTAATAATTCTGCTTTTTCCTCATGAGAAGAAATTTTATAGTCATGGATTTTCAGTATCTTGCTTCTAGAAAGAACTGTATGTATTTTCAGTAATGCATACGTGCAATTTCAATGTTCTGAGGTACTATAATTTTTTAAAAACTACTATTCAAATTTTCGGAGGAAGGAAGCTAATTTTTAGATATTTTGGGATCACTATGCTGCTAATATTAATTATCTTTTCATTTGCAGTTCTTTACGCCGTATCTGATAGAATATCTACATATTGGAATTAGAAAATGCTGGTAGAATTTTATCAGTTGCATTACTGCCACAGTAGTGGCAATTGATTGTGGTGCTGTTTGAAATTGTAATTATGTGATGTGAGTAGAATTTCAGCTCAACAATGTGCCAGTTAATCATGTCGCATTAAAGGAGTATAGTTTTGAGGAAATAAGGATTTGTCAGTCCTGGTTCATTATTGTATGTGGTTTTATGTTGAGAAATAGAATTCATCAATATAAGTGCTAATTTATAGACTCTAACTTTTTCAACATAATTTTAGCAGCTGTGTTAACCGAACTTTCAACGACACTTATTTCATGAACTGTTATTGTTAAAGGGACTGACAACACCACACACTACTAATTTGTCACTCAAGCTTAAGAGCAGATGTTTCCAGATTTATTGGATGAAATCTTGAGTTTATTGGCTCTAACTGATCAGTATTGAATGTGTGTGTTAATTTCAAACAACTCCAACATGGGAAACGGATGCACAGAACAAAGCTGCAATTAATGAGATCCTAGTCAGCAATCTAATAGATTGTTAAGTGCAAAGAATTATTTAGAAAACTAAACTTCCATAAACTCTAACCCTAAATAGCTCTTAAATAATACAAGCTTTCATAGGAGCTCAGAGAATGCTCTGGCGTCTCAGAAAAATGCCCCCATTCCTCAGTTTAAAAGCAACATTCATTGTGGCTTCTTTTCAAGCACCTTTACTGCAGTATTTCTTGAGATGGGAAAAGGTAAATGCATTTCTATGTAACACTTTTCTGATCAAGATGAACTGACACATCAGGCCAAGGAAGTTCTGACCAATCTGTCCAACTACCAGTGACAGTCAAGATCTCCATGTTTGGGTCTCCGTCCCTGTGGCCATACTACATTACTGTTCTTTGAGAGGGCTGTTCTTGGGCAGTGAACAAGCCAATCCTATGCACATTAATTTCATGCAGCACCACTTCACATTTAATAGCCATTTGATAGAAGGTTTGAATGCTATGTCATTTTCCAAAAGGGTCAGTTGACAGCTCCCACATTAATTTCACCAGCTTTAAGGTTTTGCTAGTCAATCTTTTTGCTTAACCAGCATTTAGAAAGGTTGTACGATGCATTTGAAATATTTATAGATCTTGTAAAGGTTAACATATTCTTTTGACTCCATAGTCAGCTTCTTATCTTTCCCAGAAGATGAACCTGCTTGTTACTTGTAAGTGTTAAACTTGTTGTTTGATTATATTACACTTTTTTAATCACTGGAAATCTGGAAAGATGGAGACATAGTAGGGACGTCACAGAACTCATTATCCAGAGATCAAGGCTAAAGCTCTAGGGACAAAGGTCACCATTGTAACTGGTGGGACTTGAATTCAGTCAAAACATCTTCAATCTAAAGCTGGTACTAGTGACCATGACAGCACTTTTTGTAATTAAAAAACACGTTTAATTCTCTAAAGTCATTTACAAGCAAAGGAGTGAGTGAAATTTGGCCTGCTCTACCATTCTGCTTGCTCATAACTTATTTTCCACCTTAATGTTATTTTCCTGCACTATTCCCATATGAATACTTGAAATATCTCTGTAATAGTTAATCAATGACTAAGCCTGCACATATCCTCTGGAGTAGAGGACTTAAAAAGATTTACTATCCTTTGGGTGAAAAGATTTCACCTTATCCACATTCTAAATGGCTTGCCTATTCTTCTAAGACTTTGGTTGCTGGTTCTTGACCACCCTAGCCTGGGTAACATCCTTTCTGCAGTTGTTGAGCCCTATAAGAATTTTGAATACTTCAAAAAGATCACCTCTCATTCCTCTCAGCTCAGAAGTACACAAGTCCAGCCTCATTGATCTCTTCTCATTGGACAATCCTGCCATTCCAGGAATCAATCTAGTGAATCTTTGTTGCACTCCATTTGTACTGTGAAATCTATCCTTCCTTGGGCAAAACCGAAACTATACACCATACTCCAACTGCTGTCTCACCAAGACATGTCATTTTTGGCAGCAAGGTATTTCATTCCTGTGCTCAAATCCTCTTGCTATAAAAGCCAACACACATTTTAATTATTATTACACCTGCAAGACACCCTCCAGTGATTTATGAACCAGGGCACGCAGGTCCTTTTGCATATCAACACTTCCCAATTTCTCACTATGTAAGAAATACCTTGGATTTTTATTCTTCATACTAAATGGATAAATTTGCATTCTTCTGCATTATGTTCCATCTGTCATCTCCTTGCCCATTCAGTTAGCTTACCTTAAATCCCCTTGAAGCTTCTTTGCATCCTGTTCAGAACTTACATTCCCACTTGGCTTTGCATCGGTAGCAAAGTGGAAATACTTGCTAACATTAGGGAAGGAAATCCTTACTTAATCTTTCCTACATATCACTCTCGACCCATGGCAATATGGTTGACTCTTAACAGCCCTGAGAAATTGTCCAGCAAGCCATTCAATTCAAGGGCAATTAAAGAGAGACAACAAATGCTGGCAGTGACTCTTCCATGCCATGAAAGAATAAAGGAAAAATAATCTGCTGTATTTTTGTGAGAACATGATTCTTTGAGAGTATTGAGGAGCATAAATGTATATTTTTTTAAACAAAGTTTCTTTTGAAATTTGCAATATTTAAGAAATTATGCATTTCTTTATTTCATAAAGAAACTATATGTCTGTCTAACTATTTTTCGCAAAGTAAGCTTTGGCACTTACTTAGGTTACTTAGCTGTCCTAGAACACTTTACATGTTCATTGGTCTCAGAGGCAGAAAGTCTGCTTCTGCCTGATAGCAGGGAGTTAAGAACAGATAAGCTAGGAAATGGATGAATGGAAGGCATTTGTGTTATTAAAACAAAATAACTGCTACTTACTCCATATGTCAGCACTGAATTTTAAACAATACCTCACAAAATGGTATCATATAAATTCAGATATCATCTTACTCTATTCCTTTTCACATTTTCGGTTTGAAAGGTCACAAGCAAGTTTCATTTGTACACATCTTTCAGCAGTTAGACATGGACAGCTTCAGCATTTGAGGAGTCGTACTATCATTGGTGAACATCACCACTTCTGACTTTATGAAGGGAAGGTCATTGATGAAGCAGCTAAAGTTGGTTGGGTGAAGGACATTACCATGAGCCAGATATGACTCCAACCAGGAAAGAGCTTTGTCCCGATTCCTATTGATTCCAGTTTTGCGAGGATTTCTTGATAACACACTTGGTCAAATGCAGTCTTCATGTCAATGTTAGTTATTTTAGTTTATGCCTCAATGCTACCGCCCAATGGCCCTAACGTCAGTGGTCATGAAATGCTTTGAAAGGCTGGTCATGGCATTAATCAACTCCAGCCTCCCCGCTACTCTTGACCCACTTCAATTTGCCTATCAGACCAACAGATCCATGTCAAATGCCATACCACTTGCCCTTCACTCCTCCCTAGAACATCATGACACCAAGAACAGCTACTTAAGAATCCTACTCATTGACTATAGTTCAGCCTTCAACACTATCATCTCCTCGAGACTGATTACTAAACTTAGTGATGCCAGACTAAGCCCCACTCTGCAACTGGATTCTCAGTTTCCTGACAATCAGTGAAGTCTGGGGACAATATTTCATCCTCACTAACACTCAACACTGGAGCCCCCCAGGTGTGTGTATTCAGCCCCCTACTGTACTCACTGTATACCCATGACTGCATCGCCACATACCAGACTAATGCCATTTGCAAGTTCGCTGATGACACCACCACAGTCGTTTGAATCTCAGATGGCGACGAAACAAACTACAGAGGGGGGGTGGAAGACCTGGAAAAATGGTGCACTGAGAACAACCTAGTTCTCAATGCCGGCAAAACTCATTATTGACTTTCGGCAGGATGTTACTCATGTCCCCCTACACATTAACATCACAGAGGTGGAGTGAGTGGAGAGTGTCAAGCTCCTGGGAGTGGTCATCTGCAACAAGCTTTCTTGGACTCATGTGGACGCACTGGTTAGAAAGGCCCAACAACATTTTTTTCCTCAGGCAGCTGAGGAAATTTGGTATGATTTCAAATACCCTTGCCAACTTTTATAGGTGCGCCATCAAGAGCATTCTGTCTGGATGTACCACTACCTGGTATGGCAACTGTACCATTCAAGATCGGAGACAGTTACAGAGAGTGGTGAACTTGGTCCGGAAAATCACGAAGGCCAACTTCCCATCTATAAAATCCATCTACCAGGTTCGTTCTCAAAGACCCATCCCACTCTGGCAATGTTTTCCTACAACCTCGACCATAGGGATGAAGGTACAGAAGCCTGAACTCACGCACCAGCTGGTTTCATATCAGTTTCTACCCCACTGTTGTTAGAATACTGAACGGACTCACAAACTCTTAACATTCACCCATATCTGTGTTTTTGTTTTTGCCACTGTTTACCTAATATTTACTTATCTATGCTAGTTAACGATGTGACCTGCCTGTATTGCTCCAAGACAAAGCTTTTCACTGTGCTCCATTACACGTGACAATAAATTCAATGCAATTGAATTCAATTCAATATAATTCAATTCAATATTTTCACCTCATCCCGGAAGTTCAGCTGCTTTGGTCATTGTTGTCCAAATCTGCAATAAGGGCAGGAGCTGAGTGGCCCCGGTGGAACTTGTGAATATTGAGTCACAAGTGATTAGAATGGATGGCTTTGATGTATGTAGGGAAGAGGTCCGGGGAATACCGGAAAGGGTGAAAATAGATAAGTCCCCTGGGCCTGATGGCATTTATCCTAGGATCCTATGGGAAGCTAGGGAGGAGATAGCAGAGCCATTGGCCTTGATTTTTATGTCGTCGTTGTCTACAGGAATAGTGCCAGAAGACTGGAGGATAGCGAATGTGGTCCCCTTGTTCAAGAAGGGGAGTAGGGACAGCCCTTGTAACTATAGGCCAGTGAGTCTCACTTCTGTTGTGGGCAAAGTCTTAGAGAGAATTGTAAGGGATAGGATTTATGAACATCTGGATAGGAATAATGTGATCAAAGATAGTCAGCATGCTTTTGTGAAGGGCAGGTCCTGCCTCACAAATCTTATTGAGTTCTTTGAGAAGGTGACCAAGGAAGTGGACGAGGGTAAAGCAGTAGATGTGGTGTATATGGATTTTAGCAAGGCATTTGATAAGGTACCCCATGGTAGGCTACTGCAAAAATTACGGAGGTATGGCATTGAGGGTGCATTAGAGGTTTGGATTAGGAATTGGCTGGCTGGAAGGAGACAGAGGGTAATAGTTGATGGTAAAGGTTCATCTTGGAGTGCAGTTACTAGCGGTGTTCCACAAGGATCTGTTTTGGGACCATTGCTGTTTGTCATTTTTATAAATGACCTGGAGGAGGGGCTTGAAGGCTGGGTGAGCAAGTTTGCTGATGATACGAAAGTCGGTGGAGTGGTGGACAGCGAAGAAGGATGTGGCAGGTTACAGCGGGATATAGATAAGTTGCAGAGCTGGGCAGAAAGGTGGCAAATGGAGTTCAATGTAGCTAAGTGTGAAGTCATTCACTTTGGTAGGAGTAACAAGAAGATGGATTACTGGGCTAATGGTAGGCTACTTGGTAGTGTGGATGAGCAGAGGGATCTTGGTGTCCATGTACACAGATCTCTGAAAGTTGCCACTTAGGTAAATAGTGCTGTGAAGAAGGCATATGGCGTACTGGGCTTTATTGGTAGAGGAATTGAGTTCCGGAGTCCTGAGGTCATGTTGCAGTTGTATAAGACTCTGGTGCGGCCTTATCTGGAGTATTGTGTGCAGTTTTGATCACCATACTATAGGAAGGATGTGGAGGCACTGGAACGGGTGCAAAGGAGGTTTACCAGGATGTTGCCTGGCATGGTAGGAAGATCATATGAGGAAAGGCTGAGGCACTTGGGGCTGTTCTCATTGGAGAAAAGAAGGTTTAGGGGAGACTTGATAGAGGTGTACAAGATGATTAGGGGTTTAGATAGGGTTGACAGTGAGCACCTTTTTCTGCGTATGGAGGCAGCTGTTACTAGGGGACACAACTTTAAATTAAGGGGGGGTTGGTATAGGACAGATGTTAGGGATAGATTCTTTACTCAGCGAGTTGTGAGTTCATGGAATGCCCTGCCAGTATCAGTGGTGGACTCTCTGTCTTTATGGTCATTCAAGCGGGCATTGGATAAGCATATGGAGGTTATTGGGCTAGTGTAGGTTAGGTAGGCTTCGGTCGGCGCAACATTGAGGGCCGAAGGGCCTGTACTGCGCTGTATTTTTCAATGTTCTATGTTCTATGTAACTCAAACTGAGCATCAGTGAACAGAGGTTATTACTGAGCAAGGATGCTTTTTCAGCATTGTTAATGACATCTTGCATCACTTTATTGGTAATTGAGAAGAGACAGATGGGGCAGTAGTTGATTTTTCATGTATAGGAAATTATTGGGGAATTTCTATATTTTCTGTGTTGTAGCTGTACAGGACAAGTTTGGCCAGTATGACACGTTCGGGAGCACAAGTCTTCAGTGCTATTGCTGGAATGTTGTCAGGGCCTTACCCCAGTGCATCCAACATTTCTTCATATCAAATGGAGTGAATCAAATTGCTGTGGACTGACACCCGTGATGAAGGACGCCTTTAATCCAAGATGGACCATCTACTCCTGGTTGCAGATTGTTGTGAATGCTTCAGCCTTATCATTTCCATTGATGTGCTATGCTCCCCCATTCATAGAGATGGGACCATTTATGCAGCTTCCTCCTCCAGTGAGTTGTTTAATTGTCCACCAGCATTGTGGCAGGACTGCAGAGCATAGATCTTATCTGTTGGTTGTAGGATTGCTTACCTCTATCTATCATTTGCTGCTTAAGCTTTTTGGCATACCATTGGTCCTGTGTTTAATTGCTTCACAGGTTGAGACATAATTTTTAGCTATGCAGGGTGCTACTGTACATCAAACTAGAGTTGATGCCCTGGTTTGATGGCACTGATAGAATGGGGGATATTCTTGGATAAGAGGCTGTAGTTTGTATGTTGGTGTACAAATCTGCTACTACTGATGGCTCATAGTGCCTAAAGATGCCCAGTGATGATTTTCTAGGTCCATTCAAAGTTTATCTGATTTACCGCATTGAAACTGACACACAACACATGCATCAATTTAAAGCTTTTCAAAAATTTTAAACATTTGCAATTGAGTTTTACAGCCAAATTAGAGGATAATTCTGAAATGTTTAGAATGTCTTAACATTTGTTAACAGAAATTAAAAAACATTTCTAAAGGAGTAAACAAAATCATTAAACTTTAAAAGCTTCATTAATATAATTAAGTTCTTAAGGATAAAATTTGATCATCAATTCAACTTCATTAACCTGTATTTGAAGAAGTATTAACAATTATTAGAAAATATGCAGAAAAAATTCAACATATGATACAACTGAAAGTGATTGAATAATTTAAACACTGACCAGTAAAATCAATCATATCTTAAAACAAAATACTTGTATCAATTTTGAAGGAAATCACGTAGTCAAAAGAAACAACAGCAGACAAATATAGTGACAATGGAGGAAGATATTACTCCTCCAAGCTGATTTAAAATCACAAACCATTGAGGCAGGGTATTAAACAGGATTGTCTGGAAAATCAATTCATGTGATACAGAATTGCTTCAGGATTACACAAGAAACCCAGAGAAGAATGAGTCAATATATTTCTCAACTCTGTTGGTTCATTTGCACATTACATTTTGAAATGACAAAACGTAAGAGACAGATGCCTTTGATACGACAGTACTACTATGATACTACACTTGACAATTACTTTTTATCAAGTACTAATCTTATACTGGAGACAGCAAAATTTAATAGAATAATTCAGCTTCCTGGAGGATCTATAGACAACTTTCCTAATAATCTTCACATCTCGTTAGAATTTAGTGATTTATGATCAAAACTGATTCAAGACTGAATTACAGTCAAGAATTTTGATTAATCCCTTTCAGGGTTATTGCAATCAAAAGCCAATCTGACATTGGTAAGATATATTCAATTAGTGGTGGAAGCTGAAATTCTAAAACAGCATGAGTAAATGATGGGAACAGAAAGCCATCCTTGCTCAAGAAGCTGATCAGGCTTTCTCAACTTTCTACAGTACAAAATTACTGAAGCATCACATGACAGACCAACAAAACATGCCTTAAATACTTTGATGCTGCAAGTTACTGTTGTAAATGTGAATTTAAAAAACAACACACACAAAACAGAAGTGATGTTCAGCTTTATTCCCCCAGTGCAACTTTTGTATAAAAATGGGACACTTTCAGTGAATATGCAGGAGTTAAAAATTATTCAGTTACAGAATAGGTAATGTTAACCTGTTGAAAAGGTTAACGCCTTTCCACAACATCTTTGGAACAAAACCCAGAATGCTGTGATGTACCGTCATAAGATCATATTGATTTATATGATGATATGTCAACTTTGGAAAATCAACCTCTCTTAAATGATGTTATTTACTGGGAAGATTGCGCTGAAGCTCATATCCCACTGCTCCTCTAGCCATCACAAAAAGGCTCAATGGTTCCACCTCTCATCTGATGTGAGCTCAATTCATAGCTGTTATGGCTGGAGGAACTCAACTCTCATTGCATCTCCCTGAAAAGGCTGACATCCCTGGCATCCACACTATCTTTAAAACACCTTGTCAAGCAGGGGCAGACCAAAGTTGCCCTGCACAGTTCATGGCTTCTCAGCATACGTGCAATGAAAGGGAAAATTGATGCCCTGCTTTGCAAACAAGGACCCAGATGTCCTACTAGATGGAATGGTACAAAGAAGGCACATACTCTGCTCCAGGACTGACAGATGAGGAAATGATATCCAACCCCGCAAACCTGGCCTGAGGCCAGACGTTGATTTGTTGTCTATATGGAGTCGGTGTAAGTTGCCATAAATAATGTCTGGAGATGAATGGAAGATTAGCATGACCTTACCTAAAAGGGCTTCAGTCTTGCATTAGTGTTAGAAGATTAGGAAGATAAGAATATTTATGAGCTGATATCGAGATTATGATTTCAATATGCTAGTCATTGGAAGAATAATTCTTTGGGAAGGGCTTAAGTTACACCAAGAGAACAGGATGTTAATATATTGGACTTTGGTCTTCAATTGTAGTCAATTGCTCACATGATTGGACATTAGGAGAATTCAGGTAACAGAGTCATGATAGTGTTTAGAATGATAGGCACATGTCTTAAACAGGGGGTCCTGCTCTTAACTCTAGGTGCCATGCATTAATTGGATGGATCAAAACATTGTTCAGCTTGGTATATTCTGTATTGTAAACTCTTCAATTCAAATTACAACATCTAATAACCAACTGTCAGACCACAGATGAAAAGTTGCATTGGATCAGCAACCTTGTCAACTGTAAATCTCTCAATAAGGCTCAGAAGCCCAACCAAAGTTGTTATTTTTGTATTAGTGAGGAAAGGCACTGATCTCCTGTCTACCTAATTCCTTGATGATTTTAATTGAGAAATGCATCATTCTCTGATCTGTGCTTACCCCCTCCGAGTGAATAATGGGTAAAGGTACCTATCCCTGTGTTGTCCTGGATCCTTGGGGGTTCAAGCCTGAAACAGTCCTTATAACGGATGGTGCTATCTTAATACCCAGAATAGTTCAATATTTTCAAGCCTTGCCTTCCATACACTAGAAGCATTTACGCGTAAATATTTCAGCCCCACGTACCCGGGGCTTTTATGACACACTGTTCTTTAATCTCAGTTTAATTCTTTTCATACCATAGTTCAATTATGTTAATTATTTTTAAGTGGAAGCAAAGATTTTCATGGTGTTGGATATACCTGATCAACAATTTTAAAAATATTTTTGATGCTGCTTTTTCCCACAGCTCTTCAGTGTCTTGATCCCTGTGAGGTTCATCAGTATATTCTTAATGTGTCACTGGGGGTAAAACAGGCAAACAGTTTTTAAAAGAACTTATTTTTGTACATACTACGTAGTTCCTCTTTCTGTTGGCTTTATTTCTGTAATAATTCATTAAAGTACCATTAACTTGGTACAGATTCTTTCATTTTTGAAATGATACTGTTAAACTAATGAGCTCTTTGATGTCAATTGATTTCAGCATTAGATTCCAATAAAGGGTTTATAATGTCGCTCTCATGTGCTGCTTCATACAGATTTCAGCCCCAGGTCAAGCAAATCACTGTTGTGCAGGATATAAAATCTGAGTGAAGACCTAAAATTCAGTTAATTCACTGCTGCACATCTGCTGCTACTGCCTTTACATTGAATTTGAAGGTCAAAATCAGAAAATTTCATATAAAAATACAAATGTCATTCACCTTATTTATTTAATTCAGGAATTCTTGCGTGCTACCTGAAGTTATAGATGTTAGAATTTTGTTGACTTTTATTCCAAGGCCATTAAACATCTAATGAATGGACCAGCATAATGTATCTGTGCTTAGACATCAGAGGATTTCAGCTTTTATGCTTTCTCACATCAGATTCGTCATTGAATTAACTCACTCAAGCACAGCAGCATCAAAGGCATTTCTCTTGCCCTCAAAATCACTGAATGTGAGAGAAAGAGAACCGTTGGTTCCCATGTAATATTATTAAAGATGACCCTGTTGATAATTTTCCTCTCCACACCAAAAAGAATTGCCTTCCATCAACACGTGTAGTGAGAGACACTTTTCAATTTGACTAATGCACCCATCTTCTTCCTATTTGGAAAATACAACACTTCAAAATTGCTTCGCTAGCTATGAAGCATTTTGGCATGTGTTGAGGTTATGAAAGGAGCTGTATTTACACAAATCTTCCTTCTTGCCTCCCTCTCTCCTTCCTTCCTCTCTTCCTTCTTTAGTTTCATATAATTACAACTTGATATGGAGTGAAATATTGCAATATCCAAAGTAATTTATCGCCCATATCACCTACAAAGCAACAATTGGCAATGGATTGCAGCTCTGTGCAAACTGTCCCCTATCCAGATACTACTGTGCATCTCATGCCAGATCTTTTGAGCCTACATTTACCAAAAAAACTCAATTTTCTTTTAGAAGAGTAGATAAAGGCACATTTTTCATAACACTAGCTGCTGTTTAGCAAGTTTAAATGTCAAGAGTAAATGTTAGTGAATAGTTGAGAGTAGAGTGATTTGTGGGGAAAGGAAGTGGGTAAATGGGTAGGGTGGGTGAAGTAATTAGGTAAGTGGGAAGGGTGGCAGGTTGAATGGCTGGTTGGTGGATGAGGTGGTGAGTGGTTAGGGTGGTCAGGGTGAGTGGTCAACATGCCAGCAGGAGGTTCTGGGGTGCTGATCGGATCATTAAGAATTTAGAGAAGGCAGCTAGATGTGGTCAGGTCAGCGAGTAATAAAGAGGAATGACCTGGAAAATTAGAGCCAGTTGGAGAGATCATGGAGTTAGACAGGTGTCCTTTTGAAGTTTTGGAGGTTCAGTTCTGGAGTTACCCAAGAGTTAAGCCAGGAGTTTTCTTTCTAATATTTCCTGGAAATGTCTGAAGTCACCAATTGAAGTGTTAGAAGCCATTGCAAAAGACCCCAGGGAGCAGTGGAATTTGCTTTTGGATGTTGAAACTTTGCAGGCAATTCCATAGACATTAGTGTGTCAGGGCTATAGAATAATGGGATCAATGTCAGACGAATGTGAAATGATATGTAAGAGGAAAGTGTTGTAGATGTTAGAAATCCAAAATAAAAACCAAGTAATAGAGAAACTTTGCATGTTTGGCATTATCTGAAGAGACAGAACCACAGTTAATTAATGCTTCATATCAGATAATCTTCAGAATGTGAAATGATGTAATAACCAATGTCAGAGTCACCTGATTCAGTGGAAAGAACTAGAAGGGAGCAGGAGCTCTAAACTGTAGCTTATTGAGTTTGGTCACTGATTGAGTTGTAACTATAGAGTTCTTCCTGCAAGTTCCATGGAGTCTAACGCCATTTCTTTGGAAGACTAGAATGAGACCCAAGCACACAACTACACAGGGTTCAGCACACATCTAAGCTTATACATCCAGTATCTAACAATCCAGAGAGAGTTAGACTTGATAATATGGAGTCTCCTCATTCATTTAGTAGCATATAGAGAAAATTCAAATTCATATTGTCAATGACTTTCTAACCACAAAGCTGAATTGGTGGAAAATCATAGGCATAATGATGGTCATTGGTCATCATGATCACATCATGTTTTAATATCCACTGCTAAGTTGAAAAAACTTGGTCAGCATGAAAAAACTGTCATGTGCTGTTAGTAACATTTCTTAAGCAGCCTTAATCACATTTATATTTGCTTTTCTCATATTGAGTGTGTCTTCTTCAAGTATGAAATAATGGACAATAAAACTTCGACACTGACTCTGAAGGACACGGAGCACAAAGAGAAACACACGCTTCTCTACTTAAGCTTTTTGTAATTGAAGTCAAAGAACAAGAAATAACACATCCTTAATGAAAAGCAGAAGTGAATAGATTTTATTTTAAATTGTAAATTCTAGACTTTCAAGTGGAAAACAATATTTTTGGATGTGAAGAATCAAAAGAATCCCAAAGGAACAATAAGAAGTTTGAGTTATCAGAATGACATAATTTATTCATTTTTAAAATTCATTGGTAGGATGTGGGTGTTGCTTGCTGCACCAAACATTGATTTTGCATCCCTAATTGCGCTTGAAAATGTGGAGATGCGCTGTCTTTTTAAACCACTGCCATTCATTTGGTGTAAATAAACTTACAATGCTGTTAGAGAGGTAGTTCCAGAATTTTGATCCAACAACACTGAAGGAACAATGGTGTATTTCCAAGTCAGGATGGTGAGTGACCCAGAAAAGAACTTGGTGGTGGTGGTGTTCCCATGTCTTGCTGTACTTGCCCTTGTAGACAGTGCTGATCATGTATTTGAAAATGCTATTTAAAGAACCGTAGTCAATTTCTGCAGTGTTTCTTGTAGATGGTACACAGAACTGCTACTGAGAGTCAGTGGCAGAGGGAGTGAATGTTTGTGGATGTGATGCCAATCAAGAGGGCTGCTTTGTCCTGGATAATGTCAAACATCTTGACTGTAATTGGAGACCCATTCATCCAGGCAAGTAACGAGTTTTCCATCATGTTCTGACTTGTGTCTTGGAGATGATTAATGGCTTTGGAAAGACAGAAGATTAGTTACTCACTGCAGTATTTCTAGCCTTTGAACTGCTTTTATATGGCTAATCCAGTTCAGCTTTTGATCAATGAATAACCTCAGGATGTTGATAGTGAGAGATTCAGTGATGGCAATTTTATTGAATTCTAAGGGGTGATGGTTAGATTGTATTTTGTTGGACATGGCTTTTTCTTTGTATTTGTGTAATGCAAGTGTGTGAATGCTCTCTAAAACCAGTCAACCCAACTTGGATATCATCTACTCTTGTGCATTTGGACATGGATTGCTTCAGTATCTGAGAAGTTGTGATCTATACTGAACATTGTGCAATCATCAGTGAAGCCCCTCATTTCTGATGGAGCAAAGGTGCTTAATGAAACAGCTGAAGATAGTTGTGCTAGACACTATCCTGAGGGACTCCTGCATAGATGTTCTGGAGCTGAGATGACAGATTTTCAGCAGTCACAACAACTCCCTTTATGATAGGTATGATTTCAGGAAGTGGAGATTTTTTGCCTTGTTTTCATTGTTATTGCATTCCATTTCCTATCCAGTTTTGCTCAGGTTTCATGATGCCACACTCAGTCATTGATGTCAAGAGCAATCACTCTCATCTCACCCCTGAATTTGCTCATGCTTGAACCAAGGCTGTAATGTGATAACAAGATGAATGGCAATGGGATGAACCCAAATTGAGTGTCAGTGAGCAGGTTATTGTTAAGCAAGTGCTGCTTGATAGCATTGTTGCTGATATTTTTCATCACTTTACTGATAATTGTGAGTTGAATAATGGGAAAGTAAGTGGCTGGTTTGGATTTGTCTTGATTTTTTGTGTACAGGGCAGAGTTAGGCAATTTTCTACATTGTTGAGTAAATGCCAGTTTTGTAGATGTACTGGAACATCTTGGATAATGATATGGCAAGTTCTGGAGCATGTTTTCAGTACAATAGCCTTTGCAGTATCCAGTCCCTCCAATTGACATCATGTGGAGTGTATCAAACTGATTGAAGATGAGCAGCAATGATCCTGGAGAACTCTGGATGAGACAAAGATGGATAATCCAGTTGGCATTTCCGGCTGAAAATTGTTGCAAATGCTTCAGCCGTATCTTTTGCACTGATGTGCCAAGCTCCCCCATTTTTCTCAATGTGGTTAGCTTTCTTCTCCATTGAGGTGTTTAATTGCCCACCACTATTCACAACTGGATGCTGCAGAACTGCCAAACTTAAACAATAGTTATCAACAGTTGGTTGTGGAATTCCTTAGCTTTCTCAAACACTTGCTGCTTGGCACACAAGTAGTTCTGTTTCTTTCACCTTTACCGGGTTGACACGTCATTTTTAGGTCTGCCTGGTGCTGCTCCTGGAATGGTCTCTTGTACTCTCCATTGACTCAGGATTGATCCCCTGGTTTAATGGTAATGATAGAATGGGGAATATGACAGGCCACGATGTTGTAGATTGTGCTGGAGTGCAATGCCTTTGATGGTCCACAGCACCTCATGAATGCCTGTTGAATTGTGAGATCCATTTGTAGTCTGTCCCATTTAACACATTGATAGTGTCACACAATCCAACCAAAGATGTGAAGTTCTCAATGTGACTTTGACTCTATAAGGACTGTGCAGTGGTCTCTCTTAACAGTATTGTCATGGATAGATTTATTTGTGTTGGACAGATTAGTAATAATGAAGTCATGTATGTAATTGCCTCTCATATTTTCCCTCGCCATATGCCATAAACCTAGTCTAGCAGCTATGTCCTTTAGAATTCAACCAACTCAGTCAGCAGTACTGCTGCTGAGCGACCCTTGGTGGTGGACATTGAAGTCCTCCACCCACAGTACATTCTGTGCCCTTTCCACCTTCAGTGTTTCCTCCACTTATCATTCTAGATGGAGGAGTACTTATTCATCAGACAGGGAGATGGTGGCATGTGGTAATCAGCAGGAGGCTTCTTCGCCCATGCTTGATCTGAAACATCATGGAGTCCAGTATCAATGTCAAAGATTCGCAGGGAAGTGCCCTCCTAACTCTATACTACTATGTCATCACCTCTGTTGGGTCTTGCCTGCTGGTAGAATGGTGATAGACCATAGAAGAATCATAGAGCCTCTGCAGTGTGGAGCAGGCCATTTGGCCTATCTAGTCCACATCCACCCTACAAACAGCATCTTACACAGACCCTTCTCCCATCCTATCCCTGAATTACCATAATCCAACTAGCCTGCACATCCCTGACACTATGGACAATTTAGCATGACCACTCCACCTAGCCTGCTCATCTTTGGATGGAGGCCCAAATTGGAGCACCCAGAGGAAACCCATGCTGGCATGAGAAGAATGTGCAAAGTCCACACAAACTCCCAAGGATGGAATCAAACCAGGGTCTCTATCCTGTGATGCATCAGTGCTAGCCACTATCCGTAGGACAGTTCAAATTTGCCTCCAGATGTTAGTAAGCAACAGTTTGCATGGTTGACAGAGCTGAGCTTTGCATTGTTGTTTCTGGGGTCTAGGTCAATGTCAGGTCTGGTTTAATTTCTTTCTTAAGGCTTTCTAGCATTCAATACAACCGAATGGCTTGCTAGGCCATTGCAGAGACAGTTAAGAGTCAACTACATTGCTGCAGGTCTGGAGTCACATGGAGCACAGATCAGGTAAGAACATTCCCAAAAGGGCATTTATAAATCAGATGTGTTTTTACAACAATTGTCAATGGTTTCATGGTCATCATTGAATTTTCAATTCCATTTCTTTTGTTAATATCAAAGCATATGGACGTACATGGAATAGTGTAGGTTAGATGGGCTTCAGATTGGTATGACAGGTCGGCACAACATCGAGGGATGAAGGGCCTGTACTGCGCCGTAATGTTCTATGTTCTATGTTCCATCCATCATTCCTGGTGGGATTTGAAAGCTGATACCCAGAACATCACTTAGATCTCTGGATCATTAGTCCAGTAACAGTATCATTATGACACCACCTCTCCATGTCTATAATAGAAAATATATCAGTAAATTAAGTAATGATATAAATGTGGCAATATGTATATATAGAGTATCACAGATAATTGTTTAGAAATGATGGTATTGCCCTCAACTTAGGGTGAGTTAAAAGATTTCCAAACAGAAGTCAAATGCATTACATTAACAGATATACATATTAGTTATGGTTTGGTGGGGCAGTTCAGTTCCTAATTATCTGTTGTGGGAAGTTATTAACTGAACAGTATGCTCCTCAGAGCCATTTTGAAGAACTGACAACCAGAATCTTCACAATTTTAACAGAGTAAAAAAAAATCTGACTTTTAATATGGGAAGTAATTTTAATAAACCGTCATTTGTCTCTTACTTCTGTCTATTTGAACTTAGTGAAGCTAGATTATGTGAGAAATCAAGCATGATAGCTTGAGTATGTGATATGTTATCAGATTTACTCTCTTCTAAAGAAGATTGCTATCAGAATTTAAAATTGGCGTGACTGAATGAATTTGACAAAGATTTCATCCAAATGCTTGTTAGAATCTTAGTAACGTGCTTATTACATTGCAAGAACATTTTTAAAATTCTGAACTGGTTCTATTCTTTATTTGCTGTCATTCTTACAGCCTGACCATATTACCTGAGGATGTGATTAATTCTACTTGTCTCCAACAGCCACAAATCCATTGCTTTGTCCACTTGTGATACACTTTTCATCCAGTTTACTTTTAAACAATTTGAAGATTAGTGAGGTATGAGTTCATTATTACCTCCTTATTTTTGACTCCTAATGGTCTAATCTACCAGTACAACCAGGACTTGTTTTAAAACCAGAACATGCTTTAGTTTCTTTCCTTGAAGATGTAAAACTCAGTTTTTCATAGAATTTCAATCCTTTCCTATTAAGCATGGTTTTCGAGATTCATATCTAACACAATAGAATTATTTCCCATAGTCTTAGTAACAAGAACTAGAATACATTGCACAAGATATGTTGCTTATGCAGGGCTCTGTCTGGTTTCAGCAAACCATCTTCTGATACACTCCACTGATCAACTCTATGTATGTGGATATATACGTAAGTGTATCAATGTGTATATTGTATATAGGCTGGATTTTACACTGAGTCGGATCTTCTCTTTCAGTGTAAAGTCAGTGGTAAACCCACCTATGCTTAGCTACCTCATTCTGCAGCTATTTAAGAACTATTGGACCTTTAGTTGAGTTTGGTCTTCTGCCCTCAGTGGAGAGGAAGTCAACTTTGCTCACTGCTTAATACACCACACCTCCCCACTAATCTATCAGCAATGTGTAACAATTGGAAATCAGACCTAATGTTCACATGCTCTATGTCAATCTCATGTATTTGCCAATACTGCCAGTTCTATACTGCACCTCGCAACTTCCAAATACATGTTTTCAACTGTTTAATCAGGAAAGGCACATCAATCAACCTCACTGCAATACACTCACTGATGCTCTCTCCTTTCTCTTATTTGATAGTTGGAGGGAACAGTAGAGAACCAGCAGGAGACAGGCACACTTGCATTGCCTCAGCCCTATGGAGGAGGTACTGTGAACTATTGGCCTGGCAGTAACTAACACCATTGAAATCAGTGTCATGGAGAATACCCAGGCTGATGGCACGTTTCCGCCTTATGTACTTCATAAAAGGCTGAAAGAGGCTCCTGAAATAAGGAAGGACTAGGTCACAGGAGAAATTTGAAAATGTGGGTGAGATGTTCAAATTGAAGCATTATAGGATCACAAGCCAATGTTGGAATGCCATTAAAGGAGTAATACATGATTTTTTTTTGCTTCATGTTGCCATCTGAACATTCTGGCTTTGGTATGGTATTACAATATGGTTCAATGTTAACTTTTAACTTGGATACACACAGCAAAGCCAGCTATCAGCGTCATAATATTTAGTACATGTTTTGCATGATAGTAAATCAAAATTTTTAGACCAGATAAGTTGTGCCCTTAAAATTTCAGTTCCGACTGAGATATTTGAACAACTCTCTGGACTCATAAATGAAAAGGAAAGGGGATTAGTCTCTTCTGTGAACTGTGTAAATGTATGCTGACAGTAAATCCCCTTCCTAACTTCTGTTCTGTCTGTTTTGCTTAGAGGCTGTAAGGCAATTTATTATTGAACACTAATCTGATTCATATTCAGCACTTTTTAAGGCAAAGTCGACAGCTTTTTGACACCGTACAACTGTATGTTGGATTCAAGAATCCTTGTCTTTCCAACTTACCCCAATGGATGTTTTTTTTTGAAAATAATGTTATTTGTGGGTTCTTGCAGAATGAATATCATTCTGTTAAGTCAAGAGAGATCACTATGTGTCATCTCATTATCATTTGTGAGTGCTATGAAACTGTGACTAGAAGTAATGGTGTAGAACTATAAATTTCTATTGAATTGAAAGTAAAGATAGTTGTTCAATAAATTAAAACTTTATTTTTTGTCTCTTGAACTCTATCAGCTATGGCTCAATGAATATAAGTTTCAGTCAGAAAGGTTCTGGGTTCAAGACTGACTTCAGAGACATGAGCACAAACATTCAGGCTGACATTCCAAAATGGAAATAAGCAAGAACTGCTCTGCTCTTTCTGATGGGAAGTTGAATAAAACTCCTGCCTGAGTTCTCAATGGACAAAGAGAGCCCCAGGGTAGTATTTTGAAATACCTGGCGTGTTCCCTATTGTACTGTCCAAAGTAACTCACACAGGAACTGCAACCAGATCCTGAATGAGGTTTCACGAGTTATTTTCATTCCAGATGTGATCTCCCAAATTGTCAAATTCCTGGCTGTCTTTCTTTCTGCCAAACCCCTTGGATGTTTAGAACAAGGTTAATTTGCAAAGGATCTCTTCCCAGTTGAAAATCTTTCTCTCAGACGGTGTGAAGTTTTCTTTTAAAATTAACTAATTTAACCAGGCTTTTTTGAGTTAACAAAAGTTTTTTAGTTCCTAAGTACAAGAAAAAATAATGACATATGATGCAGATGAATAGTTCATAAGTGAGAAAGGAGTCCAAAAATAGTTTAAAATATGCCAGTTTTCCATGCATCATTCATGAAGATAATTTGATAGTTGAATAGTCAATTTTTGAAATTGAATTGAAAGTCAATTGAAATCCTATTGCCTTGTGTGTTTTTGACAGTGGTTGGTTGGCAGCACTAATAAAGAAGTGTTTTTCAGTTGTTCTGGCTTGCATACTGGCTAAATGATTTGTAACACACAGAATGAGGGAGTAATTTACCTGTAATTCAGTGATGGGTAATGGTTAGCCCTTTGACTGTGACCTTCAGGGCATGTTAGTGCTTGAATCCATGTTAGTATACATATGTACATCAGCACATAAGCACACCTTCTTCCATTAACATACACAGAGCAGGATTGAACTGGCTTTTATCTTCGTGTGTATCCTCAAAAGGGGAAGATACAAACATGCTTATCACCCACACTGCTGTTTTGCTCACATTGTATTAATAGCCTGAGATAAGCTCCAGAAGATGAAACTTCAGTTTGTAATTTATTTTTCCCTTACAATGCCATCCCTTTGAAGCCTCCTTGACACCCCAGCAGGTGTGACATTCTGGGGTTTCTTACCAGACAGCCACTGAACTTACATGTGCAGTCATTTGTTTGGCTGTAGCAGTTCTTTTGTTGAGAAATAAAATACGTTGGAATTAAAAGATTTTTGTGTCATAGGTTGCTCAGATTTTGATCTGTGATCATAATACTTCTCCAGCGGCAGCATAGTAGCTCAGTGGTTAGCATTGCTGCCTCACAGTGCCAGGTTCGATCCCACTCTCGGGCGACAATCTGTGGAGAGTTTGCACATTCTCCCTGTGTCTGTATGGGTTTCCTCACCAAGTCCAAAGACATGCAGGTTAGGTGGATTGGCTATGCTGAATTACCCATAAAGTCCAGGAATATAAGCTAGTTGAATTAGTCATGGGAAATGCAGGATAACAGGGATACATTGCATCTGGATGGAATGGTCTATGGATGCTTGGTGTTTGCTGAATATTCTGCTTCCACACTGTGGGGATGCCATGATTCTGCATGATGAATTAAGTGAAATAGCAATAAAATGGTCTGAATGATTGACAATTTAATAGGGTTGTTGTGCAGCATATGTTCAGAATGACTTTCCTTTAAGAATTTTCATAAATGTCTTGTTACTCTAGGATTCATTGGTTCGGTACGGAGTGCATACTTGGTGAATGGGTATGGAATTGCTAAAAGTTGCCATGGAGGGTATGAGGGTCCATGGAGGTGTGTCAGGAAATGAGTTCCCATTGACAAAAGGAAACACAGTTGTGGCTGGGTAGTTGCAAGGGTCTGTATGAGTTGTCATGGATGGGATAAACCCAGAAATAACCAGTGGTCATGTGGAAAAAATATTCACCTGGAATGAATCTGGAATTCACTGGCCATGAAGTGGACTTATTGAACAGGAAGCTGAATAAGCACTTGAACCACTGCGATCAGCAAAACTATGGAGTAGATGGTGGAAAGTGGAATTGATATGAGGTAATTACTTCATTAAACTGGTGCAGATGTGAGGGGCTGAATACCTCTTTCTGTGCTATAATATTTCAAATGTGGCAATTAGGGTTAGTAGGCTTACTATTTACCATAACAATCTGAACAAATCCCAGAGAATGAAGGTGGAATTTAAACAAGTTAGTATTCGGCAGCCTCTGTGGCCCTTTCCAATCTGCACCACGGGATGGTGGATCTTTCTTTATCCTATGCCCTCCAACTAAAATCATGCCATTCACTGCCCTTTTTCTCAAGAAGGAAGGAAGGCCTGAACATTTCCAGACTTCAACCACTTGTCTCAAGGTGAAAGTCTGTTTCATGTCCTCCAGAGTTTAGAAGATAAGTAGTGATCTTATTGAAAGATGTAACATTCTTAAGTGGCTTGACAATGATTCTGCGGAATCGAGAACTAGAAGGAACTGTTTCAGAGTAAGAGGTTTGCCATTTAGGACTGAGTTGACAGATAGTTCTTCACTCTAAGGGTTGTGAATCTTTGCTATTCTCTACTTCAGAGAACTGTGGTTGCTCAGTCTTTGGGTATATCAAACATAAAGGCAGATTTTTGGATACTGAAGAAATCAAAGAATGTTTGGATAGGACAGGAAGATGGATTTGGGCACAAGAGAAATCATCATTTATTGTACGGCAGAGTCAGCTCAAAGGGTTGAGTGGGTTGCTCCTGCTCTCTTTCTCACGTTCTTAACTTACAAAGTATTGAGTTGGCTGAAATGTGCTCTACAATGTTTTAATCATAAAAGACCTTCTGTAAATTCAAGTCTTTAGTTTAATTGCACTCTGCACATGAGTGATTGTGACAGTGGAATATTTTACATATCCTTTTTCTTGCAACTGTTTAAACAATATTTTGGGATTTTAAACATGATGTGTTTTATAAATAGCATAACGTGCATATCATTGTTTAAGTGCAATGACAGTGAACAATCTTTATACTGCACTATTCATTTGTTATATAGAAAAATTAATTCATAAATAATCACATGCATGTTAATTTAATCATGGATATCAATGATTTTGAGGTTGAATAATATTAATGGAAGTGAATTGATAGAAGTGAAAGATACCAACAGTCTGTTTCAAAGAGTGATTCCCCTGGCAGTGAAGGTCAAGGACACCGCTCGGCAATATAAACTACAAGCTCAAAAGAAAAACATATTGAAAGTGAAGTTTAGGAAAGAGCATTCTGTTATATAAACAAAGTTAAATAAGCTGTCTTGTCACATTAAGTTCTTTACATAGACTAATTCCCTCATTCATTTAGCACTGTTCTAATGTATATATCAAAATGAATAATAATTGGACAAGGGAGATCTTTCAAGAATGAACACTCTCCCTTGTGAAGCTATTAATTGGAATGCAGAAAATGCAGCAGATTGAAGTATATCCCAGAGTCATTCTTTAATTTAAGACTAAGTAAAAAGTTTTATAGAGCCTTTGTTTATGAATAATGAACAGAATGCATTTAAGATTTTGTCTAAAGATAGTACTTTTTTGAGCTGAAGAATGAATAAAATATTTTCGAATTACAAATTACAATAATGTCAAAGGGTATACAAGAATCTCATGGCAAAATAAGGAAAGAATCCTTCCAACTTAGAATCCTTATGCTGACTTTCTTTTTCTTCAAAGGAATTCAAGTATGCTGTTTTTCATTCTGTTCCTTTTTATCCACCAAAGACCTTTACGCTGCCAAGGAAATAATGCGATAGCTAAACTCTTTTCCATGATACATATTTACCGTGGCTGTGCCTTTCTCTTTGATGAAGGTAAACCATGTCAATCATCAGGCCAGTTCAAAATCTGGTTTTGCAGAAGGTATAAACTAATTAAACCAAGCTTTTCAAAGTTGCTCCCACCAGCAAAATGAACATTAAAAGCAAAGAAATTATGTTTAATTTTTAAAAAAAATTAGATTAGGTTAACATAGAAAGGGTTATACTAGCTAGAGAAAAACTATGAATAAAATATAATAAGGAATGAAAGAATATTAAAACTTCACAAAAGCTAACTGCAAATACAATGTTAAGTTTTTTTGAATTAATGCTGTTTGTTTAAAACTGCCATTACAGAACAATTCTTGAGTTTTGAAAAAGTGATTTCAATAAGTTTTGTGTTATTCATAGCTTGATGGTGTATGGCCTGTAAACATACAAATATATCTACCCGGAAAGAAAGGATTTTTTTCTTGATCAAGTGTCAATCTTAAGTGTTAAGCTTCACCTTGCTTTAGAAATATTACTTTTGCTTGGATATTGTTTAATATTAAAGTTATAATGTATGTCTTGATGTCAGAAGAAATAAATAATTTTGCACTTTTGGAGATTCCATCCTCCACATCGAAGCTAAGGTCACATCTGTCCTCTCAAAAGACCAAAGGCACTATTTGAGGAAAGCAAAGCATTTTTCTGGTTCATACAAAGCTTAAGACTGCAGAAACCAGAAGTCTGAAATAAAAAAGTAGGAAATGTTCAACAGGCCAAGCAGCATTTCTGGTTGATGAAATAAAGAGATTATTTTTTATTCACTTGTGGGACATGGATATCACTGGCTGGCCAGCATTTATTGCCCAACCCAAGTTCCCCTTGAGAAGGTGGCTGAAGATTGGTATTTTGTAAAGCTGGGGATCAGTGGAAGAGGCCAGCATGGATTAATGGGAAAGTGATAGCATAATGGTGTTATCACTGGACTAGTAATCCAGAGACCCTGGAAATGTTCTGGGGGCCTGGGTTTGAATCCTGCCGTGGCAGATGGTGGCATTTGAACTCAGTAAAAGAAATTTGGAACTAAGAGTCAAATGTTGACCATGAAACTATTGTCAATGGTTGGAAAAACCTACCTAGTTCACTAATGTTCTTTAGGGAAAGAAACTGCCAACCTTACCTGTCTGGCCTACATGTGACTCCAGACCCACAGCAATGTGGTTGACTCTTAACTGCCCCCTATAATTAGAGGTGGGTAATAAATTCTGGCCTAGAGTACAAAGAACCCACTTGGCACTTCTGGCGGAAGATTGTTACAAATGTTTCATTTTTATCTTTTACATGGATGTGCTGGGCTCTTCCATCATCAAGGATGGGGAAAATTGTGGAGCCTCCATGTCCAATCAGTTGTTTAATTGTCCAACACAATTCATGGCTGGATGTGGCAGGACAGCAGAACTTAGGTATGATCTATTGGTTGTGGGATTGCTTAGCTCTGTCTATCACTTACTGCTTATGTTGCTTGCATGCAAGTAGTCCTGGTTAATGGCTTCACCAGGTTGAGACTTCATCTTTAGGAATGCCCTGTGCTGCCTTTGGCATGCCCTCCTGCACTCTCCGTTGATTCCCCGGATTGATTGCAATGGTTGAGTAAGGGATATGCTGGTCCATGAGGTTGGAGAATGTGCTGGAGTACAATTCTGCTGCTGTTGATAGCCCACCGTATCTCATGGATGCCCAGTCTTGAATTGCTAGATCTGATTGAATCTGAAAATGTGTTACTGGAAAAGCGCAGCAGGTCAGGCAGCATCCCAGGAGCAAGAGAGTCGACGTTTCAGGCATGACCTGCTGCGCTTTTCCAGCAACACATTTTCAGCTCTGATCTCCAGCATCTGCAGTCCTCACTTTCTCCTAGATGGTGATGTGGCATCTGGAACATTGTCAGGTTTGATTCCGTGCATATAAATATGTCAGACAATTGCTCTCCCAATTGTGGCACTAGCCCCAGATGTTAGTGAGGAGGACATTGTCGGGTGCTAGGGCTGTTCTTGCTGCTGTCATTTCTGACATCAGTCAATTTCATTTCTTTGAGATTTTTTTTAGTTGAATTCAAATTCCACCTTCTACCATAGCGAAATTTGGACTCGAGTCCCCACAACATCAGTTGAGTTCTGGATTAGTCTAGTGACAATACCACTGAGAAATTGTCTTCCCTTAATATAAACTGATCCATATTGAAATAAAGATCAATATTCTATTTGCCTTCTCTGTTATCCATTGAACTTGGAATGCTAATTGTTTTGTGATTCATGGCTGAGGAATCCAAAATCCTTTTGTTCTATAACTTTCTGCAGCTCTTCACCATTTAAATAATGTTCCGCTCCTCTGTGCTTCCTACTAAACTGCATAACCTCTCATTTCCTTACATTATATTTTACCCACCAAATTTCTATCTTTAAGTTGCTACCTGACTACTGAATAATTGCACATTTTCTGTTTTTATCATCCATGTTAATGATTATTTCCTAACCAATATCACAAACCATATCACATTGGACAACATGCTATGGTGGGGTCCCCGCACGTAAATGTCCGGGTGAGCCTGTTTCCAGCTGGCCAACTCACCCTGCTTTATTTTTTCAGGCAATGGAGCTTTCATTATTAAGCAGTGAGATTTCCATCCATGCCAGGAGGAAGTACTGCCTCATGGCACAGCTGGTTAACCAGAGGCCAACAACTCTGCAATACTGGCAGCACCATAGAGATGGAGTCCAATGCTAACACTGCAGCTAGGTAAAAGATGAAACATTCAATACTGGAGCCTGTCCTCCAGAGAAGTGCTGCCTCTAGCAAGGACCAGACTGGGCAGGTGCTGGTAAGTGGGATGAAGGTATGTAGGGCTGATGAAAATTTTGGACAAGACAAGAACACGTTGGATATCGGAAGAGAAAACTGTATGGGAGGGTGGGTGGAACACTTCAATCCTTTCTGGGATCCAGTATGGAGGCACTTCCCCAATTATTCTGACCAACAGCCAATAGCGACAAACCTTTAAGGTTCAGTGTTGGATCCAGGTATCTCCTGCTCCCTGTTAAACAAGATGGTGACATGATGCCCTTAGTAAACATTAATTGCCCACTTAACGGCTTCAGTTGGGTCATGGATGGGCAATCCATCAGATTCAGAATGGGTGGAAAAGCAGAATCACAGGGAACATAAGACAAATGGCACAGAATGCTACTGAACTTACCACCCAGCTGCTTCCCCATCCATGGATGGTCGTTAAAACCCATTACTTGATAAATCATGCCATTAATAGTTGAAGTACTTTGATGGGTTCAAAATTGTCTCTCTGTTTGTCTAAGAAGTTCTCATACTGCTAAAAATGTTTAATTATCTGTGAAAGAGTTTGAGATATACTGAGTATGTGGAAAGGTTTTCACTCTTAATATTAAATAATTTCCAAAGGTTGTGACTATACACTCATCATCATCAACATTTCTCCCCTTTCTGTATCTGTGTTGCTGATTCCCCAGCACCTTTCACATATGCTTCAGCTAATTCCATACTATCCTTTAGCCCTCCCCTGTTCATCATTGTGTGTAACTTCCAATGGGAGCTACTTCTTGGTTACAACAGCTGAAATACAAAATATCTTGTTTACAAAGTGGCTTTTCATCTACACATAACATTTTAAAGATCCTTAATTATTTTGCTGCTTCACAGAACATGAGCCTTAATTGCAGTTTAAATTTTGATTATGAAATGTAGCCATTAAAACCTCGCAAAATTTGTACAATTGTCAACTATCATCCAAAATTACAATGAACTCAAGCAAAATCAGATAAATTTGTTTGGGAATATTAGATTCATAGCTATGCATTTTTCATAATTAATTGCTTTATTACAGCATATTGTCAGAATACTGTATGGCTTTAATTTGTTTATGACTGTCAAAAAAAGCTTTGGTTTCTGCAGTTCCTTCATGGAAGGAGGGTTTGTCAAACATTTGGATAGGACACGTACAGCTAGAAATATAATCAAGTAGCTATTAAACGGTTGTTCATCTATCTATTCTGCAATACCATATTTCATGTAAAATTTCTTTTTTAATTTCTTCCCCTTTCCATTAATCTCAGAATTTATAGCTAATTTATTAATACTATACTGATAAAAATTGCTGTTGTTCACCAATGGTCTTTGACTTTCTTCAGGAGTATTGAGCAGGGTTGGCATGGTGGCTCAGTGGTTAGCACTGCTGCCTCACAGCACAGAGTCACAGGGTCAATTCCAGCGACTGTGTGGAGTTTGTACATTCCCCCTGTGTCTGCTTCCTCTGGGTGCTCTGGTTTCCTCCCACAGTCCAAAGGTGTACAGATCAGATGAATTGGCCATGGTAAATTGCTCATAGTGTTAAGTGCATTAGTCAGAGTGGGTTACTCTTCGGAGAGTAGGTGAGGACTTGTTGGGCTGAAGGGCCTGTTTCCACACTGCAGGGCATTTAATCTAATATTGCTTAAATTGAAGATATATCTCACTAACTTTTGAGGAGATCACAGGGAAAGGAATCGTGTTTGAGTCATACTGATCTCACATATAAGGGACACAATTTGGTGAACACAATTTATCGCATTGTGAAAAGCAAAAGTGAAAAGCATTTGCTCATTAATTATCATTTGTATGGTGTTTTTATGCACTCTCAGGAATACTCTTGTTAAATCCTCTTTTAATCCTACTTCTCACTTTTAGATTTTTTAAGTTTTGTTTCTGTAATGTGCTCTTTTCCCCTTGTTATGGATCAAGCTAGATCCCCTCAAAACATTTCAAGAAGATAGCGTGGACCCTATCCTTGCTCGTTGGTTTAAGCAGGTGGATATTCCAGGAGTGATGCCGTTGGCCCTATCACTTAGTTTTAAACAGAATAGAATATATTTCAAGATTACAGAATGAAGCACAAACAAAAGAGAACAGAATATAGAATAACTTAACCTATCCAAAAACCCAACAGATTCTCCCAACCTAATGATGCTGTTCCAAATACTTGCAACAATCCCCATAAACACCCTTTGCAATAAAAGGAAAAGTCCATCCCAGGTTCTCACAAGAGAGATGTCAGAGAGAGGGAGGATCAACACGGATCTGCTTCATTGGGTCTAGCAGCTTCACAACTGGCTGCTTGCTAAAACCAAACTAAACCCAAACAAGAGAAGGCTGAGCTGGGAGAACTGGCCACTCCCCTTTCATTGTACAAGTGTTTTTTCAAAACTTAAAAGCTTGTTCAAGTAGATCAACCCCAAGCATTTCGGGATCTGTATCTTTATAACTGCTCTGAAAAAACAAACAAGGACAGACTGGAGACTTGTGACCAGTGCAATGGCACAAAGATTGATGCTGGGTCCACTATTTTCTGTCATTTATATAAACAATTTAGATGTCAACATAGGAGGTAGAGTTAGCAAGTATGCAGATGACACCAAATTTGGAAGTGTAGTGAATAGGGAAGAAGGTTACCTCAGAGTACAATGGAATCTTGACCAGATAGGCCAATGGGCTAAGGAGTGGCAGATGGAGTTTAATTTAGATACATGCAAGATGCTGCATTTTGGAAAAGCAAATCAGGACAGGACTTATACACTTAATGCTAAGGTCCTGGGGAGTGTTGCTGAACAAAGAGACCTCAGAGTGCAGGTTCACAGCTCCTTGAAAGTAGAGTCAGAAGTAGATAGGATAGTGAAGAATGCATTTGGTATGTTTTCCTTTATTAGTCAGAGTATTGAGTATAGGAGTTGGGAGGTCATGTTGCGGCTATAGAGGACATTGGTTAGACCAATAGTGGGTGGCACGGTGGCAGTGGGCGGCACGGTGGCACAGTGGTTAGCACTGTTGCCTCACAGCGCCTGAAGACCCGGGTTCAATTCCCGACTCAGGCGACTGACTGTGTGGAGTTTGCACGTTCTCCCCGTGTCTGCGTGGGTTTCCTCCGAGTGCTCCGGTTTCCTCCCACAGTCCAAAGATGTGCGGGTCAGGTGAATTGGCCATGCTAAATTGCCCGTAGTGTTAGGTAAGGGGTAATGTAGGGGTATGGGTGGGTTTCGCTTCGGCGGGTCGGTGTGGACTTGTTGGGCCGAAGGGCCTGTTTCCACACTGTAAGTCTAATCTAATCTAAAAAAAACCACTTTTGAAATATTGCATGCAATTCTGGTCTCCTTCCTATCGGAAAGACGTTGAAATTTGAGAGGGTTCAGAAAAGATTTACAAGCATGTTGCTGTGGTTGGAGGATTTGAACCATAAGGAGAGGCTGAACATGCTGAGGCTGTTTCCCTGGACTGTTGGAGCCTGAGGGGTGACCTTATAGAGGTTTATGAAATCATGCGGGGCATGGATTGGGTAAATAGACAAGGTCTTTTGCCTGGGCTGGGGGTGTCCAGAACTAGAGGGCATAGGTTTAACATGAGAGAAAAAAGATATAAAAGGGACCTCAGGGGCAATTTTTTCACACAGAGGGTGTTAAGTGCATGGAATGAGGGAGTGGTGGAGGCTGGTACAATTACAGTATTGGATGGGTATATCAATAGGAAGGGTTTAGGGAGATATGGAACAAATACTGGCAAAGGTTAAGTTAGGATATCTGGGTGGCATGGATGAGTTAGACCGAAGGGTTTGTTTCCAAGCTGTACATCTCCATGACTCTATGATAATATAAACTTGTTAAAGGAGCAGCATCATTGTACCCTTTTCGTTATTCTTATCGCAGCTACTTTATTTTTAGTGTTTTCACACTTCACTTCAGTTTCCTGATCATGATGAAGTTCAAAGCATTGGGGCTTGACTTTCAGCAGTAATTAGAAGATAGACTTTTCTGTCTAACCTTGAAAGAAAAGAATTTAGGAACCAGATCCAGCAGATATCAATGATTCTCTTTATCTTAAGAGAAAAGAAGAGATCTAAGAAAGCGAGACTCCATAAAGAGACTTGTAGCCATTTGGGTAAAGCTGAAGGATCCATGTGGAGATAACAGAGACGATTATTGATTTAGATTTGGCTGTGCGGTAACAGATTAAAAATAGAATAACCCACAAATCTGTCAATAGTCACATAAAAGGCACTTAGAGAGTGAATCAATGGAAGGTGTCAGTTGTAGAATTATTTAGAAATGTGAATAAAATTCAGATGAAAATTCAGTCTGCCACAGAATAACAAACTTTATTCAGTTCTACAGTTGGATGCTAACAGTTATGAGCAAAATAATGTGAAACAAGCTACAAATTCTTGTAAACATATTTTGTATTGAAATTTTGCAAAAATAATTACGGCCCAAACTGTAGAATAAATCATGTCAGGTCATCCAAGGATTAGCAGTGCATTTTAGCTCTCCCAGCCAGAACTAAACAATTAAAGGTGTTCTTTACCAAGGGTCTCTTCAATTTGGAATTTGCAACTTAGTAAATCGGCTCTTGGTGTGTTTAACAAAAATACCTGCCATTGTTCACATTTACAACTACTGAATCGAAATTTGGATCCTTACTATTCTTTAATTTATGAGGAAAAAAATTAGAGAAGGATAGACTCAGGTTATAAAACAGTACCAATTTTAAGTGGCAAACTTCATGAGGAATAGATAGAACATAAAAACACAAATATAAACCACCATCAAACAGACGGTACAAACAAATCAAATATTTGATCACTAGCTTGCTGCACTTAACTTTATAATAACTCAGAATTTTATCATTGCTGTATGAGTTTAATTAAGTATGTGTGTGAAGTGTGATGAGATTTATTGAACTACAAATACTTGGAATTTGAAAATTGGGGTTGGCCTGCAACATTCAATTTTGGCATTCATTGCTAGGTATTGACTGTCTATTAGCTAATATTAGCTCAGTAAAAAATCAGGTGAAACAGTTAAAAGTTAATTATCAGCTATTGTAAATAACTTAGCAGCAGTACTTGAGCTGTGGGAATATTTTCAGGACCAATATCTTCAGTATGCACCAGAAAGCATAATCTTCTCTGAACTTACCTTACAAGTGACCAGATAGGGCTCCTTGAGAGTGTTGTGGTGCACTGCTAGTGTACCCTACCTCAAGACCAGCAAACCAAGGTTCAAGTCCTACCTTCCCCAAAAATGTGTATATGTAGGTATGTCTGTAACACAATCTATTATCAACTCTTGTTTTACGCTGTTGTGATACAGTGCTACTGGCCCTATCTCACTTACACCAAATGTAAAATACATAGCACATCTCACCTGGTTGATGAAAGCTATCTACAAAATTAGTGCAGCAATGTTACAATTGAAGCAAGCAGAAGGCTGCAGCCAATGAAGTCTAAATTGCCATTAGGAATTGAAAAAAGGCTTCCTTACTCTCCAGACCCAGGCAAAGGTCTGGTAGCTGTGGACAGGCGAGATGGATGCTGTTCAGACAGAACCTCTGGTTCTGATGTCCATGGTCCTTTGATGGGATTGTGTCTCCACACAGCTGCTGATTGTGCTCCATATTTTGGAGAGAGGGGAGTGCATTGCAATGGAAAAATCAGGTTAAATCCCCTTCATCACCCCAACACTATTGACAAACCATCACCACTATGTAAAGCCATTGTCAATGTGAAAATTTATCTACTGGGTATGGAAAGATGTCAGGGCATAGACAGTCTTTAACTACATTTTGTTCTTACTGCCACCATCAAGCCTGCCTCTGCGCGATAAACAAAGTTTCCACTTGAAACCGTGGGCAAATTTTCAGGATCTCGTGCTTGTGCTTCAGAATAAAATTGGGGTTGGTGTAGAAACTAACCACGGTGTGTGGTAGAATCGTATAGTTCAAGATATTGTGAACGCATTCCTAGGATTGTGATATAGAATGGAATTAAACTAAAGCATTGCTTCAGTTGTAATGATTAGATTACTTACAGTGTAGAAACAGGCCCTTTGGCCCAACAAGTCCACACCGACACACACCCATCCCCCTACAGGCAATTTAGCATGGCCAATTCACCTGACCTGCACATCTTTGGACTATGGGAGGAAACCCACACAGACAACATGCAAACTCCACACAGTCAGTCACCTGAGGTGGGAATTGAACCCAGGTCTGCTGGTGCTGTGAGGCAGCAGTGCTAACCACTGTGCCACCGTGCCATCCACTAAGCCAAGACCACCATATTTATGCTATAGTCCAGTTAGAAAACACCTCTTGAGAGTATACAAAAATCTACGTATTTTGATGGTCAGATAGCTGTTGTAACAACAAACATCGATTGGGAAAACCTGATGCAGCAGACTCCCAGGGAATTGCTTTAATAAACTGAAAACTCCAGATGGACAATTCCCCTGCATCTGGAACCCTCTGGGAGAAAAATCCCTTAATGTCAGAGAATTTGAAGGAATCTGATTCACTTAAGCTTATTGGTTAGTTAGAAAAAAAAACAGGATTGTAAGCCTGCTTTAACTCTGTAATTCCTGAATAAATATTAAAAGGAACCTGCATATTCACACTGACAACCCCAACTACACCAAGCCAGTATCTGACATCGTCTCCGGTAATCTGAAATCTTCCTAACCCAACCCTGTTTGGCCTGGCTCCACTACCTCAGCCAACATCTTCTCCGCACCCCCATCGACTCCCATCCTGGCCTGACAAATCTTAATCTAAACTGACACCTTTCAAGCCACCCCTGGCCCAACCCCATTCCACTTGACAAAGACCCATTCCTACTTTGGACCCAACAGCTCCGCTAATGACCCTTCGTCTATTCAGTACCCACCTGAGCATGACCTAATACCCCCAATCAGCATCCCTCCCAACTGACTCAATCTGAAATGCTCCCATGTCCCAAACCTGACATTCCCAACACAAAATCACAGCTCCCTACCAGCTTACCAGACCACCCCAACCTGATACTCTCCCAACAACCCCTGACCCTACCTGACAATCCCTTAACTGGGCCCAAAACCAACCCTTGCCCAAATCAACTCCATGCCTGTGCATTCATCTAACTACCTAGTACTATACCTACATGTCCCCTTACTCACCTGTCACCCTACTCCCTCTATGTCTTCCAAATCTACTCCCCTCACTTATCTTGCATTCTCATACTTTCACAGTAGCTTTCAAAGTATTTGCTGAATATTTAAATTGCAGTATATGGCTGTAAACATCTTTACAACAATCCTCAATGCTGATGGATTTTTAAGAATCCTGGACAACTTCATAACAGATGGTCCTTGTTTAGGAATCTCCAGCACAGATATTATCGAAAGGTAAATGCATAGTTTTTATTCTGAACAGAATCAAAAATAGGGTTTCCAAACTGATTAAAATTTCTGGACCAAGTCAGAGTCCCCAGGTACTTACCAAGATTCCACAGTATTGAACAAACAATTAGAGTTTAGACGAGCAAGGCAATCTATATATACATTATATTGTCACACTCAATTAAAATGGGCAACAGACAGTAAATAAAGTTTCCTCTTCACTGTCCTCTTGACAATTATTGATTGTCAATAAATGTTGGCCTAAACAGCAACATCCACACACTATGAACAAAATAAAGCACTCTTTGGGGTGATCAATGCATATTCCATGAATTTCTCAACAAACCCCTTCTAAATAATACTAAATCTCAGACAAACATTTGAAAGGCTTCCACTTCCTCACTTCTGAAGCTCTAGCTTTGAAATTCCTTCAAACCCATTCTGTTGTGGACTCTTCATGTCTGCTCATATCCTTGTAGTTCACCCTCCAGGACTTCACTGTCTTACATTCTTGAGACTGTCCTCCAGCACCTACCCATGGACACAATTCCAGTTTTTTTTTCAAAGATGGCTACATTCCCTAAGTAGCCATTGACTCTTGGGTTTTCCAAACTTTCGTCTTTCTCAGTGGAATCAAACAAATGTCATTTGTGGAATTTCTTTAAACTCACTTTGAATGTATTGAGTCATTATAGATGCACAGGTTTCTTCCAAGACCCCATTACTTGCAGAAATTTTATTCAGTTCCAGTCTCAACACTTTATTACATCTAAAGACTCATACAACTTCTCTGACAGTAGAACCTGCTATGAGAAGTATCCTTTTTCAGGATTGAGCCTCTTCTTTCTAAAGCTGACCATCTCACTGACGTGCAGACAGAAAGTTGTAAACTCCCCTGCTCTGACCAACAGATTGAAACTGACTTTAACCCTTGGACTGCTGTTTAGTGACCCTTCATCTGTGACCTATTGATGATAGATGATGGATCATTGAATGATGATCTATTGAAAACCTAAGAAAAAAAACTTCAATCCTGTTCAAGGCAGGATTCAATACAAAAGCTGTTGAATGTGTTGTCTGAAGGTTATAAATCTCCAGTTAGTTTCCTGTCCTCAGCTGCCAGGTCAGAACACATAGCCAAAATGAATTGTATCACACAGTAAAGAAAGAACCGTAAAGGTGTAACAGCATAGGGGGCCATTCAGCCCATCCTGCTTGCATTCCTTCTATTCCTCATGCCAATCTCCTGCCTTTTTCCCATATCTCTGAATGCCAGGGAAAGGGAGCACTTTGATTCTTCTCTATTAGGAGCTGCTTGTGCATTTCATGGTAACAATAATGATTCAAAATGGCAACATAGCAAAACAAAAACATACTTAGCTGTCTTCTCATTTATTCCCAAGTGATGCACAATGACAAGTGCAACATGGCCAATATTTTTAACAAGTTGGGATGAATTAGCAGACCTAAAAATAGTAGGCAGGACTGGACGCTGAATTCATGCTTTGGTGTCTGGCAAATCATGTTTTTCTTCCCACAATAAAGTGGTGTGAGGACTACACTGGTGCAGAGGATGATTAATCTGGACTATTTCAAATCAGTGTTGAGCTCAAACAGGCTCCATTTTCACAGTTCCAGGTCCTTTAACTTGCAGAATGGGAAATGTTATTTTTATTGTGGAACCCCAATCTCTTGTGAAAGGGTTGGTTATGGTCTGTTTAAGTGTTTTAAGGCCTCAGCCATTTAAAATTTTATTTCACAAATCCCTTGTTGAAGAGTTCTTGTTGTGGCAATGATATCGTGAGCAGCAAGTGAGCCCAGCATGGACTCGATTATGCCCAGTAGCATGGACTCAAATAGGTCCAGCAACGTGGACTTAAATAGGCCCAGCAGCGTGAACTCGACTAGTCTCAGCAGCGTGGCCTCAAATAGGCCAGCAGCATGGACTCGACTAGGCCCAGCAGCATGGACACTTGTACACCCAGCGGCATGGACCGAAATAGGTCCAACAACATGGACATGTGTAGGACCAGCAGCACAGACTCGAGTAGGCCCAGCAGCATGGAGTGAGTATTTCAAGTGTGGAATCGAGTAGGCCCAGCAGTGTAGACTTGAGTATGCCCAGCAGCATGGACCCAAGTAGGCCCAGCAGCATGGAACTGTGGCGTTGAAGGTGAGTTTGGGTTTCTGCCAGCTTCTGCATTGATGAGGTGGACGTGGCATTGACTCATGGCTGCTGCTTCAAAGGCGAGATTGGATTCCAGGCAGCATCCAATTCAAGTCAGGTTCATGGATGTGAAGACAGGTTCGGATCCAGAATGAGACCCAGCAGCATTAGCAGTGACTGCATCAGTGAGGTGGGTCTGAAGCAGACTCATGGAGGCTGTGTCAAGTTTCTGCATTGGTGAGATATAGCGAGGGCTCAGAGACGAGGGCGTTGGTGGAGGTGAAATGGTGCAAAAGAGTGAGAAATTTCATTCTAGCGGTGGCAGTGTGGTGAAGGGGATACAGGCCTCACCACCAGGCCCATGGCCCATGATAGAGCACATAATAAGAAGGACTGTAAAGTTTAACACTTTTTCTTCATTTTGTAATTTTTCTGCCTTTTGTATTTTGTGTTTTGATATATTTTGCTCTATTTTAATGTGGTGCTGGAGAGTAGGAAAACTACTCATCATTTTTCACTGTATTTTGTGGGAAATGTAATGAAGCTGCTTCTTTAACAAGATTATGCTATCCTTGGCTTTGTTTTTCAGAGAGTTCGTAAATGACACAGACTCCAAAAAGTCTTGCGTTGTGGGTTTAGGGCCAATTTGATAATAGCTAACAGATCCTGCCACAGGCAGAAGGCTTTCAAGTTTAAAAAAAAAACTCTTGTACAATGAAAGGGGAGTGGCCAGTTCCCCCAGCTCAGCTTATCTCTGGTTTGGTTTGGATTTTAGCAATAGTGTGAAGAAAAGCTGCTGGACCCAAAGAAGTAGGTGCAGGCTGGTCCTCTCTCTCTCTCTGACTTCTCTCCGAAAGAACCAGTGCTTGATTTTACCTTTTGTGCCAAGGGATGTTTATGGAGATTGTTGCAAACATTGGGAACAGCATCATTAATTCCAGATAATCTGTTGGGTTTTCAGATAAGTTAAGTAATTCAGTATTTTGTTCTCTTTTGGTTTGTGTTTCATCTGGTAATCTTGTACATAAATTCTATTTTGGTTAAAACTAAGAGGCTTGACTAGCTGCATCTCTCCTGGAATATCCACTATACACCTGCTTAAAACAGCTAGCAAAGTTAGGGTCTGGGCAACTTTCTTGAAATATTTTGAGGGGGTCTGGCCCATAACAGACTGGAAGCTCTTTGTGGGATTTGTTCTGTTGCAGATTTGGGATTCAGGTTGTAGGACTGGAAGGCAGCAATTGGTAGGTGTTAGTATCTTTTGTTCTGCGTGTTGCATACACAGTCCTTTGAATAGCAATGGCTCTTTCAGTCACCAGAAGTTTTCTGAGCGTGGAAGAAGTGACCTTGGGAGTTTTGCAAAAGGTATTTAAGGCCAAGCTGCTGGAATTAGCAGACAAGCTGGGATTGGAGCTGCCTCCTTCCATGAGGAAAGGAGAGATACTCACAGCAATAGCTCATTATTTAATTTGTTGGAAATGCCATCAGAATCTTTAGAGATGGCTACAATTCCATTGAAGGTGAAGCAGCTTGAGTTAGAGGCAAAAGACAAGGAATTATAATTAAAAGAGGCAAGAGAAAAAGAGAGAGAGAGAAGAGAGAAAGCGCGAGAGAGAAAAGGAAAGACAGGAAAGGAAGAAAGAGAGGGAGTTTGAACTTTAGAAATTGGCACATAAACAAGAGTTCAAAAATTCACTTTCTGAAATAGTGAGAAACTGTGTGGAAGAACAGAGAGTTTAAACAGCAAGATTAGCAGCTGAATTGGCTGACAATTATAAGTTGGTCCAAAAATCAAAGTTTGGCTTCCAGAATTAATTTCATTCCATGTGGAATAGAAATTGGGTAAAAGAAAATCTTCGTGTGGAAAGGGAAAGGTAGTTCTTGGTGAAGATCATAAGGAAAACTTACCACAGGGTAAAAAGGAAACCCTTGAAGAGGTCAGAGAAGTTAAAAAAACGCTGATGTTTTCACTGCAATAAAGTATTCCATATGAAGTCAGTGTTAGTGGGTGAGGAAATGCATTGGGAAGCCAGATGTAGGAAAAAAGGATAAGCAGTGAATTTTGTTGGAATGGTAATGGAAAGCACAGTGGAGGCTAGAAAGCTGCACCAGAATTTACAAGCTGGTCGGAGGTTGGTTAAGGAGGAAATGACAGAGCATCTTAAGCCATTTACATGCAACGGTAAAGTTTATTCAACTAGACCAGGAGCAGCAGGTCAAGTGATTACAATTTAAAGAGACACAGGGTCTTCTCAATCTGCGATGCTGAAAGATGAAGAGATATGTACTTCTGAAGGGCTATTGCCAGAATGTGCAAGTAACGGGAATTCATGGTGAGACAAGAACTGCTCAGTTATATAAAGTGAGGTTAGAATATCCAGAGAAGAGTGGGGAAGTTGTGGAAGGACAAACTCTTAGCTCCAGGAATACAATTTGTCCTTGCTAACGATATAGCGGATTTACTAATAGGAGTGCTGCCTACTGTGGTTGAAAAGGCAACTGAGCTATTGCGGGGCACATATCCTGGGATTTTTCCTGACTACATGGTAACATGGTCACAAAGTCACCAGCTGCAACAGGAGAGGCCAAAGAATATTGGTAAGAAAGTTGAAGTGGAATTACCAGAGAGCCTGTTTGATTAGATGGTTGAGACAAGCTAGGAGCAGATAGATGACAAAGCAGAAATCTTTAGCTCAGATAAAGTAACTGAGTTACAGCAGAAAGACAAAAACGTAAATCAATTGTATCAAAGGGCATTCAGAGAAAAAGAATCTGAATGTATCCCTGAATGTTATATCTTCAAACTGATGTCTTAATGAGGAAACAGGGAACATCACATACTCAGGCAGATGAGAAATGGGCAAAAGTTCATCAAATCATATTGCCAGTGGGCTATAGAAAGGAGGTGTTGCGAGTGGCACACAAGCTACCTCTAGGGGGTCATTTAGCGTGAGAAAAACTCACGCTAAAAAGGGGGTTGTTTAGCAGTGAGAAAAACTCAAGCTAAAATATAAAAACATTTTTACTGGCTTGGACTGCACCAGGATGTGAATGAATTTTGCTGGATGTGTCACCCATGTCAGGTAATTGGAAAACCATAGGCAGTATTAAAACCTATACATTTAAACCTATTCCTGCATTTGAGGAACCTTTTACAAGCATCTTAATTGATTGTGTAGAACCTCTACCTCAAAGAAAAAGTGGGAATCAGTATTTGTTAACAACAATGGATGTGTCCGTTAGATTTCCAGAGGCTATTCCACTACGCAATATCACAGCTAAAAGGATTGTAGAGGATTTACTCAAATGTCTCACTAGATACAGACTACTCACAGAGATACAATCAGAACATGGGTCAAACTTTACATTGACATTATTCAAGGAAGTTATGGACAGCTTAGGAATAAAGCAATTCAAATCTACTGCATACAATCCAAAATTGCAGGGAGTGCCAGAAAGATGGCATCAGAATTTAAAGACCATGTTGCAGGCTTGTAGCTAAGACTACCCAGATGATTGGGTTAAGTCAATTTCATATGTGCTTTTTGCGATCAGAGATGCACCAAATGAATCGACTAAATTCAGTCCATTTGAATTAGTTTTGGGGCATAAAGTGAGATGACCAGTCCAGAACTATAGGGCACAGGTTTAGGGTGAGAGGGGAAAGTTATAAAAGAGACATAAGGGGCAATGTTTTCATGCAGAGGGTGGTACGTGTGTTGAATGGGCTGCTAGAGGAAGTGGTGGAGACTGGTACAATTACAACATTTAAAAGGCATCTGGATGGGTATAAGAATAGGAAGGGTTTGGAGGGATATGAGCTGGGTGCTAGCAGGTGGGACTGGATTGGATTGGGATATCTGGTCTGCGTGGACGAGTTGGACCAAAGGGTATGTTTCTGTGCTGCACATCTCAATGACTCTAAGAGTTTATGACTGCTGATTAAGGAAAAATTGGTAAGTCAGAATTCAGAGATCACCTGTTTGGACTATGTGTATAATTTTAGGGAAAAATTAAATAGAACTGGGGAATTGGCTAGACAGCATTTAAAAGTATCACAGCAAACAATGAAACAGGAAGCAGACAAGAAATCAAAAATTCACAATTTTCCTCTCAGGGGTAAGGTATTAGTGTTACTTCCAGTGATAGGTGAACCTTAAAAGCAAGGTTTAGTCAACCTTATCAAGTCGAAAGGAAATTGAGTCTGGTGAATTATTCAAGGAGATTGAATGCGTGCTCCAAGACAACATATGTAGCTCACCCATCGTAATGGTGCCAAAACCAGATAGTTATTTATGGACTATCACAAAGTCAATGTAGTTACAAAGCCTAATGCAAATCTGATTCCATATTTGGAAGACTGTGTTGAGAAGGTGGGACAAGCAACTTATATTTCTAAGTTGGACTTGCTCAGAGGATACTGGCAGGTACCTTTATCAGAAAGAGAAAAGGCAATTTCGGCTTTTGTAACATCAGATGGACTATATCAGTTTAAAGTCATGCCATTTGGCATGAAAAATGTACCAGCCACATTTCAGAGATTAACCATTAACCAGACTACCCAACTGTATCATATATATCAATGACCTGGTGATTTTTAGTCACAGGAACATTTTAAACATTTAATAGACTTGTTCAATCAACTTCAGAAGGTAGGCTTGGTGATAAACCTGGCTAAAAGGAATTTGCCAAAGCCCAAGCCCCCTTCCTGGACCATATTGTTGGACATGGACAAATGGCCCCATGAAATGCAAAAGCAAAGACAACTGGAGAGTTTCCCATGCCATCGACAAAAGGAGTAGTACTATGGTTCCTGATATTGAGTGGATTTTATCAAAAACTTGTACCAAAATTTAGCAGTGTGGCTGCTCCACTCACAGATTAGCTAAAGAAAGACAAGAAGTTTCATTGAACAGTGAACTGTCAGAAGGTATTTGACAGCCTGAAAGGTGTGTTAATCACTGCCCTGGCATTAGTCACACCTAATTATGCAAAGCCATTCAAGGTGGGTATCGATGCAGGTGATGTGAGTGTTGGTGCTGTGCTCTTGCAAGAAAACGATGAGAAGTTAGAAATATCTATTGGGTATTTCTCGAGAAGATGAACGTTCATCAGCAGAAATATTCAACGAGAAGGAGACTTTGAGCTTGGCATTGGCATTATAACATTTCAATGTTTATGTTACCAGTAATGTATCTGAGGCAATCATATACATTGATTATAACCATTTGAAGTTTGTGGAGAAACTTAAGGACAAAAGTGCCAGCCTTTTTAGATGAAGCTTGTTGTTACAGCAATTAAATTTGAAAATTGTGCATGTAGCAGGATGAGAAAATGTGACTGCCGATGGATTGTCAAGACTGAAATGAGAAATGGAAGCACTTGGTGGCAGGAGTACAACAGACTGACACGGAATGTAGTTGTGCATGTTTATACATTTATAGTCAATATAATGTATATGTGTGTTTTAGAATACTAACAATTTAGGTTTAAGCGGTTTTAAAATGAAGCCATCATTAGATGTTGATGGTTCTCTTTTTTTAAGGTGGGAGATGTAATATAGCTGCTCCTTTAACAAGCTTATGCTGTCCTTGGCTTTTTTTTCAGCGAGTTTGTAAACAGCACAGACTCTGAAAAGTCTGGGGTGTAGGGTTTTAGGGCCAATTTGATGATAGTTAACAGATACTGTCTCAGGCATAAGGCTTTCAAGTTTTAAAAACACCCACTTTTACAATGAAATGGGAGTGGCCAGTTCTCCTAGCTCAGCTTTACTCTGGTTTAGTTTGGTGGTTAGCAGTGTGGAAGAAGGCTGCCGGACCCAAAGAAGCAGGTCCAGACTGGTCTTCTCTCTCTGACTTATGTTTGTTGTTACATTTTGTGCCAAGGGGTGTTTATGGGGATTGTTGCAGGTGTTTGGAACAGTATCGTTAAGTTGGGATAATCTGTTGGGTTTTCGGATAGGATACGTTATTTTGTATCCTGTTCTCTTTTGTTTGTGTTTCATTCATTAATCTTATAAATAAATCCTGTTTTGTTTAAAACAAAGTGGTTTGACCAGTGGCATCTTTCTGGGAATATCGGCGTTACACCTGCTTAATACAGTAAACAAAGTTAGTGTCTGGGCTACCTTCTTGAAATGTTTTGAAGGGTCTGTCCATAACACAAAACATACTTAAAAAAAACCAAATCAAATTAAATCAAATCTCTTTGTGCAATTTCAGTCAACTCTATTGTTGACATTTCCCCAAGCTTGTTCTTGTAGCTTAGGTTACTAAGAATACGTTGCTGAGATTCAAAAGGTCTAGAATCATTCATCTCAGCAGGATTCTGTAGAGAGATTTTAAGAACTTCTTCTGGTGTAGCCTCCTCAGGGACTGACTGCACCTCATGCCACTTCGGGTGCTCAGGTAATGGTGCCTCTGTTACATGGGTCCAGCCCACTAGCTACTGCCCTGCGATGCAGCACCCAGCTCATGTCTCTCCGAGTTGCCCTCTTCTTTACAAGCTTGCTGGCCTCCTCTTGCCTTTAATGTATACCAGTGGAATGTCAGAGTCATGGATCACTCCTGGAAATGACTACCTTTGGGCTAAGATGCCATGGTCCCTCATCCCTGTTTGCCTATCACTCACTGAATTTGACTTAAGCATTTAACTGCAATCAGGTGTATTCATGCAATAGTGACCTTTCTAACGATCTCAATTAGCCACTTCCTGCTATTCATTTGCAACATTGCCTCCCTGCTGCCTGTGACATCTACTCAGCCCAGAATTTTCAACGCCAAGTCTCCAATATATGACATCTCTTGAAATTCTACAGTCCTTGTATCCAGGGTTCCAGTTCCAACGGCCTCTATTCAATTTCACCCAGTATTTCATTAGAGTTAAAATTGCATTGTCCATTACAATTGTGTTCAGGTTAAAAGCTTGCACAATGGTTACTGGGCTTTGATGATACATTTGAAGAGTGCCAATTCCCTGGTCATTCTCTCTCAGTACCTGAGATGTCTCACTTGGTTTGCTTCCGACATGCAACATATAAGATCTGACTTCAGGCTCAGTACTAGGCTGGTTACTACTCCACCTAGTGGGTTAAATGTTTCACAGATGTACATCTTCAATTTACCCAAAGACAACTTCAGACACTACATCCTCTGGCTGGTGAGATTTTTGTTTCTTTCTTCTGTTCTAATGTACTCAGAGTAATGTGCTTTCTTATGCAATCTTAGATAGCAGTGATACCAATTTAAGTTACAACTGTTTATTTACAATCTTTATTCTAATGTAACTTGCTAGTTAGATTATTTTTACATGAACATCTGATCTATTATTCTATTATATGAACCCCATTCAGTTCATTTACACACAAAAAAACCTTCTTTTCAGGTTGTGCTGTATCAGTTCTTCATGAATTCACGTTGTCAGTTTTTAAAAAAAATTCTCTAGCTCTATGAAGCTAACATTGACATCTTCAATTTGATTTCACGAATGTTCAGTCTTCAAGCTATTTTAAATTTTAGTTCTGACACTAGATGAGCTCACACTTGGTTGTAGTAAGTAAATTCTTTGCTATTTTGAAGTGAGATTACCAACTTTCCCCAATCTTCCAAGCAGCTTCACACTTCAAAAAGAATTTCCAGCACCTCCGGGAAAAATTGGAGTGGGTCTGGCTAATGGTATTTAAAGTACATCTGGAAAGATATGGAGAGAATTTTGTCCTTTAATTATAATCTTATAAGCCAGTTCCCGTGATGATCTGTTTTCACTTTAAAGCTTTAATAACAAACCTGAACATTAAAACTGACTTTCCTGAGCAATGCCCGTGTATATATTGAAGAATAGAACTTAATATCTTTAAATAATCTGCACCACAGCTAATTTCAAGCTCATATTCAATTATATTTTTTTTGGTTCCAACTACACTATTATTCATAACTTGCATTCAATTTCTTCTAGATTTCAAGCATCAAACCTAGAGCCAGTATCTTAGCAACATGTTACCCACAACATTGTTTTCTCATTACCATAGACCCTTTTTGTTGAACATATAGTTGAAATTGAAACATTCATGGAGTTCATGGGCTTCCCAACAACGGTTTCCAACCTGGTATGAACAATAGGTTTTCTTTACTTCATCTGCCTGAAAATGAATATTTTGTTTTCTCTGTTCTGTGATGTTCTTGTTGCAACTATTGGTAATTAGTGTTGTCATTTTGTCTTTATTGAGCTGCATAATTAATGCCCTTTGTTGGCCTATATACCTGTATTCCTAATGAAGGGCTTTTGCCCGAAACATCGATTTTACTGCTCCGCGGATGCTGCCTGAACTGCTGTGCTTTTCCAGCACCACTAATCCAGAATCTGGTTTCCAGCATCTGCAGTCATTATTTTTACCATATATTCATACAAATGTTTCCATTTGTTGTGTACCATGAGTGAGAAGGAAGCTTCAATTTTTGTTTCAAAACATTGTTTTATTTTTAATCTGGATTGCTTTATTTGGAATATTCTGGTAGAATGATTACATCATTTCCACATTTGAAATTACGGGGTGGATTTTAGCTCATGTTGTAGGAAGGCTGTGTGGAGAATCTCCCAAATCAATCAATCACATAAATGGCCCCAGCATGGACCATCCTTGCTTCAGGGAGGCAGGGATTGGGATGGAGGCTGGACCGCTGGCCCAATAAAAAGTTCAGAGGTGGTCGTGGAATTGTGCAAGTGCCAATGCAGCTGATAGAAAATTCACCTCGATTCCTAAAGACTTTAATTAAGTTATGTTAAGGATTGTTAAAATTCTAGATCTCGCCTCTCAAGCTATCTTATCTACTCCCACCTCACCTCCCATGCTCCTTCCATGCCATTTCCATCTCTTCATATTCCCTATATTCCCTTCAGGCCCATCATATTATCCATTCCATTCAAATTTTCCTTTACCCGCTCCATGTTCCCCATGTGGAACCATGTGGAGATGAAAATTGATTAAAATTCAGACAATCTATTAGAGGTCTCACTCATACACGCTTGTTATCAAAAACAAACTCTCGTTCATGAAACAAGATTTAAAGATGTAAATCATTTGAGAAGTAGTCAATGTTATAAAGACAAATATCTGTTTCACGAATCGTATTGGGAATGGCATTAACAGAAGAGCTAAAAACAACTCAATCCAGAAACCTGAGTCTTCAGGAGTCACGCGAATTACCTGAAGATACTGAAATGCCAATGCCAGATAGGACTGTAGCTCTCATTAGCAACTTCTGCATGATGCTGTAGGATGACCTGTGACCAGTGGGACTACATGGTCATCCAATGTCAATGGTGTTGAAAATCATTGCAGCGCTGCATTTCTAAACATCTGGATCTTTCCAAGGATGCTTTGGGATCGTGTGTGGGATATTCTAGGGAGCCACTTTCCACAACATCAGGGAAGTAACCCCAACGTACTGTTTAGATGAGATTCCATACAGTGTGGAAACAGGCCCTTCAGCCCAACCAGTCCACACCGACCCTCTGAAGAGTAACCCACCCAGACCCATTGCCCTCTGACTAATGCACCTAACACCATGTGCAATTTAGCATGGCCAATTCACCTGATCTGCACATATTTGGATTGTGGGAGGAAACCGGAGCACCCGAAGGAAACCCACGCAGAGAATGTGCAAACTCCACACAAACAATTGCCTGAGGCTGGAGTCAAACCTGGGACCATGGTGCTGTGAGGCAGCAGTGCTAACCACTGAGCCATCGTGCCGCTCGCTTAAAAGGGCTGCAGTGTTTGCCTGATTCCCCACTGAGTCTGCTGGCAGACTGACAGGTAGTATGTTGTTCTCAGGATAATTACAGGTTTACCATTTATCTAGGTATAATAGATTGTGTACATGTGGCCATCAAAACTGGACTGGACTGGCCTGCAGCTTTCATCATCAGGAAATGATTCTGCTTTGTAAACATTCAGTTGGTCTGCAACTGCCATAAGTGCAAACTGTAGGTGTCTATCTGTTTGCAAAGGAGCACTCGTTATACATTTTTGCTCTAGCATTCCAGACATAATTGTTTCAAACCCCCTGCACACGTCCATGGATGGTCCTTGGTGACGGGTATGATCTCAAGAAATTTATGCAGATGAGGAACGCTTGAAATACAATGTCTGCACAGGGCATGTTGACCAATGACCAAACAAACAATAGGCCTGTCCAAGATGAGACTTAATTGCCTGGGTCATTTTGGAGAAGATGAAACATGGAAACTAGGAGTTGGAGTTGGCATCCAACCTTTGAGCTTACTCCGCCATTCAGTATGCTATGGCTGATCCTCTATCTCAATGTCATATTCTAACTTTCTCCCCACTAACCTTGATGCCTTTAATATACAAACATATATCTATCTCCTCCTAGAAATATTCAATGACTTAGCCTCCACCGCCTTCAGTGGTAGCAAATGCCACACGTTCGGCACCGTTTGAGTGAAGAAATGTTTCTCCATCCCTGTCTGAAATGTTCTACCCCATGTTCCCTGGTTTTAGACTCTGCAAGCATGGAAGCATAGACTCTTGCATCTAGTCTATCCAGGCCTAACAGAATTTTATATGTTTCACTCAGATCTCCTTTCATCCTTCTAAACTTGAGTGAATACAGGCCCAGTAGGACAGTCCTGTCAACAGTAGTGAGCCTCCATTGCACTCTCTCTGTGGCAAGTATATCCTTTCCTAGCTAGTGAGACCAAAATTACACAAAAAACTCCAAGTATGGTATCACCAGACCTTGTAAATTGCAGTAAGGAATCTTTACTTCTAAACTCAAATTTTCTTGCAATGAAGGCCTTTCTAATTGCTTGCTGCACCTACTTTCATTGACTGGTGTACAAAGATACCCAGATCTATTTAAACATCCACACTTCCCAATCTATATCACCATTCGAATGATACTCTTCCTTTCTATTTTTTCATACTGGTGTAAAACCTCACATGTAGCCTCATTATACTACATCTGTTGTATGATTGCCCACTCACTCAACTTGTCTAAGTCACCTCAAAGCTTGCTTGCTTCCTCCTCATACTCATAATCCTGTCCAGTTTTGGGTCATCAGCAAACTTGGAAATGTCCATTTTGCCTCCCTTATCCAGGTCACTTATACCAGTACATACTGTGAATAGCTTGGGCCAAAGCAATGAACTTTGCAACAGCCCTTAGTACCTACCACTCCGTCTGTTGACAAATTAGGTTTGGAGCAGTTAGTGAATGGACAGTGGTGGGGAATACGTGTGCTGAGATGTGGGGGAGATGTGACTTGTTAGAACATAGAACATACAACACAGGCCCGTCAGCCCTCAATATTCCACCGACCTGTGGAACCAATCTGAAGCCCATCTACACTATTCAATTCTCGTACATATGCCTATCCAATGATGATTTAAATGCCCTTAAAGTTGGTGAGTCTACTACTGTGGCAGGCAGTGCGTTCCACGCTCTTACTACTGTCTGAATAAAGAAAATACCTCTGACATCTGACCTTTACCTATCAACCCTCAATTTAAAGTTATGTACCCTCATGCTAGTCATTGTCATCCAAGGAAAAAGGCTCTCACTGTCCAACCTATCTAACCCTCTGATTATCTTATACGTCTCAATTAAGTTGCCTCTCAACCGTCTCTTCTTAATGAGAGGGCATTCCACACCCTTACTACTCTGAGTAAAGAACCAACCTCTGACATCTGTCTTACACATGCCCCTCAATTTAAAGCCACGTCCCCTTGTGCTAGCCATCACCATCTGAGGAAAACACCTCTCACTGTCCACCCTATCTCAACCTCTGATCATCTTGTTTGCCTCAATTAAGTCACCTCTTAACCTTCTCTATCATGAAAACAGCCTCAAGTCCCTCAGCCTTTCCTCATACGACCTTCCCTCCATACCAGGCAACATCCTAATAAATCTCCTCTGAAAGCTTTCCAAAGCTTACACATCTTTCCTATAACGCGGTGTCCAGAATTGTACGCAATACTCCAAATGTGGCTGCACCAGAGTTTTATACAGCTGCAGCATGATCTCATGGTTCCAAAACTCAATCCCTCTACCAATAAAAGCTAACACACCATATGCCTTCTTAACAACCCTATCAGCCTGGGAGCTGAAAATGTGTTGCTGGAAAAGCGCAACAGGTCAGGCAGCATCCAAGGAGCAGGAAATTCGACGTTTCGGGCATAAGCCCTTCATCAGGAAGGAGCCACACCTCCTATCAGCCTGGGAGGCAACTTTCAAGGATCTATGTACCTGGACACTGAAATCTCTCTGCTCATCCACACTACCAAGAATCCTACCATTGGTGCGGTACTCTGCATCTTGTTACTCCTTCCAAAGTGAATCACCTCACACTTTTCTGCATTAAACTCCATTTGCCACCTCTCAGCCTAGCTCTGCTGCTTATCTATATCTCTCTGTAATCTACAACATCCTTCGTCACTATCCACAAATCTACCGACTTTAGTGCCATCTGCAAATTTACTAACCCATTCCTCTATGCTCTCATCCAGGTCATTTATATAAATGACAAACAACAGTGGACCCAAAACAGATCCTTGCGGTAACCCACTAGTAACTGACCTCCAGGATGAATATTTCCCATCAGCCACCACCCTCTGTCTGCTTTCAGCTCGCCAATTTCTGATCCAAACTGCAAAATCATCCTCAACCCCATGCCTCTGTATTTTGTGCAATAGCCTACTGTAGGGAATCTTATCAAATGACCACTGAAATCCATATACATCACATCAACTGCTTTACACTCATCCACCTGTTTGGTTACCTTCTCAAAGAACTCAATAAGGTTTGTGAGGCACAACTTAGCCTTCACAAAACCATGTTGACTATCCCTAATCAGATTATTTCTTTCTTATAACCCTTTCCAACATTTTACCCACAACCAAAGTAAGGCTCACAGGTCTATAATATCTAGGGTTGTCTCTACTCCCCTTCTTGAACAAACGAACAACATTTGCTATCCTCCAGACTTCTGGCACTAATCCTGTAGACAATGATGACAGAAAGATCAAAGCCAAAGGCTTGGCAATCTCCCCCTGGCTTCCCAGAGAATCCTAGGATAAATTGGCACAGAGGTCTTATCTACTTTTACACTTTCCATAAATGCTGATACCTCCTCCTTTTGCACCTCAATCCCATCTAATCTAGTAGCCTCTATCTCAGTATTGTCCTTGACCACGTTGTCTTTTTCTCATGTGAATACTACTAAAAAGTATTCATTTAGTGCTTCCCCTATCTCCTCTGACTCCATGCACAACTTCCCACTACTATGATTGATTGGTCCTAACCTTACTCTTGTCATTCTTTTATTCCTGATATAGCTATGGAAAGCCTTAGGATTTTTGTTGATCCTATCTGCCAATGATTTCTCATGTCCCCTCCTGGCTCTTCTTAGCTCTCTCTTAAGGTCTTCCCTGGCTAACTTGTAACTCTCAAGCACGCTAACTGAGCCATCGCATCTCATCCTAACATAAGCTTTCTTCTTCCTCTTAAACAGAGATTCAACTTTCTTAGTAAACCATGGCTCCGGTACATACTTACCAAGGACCCACAGTAGCTGTTCCTTGAATAAGCTCCACATTTCAATTCTGCCTATCTCCTGCAGTTTCCTTCCCCATCCTATGCATCCTAAATCATGCCTAATCACATCATAATTTTCCTTACCCCAGCTATACTTCTTGCCCTGCAATACATACCTATCCTTTTCCATCGTTAAAGTAAACGTAACCGTATTATGGTCATTATCACCCAAAATGCTCACCTACCTCCAAATCTAACACCTGGCCAGGTTCATTACCCAGTATAAATCTAATGTAGCCTCGCCCCCTTGTTGGCCTGTCTACATACTGTGTCAGAAAACCCTCCAGCACGCATTGGACAAAAACTGACACATCTAAAGTACTTGAACTATAGTATTCCCAGTCAATATTTGGAAAGTTGAAGACCCCATAACAACTTCCCTGTCACACTCGCTCCTATCGAGGATCATCGTTGCAATCCTATTCTCTACATCTCTGGAACTATTTGGAGGCCTATAGAAAACTCCCAACAGGGTAACCTCTCCTTTTCTGTTTCTAATCTCAGCCCATACTACCTCAGTAGCTGAGTCCTCACATGTCCTTTCTGCAACCATAATACTGTCCTTGACTAACAGTGCCACACCACCCCCTCTTTTACCATTTTCTCTGTTCTTACTGAAGTATCTAAATCCCGGAACCTGCAATAACCATTTTTGTCTCTGTTCCACCCATGTCTTTGAAAACACTACAACATCGAAATCCTAGGTACCAACCCATGCTGCAAGTTCACACACCTTATTCTGGATGCTCCTGTTGTTGAAGTAGACACACTTCAAACCAGTTTCTTGCTTGCCGGTGCCTTCCTGTGATCTTGAAATCTTAATTCTGACCTCACTACTCTCAACCTCCCATATACTCAAACTACAATTTAAGTTCCCATTCCCTTGCTGAATTAGTTTAAACCCATCAAAGAGCATTAGCAAATTATCCCCACAGGATCTTGATACCCCTCTGGTTCAGGTGAAGACTATCTTGTTTGTAGAGGTCCCACCTACCCCAAAAAGAGCCCCAATTATGCAGGAATCTGAAACCTTCCCTCCTGCACCACCCTGTACCCATGTGTTCAACTCCTCTGTCTCCCTATTCCTCGCCTCACTAGCATGTGGCATGGCAACAAATCAGAGATAACAACTCTGTTTGTTCTAGCTTTAAGCTTCCACCCTAGCTCCCTGAATTTCTGCCTTAAATCCCCATCTCTCTTCCTATCTATGTTATTGGTGCCTATGTGGACCAAGACTTGGGGCTGCTCCCCCTCCCCCTCAAGGATCCCAGAAAAACCATCAGAGACATCATAAACCCTGACACTTGGGAGGCAACATGCCAATAGAACTTCCTACCTGTCCTCCTAACTATGGAGTCCCCAGTGACTAATGATCTGCTCCTCTTGCCCCCTCCCTTCTGAGCAACAGGGACAGACTCTGTGCCAGACACCTGTGCCCCATTGCTTACCCCCGGTAAGTTCCCCCACCTCCACACTTCCCCATATCCAAAATGGTATACTTGTTGTTGAGGGGAATGGTCACAGGGGATCCCTGCACTGCCTGCCAGTTCCCTTTCCATTCCCTGACAGTAACCCATCTACCTTCTTCTTGTACCTGAGGTGTGACTACCTCCCTATAACTCCTCTCAATAACCCTCTCTGCCTCCCGAATGATCTGAAGTTTGTCCAGCTCCGGCTCCAGTTCCCTAAGGAGCTGGAGTTGGATGCACTTGCCACAGATGCAGTCAGCAGGGATGCTACTGGTGATCCTTACCTCCCACATTCTGCAGGAGGAACATTCAACTGCCCTAACTTGCATTCCCACTATTCTAAACTCCCAACAAGACTACTGAAAAACTAAAAACGAAAAGAAACCCATCAGCTTAGCAATTGGCGCAGAGAACCTTTTGTTTTGGTTAGAAGAGGAGGACAGTTGGGAGACACTAGCTCAGTGAGTTTTGGGTAAAGCAACCACCCAGATATAAAACCTCACTTACCCAGTGGTCCCATGTCTGCTCCTGATCAGCATGCTGTTCTTGGGTTATTTGAGGCAATTCAGGGATCACATTTCTCTTGAATGTAGCTGTGGATATGTTTGTGACAGGCCTCCAAAGGCTCTGATTTCTAGTGCAGCTGACAGATGCTAGTGTCTTCCCTTCTCATCTTTCTCCTCCTCACCTGAAGAAAGTTGAGTCTACTCCGGCTGTCTGGAGATCTGCAATTTGATTGCACACTTCTGTAATATGTTCCTGTGAATGTTCCAGAATCTTACTGTCTGCTGAACTCACATGCAAACTCCCCCTTCAGTCACACACCATTCTGATCGGAAATAATATTGCCTTTCCTTCATTGTTGCTAGGTAAATGTTAGACTGTTTATGCAACAGCACCATAGGCATATCGATAGACTATAAACTGCAGTTGAAAATGTGTTGCTGGTTAAAGCACAGCAGGTTAGGCAGCATCCAAGGAATAGGAAATTCGACGTTTCGGGCATAAGCCCTTCATCAGACCATATAAACTGCAGTTGTTGTAAAGGCAGCTCCTCACTACCTTTTCCAGGGCAATTATGGATGACAAAAAAGTGTTTACCTAGCCAGTGATACCCACATCCCTTAATCAAAAATGAAATCACAAAATCAGTTTGATATCTGAACAACAGGTTGAAGTATCACATCAGTGTTAGTTGAAATGATAAATAATCTGTACAGTCTGTTTTAACGTGTTCCTGCAAGGCCTAGTGTTGGAACTTGCACTCTTCAATATTTACACAATTGACCTGGAAGAGGGTCTGTGCAACTTCCTCTCAAAGGATGCAAGTTAAACCACCGTAATAGTTAACGAACATCGTGGATGATTAGGCCAGCTACAGGTGGGCTGAACAATTCAGGCGATGAGAAGGGATTGTTAAATGTAGATAAGTGTAGTTAATCATAAAGGAAATATAAAACCATACATTTAGAATGTGAGTCAAGCTGGGGAATTATTAGATTAATGGGAAGTTCTTACAAAAATGAATTGGAAAAAGGATTTGGGAATCATCATAGATAATACTTTCAAGACATGAAGTCAAAGTCTCATACTTCAGAATAATAACTAAAATGCATGGTTTGTCACTTAGAGCTAAGATTTACAGGTCACACTATCAGAAAGACTCTTCTTGCATACAGAGACTTTTAACTAGCATAATCCTTAAAAATGTGTGCAATAATTAGTTTCTCTGTAGAGTTGTTTTATAAATCTGTATTGTTTTGCATTGCAGGAAGTGGGACTGTACAATGAAGTGACAATATCTGTGGAGAACTAAACTGATTGGTTTGCAGTGTGGGTGTCAGCAGCCATTTGAGAAGTCACAGTATTGAACTTAACTGAGTCTCTTTGAGTCAGCCATGGCATTAGCTTCCTATTTTCGTGTTTCCTGATCAGAGAAGGAAGCCACAAAACACATGAAATGTGTCAAAAAAATCTTTTCAGCATTCAGAATAATTGATTTATACATTGCTTATTGTTGCTTCAGAAACTATAAAAATGAAGCATAAAATTGGGAAGGGTACCCCACAATCTCAGAAAGGTAGATAAGGTGAGAGCCCTCATTCTTTCAGGGGTCAATTCCCACACTCTGATTTGTCCATCTATTCTCTTGTGCATTGCTTTACAGACTAACGCAGTTAGAGACCAAAAAACTGCAGATGCTGAAATCCAAGGTAGACAAGCAGGAGGCTGGAAGAACACAGCAAGCCAGTCAACATCAGGAGGTGGAGAAGTCAATGTTTTGGGTGTAACCCTTCCTCAGGACTGTGTGTGGGGTCATTCAAAATGTTGCCTTCTCCACATCCTGATGCTGACTGGCTTGCTGTTTTCTTCCAGACTAACACACCTTGCAAGTTCACACAATCCTTTCTCTCCAGGGCATTGCATAATCTCCCATCTGTAAGGGCTGCCCACATTTGAAAGACACAAAGTAGCTGACAAGGGGATAAGCAGAATTTAAAAGCCTGCTCCAACACTTAGTCTCAAAATGGCTGACAAGTAATAAACAAGGTTAGAAGCCTGTTCCAGTGCTTAAGTTAAACACAATAGTACCTATGAACAGGGGTTACTCTAAGGTGAAAGGGGACCCTGCACAAACAATAACCAGAGACAGTTTGATGAGAAAATGTCCAAGGACAGACAGTTTGAAGATTAGTAACAAACATTGAAGAAGGAGGTAAAAATCTGCAACAACAAATATAGATGAACTAATTGGATTGTATCTCGTAGAAATTTGAAAAGCCAATCAAATTCATTGAACAACGACAAGTGATTGATTGCGGTCTCGATAATGAAATGATGTTGCCCATTGGGTGAATGGCATTAGTTAGGACAAGGGATATAGATCTCATTCTAGGACCCAGCCAAATGGTACAGCCTAACTCATCATGCAGCTGTGAAAACAGCAGCTAACGTTATCTTGCAGTAATTAGCTATTTCTTTGAAACTATTTACAGTATTAAGAAATAGATTCTGATTAAAGAATCTTTAGATAATCACAGAGATAGATTTCAATGTAAATATAGATACACATATATAACAAGATACATGGATGAGCATTAGGGGAAAGATTCAAACATAGATGTAAAAGCCAATTAATGTTGGGAAACATTTTCCTTTATCACTAAAACAATGTCTGATACATCCAGTAAGAAACAAATTGCTTGCAACCCATTCGCTAAAGAGTGCTAACAGTAGAAGTGGCTATAACACTTTATATATAATTAACTTGATAATAGAAATTATTATTATGAATCTTGGAGCAGTTAGTCAGAGCTAACTGTCTTCTGTATTTTTATATATATATATAATTATGACAGTAAGAAAATATAAAAGGAATAATGGAATTTGATCGAGATAGCACAGGAATATAAGGAACAGCAGGATTCAAGTAGGTCTTAGAGATAAGCAGGTCTGGGACATGTCCAAAGGAACACAGCCAGTAACTTTGGAATGAAAATTAATAGGATGCATGGAAAGATCCCAAGGCCTAATGATTACAATGTCTGTTAAACAACATGAGATCTTGGGAGCCTCGGGCTATCCATAGGAGTGTCCACCATTGATTAGGTATTTCACAGGTTTGGATGTATAGAATAAGGGGAAGGCCACAGTGACCAATGAACCAAAGCTTCATTGATCATTCTGTGGATCTGAACTAAGGATTAAGGAAACAATTGAGTTTTTACATTGACGCTGAAATTGCGGGAATCAGGTCATAGAGTCATAGAGTCATACAGATGTACAGCATGGAAACAGACCCTTCAGTCCAAACTGTCCATGCCGACCAGATATCCCAACCCAATCTAGTCCCACCTGCCAGCACCCGGCCCATATCCCTCCAAACTCTTCCTATTCATATACCCATCTAAATGCCTCTTAAATGTTGCAATTGTACTAGCTTCCATCACATCCTCTGGCAGCTCATTCCATACACGTACCACCCTCTGTGTGAAAAAGTTGCCCCTTAGGTCTCTTTTATATCTTTCCCCTCTCACCCTACACCTATGCCCTGTAGTTCTGGACTCCACGATCGCAGGGAAAAGACCTTGTATATTTATTCTATCCATGCCCCTCATAATTTTGTAAACCTCTGTAAGGTCACCCCTCAGCCTTAGATGCTCCAGGGAAAACAGCCCCAGCTTGTTCAGACTCTCCCTATAGCTCAAATCCTCCAATCCTGGCAGCATCCTTGTAAATCTTTTCTGAATCCTTTCAAGTTTCACAACATCTTTCCGATAGGAAGGAGACCAGAATTGCATGCAATATTCCAACAGTGGCCCAACCAATGTCCTGTACAGCCGCGACATGACCTCCCAACTCCTGTACTCAATACTCTGACCAATAAAGGAAAGCATACCAAATGCCTTCTTCACTATCCTATCTAACAGTGACTCCACTTTCAAGGAGCTATGAAGCTTCACTCCAAGGTCTCTTTCTTCAGCACCACTCCCTAGGATCTTACCATTAAGTATAATAAGTCCTACTAAGATTTGCTTTCCCAAAATGCAGTAACTCGTATTTATCTGAATTAAACTCCATTTGCTACTTCTCAGCCCATTGGCCCACCTAGTCAAGATCCTCTTGTAATCTGAGGTAACCCATTTCGCTGTCCACTACACCTCCAATTTTGGTGTCATCTGCAAACTTACTAGCTGTACCTCTTATGCTCGCATCCAAATCGTTTATGTAAATGAAAAAAAGTCGAGGACCCAGCACCGATCCTTGTGGTACTCTACTGGTCACAAGCCTCCAGTCTGAAAAACAACCCTCCACCACCACCCTCTGTCTTCTATAGTTGAGTCAGTTCTGTATCCAAATGGCTAGTTCTCCCTTTATTCCATGAAATCTAACCTTGCTAATGGGTCTCCCTTGGGGAACCTTGTCGAACACCTTACTGAAGTCCATATAGATCACATCTACTGCTCTGCCCTCATCAATCTTCTTTGTTACTTCTTCAAAATGCTCAATTAAGTTTTTGAGACATGATTTCCCATGCACAGAGCCATGTTGACTATCCCTAATCAGTCCTTGCCTTTCCAAATACATGTACATCCTGTCGCTCAGGATTCCCTCCAACAACTTGCCCACCACTGAGGTCAGGCTCACCGGTCTATAGTTCCCTGGCTTGTCCTTACTACCCTTCTTAAAGAGTGGCACCATGTTAGCCAACCTCCAGTCTTCTGACACCTCTCCTGTGACTATTGATGATACAAATATCTCAGCAAGAAGCCCAGCAATCACTTCTCTAGCTTCCCACAGAGTTCTCGGGTACACCTGATCTGGTCCTGGGGATTTATCCACTTTTAACCATTTCAAGACATCCAGCACTTTCTGCTCTGTACTCTGGACATTTTGCAAGATGTCACCATCTATTTCCCTACAGTCTATATCTTCCATATCCTTTTCCACAGTAAATACTGATGCAAAATATTCATTTAGTATCGCCCCCATTTTCTGTGGCTCCACACAAAGGCCGCCTTGCTGATCTTTGAGGGGCCCTATTGTCTCCCTAGTTACCCTTTTGTCCTTAATATATTTGTAAAAACCCTTCGGATTCTCCTTAATTCTATTTGCCAACGCTAGGTCCTCTCACTGCATGAACCAGTGGATAAGAATAATGCCTACCACATGCCTGGATTATGCCTGTATTCTGAGTCTTTCTCCTTTGTTGGGGGTTTCACTTCTACACCACCTAAGCATCCAACACTCATACTCATCATCATCTTTGTGCCATCTCATACTTATATGAGGGAAAGGGGCTGCTCCAGGGAGAGTCACGTTCCAGTCAGAGGCAACATACGTACATCAGCTCCACCTGGAAATGAATCATGCTGTACAAGGCTGTAGATATCAGTAAAGCTATGTATGAAGCCTGATATCAGGGTCATAGAGTCATAGAAATGTCCAACATGGAACAGACCCTTTGGTCCAACTCGCCCATGCTGACCAGATATCCTAACTTCATCCGGTCCCATTTGCCAGCACTTTGGCCCATAACCCTCTAATCCCTTCCTGTTCATGTCTCCATCCAGAAACTTGTTAAATGTTGCAATTGTACCAGCCTCCACTACTTCCCTTTGTGTGTAAAAGTTTTAGCTTAGGTTCCTTTTAAATCTTTCCCCTCTCACCATAAATCTCTGCCCTCTAATTCTGGACTCTCCCAACCCCAGGGAAAAGACCTTGTCTATTTGACTCTGGTCATCAGACATGTTGAAGGACTTGATCTTCTGTCATTTCCACCTTGAGAGGGGTTTTCACCTCCAACTAGGTGAATCCCTGTATTCATTACGTCTGTCCTTTGAAGTGGGATCTGACTGAGGAGAATGAGTTGCTGCTGCTACTGCTGTTGGTGTTGGAGTCACCATGCTGTCACCCTTAATCCTTATCAGAGCTGCATACAATACTGTCATGCCATGGTGAAGGCTGATAGCTGACAATAATCTCTAGTACCGTATTATCATTGGAAAACTGATTACCAATAATAATATTTTATTTATTCAACTTTAGTTTCAAGCAGTGAAGGATACATTGAACTAAATGAAATATGTATCCTGGGGGTTTATGTTTGTGTGTTGGTGGTACTATTTTACATAATTTAGCTGTTATAATGTGTATAACCACCTCTTGTTTACTAGCAACCCATTATTTAAAACATTCTTCAAGCTGCCCACATTTATACACGTGTTAATTCTGGTTGAAGATCTCATTAGTTTTAAGTGGAATTATTAGCTTCAGTTATAGATTACAACATTTCAGAGTAATCTGAATAGCCAGTGTCCTGGTTAGTTATTAAGGCCGTTATCAGTACTGATTGGAATATTAATGAATACGCAATGCACGATTGGACATGAGGAAGCTCAGAGGAACAGAGGAATCTTGGGATGCTTGTTCACACAATCATAAAGGTGGCAGTGAAGAAGACATACAGAACTTGTCTTTATCAGTCATGCATAGATTTTAAGAGCAGAAAGATTATATTGGAGCTCGACGGGACCTTGGTTAGGCCACAGTTGGAGGACTGTGTGCAGTTCTGGTCACCACACTACGGGAAGAATGTGATTACATTGCAAAGGATGCAGAGGAAATTCGTCAGGATATTGCCTACGATGGAGGAATTTAGCTATGAAGAGAGGCTGGTTAGGCTCAGGTTATTTTTAGAGCAGACAGTAGACCTAATTGAGTATATACAATTATGAGGGGCATGGACAGGGTGGATAGAAATCAAGTGTTCCCCTTAGTTGAAGGGTCAATAACAAGGTGTCAAAATTTTACAGTGAAAGGCAAGAGGTTTAGAGGGGGATTTGAGGAACTTTTGTTTTCAAACAGATGTTTAAGAATGTATTGCCTGGGAGGATAGCAGAGGTAGGGAAATTAAAAAACTTTTTAAAAGTATGAAAACTTGATGTATGCTTGAAATGTTATAACATTCAAGGCTATGGGCCAAGTGCTGGTAAGGAGGTTATATGTAGATTTAGAGTAGTTTTTGTCAGTGCTGACTCGAAGGACCAAAGTGCCTCTATTGTATGATTCTACGATCTATGTTCCCACAACAATACACAAAATGATACATCAGATCATATTTACTGAGCTTTATTGGTACACAAAGCATACAATTCCAACAAACAAATGAAATACCAAGTCCATGTTTTTGCTCTCAGTTTGTATTCTGTTTTAAGTATTTTTAACCCATTGAGTAATTTGAATGCTCTTGTCCAAAATCAGGTTGGTGTCAACCTTAATTTCCCATTATGTTTCAGGTCTAAGAACTACTTTTCAAGGTAGTCTTAGATTTCTGATCTACTGCAATCTTGTTCATTTTTCTCTGGGCCTGCAGCACAAATTTTGTGGCTGTCCAGGTCACTGCTTAGGCCACTTTTGGAATATTGCATGCAAATCTGGTTTCCCTCCTATAAGAAGGATGTTGTGAAACTTGAAAGGGTTCAGAAAAAGTTTACAAGAATGTTGCCAGGGTTGGAGGGTCTGAGCTATACAGAAAGGCTGAATAAGCTGGCGCAGTTTTCACTGGAACATCAGAGGCTGAGGGGTGACCTTATAGAAGTTTATAAAAATAATGAGGTGCACGGATAGGGTATATAGACAAGGTCTTTTTCCTGGGGGTGGGGTGGAACTAGAGGATGTAAGTTTTACGTGAGATGCAAAAGATTTAAAAGGGACCTAAGTGCTGACTTTTTCATGCAAATGGTTGTGGTTGTATGGAGTGGACTGCCAGAGGAAGTAGTGGAGATTGGTACAATTACAACACTTAAAAGGCATCTGGATGGGTACCTGAATAAAATGGGTCTAGAGGTATATGGATCAAATGCTGGTAAATAGGACTAGACTAATTTAGGATATCTGATTGGCATGGATGAGTTCAAATGAAGGATCTGTTTCTGTGCTGTATGTCTCTATGACTCTAAATCCACCCAGAGTGTGGCACAAATTGACTCTAAGTCTATAAAATCTGATTCAGAGAACACAGTGAAGAATGTCTTGTGAAACAGAAGTATTGCATTATGTGACTCTAAACACTCTTGAAACTCAAGTTTAAAATTTCATCTTTGGTCAGTACACATGATGTTTTATTCTGTATCTAGTCACATTTAATGTGTTTCGAGTGTACTTGATTTTCCAATGAGATGCCACAAATGATGATCATAATTAGAATTCAGTAAATTGAGTGAGGGACTTGACCTCCAAGCTTCTTTTCTCATTAATTGATATATCCACAATGTGAACCTCCAGTTCATTGCTCAAAATTGAAAGCTTGAATTGCCATCTTCCAAGGTCAGAATTTTAAAACATGATTAGTGATAAGTTGAAAATAGCTCAATATTAGCAGTGAACTAACAAAACTTAGCTGATTGAATCACCGAATCCAGTTTGTATGCAATTGTGAAACATTTGTGATTTGTATTTAACCTGTAATTGTTTTTTTAATTACCTGCACCATCTTAAGCGATGCATGTTACATCTCTATGTTTGGTTGAAATATGGAAAATCTTATTATACACAACTCGCAATGCCCCAAACCCTTCACCCAGTCAATATACAGGCAGCATAGTACTCCTCTATTTTAGTGAGAATAGCACTGTTTTATGGCTGTCAGAAAAGAACAAGACAGTAACTTTTGATTTTATAGCAGTCTAAGCACAATGGGATGGATTGAATAAGTTTCATTGGGGTAATGAAGGTAAAATGTAAAGTGAATCAGTTCTTTCTTGCCCCTATTATCTCAGCACAGCAAATCAAGTGGTGTGTTGCCAATTAGTGGCCATTTTATGGGAAAGCAGTCAATTAGTAGCTTGAATGGGGATTTGCACCCAACAGGAATGTCATGTGAAAGAGGGCCTATACTATGAATAAGATGGTGGTCACAGTCACAAATTTAATGGTTCTTATGGCATACAGCAAATCAATGAAGTCAACATTACACCTGATGTGGACTTCACCATTACATGCAGCCATAGTCCCATTAGATTAGATTCCCTACAGTGTGGAAACTTGCCCTTTGGCCCAACAAGTCCATACCAACCCTCCGAAGAGTAACCCACCCAGACCCATTTCCCTCTGACTAATGCATCTGACACTATGGGCAATTTAGCATGGCCAATTCATCTGACCTGGATATCTTTGGACTGTGGGAGGAAACCACGCAGACACCGGGAAAATATGCAAACTCCACACAGACAATCATCCAAGGCTTGAATCAAACCTGGGTCCTTGGTGCAGTGAGACAGCAGTGCTAACCACTGAGCTACCATGCCATCTCAAGCAGGCCTTTCTTTTGTCTTTGTGTTTCCTCCTTGGACCTGGCCTTTCCTTGATTCTCATCTGAAAAATACATCAGCTTTTGACAAGCTCAATAGCAACAGGATTCTAATTTCCTCAGCTACTTGCCCTCTATCATGTTTATATCCAATTGCAACCTTACCTCATCACACCGTATTTTTACATAGGCGCAGGGAGTTTGCCTTCCCAATTAATAGCCATATAATACAGTGTATCCTTTTATGGTTGAAAAATGTCAAGTTCTATGATTCATGGAAGATACGTTTGTCAATTTCTGAATGAAAAATCATTTGCAAATAGTAGTGTTCAGTTGTTTTATTTAACTATGTCGGTCTATTCCCTGATTTATGTATCTGTACTCAATAGTTTAAACTTGTGAATACAGCTAGAGGACTAAGTCAAAAACATAAGATCTCAAAATGATCTGGGCTGAAATTTGGAAACCCTGTAAGCCTTCATATATTTTAATGTACTGTAAATAAAACTGTTGGTGATTTAGAACAGGAGAAATCTTTGAATGATTCCAAGATAAAATTGACAGCTAACTTGTCAAGCAAACCATTGAATATATGATGCCAAGTTTATGTTTGAAAAATGCCTGAAGGTGAAGAACATCATTGATGCATTTTCTCCTTTGACACTTCTTTAAGATTCTGGTCAAGCAATAATGGGCCTCCTGAAACATTGCATCAGTAAGTTCCTTGTTGAGAATTCCTTTCTATCCTCCCTCAGTCAGAACAACCTCATGAATCTGCCAATGAGTATACTTTGCTCTATTTCCCTTGAATACTTAACTCCTTCTCACCCCAGGCATAACCTCTGCTTTAACTTTCCCACTCACATTGCTTGGCCTCAGGTGTTTATGAAAACTGCAGCCTCTTCAACGTTAAATCTCAGCCAGATTCTATCCACATTCATACTTCCCCTCTATGGCTCTTAAATATTTTACATGACTTTCCACTCTCAAAGTAAAGGTATTCTTAAATTTCTTAGCAGCCTTGCCAACTCCCATCCTGAAGCAAACAAACATTGGCATCTTTCATACCTGTTCAATAGCTGCTTTGCTTTCCCTTTCAATGTTCTGTCCCATAATTGCTGCTGGAAAGAAAATTCTTCCATGTCTTAATCCCTTAGCCCATAGGTTGGTGTACTGTTCAGAGGGTTTGGCTTCTTGCCATCAGATTGAATTTGGTTATCCAGTAACATGAAGTTTTGTCTGAACTATTAATGCCTTGGGAACAAAGTTTGAAAATCATTTCTCTTGCTTCAAGCTCAGCCTGTGCCCAGTGGTACACAATTACAGACTTCTGCTGACTCTAAGATGAGCTTTCTACCCCAAACTGGATTTGCTCAGACTGTCCAGAATATTACTGGCTTTTGCTTTTTCCCTTGGTGCTAGCATTTCCTTCTATTCCATCATTATTTTGAAAATGGATGTTTTGATTGTTTTCTTCATCATTCTCCTGGCCATCCACTCTCCACAAACATCAAATAACAAGAAGTCCATGGCCAGAATTCTCTCATCCAAATCCGAAAAGTTTATTATTCTACTTTCATCTGATTTCCTGTATCGTGTCAACTTAAAAATGTCTGTTTTCTGTTTTACAATCTCCTATTTGGCTCATTACAAGTCTAGTCCCCATCTTTTGCTCTACTGAATCTACCTTGATTACTTCTGTTGACATTTTTCAAGGACTTGTCAATCATTGAAACTCAGAACTTTGCCTCATTACCTATGTCTGCTTTTTAAGGCTTCATAAAAGTGTATCCTTTTGACCATGCTCTTTAGATTGCCAGTTCACTGGTTATGTTCTGGAAGGTAGGAGACATTTGAATAAGGCATCGATAAGTGTTAACTTCACATCAGGCCTCACTAGAAGAACTCATGCTGAAATGCTATAAAGTAAACTTGTTAACCCTGTACTCTTACTAGGGATTTTGAATTGTGTAAAGTCTTCATGAGAGTAATAAGGTTTCGTAAGCTCACGATGTATAAAGAGGGAGTGGTTTGGTGTTGAGGTCAGTGATGACTCCAGATGCAGACAATGTGAACATGAGCATGACTTGAAAGGGAGGATGGGACAATATGGCAGCAGCCAAATTTCCAGAATAGTAGGGACATATCTCAGGAGAGGCAACTGTGTTAATGAAGCAGGGTAGCGAAGGTATCTTGCTTAGCTCATCATACCTTCAGTCTCATCCGCATAGACTTCAAGACATCCTGCAAAAAGAAACATCAGCGAGGGGGAAGAGCTGTAAGTAGGTGCAGTGGGTCACCAATAACATGAGGATGTCAAATAGAATGCAATGGATCAGAGTACAGCTCTGTGAGTAAATTGAAGAGAGGAAGGTGCTTGTTTTTTTTATTTTTCTACCTTTGCTAGCCTCCAGGTGAATGTGAGTTAAAAAGATGCACAAGAGGGGACAGAAACCCAGACAGCAATCAGCTCTGGGGAACCCAGATAGAATTAATGGTAGTTGTCTTTACCCTAGGATGAGGGGTTTCCAGGCAAGAGGACACATTTTTAAGGAGCGAGGAGAGAGATTTTAAAAAATGCATAAAGGGCAAAGTTTTTGCATTGATGGTGGTTCATGTGTGGAATGAACTTCCTGAGGAAGCAGTTTTTGTAGATAAAATTATAAAACTTACAAAGCATTTGCATAAGTGCATGAATTGGAAAGGTTTCGAGGGATATGGGCCAAGAGTAGGCAGCTGGGACTAGTCTAGTTTGGGATAATGCTTGGCATAGACAGGCTAGACCGAAGGGTCTGCTTCTGTGCTGTCTGACTCTGTGATTCTATAACAATGACCTTTGGAGACAAATGAAAGATGCTATCCTAAGGAAAGGGGCAAGCAATTGCTTAGTGAGTATTTTGTTAACTTATTTTATTTTAACAGACTCTAGCAGAAGGGAACAATGAAGACATTGGCCTAGCAAGTTCAAAAAAATTCCCCTGACTACTTATGCTTATCATTGTAAGCCTCAGTATTGTAAAGTTCATTGGCAGTGCAAGAGTATATTAGATTAGATTAGATTACTTACAGTGTGGAAACAGGCTCTTCGGCCCAACAAGTCCACACCGACCCGCCGAAGCTCAACCCACCCATACCCCTAATTTACCCCTTACCTAACACTACGGGCAATTTAACATGGCCAATTCACCTGACCCACACATCTTTGGACTGTGGGAGGAAACCAGAGCACCCAGAGGAAACCCACGCAGACACGGGGAGAACATGCAAACTCCACACAGTCAGTCGCCAGAGGTGAGAATTGAACCCGGATCTCTGGCGCTGTGAGGCAGCTAACCACTGTGCCACCATGCCACCCACATTAGAAGGTGTAGTGTTATTAATTATAGATAACTTAATTATACATTTATGATTAATGAACACATTATTAAATGACAAGTGCTTCAACTTATGCTTCTGCATATTTGTGTGATCCAGGGCTGGCAAGTGTTTTCAGGCTGCAAAAACTTCAACTCAGTGTTACTGAAACAGAAACCAAGTTGCAAATACTGCATCACATCAAGGCGAGAAAAATGTATCTGAGCACTTTATTTCAGGAGACAATCCCACCCCTTAGGATAGAGTCCTCTAGAGTGGTCAGGGATTGGTGGGTGTGACTGCCAATGAGGCTGATAAGGGAGCTCAGAGGGCAGGAGTGTAAGTGCCTCGGCCTCTGTAATGGACAATGGATTGGAGCTTGTTTGGATGAGAGTGAGGGCTGAAGGGAGACTTAGCAAACTGACCTGCACTATAGTGAAGAAGTCATTCAAGCTTGGAGAGCAGGAAGGGATCTTGGGGAAAGAATAATGAGGCGGGTTAAGAGTGTTCTGAGCATCAGAGAGCGTGGATCCAGATGGATGTGTTAGATGCCTGGTGGCAGGGCTCATTGAAACATCTGCTCTACGCTGGAGAAGATTCTTGATGGGGAAAACCTCGTGATTGTGGTCCATGTCAGTACCAACAGCATGGGTAGAACAAGGAAAGAAGTTCTGCTGAGGGAGTTTGAGAGTGTAGATGCTAAATTAGAAAGCAGAACCTCAAAAATCATAATCTGTGGATTACTGCTAAAAACACATGCAAATTGGGATACAGTGATAAGTTTGGAGAAACAAATGCATGGCTCAAGTAATCAAATGGGAGAAATGGATTCTGGTTAATGGCGTACTGACATCAGTACTGGGGAAAATGGCATCTATACCATTATGAAATTCTATATGGGAACAGTGCTGGAATTTGTGATCTTGTAATCAGCCTAACTGGAGATGTTTAGTGGGTTTTAAAGGGGTGTGAAGATTCAAGTTTGAGTAGGTGTAGTTATCAAGAGGTGGCATCAAGGCAGGAGAGGAAAATAATCACATAGGAAATGAAGGTCTGTCAAAGGCAGAAAAGAACAGAGAAGAAATAATATTACAAATGTATCAAACATAAAGATGACACATTAACATAAAGATAAAGTCACTATAATCTTAGAGACCCATAGAGCCGTTGTCTCATTACAGAGATGTGGATTTGCTGGTGTTGGTCTGGGGTGTACAAAGTTAAAAGTCACACAACACCAGATTATAGTCTAACCGGTTTATTTGGAAGTACTAGCTTTCAGAGTGCTGCTCCTTCATTAGGTAACTAGGATAACTACATGACTAGTTATCTGATGAAGGAGCAGTGCTTTGAAAGCTAGTATTTCCAAATAAATCCATTGGACTATAACCTTGTGTTGTGTGATTTTTAACTTCATTAGAGAGAGACAGCTAGTAGTGGTTTAACCTGAAGGTCATTGAATTAGCTCTATAGAGGCTGGCATCCCGTCACCAGTCACCCTTTACTTACAAATGCATGGTTTTTGACAATAGCTTTACCTCTCTGAGTCAGGCATTCAACCAATCAATATCTGTGACATTCATTATTTATGTCAGCTAGGTCTCCCTGATTGGACCAGATTAACAGCCCCAATCAGGGAACCCATATTCTATGAGGTCCAGGTGGCTGACCTCGTTACAATCACTTCAGTCACCATGCCTCAGGTGAGGGGAAAGGTTGATCTGGAGAGGCAGTGGGTTTGTCGTGGATGTTGGTGACCAGCCTGTCCCCAGAAATGAAAGCAGAAGTGTCAAGGAAGGAAAGGGAGGAGTCAGAGATACACCAGGTGAAAGTGAGAGTGGGGTGGAAATTGGAAGCAAAATTGATAAACTTTTTCAATTGCACATGGGAGAGGGAAGCATCACAACTGAAACCACTGATACACTGGAGAAAGATTGTAGATGGGGGCCTGAGTAGGACTTTAACAAGAAATGTTTCACGTATCCTTCAAAGAGACAGGCATAACTGAGACCATAGTGGGTACCCATGGTCACATTTTGATAATGAAGAAAATGAGAGGAGTTAAAGGAGAATGTGGCTGAGCTCGGCTAGGCAGAGTATTTTGGTAGTGGGTGGCGGTAGGTGGGGACGGTTCCATGAAGAAGTGAAGATCCCTGACACCATCCTCAAGGAGGATAGACATGTAAGGAGATTGCATGGCCATGGTAAAGAAGAGATGGCTGGAAACGCTGAAACTGATGTAAAGCATCAAAGAAATCTGGGATGTAAGTGGGAACATACTGGACAGGCATGAAAGAATCGATTGTATTAGGAAGAGAAGAGTTCTGTAGGGCAGGAGCAGGCAAAAACAATGGGTCAGCTTGGGAAATTGTGAATTTTGGGAAGGACATTGGGAGACCATGTGCTTAGAGGCAATGTGGGAGATGAAATGAGATCAGTTTCTTTTTCCTTTTCCTTTCAGGCATTAAGGAACGCGAAGTGCAACAACTTAGAGATACCCACCCCACTCTGAAATCTTCCTCCCTTTCCCTCTGACTCTACCCCCGCTCCCAGCGCCATTTCCTGGCAAGTATTTACTATCTCTTCTGACCTTCTCCTCTGTTGGATGCTGAATGTTCTGTACTCAGCAAAGTTCTTAGTTCTATCCCCTGCACCCACTCCTCAATGAATTTTGGGCGCAATATGATGATAAACTCTTAGTTAAATATAGTTAAATTTGCAGATGATGCATGGTTAGGTAAAAAAAAACCTTGCAGTTATCCAAATTAACCTCCATCTTCCATTCCTCAGCCCATTGACCAAATTGATCAAGATTCCTTTGTCATCTTAGTTAACCTTCTCCATTGTCCACCATACCACCAATTTTGTGTCATCCACAAAGTTACTAACCATACCACCGATATTCTCATCCAAATTGTTTATATAAATGGCATACAAAAGCTGACCTAGTATTGATCCCTGGGGAACACTGCTGGTCACAGGCTTCCAGCCTGAAAACAATCCTGCACCAGAACCCTCTGTCTCCTACCATAAAGCTAATTTTGTATCTATTTGGCAAGCTCACCCTGAATCCCATATGATCTAACTTTACTCGTTTGCCACTAGGCTTATCAAAGGCTTTAACTAAAGTCCAAGTAAATAATGTCTACTGCTCTGAAAGATCCATAAAATTGTCAGCTCTTTAAACATGGCACTAGCATTTTCTGCCTTGATCTCATGCTCCTGAATGGACATCTTCTCCAACTCCAAGCCTTTAATTAATCAATTGCTACTAAATCCCATTCTGTAGAATGGCCTCTACCCAAGGAGAAGGAACTCCCATTTCCTGTCCGAGAGGAGAAACTATGGGCATTTCCATTATTCAGCCTATTGTTTATGTTTATTTTACATGATGTACATCATTGCAAATTGTTCTAAGATATATGCATTCCAAGTAGGAATCATATTTATGAATATGCAAATACAAATTGCGATAGTGAACACAACATTTTGAAGCTCTCAACAATAACAGAAATTTTATGACAGCTAAATGAACAGAAATTTGAAAATAATGGCATCTTGTTGCTCTTTTGTAGGAAATGAGTGTATCATCATAAGGCACACAGCAGTTAATGGTTGTATGGAAGTTTTTCAAAACATCCCTAATAATTGCCTTAAATGAAATCAAAATGGCATAGAAGTGACTACTCAGTATAGAAATAATCATTCTCTCACTGATCATATATGATACTTGTCAGTCTCTTAAAACAACATTTAGCTTGAAATTAATTTCTCCAAATATAAATATATGAGACATTAGTATCTTTACATAAAATGGATAAATACCTCTGTTATATTTGTGAAGTAATTCGATACTAGAACATAGAACATTACAGCACAGTACAGACCCTTCAGCCCTCGATGTTGAGCCAATCTGTGGAACCAATTTAAATGCTCAAAACACTTAATTCAAAAACAATAATCTCAATGTATAATGATGCACATCTGTGTCAACTAAGCATATCTGAGAGAAACTGAGAGAAGTGTCGAACAAAGAAGCATGGAAGATTATTGATTTCTTTTTAAAGAAATTACCCTTCAAGTGTGAAAATATAACAATTTCATGCTCATTTCTGTACAGCATCTCAATTCTATTAGTTTTAAAGAAGTGGATTTCCAGTGACACATTGAATCTGATGATCCAGTTTCAGTTCTCAGTAATTTGGCAGTAGTACGTCCACACGCAGGTAGAAGACCCAGCCTACACTGTTAAAACTCAGGGTTGTAATAACAATAATCATGTTACAATAGATAAAGACACCTACATTTGACAGACACAGTAACCCCACATTTAAACACAAGCCTACATAGGAAATTAATTCTCTTGCAGAAATCATAGGCAAAGGTTTTTGTTATGTGCTGACATTAAATTCAATGGACATCATGCACACTTCAAATAGGACTGAAGAGTTGTCGTCATTGTTCTATTGGTTGGCTTTAATGGCCGTGATCGATTAATCTGTAGCCTGCACCTGCCAACTGTCAAAACCCAGTATGAACCAGCTTCAAAGTCAAACATTATTTTCACGCAATGTAAAGGCATAAAGACAATGAAATCTTAGAAACATTGTACAGTATCCACATTCAGCCAAGTTCATTGCTGAGCAGGAGAACCTGCAAGGGTCTCAAGTTCATCATTAAAAGCGGAAGTAGTCAACAAACAAGAACTAACAAATAAATTTAAACAATTATTTCCAAATTGAGTTCATTGACAATTGAATACTGTGTACAATGCCAAATGCCTGACCGGCTGTGCTTTTCCAGCACCGCACTCTTCATTTCTGTATATTCAACCCTAGCTGTACTTGCAAATAGCACAATCTTTGTCCAGCTGAATGTGAGTAATGGATTTTCCCAGGATGAAAACTTCAAACTGCTAATCACCTTCTGCACATTGTTATTTTTAGATTTGATCAGATTCTCTACAATGTGAAAACAGGCCCTTCGGCCCAACCAGCCCACACCGACCTTCTGAAGAGCAACCCACCCAGACCCATTTCCCTCTGACTAATGCACCTAGCACTATGGGCAATTTAGCATGGCCAATTCACCAGACCTGCACATCTCTAGACTGTAGGAAACCATGCAGACTTGGGGAGAATGTGCAAACTCCACACAGACACTCGCCTGGGGCTGGAATCGAACCTTGGGCCTTGGTGCTGTGAGGCAGCAGTCCTAACCACTGAGCCACCATGCCACCCCCAAATTCCAATTGCCTGCCCTTTAGAACCATATTTTCCAATGGATGATGTTCAACAGACCAGAATGTATGGAAGGTGTCATATGCCACATGAACTGATGTTCATATCCATTTATCTAATAATATACAATGTAACAAATGGACAAGAAGAATTTCGGAAATGTTAAAAGATGCTGAGTTGACATGTATAAACAAATGAGAATTTTCAAAGCAAATGATAAAATTTTAGACCCACATTGTACAAGTAGCAGGGATCACAGATCCATACAAGATGGAAACCATCAGGAAATTGCCTCTACCCTGGATTAGTACAATATTCCAATTATCCTGAGTAAATTAAAAGATCACATCTGATTTTGTCTCGGAATGATTATCAGCAGCAGTCATTTGACTGAATCAAGGATATGCTCATATAATCAGAACATCTCACACACTTTGGACCCAAACTTCTGAGATTATAACAGCAGATCCATCATCAACAGATTAGGGAGCAGTCATTTCTAACTCAGTGTGAAGGGATCAAATTCCTGATAAAGGGCTTTTGCCCAAAATGTCAATTTTTCCTACTCCTTGAATGCTGCATGACCTGCTGTGCTTTTCTAGCACCACACTAATCTTGAGCCTGATTGATGACTTGTCTATTACCACTCCGGCCAACCAGTAACACCGACACCGGGCAATAATGGTCAACCTGGAGAATGAATATCTGCTAATAGGGACTATTAGTAGCTGACAATGGTTTGTTTGTAGCAGTATCCCTTGTAGTGACAAGATCTGGTGTGTGGGGGTTGGAGTAAAGACATGGGAGGAAGCACTCAGGCCCTAAAATTATTAAACACAACATTGAGTCCAGAAGGCTGCAGAGTTCCCAAAGGGAAATGAAATGTTGCTCTTCTAGATTGTACTGAATTTGCTGGAGCATTGCAGCAAGTGTGAGACACAAATGTTGGCCAGAGAACACGTTGGTGCATTGAACAGAAATCTCAGGGTCATTTTTGTGAACAAAATGTAGGTGTTCTGCAAAGTGGTTGTCCAGTCTAGGTTTCATCTCCCCAATGTAGAGACCATGTTGTGAGCAGCAAGTGCATTAGACTAGATTGAGTGAAGTGCTGCTTCACCTGGAAGATGTGTCAGGGGACATAGAGAGTGAGGAGGGAGGATGTAAATAGGCAGGTGCTATGCCTTTTGCGGTTGCAAAGAAAGATGCCTTGAGGGTGTGGGAACATATTGGGAATGGCGCAGGAGTGGGCCAAAGTGTCCAGGTAGAAATGGTCCCTGTGGAAGGTTGATAAGGGAGGGAAGGGGAATATGTGTCTGGTGGTGGCATCCTATTGGAGGTGGTGGCAATGACAGCTAATGATCCTTTGGATGCAGATACTGGTGGGGTGATAAGTGAGGACGAGGGAGACTGTATTACTGCTGTGGTAGGGAAGAAAGCAGGTGAGGGCTGAAGTGTGAGAGATGGGTTGGGTCTGGCTGAAGACATGGTCAGCCAGTGTAATAGGGAATCCTCAGCTGAGTAAGAAGGTGAACATTCAGAGGCCCCTTGAGAAGCTGGCATCATCAGAACAGATGCAACAGAGACAGAGAAACTGGGAGAGTGGAATACAGCCTTTTTGGGAAGCAGTGTATGAGGATGTTTAGTCCAGGTAACTTTGGGAGAGTTGGGATTGTAATGGACCTTTGTGGCTAAATTATTCCCAGAATGCAAAGAGATGACTGGGAAGGTAAGAGAGGAGTCAAAGATGGACCAGGTGAAGGTGAGAACAGGGAGGAAATTAGAAGCAAAAGTAATTAACTAAATCACTGTACTGACTTGACAGTGAGTTTTTAGGGACAGTTTTTTTTCATCCTGGTTGACTATTATTCCTGATGGATACAAGTCCAGAAGCTCAATTGATTTATTTTGAAAATAAATATAACCTCTTTGAAGTTATTCATGAAGTTCTAGTTGTTGACATCTATGAAAATGAGTTACAATTTCTTATCAGGTGTTTCCAATCCTTTGTGACTGATGTAGATTTGTCTGCATTCCAAGTTCACCAAGTTACTTCTAAATCAATGGAGAAGCAGGTGCTATGTATCTTTTAAAAACCTTGAGATAAAAGTGAAGATTTTCATTTAAATAAAAATAACAAGTTCAGATCCTAGAAATCTTAAAAAAGAACAGAAATTTCTGGGGACACTCAGCAGAACTGGGTTTTTTCCCATTGCGTCTGCGGGATGAAACAGTTAATGTTTTGAGTCCACTGACTCCATCAGAACTGATAGCAGCTGGACAAAATCTGATATTTATACTGAAGATGAGATGGGAAGTGATGGAAAGGAAGAGGTGAGCAGATAGATGATGATGGAGCCCAGAAAGAGAGAGAGATGTGAAAGGGATTGGCAAATTTTAGGCTGGTGGATGGCAGGCCAGGAGAGAAGCGAAGCTGAACAGATAATAATGAGAGTTTAGGGTAGTGAGAAAGGGCAGGCCAAGCCCTCACCTTCAACCAGAGACACCGTGGGTCATAGTTCACTACATTGGAAAGAGGAGTTCAGGAATGATTCAGGGAACAACAGCACAAAGGCATCATGATTGACCGTCTCTATCAACCAGGATGATACCTTGTCCAAGAACCAAACAGCATCATCCTAAAAAACAGGAATGCCTTGAGGATAAGTAGAAAGAAGCCAACAGCCTCAGGTGAAATACAGCCATTGATGACAGAGACAATGGATGAAAGCCTTCAAGGAAGCATTTGGAATGCAGACACTCTCCACAACCCCAAAAGGAACTCTCTACATGTTTGGGAAAATTGGTGTAACTGCCCTGCAGACATTTCCCAATAAACGTTTAGCAGGCAGATATTTGTGGGACTAGTTCATGGAGGAAATTATCTAAATAGTCAATTAGGAAAAGGACAAGAAAGGAATGTGTAGCAATGGGTTGACTGTACCTTTACCTCAAGAGTAGCTACTGAACTTGCGTATGAAAACCATGTCATGATAACATCAGATTACTTGAAACTGGAACTTGTTGGTAAGTCCTTTCTTACTCTTTCATATATACATCATATCAATACTTAATAAATATGATTAATTGTGATGTAGACCGTGTGAGATATATATATTTTTAATATTGTTTATATTAAGTTGGGAACCTGAATTTTGAATTTGTGACATGTGGGCTTTTCTGTGTGTTTGAAGAATTGATGATTAACTTGTGGGCATTACTGTAGCCAGCTTGAGGGAGTAGCTTTCAGAACTAATTTTTTTTAATTGCCTTAGATAGATTTACAACTGCGCAAGGTAAAACAAAAAGTACATTAACTTTAATTAGGAAGTTCAGATTTTTTTAAAGGTAAGGGACCTTGCATTGTTTTTCTTGGTTTTAAGTTTGAGGTAGTTCTGCAGAAATACACGGATGAATGGATGAGGATGGACATATGAAGCCAATGCTCCTGAGAATGGGAGAAGGTATTAAAAATAGATTGGTTTAAGATATGGAGTTTGGTGATAATCCCAGGTCAGAGTGGATAAATCTCTGAAGAGGTTGTTTGAAACCAAGGACATGTAAACTCAGATATATGGAAGCTCCAGGAAATGGCTGTCAGATTTTCTAGATTGGAAGTTGAAGCTATAGTTAACTTAAACTTATCAAGGTGTTACAAAATTTTTTTTTTATTTGGCGTGAATATGGTGATGAAGGATTCTTTGAGTGCTGTCAAGAGAGTGTTTTTGGGATAATGGCATTATATTTCTGCAGTGTGATTCAAAATCTTTAAAGGTATATTATGCATAAAATATTTGGTCTATTCTATTTTATACTCATTGCTTTTACTTAATAAACATTATTGTTAAAGCCACATTTGCAACATTATGTGTTAGACCACCTCATTAAAAACAAAACAAAACATTTTCTCCCAAGCTAAATCTCAGTCTGGTTCCTGATTCATCGAGTAATAACATCAACTCAATCACGACAATGTTCACCAAAATGGGTGAAAACTAGCTTCTATCAACAACCTTACTAAAAGTTCATCAACATAAAATTTACTCAATTGCATCAGAAATGACTGACATAAAAGTTTCAATATTTTGCTGCCATTCGGGTATTAGCACCATTGGCAGTCCTTAACAGCTAATCAATACTGATTGATTTTGTTGCAAGATGAAATTGAAGGTCTTTTATTCTGCTCATGTTAATTATCAAATGCTTTAAATTCTCATTCCTTGTGGCCTTTTGGTGTTTGAGCAGCTCCAGTATCCTTCTGCCAATTTACGGTCGATGCTCTGGCATTTTATTCAGAGCAATGAACATTGGAAATCTTGGAACAGGAAAGGGCAATCTTGCTGCATTTGCTCAGCTGTCTCCAATGTTATTCAGGAAACAATGACAATCATTGAGGAATGTTTTTGCTCAAATATAGCATTATGATTGTACTGACTGCTGCAATTCATGTTTTCTCTTTAGAAGAAGATTCCACACCATAAGCGTTAATTCATCTGTTCATTCTGCAAATACTGACTATTCAACCCATTTTCTGTTTTTGTTTAATTTTTCACCTTTTTTTCCCACCATTGCTTATTTTACTGTTTCATTTGATTATGGAAAGAAAATTTTCTTGCTATCCAAAGTTGATTTGATTTTCTCTATGACTAGAGAACTGCCAGCTCTTTTGCTGGTTCTTTCATTTCATCTTCTTTGACTTGGGGAAACTTGCAGAGTGAACTGGCAAATCTGTGTGTTGCTTGTGGTGCAGACAGAATGATAGATTGAATTGTTGCAGAGTTAGCAAAATAGAAAGGCACTGGAGCAGCATTATAAAATTGCTGGCGCTTAAAACCAGATCTATGTATTTACACAAGAAATACAAAAGTGTCTGCAACAAATCATTGATGCTCTGCATTAAAAATATAGTCCTGATGATATGTTAGCAAGTACCATTTTGCAGCCCAGATAATGTCATAGAAATTTGTTCCTGTGCACAGAAATTAAAGCTTAGATTTGAATTTCCTCCAGCTATATGCCCAACCAGTGTGCAGGTCAAATTGTATGTCTCGGCAGATCAATGAATTTGAGCATGAGTGATATAACTACTAAAAATTTCAAATCATTTCCATTATTTAGATCACCCAAATACTTAAAAAAGCAATTTTACCCAAAGTACAGGTCCTTCCCCAAGTTACGTGAGAGTTTTCTGCAATTGTCTTTGTTAGAGACACTCTTAAAATAGCATAACTGGTGCAGCAGAAATTAATGAATTTGTTTTTACAATTTTATTACAATTTATTGAACAATTTCTTTAGAGTTTTCACTTAGATTTGCACTGTTTTCTGTTAATACATTTTATAAAATAGACACAATTCACAATAAAAGGGGGTCAAAAATGCATATATGTGCCTAACGTATATGAAGGAGATTGAAAAAATGTAACTTTAGTTGTCTTACTTGAAGCAAAAACATGATGTGAGTTGGATGTTTTCCTTGAAACCCTTGTAGCCAACATTGGGCAATGACAATATACGTGGATATTGGGGTATTACCTTTTGGAAAGGGTTACTATATAAGTTTATAATGTTAATAATTTGCAATTTAGCTTCTTGAGTATTTGGTTTCCAAAGGTCTGATTTTCTTCATAAGAAAGGATCCGAAAGTCATTTGCAACTGAGAGGTCAAGACAGCCTTTCTCAGAAAACATAGTACTTAAGTTAAATGATCCAACAAACTATAAATTGTGATAATTAATGCTTGTTGTGTTTCTATGACTCACCAGAAAAAATATATTGCCGTAGCCACAGCAGATTGAGATCAGACGAGAAACTCCTTACCAACAGAGGGTCAGTTTAGTATTGGGCAAACTCCAAACCAATAGAGCAGGTAAGATGTCTTAAGCTGTTATAGCAGTCTTGAATTAATCAAAGCCAGTGAGTTTGTTATCTGTGCATCTCAGAATAATAGAGAGAAATACATAGAACCTTCAGAGGTTCTTTAGCCCATTGAGTCTACCAAAGATACACATCTGAATGTTCTAAATTGGAGTAAGGCCAATTTTGGCAAGATGCAACAGGAACTTTCATAAGTTGATTTGGGGAGGTTGGTCACATGTAAAAGAACAATTGACAAGTGGGAAGCTTTTAAAAATAGGATAATGAGAGTTCAGAGACAGTTTGTTGCTGTTAGTGTGAATAGGGTGTGAGTGTGAGTAGGGAACACTAGATGACTAGAGATATTGAGGCACTGGTCAAGAAAAAGAAGGAGACACATGTCAGGTATAATCAGCAGGAATCTAGTGAATCTCTTGAGGAGTATAAAGGGAGTAGGAGTATACTTAAGCAGGAATCAGAAGGGTATAACAGGAACACATGATAGCTTTTGCAGATAAGGTTAAGGAGAATCCAAAGAAATTCTGCAAGTACATTAAGTGCAAAGGAGTAACGAGGGAGAAAATAAGACCCCTTAAAGATCAACAAGTCCGAGCATAGGAGATGAGTGAGATCCTAAACAAATATTTCATGTTAGCATTTACTGTGGAGAAAGGCATGGAAAGTAGGGAACATGGGGAAACAAGTAATAATGTCTTGAAAATGCATAATTTATTATACAATAGGAGGTACTGGAGGTCTTAAAAAGTATAATGATAGGTAAATCCTTGACCTGATTAGGTGTGTCCCAGGACATTGTGGGAATCTAAGAAAGAAATTGCAGGTCGCAAAGCAGAGATATTTATATCATTGACAGCCGAGGGTGAGGAAGACTGGAGAGTGGCTAATGTTGTGTCATTATTTAAGAAAGGCTGCAAGGAAAGGCCAGGGAATTATAGATCTGTGAGCCTTCCATCAGTGGTGGATAATTGTTTGGAGAGTATTCGGAGGGATAGGATTTACATGCATTTAGTAAGGCAAGGATGATTGGGGATAGTCAGCATAGCTTTGCGTGGAGGAAATCATGTGTCACAAACCTGATTGAGTTTTTTGTAGAGGTGGCAAGAAGATCAATGAAAGTGGAGAGATTGGCATTGTCTATGTTGACTTTAACAAAGCCTTTGGGGAAGGTTATGCATGGCAGATTGGTAATTAAGGTTAGATCATATGGGCTAGCAAATCGGATAGAAAATTTGCTGGATGGTAGGAGACAGTGGATGGTTGTAAAGGGTTGTTATTCGGAATGGAGGTCTGTGACCAGTGGTATGCCACAAAGGTTGGTGCTGGGTCCACTGTTGTTTGTCATTTATATAAATGATTTGGATAAGAATTTAAGAGGCATGGTTAGTAAGTTTTTGGATGACACAAAATTGGTGATGCAATGGACAGTGAAGGTTATCCAAGAGTACAACAAGATCTTGAATAACTGGATGAATGGGCTAAGGAGCGGCAGATGGACTTTTATCTGGATAAATGTGAGGTGATACATTTTGATAAGACAAATCAGGACTTACACAGTTAGTGGTAGCACTCTGGGAATTGTTGTTGAACAGAGACCTAGGAATGCAGGTACACAGTTTCTTGAAAGTGGCATCACCGGTAGATAGGGAGAAAGTGAGAACTGCAGATGCTGCAGATCAGAGTCCAGAGTGTGGTGCTGGAAAAGCACGGCAGGTCAGACAGCATCCAAGAATCAGGAGAATTTTGGGCACAAACCATTCATTCCTGATGAAGGGCTAATGCTCGAAATGTCTGTTCTCCTGCTCCTCAGATGCTGCCTGATCTGCTGTGCTTTTCCAGTATCACACTTCATCACTGGTAGACGGGGTTATGAAGAAGACATGCTTGCCTTCGGAACATTGAGTACAGGAGATGGGGCATCATAATGCAGGTGTACGGGACATTGGTGAGGCCACTTTCAGAGTTCTGCATACAATTCCGATCACCCTGTTATAGAAAAGATGTTATTAAACTGGAAAGGGTGCATGAAAACTTTACAAGCATAACACCACGACTAGAGGTTTCAGTTATAAGGAGACTTTGTCTATTTATCCTATCCATGCCCCTCACAAGTTTGTAAACCTCTATAAGGTCACCCCTCAGCCTCCAACACTCCAGGGAAAACAGCCCCAGCCTGTTCAGCCTCTCCCTGTAGCTCAAATCCTCCAACCCTGGCAACATCCTTGTCAATCTTTTCTGAACCCTTTCAAGTTTCACAACATCTTTCCGATAGGAAGGAGACCAGAATTGCATGCAATATTCCAACAGTGGCCTAACCAATGTCCTGTACAGCTGCAACATGACCTCCCAACTCCTGTACTCATTCCTCTGACCAATAAAGGAAAGCATACCAAACGCCTTCTTCACTTTCCTATCTACCTGTGACTCCACTTTCAAGGAGCTATGAACCTGCACTCCAAGGTCTCTTTGTTCAACAACACTCCCTAGGACCTTACCATTAAATGTATAAGTCCTGCTAAGATTTGCTTTCCCAAAATGCAGCACCTCGCATTTATCTGTGCTAAACTCCATCTGCTACTTCTCAGCCCATTGGCCCATCTGGTCCAGATCCTATTGTAATCTGAGGTAACCCTCTTCGCTGTCCACTACACCTCCAATTTTGGTGTCATCTGCAAACTTACTAACTGTACCTCTTATGCTCGCATCCAAATCATTTATGTAAATGACAAAAGGTAGAGGGCCCAGCACCAATCCTTGTGGCACTCCACTGGTCACAGGCCTCCAGTCTGAAAAACAACCCTCCACCACCACCATCTGTCTTCTACCTTTGAGCCAGTTCTGCATCTAAATGGCTAGTTCTCCCTGTATTCCATGAGATCTAACCTTGCTAATCAGTGTCCCATGGGGAACCTTGTCTGAAGTCCATATAGATCACATCTACTGCTCTGCCCTCATTAATCCTCTTTGTTACTTCTTCAATATACTCAATCAAGTTTGTGAGATATGATTTCCCACACACAAAGCCATGTTGACTATCCTTAATCAGTCCTTGCCTTTCCAAATACATGTACATCCTGTCTCTCAGGATTCCCGCCAACAACTTGCCCACCACCGAGGTCAGGCTCACCGGTCTATAGTTCCCTAGCTTGTCTTTACTGCCTGTCCTAAAGAGTGGCACCACTTTAACCAACCTCCAGTCTTCCAGCACCTCAGCTGTGATTATCGATGATACAAATATCTCAGCAAGAGGCCCAGCAATCACTTCTCTAGTTTCCCAGAGTTCTCGGGTCCACCTGATCAGGTCCTGGGGATTTATCCACTTTTAACCATTTCAAGACATCCAGCACTTCCTCCTCTGTAATCTGGACATTTTGCAAGATGTTGCCAACTATTTCCCTTCTGTCTATATCTTCCATATCCTTTTCCACTGTAAATACTGATGCAAAATATTCATTTAGTATCTCCCCCATTTTCTGTCGCTCCACACAAAGGCTGCCTTGCTGATCTTTGAGGTGCCCTATTCTCTCCCTAGTTACCCTTTTGTCCTTAATATTTGTAAAAACCCTTTGGATTCTCCTTAATTCTATTTGCCAGAGCTATCTCATGTCCCCATTTTGCCCTCCTGATTTCCATCTTAAGTATACTCCTACTTTCTTTATACTCTTCTAAGGATTCACTCAATCTATCCTGTCTATACCTGACATATAAAATTCCTTCTTTTTCTTAACCAAACCCTCAATTTCTTTAGTCATCCAGCATTCCCTATACCTACTAGCCTTCGCTTTCACCCTGACAGGGATATACTTTCTCTGGATTCTTGTTATCTCATTTCTGAAGGCTTCTCATTTTCAAGCCGTCCATTTACCTGGAAACATCTGCCTCCAATCAGTTTTTGAAAGTTCTTGCCTAATACCGTCAAAATTGGCCTTTCTCCAATTTAGAACATCAACTTTTAGATCTGGTCTATCCTTTTCCACCACTATTTTAAAACAAATAGAATTGTGGTCACTGGCCCCAATGTGCTCCCCCACTGACACCTCAGTCACCTACCTGCCTTATTTCCCAAGAGTAGGTCAAGTTTTGCACCTTCTCTAGTAGGTACATATACATACTGAATCAGAAAATTGTCTTGTACACTCTTAAGAATTCCTCTCCATCAAAACCTTTAACACTATGGCAGTCCCAGTCGATGTTTGGAAAGTTAAAATCCCCTACCATAACTACTCTATTATTCTTACAGATAGCTGAGATCTCCTTACAAGTTTGTTTCACAATTTCCCTCTGACTATTAGGGGGTCTATAATACAATCCTAATAAGGTGATCATCCCTTTCATATTTCTTAGTTTCACCCAAATAACTTCCCTGGATGTATTTCCGGGAATACCCTCCCTCAGCACAGCTGTAATGCTATCCCTTATCAAAAATGCCACTGCCCCTCCTCTCTTGCCTCCCTTTCTATCTTTCCTGTAGCATTTGTATCCTGGAACATTAAGCTGCCAGTCCTGCCCATCCCTGAGCCATGTTTCTGTAATTCTATGATATCCCAAGCCCATGTTCCTAATCATGCCCTGAGTTAATCTGCCTTCCCTGTTAGGCCCCTTGCATTGAAATAAATGCAGTTTAATTTATTGCTCCTACCTTGTCCCTGCCTGCCCTGACTGTTTGACTCACTTCTGTTCTCAACTGTACCCATCTTAGATCAATCTCTTTCCTCACTATTCCCTGGGTCCCCCTCACACCCCCACCACCACCTTATTAGTTTAAATCCTCCCAAGCAGTTCAAACAAATTTCCCTGCCAGTATATTAGTCCCCTTCCAATTTAGGTGCAATCTGACCTTCTTGTGCAGGTCACTTCTACCCCAAAAGAGATTCCAATGATCTAAAAATGTGAATCCTTCTCCCATACACCAGCTCCTCAGCCATGCATTCATCTCCTCTATTCTCCTAGTTCTGCCCTCACTAGCTCCTCACTAGTAATCCAGATATTGCTACCCTTGAGGACTTCCTTTTTAAATTTGTGCCTAACTCTCTGTAATCTCCTTTCAGAACCTCAACCTTTTCCCTTCCAATATTATTGGTTCCAATGTGGACAATGACCTCCTGCTGGCCCCTCTCCCCTGTGAGAACAGTTTTCTATGTGATACCTTGTCAAAGGCTTTGCTGAAAAATTGACATACTTTATTAACTGCACAACTCTCATTTACAAACTGGTCTCCTCGTTGAAAAATTCAAATGTGTTAGGCATGAATTTTCTCTGACAAAGCCATGCTGACTGTCCCTGGTCAAACCTTGCCTTTCCACATGGAGATTCTCCACTACAGAATTTTCTCCAATAGTTTCATTATCACTTATGTGAGACTCACTGGTCTATAACTCCTGGTTCAATATCAGCTGCTCTCCAGTCCTCTGATACCTCTGCTATGGCCAGGGATGAATTAGAAGTTTGGGTCAGAGACCCTGTAATCACCTTTCTCATCTCCACAACAGCCTGGGATTCAACTCATCCAGAACTGGGGAATTATTTTCTGTTAAGCCTATTAAAGCTTCCAGTGCCTCCTCACTCCATATGTCAAACTGCTCAAGAGCCCATCAGTCCCTCTTCACAAATTCTGTACCTATATTGTCTTTCTCTGAAGCAAAGGCAGATGTGAGGTACTTGTTCAATACCCTCCCATTGTTATCCAGCTCCATGCACAGATTGTCCCTTTGGTCACTAATTTGCCCGACTCTTTCCCTATACTTAAAGGATATTTTAAGATTTTGCCTGGTCTTACATACTCGTGTTCTTTTCATGCCCTCTCTCTGATCTCATAATTGCTTTCCCAAGCTTCCCGCTGTACTTTTTACACTCCATAAGGGCCTCCATGATTTGCTCCCTTTGTTCCTGCTATATGCCTCTCTTTTAAAATCTTTATCCAATCCTGAATACTTCTAGACGTCAAGGGATCTCTACACATCTGCTGAAAGTATGTAAAATTGACAAAAGGAAATATTTGCGGTCATCAGCTCAGTAAGAGATTTCCTAGGGGAGATATGGTAAATACTTGACTCATCACAGAGTCATAAAGTCATGGAGATGTACAGCACAGAAACAAACCCTTTTGGTCCAACTCGTCCATGCCAACCAGATATCCTAACCTAATCTAGTCCCATTTGCCAGCCCTTGGCCCATATCTCTCAAAACCGTCCTATTCATATACCCATCCAGATACCTTTTAAATGCTGTAATTATACCAGTCTCCACCACTTCCTCTGGCAGCTCATTCCATATACACACCACCCGCTGTGTGAAAAAAATTGCCCCTTAGGTCCCTTTTATATCTTTCCCCTCTAATCCTGAACCTGTACCCTCTAGTTTTGGACTCCCCGAGCCCAGGGAAAATAACTTGTCTATTTATTCTATCCACGCCCCTCATAATTTTATAAACCTCTATAAGGTCACCCCCTCATCTCCAATGCTCTGGGGAGAATAACCCCAGCCTCTTCAGCTTCTCCCTATAGCTCAAATCCTCCAACCCTGGCAACATCCTTGTAAGTATTTTCTGAACCCTTTCAAGTTTCACAACATTCTTCTGATATGAATGAGACCAGAATTGCATGCAATATTCCAACAGTGGCCAACCTGTAGAGCCACAACATGACCTTTCAACTTCTATACTCAATGCTCTGACCAATAAAGGAAAGCATACAAAATGCTTTCTTCACTATCCTATCTACCTGCAACTCTACTTCTAAGGAACTATGAACCTACACTCCAAGGTCTCTTTGTTCAGCAGCACTTCCCAGGACCTTACCATTAAGTGTATAAACCCTGCTAAGATTTGCTTTTCCAAAATGCAGTACCTCATATTTATCTAAATTAAACTCCATCTGCCACTCCTCAGCCTATTGACCTATCTGATCAAGATCCCTTTGTACTCTGATTTTAATCTTCTTCTCTGTCAACTACACCTCTAATTTTGATGTCATCTGCAAACTTACTAACTATACCTCCTATGTTCACATTCAAATCATTTATTTAAATGGCGAAAGGCAGTGGACCCAGCACTGATCATTATGGCACACCACTAGTCACAGGCCTGCAGTCTGAAGACTAGTGTTGAATGTCTATAAAAGATGTTGCTGGGAAAAGAGTTAAATCCTTCTTTTTACTGTTTCTCATTGGATCTTTCTGAATTATCATCTTTATATCTAGCCTTTGTTTTCTATTTTGTGAAATAACCTACTTAAAAGTTCTTTGATAGCACTGTGCGAATTTAGAAAGAAAAAGATAGTACAGAAGCAAAATTATTTGGCCCATCGAGCCTGTTCCACCATTCAATACAATCATGGCTAATTCACTCACTGAGTGTGCCATTTCTGTTTTCTCACAATGACAGTTGATGCCTTTAGTGTCTACAAATCTATTGGTTTCTTTCTTGATTATATGCTATTGGAAAAATCCATCGGTTCATCATCATATGAGCAACAAAATGTCTCCTTGCCTTTTTGATTTTGGGAGTTCATGATCACAGTCACATATTATAGGTTGCCAATAATTTGTTGACAAACAGGTTATTGGTTTGGAATTGATTTGTTTAAGGTTGTGGGGACAGTATCCTGCTCTCTAGTTGAGGTAATAAGATGATTGTTAAAAATAGCAATAGCAGCAGGTCATTCAGCCCCTCAAACCTGCTCCACCATTCAATAGGATCACGCATGATCCAACCTTCCTCACAGCCACGTTTCTGCCTTTCCTGTGTAATCCTTGGTTCCCCCTCCTGATCAAGAATCTATCTCAACATTAAATAGACACAAGGAATCTGCCCCACAGCTCCCTGTGGCCAGGAGTTCCAAAGAATCTCGGCCCTCAGAAGAAATTCCTCCTCAACTCAGTCTTAAGTTAGCACTCCTTTATTCTGAGACTATGGCCTTCAACTCTCCCATGGGGGAAAACATCCTCGAAACAGTATCCTGTCTAGCACTTTCAGAATATTATTTGTTTAACTGAGATCATCGCTCATTCTTCTTAACTCCAGTGAGTCGAGCCCCAACATGTTTAACCCTTCCTCATAAGACAATCCCTCCATAAAAGGATCATACTCATGAACCTTGTCTGAACTGCCTCGAATGACATGGTATCCCTCCCCCAGTAAGAGGATCAAAACTGCTCACAGTATTCCAGATGTCTCACCAGCAATTTGTACAATTGAAGTAAAGCTTCCAAATTTTTATACTCCAAATTCCTTGAAAAAGGGCCAACATTCCATTAGCCTGCCTGATTACCTGTTGCCCCTGGGCACTAGCTTTCTTTGTTTTGTGGTAAATACACCAAATCCCTTTGTGTTAAACCTTTCTATGGTTTTTCTCCATTTAGGTAATATTTTGTTCTTTTGTTCTTCCTTCCAAAATGAATAACTTCATATTTTCGGTTGTTATATTCTATTTGCCAACATTTTGCTCACTTACTTAATCTATCAATATCTCCCCATAAATTCTTTGTATATCTCTCACAACCTAGCTTTCCACCTATTTAGAGGTATTAAATAACTTCTACTGGGCCTTCCTCCTCTTCTGGTTCATCTTTCATTTGTAGAAGACAGCTCTCTCAGACTGCCTACAAGATCTGCCTAACAAGGACCACCAATGCTCCCTGAGCAGTTGTTAGTATTTCCTATTTCTAGTAAGCAGGTAGCTTACTCTTTGTCAAACAATTGTGTGAATTAATTTGGTCAAATGAACAGCTATTCATGGCATTGGATGGCCATTGTCCCCTTGCTCGCCTTAATTTTTATTTCTGCTACAAACAGTATTTTCCTATTGTCAAGCAATTTCATTCATCATAGGGTAGTGTGGTGCCCAATGATCTTTTAGTTACACTGGTAGAATGTTAGTTATAGCTATAACACAGTTAAATGAGATCTGATGCTATCCAGGAAATACTGATACGGAACATTATGTGAACAAAAGTTTAAACAGGACTCCAATTTCCAACAGCTATCCCACTTTGAGAAGGAAATATCGTTATTGACTTCTCACACTAATTATTATCTAACCCATTTATTTCTAAGCTGCAGTTTCTTGATAATTATGTTGCAGATAACATAATAAAGCTACTAGAACTGTTAATAAGTTATCAATGGTGTTTTAAGATGGCAGAGGTGGCAGGGTAGGAGATCTTTGGGCTCCCAGCTTGTGCATGACTGATAGCATCCTTCTTTTGTTTTTCTGACTTTATTTTTCTTTGTTTAACTTTTGAATCAAATTAATTTTGTTGTCTTTCTGCTGTTGCGGTGGTGGAGAGGTTAAGGGGAGCTGTTGAGTTGTGGATCTGGTCCATTCCTCGTGGCCATGGTGGTGGTGGCTTCAGCAACTATTCCAGCATTGATGAACTAGGGCCCGTTCTTTTCCTTTGATGGTTTAGTGGCATCTGCAACAGCAGCAGAGTGAATGACCTCTTGGTCCTTGGGAGTTAATTTGGGCAGTCAATTGGTCTGGGAAGTTGAGACAGGCCCCGGTCCTGGACTGTTGAGGTAGGCTCTTGGCTGCGGAGCAACTAAAGTATTGGCAGCGATGAGGCAGCTTTAGCAGAGGTGATGTTCTGGGCCTGGTCAGCGGGAGCAGGGGCTGCTTCCTCCTTAGTGCTGCAGCCTCATGGAATGAATTGACGGTTATTGAGTGTGGCTTCGTCCCATAGCCACTTCAAAAATCAATAAGCCATGTATGGAACAGAAATTGAAATTTGTCCTAACTTTGTACAATTAATTTCTTTTTGTAATTTATGAAATTAAAATGGCGCTAGCTGATGGGGATTTCTACACTTTTACTGTATTTTAGAAATACATAACAAATTATTATTACTATTAATATCAAGACTCGAGAAGTTTTGGAAACTGTATGACTTGGAAGAAGCCGATGAGTCATTTATAGTTCAGTGGAACTGTTGGCAGGGGTGAAGGAAACCCAGAAACAGTATTTGATTGTTGTAGCTGAGTATTATCAGAGCTCTGAGAAACCTCGGGCAATACCAGCTTGGTGATGCTAGCTATAAGCCACAAGACATAGGAATAGAAGAAGGCCTTCCAGTATATCAAGTCTGTCCTGCCATTCAGTGAGATTGTGGCTGATCCAATAATCCTCAATTTCACTTTCCATGCTTTTCTGCCACAACACTAGATTCCTTTACTGAGTAAGAATTTTTGAGGACTGCAGATGCTGAAGATCAGAACTGAAAATGTGTTGCTGGAAAAGCGCAGCAGGTCAGGCAGCATCCAAGGAACAGGAGAATCCACGTTTCGGGCATTCCTGAAGAAGGGATTATGTCCAAAACATTGATTCTCCTGTTCCTTGGATGCTGCCTGACCTGCTGTGCTTTTCCAGCAACACATTTTCAGCTCTGAGTAAGAATTTGTCCAACTTAGCATTAAATATACTCAATGGCCCAGCCATTGTGAGAAAGAGTTCCACAGATTCACTATCCTTTGAGAAAAGAAATTTCTCCTTTTCTGTCTTAACTAAGTGACTCTCTTATTAAGGTTGGTGACAAAACTGGAACTGTGTATATTAGCAGGTGCTGAATTACAGTTTCCAGAATTCAGTAAGGGCATAGTTCAGGAATGGAGAAAGGCGTGAACAGTTATTGAGTAAGTTATTCAGTCTGTGACTGCTATGGCTTTTGAGTCAGTTCTGAAACCATATCTTTGAAAGTGAAGAATTGTAATCCAATGTAAGGTTCTACCGTGATTTGGTGACCCTCAGTGCCACTGACATCTGGATGTGTTGATAAAAAATCTGTGGCATCGGTGTTACTTTATGTGGTCTATGGATAGATATGATACAGTTGGATTGTTTACTATTCTAAACTGTAGTTTGCTTGGAACTGTGTTTTTGTTCGTACTGTTTGTACATACCTGGAATCTCACGCATTGTGCACTTTAAACAACAAATTTAGCAACACTTCAAAACACTTCTTTGGCTGTGTACCACTTTCAGGCATTTGAAAGCGTGTTCATTGTAGAAGCTGCAAAGCTGGTGTAAAAGCCAGTTGCTTTGATGGACGATTGGTGAGTAGGAGGAAGTGCAAGAAAATAATTACTGGACTGGTGACATTTTTACTTCAGCTTCTCTTTCACAATTGATGGTGCTGGCTAAAGCTCTCAATGTAATTACTTTATGTGAACACTCTAAAACCCATTATTTGGATATAGGCAGCAGGGTTCTTTAATGATAAATCTCTCCCAATGCCATGCAGAAGATTAATATTTTAAAGCTATTGTCAGTGCAGACCCCAGCTGAAATGCTTCATTTATTTGATCAGTAACAATATCAATATAGGAGAGTTAAATCTTTAAGATAATGGCTCACAGTATTGGGATATAGCATTTTGTGATCCATTGGGAAATAATATTGCTTTGTATGTTGACATAAATTTTAGTTGAATATCATGTTAATTGTTTCCAAACGGAGCATTTGCTTGTACTGTCTAGTTTTTCAGATAGTTTCTGGACACTCAATCAAAAGTATATTAGCATTTGGACCAGCTTATGTTACTCTCTTTGGGGTTCCATTTGTTTGTCTTTGTCCATAAATTTGACCAAATAAATTCAAACAACATGCAATGTTCATGGGGATTTCATGGCTATGTGGATAATTGCACTGTTCTAGATCTAGAATCATTGTACTGTCACAATGTTGGTCTTTTCACAAGGTTATTGTGCCCTTGAGTTTTTTTCCAGAGAGCAGGTAATTGGCCAGGTTCCAACTAGGCTGGGACTGAAAGGTTTATTGGGGCCCTTTTAGTTTACCCCTAACTGATAATGCCTCCAGCCTAAGGCTTTCACGTCTTAAAAATAACGGTATAATCAAAGGGGAGTGTCCAGCTAGCACGTAGCTAGCCTTCGCTTAGATTAGAGTTTTTGATTCTGTTCAGCAGCAGTATGTGTGAAGAAAGACTGATAGTTCTCTCCCTCCTTCTGTCCTTCTGATTTCATAACCTGTAAGTTCATTGTCATTTTTACTGTTTGTGCTAAGGGGTCTGTTTATGGGGACTGTTGCAAGTATTTTTGGAATGGCATCATTAAGTTGGGACAGTCTGTAGGGTTTGGAAATGATAAGTTGTCCAGTATTCAATTTTCTGTTCTTTGTGTTTCATTCCATAATTTTGCAAATAAATTCTATATGTTTAAAACTGGTTAGTTGAATCAGCTATTTCACTCCGAAAATATTCACTATAAGCTTACCTAAACAAATAGCAAAGTTACAGTCTGGGATACCTGCTTAAGAATGTTTTGAGGGATTGGACTTGATCCATAACAGTATGATGGAACTGACACTTAATTTTGCTTCATATGACCAGATATTTTGATGTATTTTCCATGCAAAATCTTGGATAGATCATAAATCTCAAATCCAACATTGACTTCAGCACCTCAAGCTTCAGATGAAGTACTTTGCATCTTTATAGTCTGAGAAACATTGTCACATTGTATGGACTTGAGCCTTAATAGCCTTGAATTCTAACTAATCAAATTTATTGATCTTTTGAGGAACACTTTAGGATTTCCAAACAGCTGAGTAAATTGCTTCTGTTGCTGTCTGAACTCAAAGAATACAAACTTAATTGCTATTCCCACTAATGGCTGAGCTATCAAGCTAAGTTCCATTCTACAAAAAATATTGCGCATTAATTAGTGACAACTGTCCAAGAAATTTAGATGATTAGTGTCAATTGGTTGCTATAGCAAAACCTGACTGTTGTAGATTCAATCTGATTTCTTTTCTTGGCATACTGCAGAGATATGAGGTTGGTTAGCTCAAGTGGCTGGATGGCTGGTTTGTGATGTGGTCAACAGTGTGGGTTCGATATCTGTATTTCTTGAAGTCGCCAGGAAGGTCCTGTCTTCTCAATCTCACCCCTCACCTTAAGAATTATGACCCTTTGGTTAACTCACCACCAATCATCTCTCTCTAATTAGAAAGCAGCCCTCTGGGACTCCAGTGACGTTGCCTTTTATTGTAGAAATGCAGACACTTCAGTTCAGAAAAAAATGATATGACCGATGCTGCTGTGTTGCTGTTGGTGTTCACTCCACTTCAGTTCAACTTTTCAACTCTTCCCTTGCTCCATTAATATTTTACTTCATGTGCTTATCTAACCGTCTCCTATATATTGTGACAATTAATTTATAGACCTCATGTTCTTTCAGATTATTTATTCTAATTCTGATATCCTCATTTCTGCTGTTAATTTTAACTTTTGCCATGTTGTCCCTAAGTCAGTATTTACTGTTTTGTATCCTTTCATAACTTTGAATATTTATATTAGATATCATCTTAATCTCCTTTAATCCATATCTTAAATTTATTTAGGTTTTAATTTAAACAGTGATTGTATCCTAAGCAGATAGAAAGGATATTGCACTGATTCCTTGTGAACATCATGGCAGGAATTCTTGTAATTTATTGGCCTTTGTATAAATCATGCTCTGAGTTATTTTTGAACTTTTTTGAACAGATTTCATTTTTCTCTTTCCATAAAACCATATACGTAGGAACAGAAGTAGGCTATTCAGCTCACAAAGTCTGCTCAGCCCCTCAAAGAGATCATGGCTGATCTGATCATTTTCAAATCTAATTTCTTGCCTTTCCCCCCATATCTCTTGATTCCCTTAATGATTAAACATCTATCTCAGCCTTGAATAGAGCATCAATGACCCAGTGTAAGCAATCCTTTGCAATCAAGAATTACAGACTTTCACTATAATCACTGTCTGAAATATGCACGCACTTTCTTATGAGATTCAGTCCACTGTTTCTGTCTGCAGGGTGAGTCTCTTTTCCACGATTAGTATTAACTTAGTGCAGAAAAACTGGTCAACTTATTAAGACGAGCTAAATGAATGGCTGGTCGGAGAATCAAAAATGTTATATGATACAGCAACGGCACTTCTCTGAAGTTGAAGCTGAGGTTTAGCATTTGATTTGTTTTCTGATACACATTAGTCAAAACATAGCTGATTAACAACTCTTTACTGCCATACTTTGAGTGACTCAATGGCAATGCTCCACCATAGAGATGTACAGCATGGAAACAGACCCTTCTGTCCAACTTGTCCATGTCGATCAGATATCCTAACCTATCTAGTCCCATTAGCCAGTTTTTGGCCCATAATCCTCTAAACCAGTCATATTCACATACCCATCCAGATGTTTTTTAAATGCTGTAATTGCGCCAGCCTCCATCACTTCCTCTGGCAGCTCATTCCATACATACACCACCCTCTGCATGAAAACGATGTATTAAGGTCCCTTTTATATCTTTCCTATCTCACACTAAACCTATGCCCCCTTGTTCTGGACTCCCCCACCCCAGGGAAATAGACCTTATCTATTTACCCCATCCATGTCCCTGATGGTTTTATAAACCTCGATAAGGTCACCTCTTTTAGCTGTGGAAATAACTTAGATCATGAAGTTGTGTACATTCTTCAGTTAAAAAATGAGGTCTGCAGATGCTGGAGATCACAGCTGCAAATGTGTTGCTGGTCAAAGCACAGCAGGCCAGGCACTGCCTGGCCTGCTGTGCTTTGACCAGCAACACATTTGCAGCTACATTCTTCAGTTAACCACTTTATTAGCTCTGAGTATAGTCATTTTTTGAGGACAATGCTTGTAGAATCCAATCAAAGAAAATTGTTTGGGAATATTATTAGAGTAGGTTACAGAATGTGAATGAAGAACATGAGATATAGCCTACAACATTTTGTTTGCAGCCTGTAATGGTATTAATGGTATTGTGCATCTGTCTGTTTCCAAGGCTTCAGAAATGGCCTTTAGAATCAATTGATGCCCAAGAGCTTCATGTACACGTGTAATGACAGACCTGTGATCACTTTGGTAAACATCAATATAAAAATCAATAACCTTCACAAAGTAATTGAAATAACTTCACAGAGGCAGGTATCCTGTCATCAAGTCACCCTTTATTTACATGTGCATAGTACTTGACATTGATCTGGCTGCCTCAGGGCCAACTAAAGTGAGCAGAGTCTCCAACACCCCTGTTTCTAACTGTCAGCCAGGTCTCCATGGTTAGACCAGGTTAACAGCCCTATTCAGGGAAATCCTGTTCAATAAGGTTCATCTGGCTGACCACACTACAGTCACCACAGTAATGTTCCTGCCTAAATGCAAAAGTAATAGTAACTTTCTATCTTCCTGGACTATTTTTCAGATGGAGTGGAGGCAGAAGTCAATTCCAGCAAGTGCCTTGCTATATCTGAACCTTTTCTGCTGGACTGTGGCATTAAGAATGTTTCATGTTAATTGTATTTCTTAGGTGTAGGATGTAAAGCCTACCCTGCAGATCTCTTGTGAAGTTGAGTAATATCGCTGAAACACAATGGGGCAGGATGGGGATACAGGTGAGAAATCAGTTCAGAACATGGAATAACAGTTTGGGATAAATACATTTTATATTGATAAACTGCCAAGGAGAGGTGAAAGGAGAAATGCATGGTGGGGATCTGTTTTGTAAAAACATTGGTGAAGTAGAGAGTACAGAAGGAAATTGCTTTAATCTTAGAATAAAATTAGTAAATATAGAGCTAAGTGGTGGAGGTTAATACACAGCATCCACCACCCCCAACAGAATATTTTAACAAAGAATGCCCAACAACATGTTGGCATAGGCTGCACAGTGGCTCAGTTATTAGCAGTGTTGCCCCACAGCACCAGGGACCCAGGTTCGATTCCACGCTTGGGCGACTATCTGTGTGGAGTTTGCACATTCTCCCCATGTTGCTCCAGTTTCCTCCCACAGTCCAAAGATGTGCAGGTTAGGTGGATTGTCATGTTAAATGACCCATACAGTCCAGAAATGTGTAGATTAGGTGAATTAGCCTTAGGAAATGCAGGCTTTCAGGGATGGGTTGGTCTGGGTGGAATGCTCTTCAGAGGAGTTGGTCAGACTCAGTGGGCCTAATAGCCTGCTTCCACAATAGAGATTCTATGATTTATGAACATTTTTCAATGGACGCCCACTCAATGGCAATGCTCCACTAACATGGCTTCACATTGGTCTTTAGAAATTACAGACTCATCTGATTGGCCAGCAGCTTTAGCAACACAGGTAATGCCAGGCAGTACTAATGGGCATTACCAGGTTGCAATAATCTCCATGAAGAGAAGTGCAATGATGACTCAATGAGGTATGTCCTGGGTTTTTAGGATGGGAAGGATTTGGGCACTTATATGGTGAGGGATGGGTGAGAGGGCCTGGGTGTGGGGGTCAGTATTTAGAAACCTGGTGGGGAGGAAGAAAGGGATCAAAACCTTGGAGTAGGTTGTCAACCCTGAGACATGCAAAATAATGTTCTCCCCTTCCTCCTCACTGTTACAAAAAACAGTTTCAAAAATTACCTGTGCACCTTGGTTTGCTTGCTGTTGTCAAACATTTTACAGCAGCAAAGGCAGATTGAGGCCCTCAATTGGCACAAGCTAGAGGATTTAACAATCTCCACTACCCACACCTTGTGATATGAAAAATAGGTTGGTGGTGGGTGGAAAGGAGGTAGGCTGGCAAACTAACATATTTCATGCCAGGTGTTTTCTTAATACATATAATCCAACCAATGAACATTTTTAAACCAAATAATATTCAAAGGGACCTATATGTTTACAAGAACAGTAATGAGAAAATAAATAATTTAAGATTAAGAGTAGGGCAATGAAGCCTAAAACACATTATGAAGAAAAATTCTTCAAAAATATCAAATAGTAAGTATTTAATAAGCATATTCATAAAAATGAAGTTAATGATTTAGGACATTTTTTTAAAAGAAGATTGTTAATTTGTAGGTAACTATCAAAATGGCAATGATATTTTAGTAAGCCTTTTGCATTGATTTTTGATCTCTCTGTGAAGAGATAGACATTATAAGGTAGAGGAATGCTTAAGTGGTAGCAAGTAATTATGTTGAATGAAAAGAAGAATTTTAGATAATGTAGTCAGGTTCAAGGCAAGCAAATCAAGGGATCCCAAAGGAATATATTCTAGGAAGTTTAAAGCACATCTCTTAAATATTTAGTGGTTCTGAACAATATTCATTAAATTACCTTGTTTAAATCTGATACTTTACAGAAAATGCTATTTAAATTTCTGACATAGCTGTGAAAAAAACTAATGATGTGAAACAACTAAAGCTGTCATTGAATCATATGGATGTACAGCACAAAACCAGATGCTTCATGCCGACCAGATATCCTAAATTAATCTAGACCCATTTGCCAGCATTTGACAAATATCCCTCTAAACCCTTCCTATTCATTTATCCATCCAAATGCCTTTTAAACCTTGTAATTGTACCAGCCTCCACCATTTCCTTTCCTAATTCATTCCATATACACACCATCCTCTGCATGAAACAGTTGCCCCTTAAGTCTCTTTAAAATTTTCCCTCTTACCTTAAACCTATGCTCTCCAGTTTTGGACTCCTCGACCCTGGGGAAAAATGTGTTGCTGGAAAAGAGCAGCAGGTCAGGCAGCATCCAAGGAGCAGGAGAATCGACGTTTCGGGCATAAGCCCTTCTTCAGGAATGAGGAGAGTGTGCCAAGCAGGCTAAGATAAAGGAAGGAAGGAGGGACTTGGGGGAGGGGCTTTGGGAAAGCGATAGGTGGGAGGAGGTTAAGGTGAGGGTGATAGGCCGGAGAGGGGATAGGGGTGGAGAGATCGGGAAGAAGATTTCAGGTCAAGAAGGCAGTGCTGAATGGGAGGGTTGGGACAGAGATAAGGTGGGGGGAGCGGAAATGAGGAAGCTGGAGAAATCTGCATTCATCCCTTGTGGTTGGAGGGTTCCTAGGCAGAAGTTGAGGCGCTCTTCCTCCCGGCGTCATGTTGCCAAGGTCTGGCGATGGAGGAGGCCAAGGATCTGCATGTCCTTGGTGGAGTGGGAGGGGGAGTTAAAGTGTTCCACCACGGGGTGGTTGGGTTGGTTGGTGCGGGTGTCCCAGAGGTGTTCTCTGAAATGTTCCACAAGTAGGCAGCCTCTCTCCCCAATGTAGAGGAGGCCACATTGGGTGCAGTAAATAATGTGTGTGGAGGTGCAGGTGAATTTGTGATGGATATGGAAGGATCCCTTGGGGCCTTGCAGAGAAGTGAGGGGGGAGGTGTGGGCGCAAGTTTTGCATTTCTTGCGGTTGCAGGGGAAGGTGTCAGGAGAGGAGGTTGGGTTGGTGGGGAGTGTGGACCTGACGAGAGATCATGGAGGGAGTGGTCTTTCCGGAATGCTGATAGGGAAGGGGAGGGAAATATATCCATGGTGGGGTCTGTTTGGAGGTGGCAGAAATGACGAAGGATGATACGATGTATCTGGAGGTTGGTGGGGTGGTAGGTGAGGACCAGTGGGGTTCTGTCCTGGTGGCGATTGGAAGGGCGGGGTTCAAGGATGGAGGAGTGGGAAGTGGCAGAGATGCATCTCCTCCACTCCATTGCCCAACCAATGTTCAGTACAGCCCAACTCTTATATTCAGTGCACTGACTAGTAAAGGCAAGCGTACAAAATGCCTACTTCACTACCCTGTCTACACTTTCAAGGAACTGTGTAGCGCACTCCTGGGTCTCTTTGTTGTTATCCATCCATTAAATTTATACCTACATATAATGTAGAAATTGCAGATAATGTAATTATCTAATGTCGATAAAATGCTTTTTAAAATAGTTTCTAAAACCAAATTTGTTTCAGGAAATGTTATCTGTAGGTTATCATGCTAAATATTCCCATTTCCTACATAATGTAAAAAGTGTCCACAGCTGCTATTTGATTCTGACAGGATCTTCTTTGAGTAGTTTACTGTCACCAGCCCTTCTTCTAAATCTCATTGACAGAATAAACTAAGCATGAGATGGTGAAGAATTAACCATGGAGTTTTCAGAAGAAGAGACATGTAAATTAATTCAATAACAATTACTTTATTACAAATAGTGAGATAACAGGTTACATTACCTTAAGAATGGTTCATTACATTGTTTCTTACTTCATGTCATTGGTATTTCCCAACAGATAAATAAGTCTATGCTTCATGGCCATAGACTGTAAAACTGACTGGCTTAAACTACTACTTAAAGCACTTCAACTTCCTCCAGAGATAGCCACTTACGTATCAGCGGATGGAGCTATTTCGATGCTTCAAATGATTCTTTTCAGGTCAGCACTCCTAGTATAACAACCCCTTTCTAACATTTTCTTTTCTGTTGTTTAGCCCATTATATAAATGTTTAAGCATGTGCAGTTAGTTCTTCTATAACGCCATGGTTGTGTCCTTGTGCAACCCTGCATTGTAGAAAAATCGCGCTTTCAAAACAGCATTGAAAGTATTGGTGATGTAATTGTGTTACAACCAACACAGGTTTTAAAAATTTGCACTTTAGAAACAGCATCCCAAATTCATCAATCACATTACAGCGAATACACGTGACGAAACGTATGTTATAGCAGAACAATTTGTATGTTAAATTCAAATTATCCACCGAAACCTCACATCAGCTTCTATTTTATAATTCCAAATACGTAGATTGTAAAAATAGACATGTTTGTTATTATTTTGAATTAACATTGGGTGGATGGTGATATGCTTTGGGTAATTTTCTTTATCCTGTCTGATTTAATGTGAGTCTGCTTTGCTGGCCACTGCTTGGGTGGCTTGGTTATATGAATTAAGCTCACCAACAAAGTATTCATCCAGCATTATAAGGTTGCCCACAGTTGCTCTGGTTTACAACTTCCCTTGTATGTATTTGGCCTCATAAGCAAACCACATAATTTCCATATCCATGAAGACTTCTTCACCAATTCTTCCACATCCAAGAGGGCTTCCAGTGGTTTATGGTCTATGAGAACTTTGAGTATGTCATCTGAAAATCTTTTATATGCACCTGCGAATTTCAGGAGTCAGATAATATATTGGTTTCCTCTAGACCTTCTGGTTGTTCTTGAAAGAACACTGAATCTATAACTGGCTGAAACACTTACTGCATTGAAAGTTGGGAATGATAGATCATAGAGGAGAAAGTGAGGTCTGCAGATGCTGGAGTATCAGAGTTGAAAATGTGTTGCTGGAAAAGCGCAGCAGGTCAGGCAGGATCCAAGGAACAGGAAATTTGACGTTTCGGGCATAAGCCCTTCATCAGGAATTCCACCCAATGTTAATTCAAAATATAGCATAGTGGAAGATTTCGGGGGGAGGACACCATCCCAAAAAAAAATCTCCAAATGCAGTGTCAATGTTTGTTCAATGGAGGCTGCTGGAACCTGCTGTTGGCATCAAGTTTATTTTTGTTTAAAAACATCTAATTTTAATAGTAAATAGACTCTCATTGATGGTGGACTTGGGGTGGATTTCTCTAGCCATGTCTCTACTGAATTGTGTGATTGACGAGTCTGTGTATTTAGGAATTGAGTGCTGATCGTCTTCAGTGGTGAATTTGTCCTTCTGTTCCACAGATATTTCTGTAGTTATTTCAAATTCCAACTTCGGACACAATTTGGATACCCTTTACTAATGTGACATCTTTCTTCAATTGTAAGAAATCTGAAAGAGATGAATTAGAAATTCTGACATGTTTGTTATTAATTAGTTCTGATTAATAATGCTCTATATTCATAACATGCAGACAATATATCCAACTCATTGAAATTGTCAACAGGTTCCCCTAGATACTGTATTCATTTATTGAATCTTGCTCTTTCAGTAATACAGTTGATTCTTAATAACATTTTACAACTAATTTATTTTAAGACATCATCAAAGGTATCAGTATCCTCTTTAACCTTTTGTCTGTTAACTTCATGATCTGCTAATAATCCCATAGTGTGATCATTAGTTCTATTTGTGATTTAGTGTGGAGAGCTGAAGCAATTCACATGAACTTTATGTTTCATGTTGGCCAACCTAATTCTCAGTTTAAAGTTTAAATGACCTTGAGTCTGCCTGCAGGTGGAATAATTTTGTCCATGACTTTGTTTGAACTAAATTGCCTGCTTCAGATTCTGAAAGCTTTATAATTCAAAATTTGCTGCATCTTCAGCCTTTTCCCTTGTAAATTTGAGTTACAGTTTGAATTCAATTATTATAATCTCTCAGAATTTCCAGCTTTAAGAATTTTTGGGGGGATTGTGATGACATTTCAATTACTGAGGAATGAAGTTTAGTCTTTTAAAAAACTGTACATTGTAAAGGAATGGTAATTTAATAAGTATTAAAAGCTCCAGTCTTCAAAACTTTTATTCTTTTTGTAATCTTTTTCTAGTTGAATTAACTAATATTTGACTTGTTAAATCAGAAGGATTCTCTCAATATAGTTTGTTACAGATTATTTTCAATAATGTGAACACCATATTAAAACTCTGAATTGTTATTTCTTTATCAATTTAAGATTTTGATATAAGGAACTAAGATGGAGGGTTTTACCCCTCTTGTTGGTATGTTTTTCATCATTTCAAACAATATGGACAATTCTCACTCTTCCTGCTTCTCCTCCAAGTCCTTCAAACCCTTGTCTGAAAACAGTGTCTGAGATGTTTTTATTTCATTAAATGGTTTTATACAACAAATTTGAAACAACTGCTTGCGATTTAATTTTCTTCTGTTCTTGACTTTTATATTGTAATGAAATGAGGTATGCTACTATTTTAAAGAATTTCTTCAAGAACAACCTCGTAGAAAAATTTCAGTGACTTTTAACAATTTTTAATGAAATGAATGCTCTTTTAATTGATGTCATGATTTTAAGTCCTCCATCAGCTTCCTGGTTGAAAATGTTGATGCAGGAATAAATATTTTCACCCTTCCTCTCAGGGACCGAATATATTTCTGGAGCCCAATACCAAGCGCATTTTTTAGATGGATCTCAGTTTCAGTTTATCTCTTTGTAGTTTAAGTGTAACACTTGCTGATTCTCTCTCTTTTTAATATGTTTTCCCTAGCTCTGGCTGATTTTCACTCTAGATAAAAGCTGCTGTGCTGCTAGGGCTTTTCCAAACTGAACTGGCTGGTTGATGTCTCTGACTTGCTGTTTCTACGTTAAATTAGTTGCATTTTTAACAGTTTTGTGCAACATTTATTTAATTCTCTCTTGTTTTTTTTAAATTCCTCTGAAGTCTTTGAATTGCTGGCATTTCCTTCACTTTCAACAGCAGCCTACACTGCTGGCACATCTTGAAAGAGAAGCTTACAGCTGATACCTGGTTCTGCTAGGATCTGCTTTGGGTATATTTGCTGCCATGGGCAATCTTTCTGGTACTAATCTACAAGGCTTACTATTAGTAAGTAGTGAAAGATTAACCACACAAGCTTTTTCAGAAGAGACATCCACTTGGGTCGCAAGATGTGACTTATATCATAGGAATTCAAATTGCACTAGCTGAAGATGAGTTAACTACATTAACACAAGGTGGATACATTGGTAGCTCTTATGACATAGTAACAGGGGGTTGGGCTTTACCAAAAATTAGTTGTCAATTCCATGGCAGTTTTCTCTTTATGAACACTTGTGAACACTTTCAAGTTTTCTCATGCCATTCTCTACTGCTCACCTAATTATGCATGTACTATGCCTCCCTGGCACCTCACTCCTCCTATTGTGCACTCAGTAGCAAACATACTCACCACTACTGGGACCTTGTGAGATTTGTGCTGACGGTACCAGTACCGTATCTGCAGGATTAGTTATGATCCACTTACTGGATGGGCATGGTTCAGAACTTCTGATCCTGACTGTCCCAGCTGGAGGATTAGCTATGTCCCCACCCCTGAACTGAGATCAGGCACTGTCCTTGGCTGATTGTGGTAACACCTTTTGACTGGCAGTCTCCTTTGACTTAACTGAGGAATACCCCCCTTACACTTTGAGACAATGCCACTTAGCTGAAGTGCATGTAGTGTGTTTGGTGAGAACACTGCTGACACATTCTTTAGCTGTGGCATTAATGTAGCAATATGCTGTGCAGCAATTTGTCCATCCCCTTGACTGGTCACTGCGAGCAGTCATGAAAGGCTGCCTAGCTTAGCATGGCATAGGTAAAGTGAGCCCACAAGTTCCGAAAGAGGTTGGCAAAGCACAAAAAGGTAAGGCAAAGCAGGGCTGCAGTGAGCAACGAATTGCACATAATGTGAGTGAGCATTAAGAAAACAAGTGAAAATCCCAGAAATACACCCTCCTCTGCATGAGATGTGTGACTGTCACTGACAATTACAGTGAGATGTATCAGTATCTAGAGAAGCAAGCAGGCACCCAGTCTGGCTTTTGTGTCAGTATTGTCACTCTTTAGTTTCTGTCTGGCACATGGTAGAACAACAAACTGCACATAAGCAAGACAAGAACAGGTAGATGTTGATGTTTGCATATCAGCCTCAATGCTCACAAATGAGATTCTTGTCTTGCTGTTCAAACCCTGTATGCAACATCAGACCTTTTTCTCCACTCGAAGAGACTATTTTTTTTTCTAAACCTGCGACATTTTCCTAATTAATTTGCTATTACTCATGTCATTCAGAGGTTGGGAAAATTCAGCTCCAGGTCTGTGATGCGTACCTATAGTCTATAGAACTACAACTTCAAACCTTCCTGCTCTTCCTGGAGTCGAGTCTTTTATCCCAGTGGGCAGAGATATTTAAAGCTTCCACGCTAACCTTTTTAGGTCAAGTGTCCTATGCAAAAGTTACTCACTTATTAATAAAGAAAATAAATACGATTATTTAAAAATTCCCACCCTTACATCCTGCTGAAGTGTCAAGTATTGCCAGAATAACTATAGAGAGTATCTTGGGCACCAAGCCAGACAGTTGTTGACTGTCTCTGTTTCAGACAACGGTACACCTCAGTGAAAGTAAGTTTGGAAAGCAAACAGCTCTCTTTAACTTAACCAATTCACTCTTATATTGTCAAAAACTGCACCACACCTATCTCACCACCTGGCAAGGGGTTGCTAATGTTCTATTCTTCCCCAGCAGTTATGCTAGATGGCTTAGATAATGCTGGGTTTCATAAAATTCGAAAGAACTGCGGATGCTGTACATCAGAAGTAAAAACAACCGTTGCTGGAAAAGCTCAGAAAGTCTGGCATCATCTGTGAACAGAAATCAGAGTTAACATTTCAATTCTGGTGACCCTTCCTCAGAACAGTTAACTCTGATTTCTCTTCACGGATGCTGCCAGACCTGCTGGGCTTTTCCAGCAACTTTTGTTTTTAACGGCGGATTTTATCCCTGATCTCTTATCGGCTTCTGTCCAATCAAAGACATTGATGTTGTGTTTTGAAGAACTGATCCTCCCAGTCAGGTACCAGAACTGCTTTCCTTTTCCTTGATTGCTCTGAGTAGTTGCTATTGCTTATGTGACTGGAGCATGTCCATTCGTTTAGCTTGAGTAACTCTCAGTCTCTCCTTTTGAGCTTTAACCCTTTGCAGCCCGGCTCAGCACCACTTCCACAATAGTTTTAATAGGTTTTAGAATGGTGCCTCCTGCAGTCTTAGTCTAATATTTCATTTTGCATTACCATCCCATGGTATCACCTGGTATGTTTACGGTTTAATGCTGAAGTGCATGTAGGAGCTGCTTTGTATCTGACCAAGATAATTTTAAATTAATAAACAAATAGGAATAGATTGTCCCTCTTCTAAAATGTCACAATCAGTTCAGCAACGCTAAAGTTGCTAAAGTTTTAACTAGATGTGTATTTTTATGTGAGTGACTTATCAATTATTAAAACTGCATGTCAATATACTGCGTCAATTTATAACAGTCAATTTGAACTAATCAAATTTAAGAAATTTTTCTGCCATCTCCACAACTGGACCTAATTACTGGGTACTAACGACTCTTTGGGCTCAGTGAAATTGAGTATCATGCCTTCCTGTTATAGACAGATACCCTGTTAAGCTCCTTTTTATTAAGGAAATGAATCGGTCATTAGTTGACACTGAGTAGATGTCCCATTCCTTCCTAAATGCTGGATCTTTGAAAATTCCAAACTGTTCTGCAGACATTGTGATCCTAAAATGATCTCTGAAACCACAACGTTGGAAATTACACCCACAACAAATCACATCAATAATAAATCTCACAATAAGTTTAGTGTGAATGAATATTATTGGTCTAGAATTTGACATTGAAACAATAGTGAAATCATCAGCATTCTCTCACCAGTGTGTAAAACTATCAGTAGTTTTTGACATCTATGCATGTGCAGTTGAGTGTGGAAATGCAGATGCTGCTATTTGTAACGCTGTACTTCTCAAATTTTGCAGGTATTGTAGACACAATCAACATGGCATCAGTAATTTGACAAATTTCAACTTTTTATATGCTATATTCTAATTGTAAAAAGGAAATGAAAACAGCAAATCCCAGTTTGTTCGGAGTTTTTAAATTTATAATTACTGCCAAACAATCACTTTGGCTTTGGGGGAAAGCTTTTTTTGCAATCGTGGAATGACATTCTCTCTGAATATTTAATAATTGTTCGATTTTAAAAGTCATGCAGATTACAATATCTTGTTTTAAAGGTTTTTACTTATTTTATTTCATTTTCTGTACAATGATTAAAATGTGACTTATAATTTATGTTTTTGTCTCCTGCTTTAATATTCGAAAGTTTTATAAATTGCCTGACATCTGCATGTTAATGAGCATGAAAATTCTCTGTAGATGTTGCCAATTTCAAAGTCACATCTAAATTGAGGAAATCCATAGTTACTAACTCTTTTTGGGCACATTTTCTTGGCATTAATAGCAAGCTTCATCCTTTCACTGATAATTTTAAAAATGCAGGCTATTGATTCTGATGATATGGTCGATACCTTTTATGGTATTGTTTCTTTTGGATATTTTTACTCCTATTTTAAGGAAATGACATTGGCATAACACTTTCAACCTTTGCTTTTGTCAGTCACACTTCATCACTGAGTGCCAGGATATATACAGAACAACTCGATTATCCGAACAAGATGGGCGGGAGTATTTTGTTTGGATAACTGATTGCTTGGATAACTGATCTGAGTGTAAACAAATGAAGCCATACAGAATATAATTACTTTAAAAAAGCATGTTTACAGAGTTTTTATTTCATTCAGTCACTGGATATTGCTTAAAAATTCATGATATTTTACAAATAAAATTACTTTTTGGTTAGAGTATGAATGAAGTCTGTGAAATTTTTCACTGACATTTTCCTTGGTTTTAACCCAGTCCTTGACAGCAGCTAGCATCTTCCTGTTTGGTGTTTGTTCCACCATCCAGACTAACCAAGTGTTGTTCCTCCCTCCTCAGCGACCACTGGGCCCTTACAGAGAGAGAAAAGCACAAAATACAGGGGAAACACGAGAGAGAGGGAAGATTTTTTGCTGCAGAAAAGCAACAGAAGTGAAAGTGCAAGCACCTTTTTTTTTGACTTAACTCTCCAGAAAATGAGCTGAGGAAAAAAATTGCTGGGTTTACAAAATGGAACGAGTCAATGTTAAGAAGGAATCTTGCTTGTAGAGCGCACAGCTCAGGCTTACACATATGTTGTTCCTGTGGGTTTACAGTTACAAATCTTTGTCTTCAGGGAGAATAAATATTGGAGAGCCTTTTTATCAAAAGTGTAAGACTTAATTCTAATGTCACATCTCGTTATATATCTGAAGTTAGTTATTTATTAAAGCATACTTGCATCTATATTCCTGTTCAAATTTACAAAATGATGCATTAAATGGATGGGGAAAAGAATTTTCCTACTTCAATTGAAATGCATGCACAGGGATCCTGAGAACTTGTTCAGATAATCCAAAATTCGGATAATTGATGTTTGGATAACCAAGATTGTTCTCTATTGCTAAACTGCAATCAGGGTTGATAGCAATGTGAACACATGTGTAAGAATGTCTGAAACCAGAGTGCCCCGTATCATTTAAGCAATTTGTCCACCTTAGGTTTGGATTAGATTATAGTTAACCGTGGATCTTGTCCACTTTTACTCTGATTCACCTCAAACTGTTACGGATCTACACAAGTCATTTTAAAGTTACACTGTTCATTTTATATTTAGTGATTCCCTCCAAATGTTTCAATAGCTATTACCATGATGTATTTATCTGCAGCCTTTTGTGCAGCACTTGTTTTATTAAACAGTTATGCATTTGAAAATTAATTGTTTGGAAGTCCTCCTTCCATGCAACTGAAACCTTTTTGAATGGACATTACAGTCAGTCACAAGTGAGAAGGGATGATAGTCATTGCATAATTCATGACTAATGCAGGATATGAGCTGATAATCTAGCACTGCATGGATTTTCTAATTATTTGATTATAGCTGCTCTTGATGCTGATAGAATTTGGTAAACTGTTTTACAAGCACCTTCTCTGCACTGTGTGCAAATACATCTCAGGTCCCAAAGGAAGAGTGCCCAGATTGCTGACTTTTGTTAGTTTGCTGCTGTTGTACTATTGCCTTGTCTTCAGAAGTTAATGGATACATTTCAGAATTTGGGCATGTCGTGTAAACACTTCCAGGTTGTACTTGGAGGAAAGGTGCTCCACTGATGAAGCTATTGCTCCACAAATATGAACTGAAGGATAGTTTGCTCATTGCAGGAGCTTCACTCTTTCAATAAACCGAAGATTCCATCTCAGCAGTGTTACTTGCTCAACTAGTACCATTACCAATCCAAAGTAATTTGACCTGGTTCTTGGCTCTATTAATAGTGTCTACTAAATTCCATCTGCACATGTCCACCTCCAATTTTTAAAATATGTATGTGTCACATAAAGTTGATTTTTACTCGTTAAAAATATCTTATTTATTTTTTTCTCTCCATTATTACGTGTTTTCACTTTTTCCATTTTCTTAGTGGTTTGTTAGGTTTTTATCGTTCTTTACTTGAATTTATTTCTGAGATTTTGCTGCTACTGTACTTGCTTCTGGATATCAACAAACACAGCCTAACATACAACAGTAAGGAACATTTACTAAATCTGAATAGAACATTGGTTAGCCATCAAATAAAGTGCTCAGTTCTGGGCACTGTTTTCAGAACATATGCTGCGAACTTAAAATGTATATAGAGGAGAATGGTACTGAAGATGAGGGATTTCCATTAAGTAGAGTTGATGGAAATATGTTAGTTTCTCCTTGGAGCATAAGGGATTATGATAAAAACTCATAAATACTTTTGATAAAGTAATTAAATTTAAACTACTTCCAGTGACAGGACAGTCAATAGTCAAAGAATTTAAAATTATTTGTAAAAAAATCTAGTGGCAACATGCTGAAAAGATTTTTACATGGTGAATTCTTTTGATCTAGAATTTACTGTTACCTGAAAGGGTGGTGGCTTTCAAAGCGAAATTGGGTAAATATTTAAATAGGTAAGTAGGATTAATTGGATTGCTATATATCCAAATGGTTCAAACAGATGGTATCATTTTATGACTTTAGTGTGAAGATTCAGTGTTTGCATAACAAAATCAACCTGCAATTACATAGCACATCAAATGTAGTAGAAAATCTGAAAACACTTCACAGGACCAAAGCAAAATTGACACTGAGCCAAAGCAAGGGATTTTCGAACTGATGGCTGGAAGCTTGATCAAAGAGGTAGTTTTTTAAGGACAGTCCTAAAAGAATCGGGCAGTAAAGAAACAGGGATTTAAGGAATTGCAGAACTTGAGGTTTCGGCAGCAGAATACATGACATCTCAAAGGTGAAGTAATCAAAGTTGAGGACATGCAGGAGGCCAGGATTTGAGGAAAATATTGTTGGGCTGTAGTTCTGGAGGAGATTAGAGGTAGAATGAAGTGAGACAACTGGATTTGAAAACAAGACAATAAAACAACTTTGGACCAGAATTCGTTGAGGCAGGGCATCCAACAGTTAGGTATGATGCTCAGTCAACTTGCCCCAGTCCTTTAAATCCAAAAGAGTTTGAGTAAAAAGTTGCATTTTTGCTTTGTTTTTTGCTGTTTGTCATATAAGCTTAGGCCAGACCCAAAGTATTTTTTAATCACTATTTATTAACCATATATGCATGATGATATATCAGCAGAACTCCTTGTTCTGAACTGCACTAGTTCCAAACTTCGAGATGTGTCCCTAACACACAATTATGAAGGGCACATTTACATATCTACTGGCTTATCAGCATATTCGTTAAATCTGTCTCTGCATTACTTGTATGATAGAAACAAAATGAATAACATTTAGATAAGTAAGTGGTGGTGTATGTACGTTCTTACCAAAATGATCATTTATGACAACCAACTTAAAACCTGTGACACTCAGAATTGAGACTTACAAGTAAGATACACAATCCAGACAAGGTGTAAATTTTTGGGGAGATTTATAACATATTGAATTTTATTATTTTTCTTACACTTCCTCTGTTATTTTCTCTGTTTCAATATTACATTTTACTTATTTCTTTATCTCATTTGGCATGTAATTCACATAGTGTAATTTACTTTGTTTCTCAGTCCTCCTTTTTTATTTTCCAATCCTTATATCTCATTATTAAGGGAACATTGCTTTCCCTGTTCTCTCAGCTCCCAGATGCCTTTATACTCACTGCCATTATTGGTCACACTGTCAGCAACCTTATGTGCAGAAGTGTGATGAGATGAGATCGAAAAGAAGTCAAACCTAGCCATTGTCAGATACCCAGTAGATTCCTTGGTATGGCAAATTCAGGCTCCATGATATTCAATGCATATCCGTGACAAAGGAGACACAGACATGGTGTTTCTGCAAGATTAATAATGGAGCAGCAATCCTGAACAATAGTCTTTGGTCACTCAAATTTAACCACGTTCCTACTGTTGGCTTGGAGTTGCTGTGCAGCAGATATTCTTGATCTCACTTTTATTTGGGCGAATGTTATCCAAATATTTCTGTGACTGATGAGCAACAAGAATCACTGAGACTGCTTACTTCCACTTCTGGTTCAAATCCTGTCCCAGTGAAACTGCTGCTGAACCTTTCATCTACGCTTTCATTATTTTTGTCACTACTGTTCTTGTGCTGACCTGACCAGCTTCCCATCTTACACCCTTCATAACTTCAGTTCATCCAAAATGTTGTTGTTTATAATTTAAATTACACCATTCACTTATCGCTCCTAACCTATATTGGAGGCTGGTCTTGCAAGGTCTTGATTTGAAAATTCTCATCCTAGTTTACAAATCAATTCATAGTGTTGTACACCCCACACTTCTAATGATTCTGTTAACTCCTCCAGAATTACTATATGTCAAGATCTCTCTAACCTCCAAATCTAGCCTGTTTTCCATTACCAACACTTTTTGACAGACCATTAGGGCACCCTGTTTTCAGATGTCTAGACTCTAAATTCAAGAATTCTCTCCCAAAATCTCTCTTCTACCTCTCTGTCTCTCTCCTTTTAAGACCCTGATAACACTGATGCAGAAATACAACCTTTAGTTTGGGGACTAAATTATTGCCATCTTATATTTCAATCCATATAGGCAGGTAGGTAAACTGACTTAGTGATCATCATTCAATGAATCACATGCTTATTTAATAAATTCAGAGTTAGAAGTCAGAAAATATTGAATAATGGATGGCTCCTTATTGAGTCTCATCTATAGTTGCCTTCCTCCAGGGTTTAAAATTTTTATGTGGTTTTCATGAATGAAAAGAATGGTTGGACATGGGAGATAGAGTGTGAATCTCTGTTTGGGGCATCCCAGGGGTGAATCTAGATGACTAACATTCTACATCTCCTTAAAAAATTGAATTGGAAGATTCAGTGACAACGGTCTATGCCTGGTGATCCACCGACATGCATCAGATTGAAATCCAAGTGGAACATTTCATATCTTAACCTTTCATTCTCTGAGAATTAACAAATATTTGTCAAGCATTTTATCATCCCAAAGTTAATCTCTACAGAGAAAGTTTCTTTTTTTTTCCTTTAAAGTATGTGTTAGATAATTTAGAAGTGGCCTTACAATCTTATATCAAACAGCGATTCATTTTTGTATCTTCAAATAAAGCTTGATTGTGTAATAAATAAATTTGTAGACTAAATAAAAACATAGTTGATTCTTTTAATTCTGATCCTAATATAGACAGGCTTTGCAATGGCCCATACCAGTAACCAAGCAAAACATTTATGCAAATTGTGTCACAAGCAAAAACAGAATTTGCTGAAAGAGCTCAGCAAATCTGGCAGCATCCATGAAGAGGAATCAGTTAACCTTTTCGGGCCAGTGACTCTTCATTTCTGACCTGAAATATTAACTCTGATTTCTCTTCACAGATGCTGCCAGACCCGATTCAGTATGTGGACATTCCTATCAGAGAAGGTGCAAAACTTGACTAACTCTTGGGAAATTAGGCAGGACAGGTAACTGAAGTGTCAGTGGGGAACACTTTGGGGTCAGCGACCATAATTCTATTTAGTTTTAAAATAGCAATGCAAAAGGATAGACAGAAGCTAAAAATTGAAGTTCTAAATTGGAGGAAGGCTAATTTTCTTGGTATTAGGCAAAAACTTTCAAAAGCTGATTGGAGGCAGATATTCGCAGGTAAAGGGACAGCTAGAAAATGGGAAGCCTTAAAAAATGAGATAATGAGTGTCCAGAAACAGTATATTCCTGGTAAGGTGTAAGGAGAGACTGGTAGATATAGGAAATGCTAGATGACTAAAGAAATTGAGGGTTTGGTTAACAAAAAGAAGGAAACATATGTCAGATATTGACATCAGCAATTGAGTGAATCCTTAGAGTATAAAGGTAGTAGGAGTATACTTAAGAGTGAAGCCAGGAGGGCAAAAGGAGGATATGAGACAGCTTTGGCAGATAGGGTTAAGGAGAATTCAAAGTGTTTTTATAAATACATTCAGCACAAAAAGATAACTAGGAAGAGAATAGGGCCGCTCAAAGATCAGCAAGGCGACCTCTGTGTGGAGCCACAGGAACTGAGGGAGATACTAAACAAGCATTTTACATCAGCATTTACTGTGAAGAAGGACATGGAAGGTATAGAATGTAGGGAAATAGATGGTAACGTGTTGAAAGATGCCCATATTACAGAGGAGGAGGTGCTAGATGTCTTGAAATACATAAAATGGATAAATCCCTAGGACCTGATCAGGTGTAACCTAGAACCCTGTAGAAAGCTCAGGAATTGATTGCTGGGTCTTTTGCTGAGTCATTTGTATCATCGATAGTCACAGCTGAGATGTTGGAAGATTTCAGGTTGGCTAATGTGTTGCCACTATTTAAGAAATGTGGTAAAGAAAAGCCAGGGAACTATAAACCAGTGAGCCTGACATTGGTGGTGGGCACATTGTTGGAGGAAATCCTGAGGGAGAGGATGTATAAGTATTTGGAAAGGCAAGGACTGATTAGAGATAGTCAGCATAGTTTTGTGCATGGAAATCATGTCTCACGAGCTTGATTAAATTTCTTGAAGAAGTAACATAGAAGATTGATGAGGGTAGAGTGATGGACATGATCTATTTGGACTTCAGTAGGCACTCAACAAGGTTCCTCATGGGAGACTGGATAACAAGGTTAGATCACATGGTATAAAGGGAGACCTAGCCATTTGGATAAAGAACTGGCTTGAAGGTAGAAGACAGAGGGTGGTGGTGGAGGGTTGTTTTTCAGACTGGAGGCCTGTGACCAGTGGAGTACCACAAGGATCGGTGCTGGGTCCACTCCTTTTGTCATTTATGTAAATGATTTGGATGTGAATGTAGGAGGTACAGTTACCAAGTTTGCAGATGACACCAAAATTGGAGGCATAGTGTACAGCGAAGAAGGTCACCTTAGAGTACAATGGGATCTTGATCAGATGGGGCAATGGGCTGAGGAGTGGCAGTTGGAGTTTAATTTAGATAAATGCAAGGTGCTGCATTTTGGAAAAGCAAATGAGAGCAGGACATATAAACTTAATGGTAAGGTCCTGGGGAATGTTGCTGAACAAAGAGACCTTGGAATACAGGTTCATAGTTTTTGGAAGTAGAGTTACGGGTAGATAGGATAGTGAAGAAAGTGTTTGGTAGGCTTTCCTTTATTGGTCAGAGCATTGAATATTGAAGTTGGAAGGTCATGTTGTGGCTGTACAGAATGTTGGTTACATCATTTTTGGAATATTGTGTGCAGTTCTTCTCTCCTTCCGATTGGAGGGATGTGAAATTTGAAAGGGTTCAGAAAAGGTTGATAATAATGTTACCAGTGTTGGAGGATTTGAGCTATAGGGAGAAGCTGAACAGGCTGGGGCTGTTTTCCTTGGAGCATTAGAGGCTGAGGGGTGACCTTATAGAGGTTTATAAACCATGAGGGGGATGGATAGGATAAATAGGCAAGGTCTTTTCCCTGGGGTGGGGCAGTCCAGAACTAGAGTGCATGAGTTTAGGCTAAGAGGGGAAAGATATAAAAGAGATCTAAGGGGCAACTTTTTTACGCAGAAGGTGATGCGTGTATGGAATGAACTGCCAGAGGAAATGGTGGAGACTGATACAATTGCAGCATTAAAAGGATGGGTATATGAATAGGAAGAGTTTAGAGAGATATGGGTCAAGTGCTGACAAATAGATCTAGATTAAGTTAGGATATCTGGTCAGCATGGATGAGTTGGACCAAAGGGTCTGTTTCCGTGCTGTACATCTCTATGACTCTATAAAAGTACAATCAGTGCTCAACTAATTAATCATTATCTAGGGGAATAACGTTAAAATTAAATAACAAAAGAGAGTAATATTAAGTCTCATTTTTCTGGAAATTAAAATTTAAGGTTCTTCAAGAGAGCATAGCAAAACAAAAAATGTATTTAACTTTCATTTAAGACTCCCATGTTCTGGGCAATCATGTGGAGCAAGTGGGATCAGCTGCAGCAACCTGAGGTCTGGATTTACAACCTAGTGCAGCCCCTAGTCTGCAGCTATGTTCATGCCCAGGTGCCCTTGTAGAGGGAGAACGCAATGTCTACTAGCTCCCTCAAAACATTGAGAGACATGGGCACTGTGGGAGTCAGAATGTATTATTTCTCTTCTCCCCCAGCCCCCATTGATCCCAACACTTCCCTTTCTTTGTTGTATTCGTGGGCAGTGCTTGTAAATTATTCATTGTTTGACTAATAACATGAGTGATTTGGTTGTTAATTTTTTTTAAAAAAGAGCTTGGGCAGCAAAAGGGCTCTGGTTGCACTGTGGTAGAGTCACTACCATGTTTAAGTCCTGCTGTTCTAGAGGTGTAGTAACATCTCTGCACAGGCTGATTAGATTAGAATGCAGCTGAAAATAGATTAGATTAGATTACCTACAGTGTGGAAACAGGCCCTTCAGCCCGACAAGTCCACACGGACCGCCGAAGCGCAACCCATCCATACCCCTACGCCTAACACTACGGGCAATTTAGCATGACCAATTCACCTGACCTGCGCATCTTTGGACTGTGGGAGGAAACTGGAGCACCCGGAGGAAACCCACACAGACACGGAGAGAATGTGCAAACTCCACACAGTCAGTTGCCTGAGGCAGGAATTGAACCCGGCTCTCTGGCGCTGTGAGGCAGCAGTGCTAACCACTGTGCCACCATGCCGCCGTAAACTATCTTGAAGGGTAAGTTGCTAGTCAAGTTGAGGAGCATTTGAGCAGCAGAGTGGGAAGTAAAAAAATGGACATTTTTTATTCAGTCGAGACTTGTGGGCATTGTTGACTGGCCAGCATTCACTACCCATCATGTTTGCCTTTGTTACAATAATGGGAAGCCACCTTTTTAAATTGCTGCAATCCATGTGCAGTGTGCAGACCCACAATGCCCTTACGGAGAGATTTCTGGAATTGTGAACAAGTGACAGTGAAAAGTCTGCGACATATTTCAAAGTCAGGGCTGTGAGTAGTTTGGCATGGACTGGCAGGTGATGTTCCCATGTATCTACTTCCATTGTATTCCTGAGATGCTGCCTAACCTGCTGTGCTTTGACCAGCAACACATTTGCAGCTGTGATCTCCAGCATCTGCAGACCTCATTTTTTACTTCTAGATAGAATGGTCAAGGGTTTGGAAGGTGCCGTTTAAAGATCTTTTTGCAGTGCATCTTGTAGATATTGCACTCTGCTGCTTCTGAGCATCAGTGGTGGAGGCAGTGGATCCTTGTGAAAGTGGTGCCAATCAAGTGGGCTGCTTTGTCCTGGATGTTATCAAAATAGTGAGGATAAAAAAGTACATACAAAATTGGGGAAGACAGCTAGCACCAGAGTAAGAAATACCCAATTATGAGGGGATTCATGTAACAATGAATGAAATAAAGTCTAAATTAACTTCACTGAACACGTATGAGAATTTGCACAGTGCCATAAATATAGTTGGTGAGGTGCAAAACCATGGAAATGCTATAGTGACAGTGGAGACTTACCTCAAAAATGGCCTAACAAAATTTCCCTGGATACAAGGTGCACATATAATAGGAAAGAAAGGAAGTGGGCTGGTCACTATGGACGAATTGAGCCGAAGGGTCTGTTTCCGTGCTGTACGTCTCTATGACTCTATGACCAGTTCCACGCACCACAGTTCAGGGAAGACATAAAGACATTTTAAACAATGTAGAAAATTAATTCCAGGCATGAGGCGCTTGAACTAAATTGGAGAATTCTTTCTCTTTGGAAAAGAGAGGCTTGAGGATTTTTGACAGACATTTCAAAATGAGAGATCTGGATAAAGTTAAAAAGGACAAACTGTTCCCACTGGCAGGAAGTTCCAACATCAGAGCATTTCATTGTAAATTGATTAGTAAAAGAAGCAATGATGATATGAGGAAAAATGATTTTATGCTATTGGTGATTAGAATCAGAAATGCACAGCATGGTGAAGGCAAATTCACCTGACATCTTATAAAGGGAATTGGATAATATCGAATGCAAAATATTTGCTGGGCTTCATGAAAAAGTTGGGAGAGAGGAACTAGGTCAGTTGCCCTTGCTCTTTCCGTGTTATAATTGTTCCAAACATACGTCTGCTTCAAGTAATAGTAAGTGACCAGGTTGTCTACACCTTATCTGAGACCACAGGAGGGCACACCACAGAATTTGCTGAGGACAGAGACCACCAGACTGGCAGAGCACTGAGTAGGTCACTGAATTTGTTTCATCTATAGATGTGCGTTTATCTTTCAACACCTAGAAGCTATTAACATAAGATGCCAGATATGTGAGGATCGATTATTTTGTGATGAGACTAAAATTGAGGGACGAAGCATTGAGGGGAAGGAAAAGTTCTTTGAAGTGTAACTGTGAAACCTCTGGATAGATTCTCATCATTCAATAGTGGCAAATGTGGATCTATTTCAGACTGTATCATCAATGGAAATGCTCCCCAAGGCAAATCAAAATAAGTTCCAGATCATGGCACACTTCTTAGATCAGAAGGGCTCAGCTGAAAAAAAAATGCCTGAAATGATGGCATCCTGTTCAGATCATCATATCTTGTGCAATCCTAGTTATTTCTCTCTACAGCTGGGATACCTCCATATTCTGCACCTGCCTCCTCCTACTTTGAGTTACTTCTCGTCTTCCTCTAAGTTCTGATCTCCCAATGCCTCAAACCCTTCTATAGCCACCCAATCTCTGGGGGGCCGTGGTACAAAAGTGTAGTCCCAAGTGTGACCTTTGCAGGTGTGCACTGAATGGCTCAGTCCTGGCAGGGGAACAATGTCTTCAGAAACCTGAAGGCTTGCTCATTGATGGGCCTTGTGAGGAGATGACCAGTTTAAACTCCTCTGAGGGTCTGCCTCAGTCACCTAAGGAGATGGATAGTCATTTTTTCAAGGAATAAACCTTGTTCCCTAAAATCCATCCATGAACTACTAGTGGGTGAAAGGGTTTTAGCTGCCTGGTGTTTTGGGCATACAGTGGCTTTGGACTCAGGCCAGTTTATTATTGAGGATACAGAAGCATTACCTGTTGATAAAACACCTTGGCCAACATTGGGTTCCCTCACAGCCACATGGTTCAGTAAATTACACTCTGCTTCTCAGGTATCCCAGTGTGGTGAAGCTCAGTGTCCTTTAACTGTGCAAGGACCAATGTTTCTGAATGATATCCATTGTCCAGTCTTCTCAAATTGTTCATTAGTGACCTATGAAATGCTTAGGCTTTGTCAGAAATCTACTAAGATTTGCAGCTGACCCTTGAAAGGTGTTCTGGACAAAGAAATTAAAGACATGGTGATTTTGGTACTTACTGGCTGTGAATAGTGACCAGCGCTGTAAGGTATGGAGCTATCACCATGAGGAAACAAATTTTAGAACATCTGCTGTGAAGTCATGGTCTCCTCCAGTATGGTTCTCCAATGTCTCCAAATAGTTATGTTTCACCATCTGAGAGTCGTCTTCCCATTTTTGATCACTCATCCACAGTCTGTGTGCATTTGATGGCACTTGAGTCAAGAGCTAAATGTCTCTCTGCAGTGACCTCCTTTTGTGTGGCCACCTAATTTCAATCTGCTATTATGATTGACTGCCCACAGAGTTCCCACATCCATGCACATGGTCTGATCCTGATCCAAGTTTGTTACCCATGTACCCACATTAAAATCTCAACTTGACCCTCCACAATCTCTTAATAAGTACTCAAACTAATTCAGCTGATTTCATTGTTGGATTTCTGAGTTTGGCTTCTGCTGACTTAATGAAACTTGAGGAAGATGGAGATGACAATGGAAAAATGGCATGTTGGCTAGCCACACTATTTCCTGAATCTACCTCCATTCCTGCCTCTAGCATGACCTAAAACTGTTAATTATGCTACATAAGTGCAAATTGTTGTTAAATGTAATAACCTAATTATGTGAAATTCAATTTTTCTTTTCCTGTAAGTTTTATAGTAAAACCTCATATTTGAGTCTTAGGAGAACTACCTGATCTACATAATGATCCGACCTTTGTCAAAATTAATTGAATCTTTGTGCAGATTAAATACAGAGCACTAATTTTAAAAACTTATGTCTAAATGTATCAATTTTTATGTCAACATTTCATCATTTCATACATATAACTTATTGAATCTTGACTGCATATTTTAACTGAGAACTAATTTACAACAGCGCAATGTTCAAAAGTAACCATTTTATATATTGTGGGCCTTGCCCTATGATATGCATGCTGTTTTTGTGGATCATAACTTGTACATTATAAAATTGGCTAGTAATAGTCCATAGTCTGCAAATTAATTATAGTCTTGTGAATATTGGTGTAAATTAGTTACTAATGCAATTTAGTTGACTCATTCACATGGATATGTATTTAGAAAAAGGTGCTTTCATTAGTCAATTCTGTTATCAATGTGAAGGATTTGGCATGAGGCATTGCAATCTCTGATTTTATTTTGTTACAGGGTTGGTTACAATCTGAGTTTGGTATAGAACAAAGTCTACTTCTACAGCATATTTTAACTCAAAATACAATATTTCAGGAATACACTAACCTGGACTTTTCCATTGCAATTTCACAGTGATTCTGCCATTTTGTGCCAAATTCTGGCAGTTTCATGCTCTGAATTCTGGTGGATTTGCCCAACTCCATTTCAGATGGGACTTTCACAGCTGGGTGAAAGTGGAAAATTACATCTCATCTGTCTAGGTTGAATTGAACTAAGGTCCCAGGAGTGATAATGATATCTGCTAAATTACTATATGAATCTATCCCCTTGATTTAAAGGTATGATATATTCAGACCAACAGTCAGGCTCAATAAATGATCACCACATTTATTCAATTAATATTGGATCTGTTTGCCACAATCAGAATAAAGTGTGTAGTTCACCATTTATTTTCACTGCATTGTTTAAGAACAATATATCAAGATAATGAAATAGATGTCTTCTCCGTTTTAATTCCTTGCTTTTCTAAGAGCAGTGAGTTACACTAGAGCCTTTGTTAAGGCACGCTGATGATGTGTTAGCCACCAAATGATTGGAGAATTAATGCTGAGGTTACTTTCCTGTTCTTTGGCCAGAGGTAGAACTCTCAACTAAATCAGAAGTTAGTTAGTTCAAGTCTTATTCAAAAGACTTGAACACACAATCTAGGTTAATGCATCAAACCAGGCAAACTGAGACTAAATGGAGAAGAAAGATCCTGTGGCATCATTCAAAAAATGGGGAGTGCTCTCTAGTGTCCTGACCAATAATTGCCTGAGAATATTATCAAGATAGACTAGCTAAATAATGTCATGTTTCTATTGATGAAAGTGTATAAATGGCTGTTGTATTTCTTATATTACAACAGTATCTGTATTTCAAAGGTAATTCACTGTTTGTTAGATACTTTGTGTTGGTTGAAGTTGTAAAAGGTTCTATATAACTGTAAGTCATTTTTAATCCAGTATTTTCACATTTGCATTCTGCCTGAGATCAATGGATAATAATCAGTGAAAAAACTGCCCGGAGAATGCACCAGGGAGCTATTGTCATACTTCATATACATATATTCATAGGGAGGGAGTTGTCCTCTACGGGGAAAAGGGACATGTCCTATCATTGCACCTTTTTTAAATAAACAAAATCATTAGAAACAATAGCTCCCAGTTGCAAGCATGTAGACCAGTGGGGGTGGGGGGAGTTATTTAGGTGACAGTGATCATTATATCATAGTTTTAGGATGACGGTAGAAAAGAATAAAAGACCACCGGGGGAATAAAGACTCAACCAGGGCAGAACTGACTTCAAAAGTGGAGCTATGCTCGAGAGACTGGAAATGAAGTCTAGCAGGAAAAAAATACTTGCGGAACAACAGGCAACCTTCAAAGAAGAAAATGATTTGAGCACAGTTGAGATATGATCCCTCAAAAGAGACAGTAGGGAAAAACAAACCCAGAGCTCAGAGGATATGAAATGGAGATAAAAAAAATTACAAATAATGGAGGAAGGGGGATGGTTTGCTCATAACAGGTGTCAGGTTCAAAATACAATTCAGAAACAAAATAAGATGGTTTAGAGGGAAGATGAGAATGCAAATAAGAGAAGCAAGCAAGAATTATGGGCTGGGATGGGGTGGTGGGAACCAAGCAGTTAGCATAAAAGCTAAGCCCAAATTCTTCTATTAGTGCACAAACTGTAAAAGAGTGGCCAAAAAGGGAAGTAGAGATGAGTTCAGACCAAACATTCTGGGTAATCCAAGATGGAGGACGGGAAAGATTTCTGGTTGTAACAGACTGCTCCTTTTTTGAGGTATTTTAGGTTTTGGAGGTGATTTCCTCAAATTCCAAGAGCAGCAATTACTGTTTATATTCTGTTGCATTGTTTTGGAACTTTGAAAAAAAAAGTCAAAATAACTATACTTTTAAAAGGGAGAGGAACAGACAAAGGCAGCACATGGTGAGATCAGTGCAGGAAAGAGTGAGAAAGAGAGAGAGAGGGAGAGAGAAAGAAACCCACACTGCTAACTGACACAGCAGTGAACCTGCACAGTTACTGCCTTTGCTGTTGAAATTCATCTATTGCTGGACACCGGAGTGTGTCTGGAAAAATTAACAAAGAGTGGAATTCACAACTAATTTCGGAGGAACCTATCTGGGAGAGGTGCAAATGTGTTGCTGGTCAAAGCACAGCAGGTTAGGCAGCATCTCAGGAATAGAGAATTCGACGTTTCGAGCATAAGCCCTTCATCAGGAATAAGAGAGAGAGCCAAGCAGGCTGAGATAAAAGGTAGGGAGGAGGGACTAGGGGGAGGGGCGATGGAGGTGGGATAGGTGGAAGGAGGTCAAGGTGAGGGTGATAGGCCGGAGTGGGGTGGGGGCGGAGAGGTCAGGAAGAGGATTGCAGGTTAGGAGGGCGGTGCTGAGTTGAGGGAACCGACTGAGACAAGGTGGGGGGAGGGGAAATGAGGAAGCTGGAGAAATCTGAATTCATACCTTGTGGTTGGAGGGTTCCCAGGCGGAAGATGAGGCGCTCCTCCTCCAGCCGTCGTGTAGTTGTGTTCTGCCGGTGGAGGAGTCCAAGGACCTGCATGTCCTCGGTGGAGTGGGAGGGGGAGTTAAAGTGTTGAGCCACGGGGTGATTGGGTTGGTTGGTTCGGGCGGCCCAGAGGTGTTCTCTGAAGCGTTCCGCAAGTAAGCGGCCTGTCTCACCAATATAGAGGATTGGTGAGACAGGCCGCTTACTTGCGGAACGCTTCAGAGAACACCTCTGGGCCACCCGAACCAACCAACCCAATCACCCCGTGGCTCAACACTTTAACTCCCCCTCCCACTCCACCGAGGACATGCAGGTCCTTGGACTCCTCCACCGGCAGAACACAACTACACGACGGCTGGAGGAGGAGCGCCTCATCTTCCGCCTGGGAACCCTCCAACCACAAGGTATGAATTCAGATTTCTCCAGCTTCCTCATTTCCCCTCCCCCCACCTTGTCTCAGTCGGTTCCCTCAACTCAGCACCGCCCTCCTAACCTGCAATCCTCTTCCTGACCTCTCCGCCCCCACCCCACTCCGGCCTATCACCCTCACCTTGACCTCCTTCCACCTATCCCACCTCCATCGCCCCTCCCCCTAGTCCCTCCTCCCTACCTTTTATCTCAGCCTGCTTGGCTCTCTCTCTTATTCCTGATGAAGGGCTTATGCTCGAAACGTCGAATTCTCTATTCCTGAGATGCTGCCTAACCTGCTGTGCTTTGACCAGCAACACATTTGCAGCTGTGATCTCCAGCATCTGCAGACCTCATTTTTTACTATCTGGGAGAGGTCACAGCTTAGAAACAGATAGTAAATATTTTAAGTGTAGCCTATTAGTAAGTCTGCAGTAGTGAGTAGAGTGGGTTCTTTCTTCATTATATGTTTTATTGAGATATATCTCTTGATTAAACTTAAGAATATAAGCCATAAGTATTAATTTAAAATGGAGCAGTGTTTTGTAGAGGAATAAGACAGAGCTATTTTCTGGGTCTATAGATTGAAAGAAGCAAAAATGGTCTTTAGTAGAATGATATGCTCTTCTTGTCAGATGTCGGAGTTTAGGGGGAGTTTATGTGTTACTCAGGATTATATCAGCAATAAATGCCGTTGGTTGCAAATCCTATCAGATCAAATGGATCGGTTGGAGAGACAGTTATAGGAAGGGAGAAAAGGTGCAGATATAGTCACATGGGTTAACTCTAGGAAAGATAAGAGAGGGAGGCAGGTAGTGCAGGAGTCTTCTGTTGCTATCCCGTTTCAAACAAGTATGCTGGTTTTGGAAAATGTTGGGAGGGTGGATGGATTCAGGGGAACATAGCATGAACTGCCAAGTTTCTGGTATTGAGACAGGCTCTAATGCAATGAGGGGTATCTTGGGTGCCAAGCGATCGATTGTGTTAGGGGACTCTCTAGTCCAAGGTACAGACAGGTGTTTCTGTGGCCAGCAGCAAAAAAATCAGAATGGTGTGTTGTTTCCCTGGTGCCAGGGTCAAGGGTGTCTCAGAGAGGGTGCAGTATGTTCTCAAGGGGGAGAGGGGCCAGGAGGAGGCCATTGTCCACATTGGAACCAATGATATTGGAAGGGAAAAGGTTGAGATTCTGAAGGGAGATTACCGAGAGTTAGGCAGGAATTTAAAAAGGAGGCCCTTGAGAGAAGTAATATCTGGATTACTCCCGGTGCTACGAGCTAGAGCGGGCAGGAGTAGGAGGATAGGGCAGGTGAATGCATGGCTGAGGAGCTGGTGTATGGGAGAAGGATTCACATTTTTGGATCATTGGAATCTCTTTTGAGGTAGAAATGACATTTACATGAAGGACAGATTGCACCTAAATTGGAAGGGAACTAATACACTGCCAAGGAGATTTGCTAGAACTGCTCAGGAGGATTCAAACTAGCAAGGTGGAATGGAGTGGGCAGGTGGGATCCAGTGGGTTAGTGAGGAAAAGCTCAATCTGAGATTAGTTGTGTTGAGAACAAAAGCGAGTCAGTCAGGGCAGCAGGGACAAAGTAGAACTAATAAATTAAACTGCATTTTTTTCAATGCAAGGGGCCTCTCAGCGAAGGCAGATTAACTCAGGGCATGGTTAGGAACATGGGACTGGGATATCAAAGCAATTACAGAAATATGGCTCAGGGATGGACAGAACAGGCAGTTTAATGCTCCAGGATACAAATGCTAAAGAAAGGACAGAAAGGGAGGGAAGAGAGGAGGGGGAGTGACGTTTTTGATAAGGGATAGCATTACAGCTGTGCTGAGGGAGGATATTCCTGGAAATACATCCAGGGAAGTTATTTGGGTGGAACTGAGAAAAAGGAAAGAGATGATCACCTTATTGGGATTGTGTTATAGACCCCTAATAGTCAGAGAGAAATTGAGAAATTTGTAAGGAGATCTCAGTTATCTGTAAGAGTAATAGATTGGTTATGGTAGGGAATTTTAACTTTCCAAACATCGACTGGGACTGCCATAGTGTTAGGGGTTTAGATGGGGAGGAATTTAAGTGTGTACAAGAAACATTTTCTGATTCAGTATGTGGATGTACCTACTAGAGAAGGTGCAAAACTTGACCGACTCTTAGGAAATAAGGCAGGGCAGGTGACTGAGGTGTCATTGGGGGAGCAGTTTGGGGGCCAGATGCCATAATTCCATTAGTTTTAAAATAGTGATGGAAAAAGAAAGACCAAATCTAAAAGTTGAAGATGAAATTGGAAAAAGGATAATTTGGTGGTATGAGTCAAGAACTTTCAAAAGCTGATTAGGAGCAGATGTTCACAGATGGCTGGAAAATGGGAAGCCTGCAGAAATGAGATAACAAAAATCCAGAGACAGTATATACCTGTTAGGGTGAAAGGAAAGGCTGGTAGGTATAGGGGGGAATGCTGGATTACGATAGAAATTGAGGGTTTGGTTAAGGAAAAGAAGGAATGGTATGGACAGGATAGATCGAGTAAACCCTTAGTAGAGTATAAAGGCAGTAGGTGTATACTGAAGAGGGAAATCAGGAGGTCAAAAAGGGGATATCAGATAGCTTTGGAAATAGAGTTAAGGAAAATCCAATGAACTTTTTACAATACATTAAGGACAAAAGGGTAAATAAGGAGAGAATAGGGACCCCTCAAAGATCAGCAAGGAGATAGGGTGATACTAAATGAGTACTTTGCATCTGTATTTCCTGTAGAAAAGGACCTGGAAGATGCAGAATGTAGGGAAATAGATGGTGATATCTCAAAAAATGCCCATATTACAGAGGAGGAAGTGCTGGATATCTTGAAACACATAAAACTGGATAAATCCCCAGGGCCTGATCAGGTGTACCCTTGAACTCTGTGGGAAGCTAGTGAAGTGAGATATTTGTATCATCGATAGTCACAGGTGAGGTGCCGGAATACTGGAGGTTGGCTAACATGGTGCCACTGTTTAAGAAAGGTGGTCAGGATAAGCCAGGGAACTATAGCCTGATGTCAGTGGTGGGCAAGCTGTTGAAGGGAAAGCAAATCTTAGCGGACATATACACTTAATGATAAGGTCCTAGGGAATGTTGCTGAATGAAGAGACCTTGGAGTGGAGGATTTGAGTTATACGGAGTGGTTGAATGGGCTGGGGCTGTTTTCTCTGGAGTGTTGGAGGCTGAGGGGCAACCTTATAGAGGTTTACAAAATCATGAGGGGCATGGATAGGATAAGTAGGCAAAGTCTATTCCCTGGGGTGGGGAAGTCCAGAACTAGAGAGCATAGGTTTAGGGTGAGAGGGGAAAGATGTAAAAGAGACCTAAGGGGCAACATTTTTGCGCAGAGGACAGTATGTATATAGAATGAGCTGCCAGAGGATGTGGTAGAGGCTGGTACAATTACAACATTTAAGAGACATTTGGATGGGTATATGATTAGGAAGGGTTTGGAAGGATATGGGCCGGGTGCTGGCAGGTGGGACTAGATTGGGTTGGAATATCTGGTCGTGTGGACAAGTTGGACCGAAAGGTCTGTTTCCATGCTCAACATCTTTGTGACTCTATTTAAAATTGACAAAGAGTAGGTACTGGATAGCTGTCAGTTCTTAATGTTGATTGGAAGCTGGAACCAGATGAAATGCAACCAAGGATATTGAGGGAGGTGAAAGTGGAACTTGCAGAGGCTCTGGTGGTAATCTTTTAGTCATCATGTAGTTCTGGAGGACTGGGGAATTGCCAGCAATGCAACAGCCTTGCTCTAAAAAAATAAGGTCAGCAATTACAGTGGTGGGAGAATGCCTTGAAGCAATTATTCAGGACAGAATGAATAGCCAAATAATAAAGAAGTGGCTTAATTAAGAAGAGTCTGCTGGGGCTTTTCGAAAATGTAACAGTTGCTGAGGGTAATACTGTTAATGTGTTGCAAGAGACTTCCAAACGGCGCTGAGCACATTGATATGCAACAGCCTTGAGAGAATAGGTGCAGTTCATGGATCAGTGGATATCAGTGAAGTGTGACTATGGGGCAACAAGTTTTGGCAGCGTTTGTACAATTTTAATTTTGCTCTCTCACTATCTTTCCCAGTGTGAACCTTGAGAGAAAGAAATCCTTTATTTTAAGAGAAAGGACAAATGCACGAGCTTCAATGGCAAATTTGTACAATCAAATGCAACGTTTAAGAAAAAGAAACGAAATTTGGGTTGAGAGCAAATCCTTGAAATCAGTACAGTTTCAACATGCCTGTTTTTGGATTGGCATATGTTCTGTGAATTGCTTAGCTGCATGCACGTTGGAAATGAACAGCGGGAGATGGGAATTCACTGGTTCCTCTGTCATGTCCTGAATCGTTCAGTTCTAACCCATCGAGTGAGGCGGGTGCCTGGATCAGGTCTTGGTGACGGAGCAGGCTGTGAATGTGTGTGTGTGTGCTTGGAGAGGGTGAGGCACCGCCGGTATTGGTTCGAGCTGGCCCCATGGGTGTGTCCGAGCGCTGGAGCGTGCTGCCATAAAGATGAGCAGGGGAGGCGGAGCCGCCGCTGCTGGCGATGCAAAGCGTGGTGCTCATGCTGGTGGTCAGAGCGATCCTGAGCCCAAGACAGGTCGTTCGCAGCGCGCAGAGGTGGCTGGATCGCGACAACAAAGGAGCTTTCCGTGATATTGGCTTTCCCTCGGCTGTGAGTGCTGCTCTCGGCTTTCTCCTGTGACTGCAGGCTGTGTGCAGGTAAAACTCAATCAATACTAATTTGTCACCGCTGCATCTATCCCTTCCCCCCCACCCCACTTCGCATTGAATTTTAAACGTGCTACTGCTACGAAATAGGTACAAACTGTCACAGCAGATTGTTTTAATCACTAGAGAACCCGATCCGACTTTATTGGACGCGAATTTAATTGGAGCATTTGGAAGGGAATCGAGCCTAACTCTGAACAGTGTTTCATTCTCAACAGTTCAGTGGAGACGCTTATCTGAGCATCCAAACTATCGAGGACACTTGGTGGATATTGAATGATACAGCAGTAAAGGCCATTCGGCCCACTACGCCTGTGTTGGCTCTTGGATTAGTCCTAATCCCCGGGTTCTCTGAACTGGGTTTATTAAACACAGACCTTTAGAACCACAGAGTCCCTACAGGTCATTCGGCCCAACAAGCCCACACCGACCCTCTGATGGATATCCTACCCAGACCCATTCCCCCAATTACTCTTTCATTAATCTTGACTAATGCACCTAACCCACACATCCCTGAACACTATGGGTTATTTAGCCTGGTCAATTCACCTGACCTGCACATCTTCGGACTATGGGAGGAAACCGGAGCAAACCCGCACAGACACAGGGAGAATGTGTAAACTCGAGGCTGGAATCGAACCGCACTCCCTGACGCTGTGCTAACCACTGAGCCACTTCTGTCTGAAGCTTTTTTTTCAGGGATGCTACATTAATACAAATGATTTAAGTTAAAATGACTTTATTTATTTAGAAATGCCGATTCAGTCGGGCCCTGGTGGTGACGGTGGAGAGACCGCGCTGTGGGAACAGCACTGCAGCTGAGTCCCTGTCGGAACGCGTTTACCTTCCTCCTCCTCGCCGTGCGCCTGTCTTCCCGTTGTCTAACGTGCGCTCTCGGTTGCAAAAGGCACGCCGTGAGATCACGGCGGCTGTGTAGGTTTGAAAGATTTTGACCGTGTCTCGGACAGTAACGCAGAGTGCCCGTCCTGAGTGTTCAGACACACGGTGCAACTTGTAAAACCGAGCATTAGCCCCGCAATCCGGCTTCAGTGAGATTTAGTCCAAGTGTGCACACCCAGAGGTGTTGCAGGCAAAATCATTGACCTAAAAAGTGACCCTTTGAGGAAAATCAGGATAACCCTTGATTCCTAGCAGATCAGATACATGCATCCGTCCCCCAGCAAGTGGAAAATAGCAGATTTCAGCATTCCTGATTCGATTATCAATTGGCCCCAGGAAGTGTGCTAACTTTTCTGACTAGCATGCCTCCGACGTTTAAGTGGCATGATAAATATCGTTTCTACATGTAAACTCTTAAGGGTCTGAGACTCCGTGGTAAAGGGGGTTTGGGGGGGGGATCTTTCTTTTCGCCTTTACTGAGCAGGAGGTGTGGGTTAAAGGATGGTCTTTGACTACCTTGGCGTTTTGGCCCCACGTGCCCTGACTGATGATTCGGAGTGAATATTGTGTTCTTGGGTTTCGGGATCCTGTACTTCAGGAATTTTCCTGATGTGTGCAGTCACTGGCGCAACACCAGCGTTGCCCCTGTATGTTACAGTGCAGTGCGGAGCAAGTGGAGGAGCTGACTGAGAAATGAGCAGAATTGAGGAAATCTGGGCTCCAGAGCATTTCAATTCCAATAGCAAAGGAGTTTTTTTTTGATAAAAATATCTTTAAAATCAAACTAATTCTGAATTATAGAGAAAAGAGCTTCATGTTTCAATAATTTTTCAGTAAGAATTTAAGTGTTTCATGCGTAGGCGACTTTGAATATGTAATTTCAACCGTTAAATTGGGACTTCTGTGTTAATTCTGAATTCCCTGGTCGAATACATCTATAAACAACACTTGTAGCGTGTTGGACCGACCGCACCGTCTGTGAGGGAATATTGGTGAACTGCAGATTGCAAATCTATTCAAAACTGTAAAGCTCGAGTTTTTTTTTAAATTCGAGGGAATACTTTGCTGAATCAAAGTCTTAGTGTTCAAAGAGCTCATTAATTGCAGGCAAGGCGCTGAGCTCCAGTTGAGAAAGCGAGTTGTAATCGGAATGCAAGTGAGCTGTCCTCTGACACAGTGCTGAAAAATCCCCCGTCCCCTATAGAGCATTAGATTCCCACTGTCCATAGTCCGACTGAGCACTCAAACATAAAAATATGCTACTATTCGTTATTGAAAGGTGACTTTTAACAAATAAATTACCACCGCATGTCAAGACGAACTGCTATAGAGAGTTATGAGCCTGTCCGGATATCTGGGTGGGTACGAGCTTAGCAATGATAATGTACATTTGAGGGTAGAATGTGTTGTTGGGGGAAAAAAACACTTGTGTGGAACAACGCGAGTGGGAATCTGGTCTCAGTGAATAAAAGGTCAGACCTGAGCCCACGATTCTGGATTGGATGTAAAGCGCCGGTGCCGGTAGATTGGGATTTCGGATCGAGACGTTCACATGATTTCACTCCACTTTGAAAATCATTGCCATTTTTAAACAAGGCTCATTCCTCGCAGAAAACTATCTTTCAATTCAAGTGAGGTGTTTGCCTCGTTTCATGACTTGACTATAGGGGGAAATAGAATCTCAGGGCTATTTGACATCTTCAAGGAGATGACACTGGGTTCCTTCGTCCTAGCACATCCCCCCCCCCCCCCCCCCCAGTAGGGTACAACATAATTTTGACGCACACTTTCCTTTTCATCTTCCGATAGCTCGACCTGCCGTTTGTTAAGCCAGGTTCCATAGTAGCTCAGGAACGCAATTGCCGACGTTGTGGTGTTTAGTGGCGCTATTTAGCAGAGACAATCTCGGGAGCTTTCTGGTAACCAGGCAGCGATATTTGTCAATATTTAGTTTTAATTCACTTTTATTAGCCAATATCTATTCCATTAACATTGATTAGTTAAATGCAATAATTACATTACAAGACCTGTTCGAGAATGTTAACATCATTTTGCTGTTGATAGTTACCGTTCTAGTTTGCATGTTTTTATTTAAATACTAACTATTGTCAGATGACCCGTGTAAAGCCATCTGTTTGTTACAAATCCAAATCATTCCCCTGGAATCTTTGCACTTTGGTACCAGAGTACGGGGTGCTCAGTTGGACGGTGCACCGTTCCCTAACCAATTTCAGCATTGCTAAGCTTTTAATGGGTAATCCGGTAATTATTTTGATGTTCCAACATAAGTTGAAGCATGGATACCTGTGTTTGCAATAAGTTTTCCTGCAGTATGAAGTTCTTGTGAACATTGATCTAAATAAGTAAACAGCCGAGGAGCAGGAGTAGACGATTCAGCCCCTTGAGCCCGCCCTTCCCCCCTTCATTCTAGATCATGGCTGATCACCTTTCTCAATGCTTCTGCAGCCCTCAGGGGTCGGGAATGCCAAAGATTCACCAACCTTAGAAGAAACTCTTCTGCATCTCAGTCCTAAATTGTCTCTGCCTTACTTTGTGACAATCTCTTGGTTCTAGATACCAGCCAGTGATACATCCTTTCTGTATGCACCCTGTCTAACATCAATGAGCTTTGTAAATTTATAAGTTTGCCTTTTATTTCTCCAAATTTGAGGGAGTCTGCCTTCAAGGGCTATTAGGAGAAAGATTACTTTCACACTTTGCAGTCCAAAGATGTGAATTGAAAGGCCACTAAATATTAAAGATCTGCCAACTTCATGAAATATTTGATGTTTTGTTCACAGACAGTGATGGTATAATTCCTTTAAAGAATTTTTTCAAAGGTTGGTGAATCTTAGACATTTCCTACTCCTGAGGGCTGCAGAAGTATTGAGAAAGGTGATCAGCCATGATCCAGAATGGGAGGGGGCTGGGGCACTCAAGGGGCTGGATAATCTACTCCTGCTCCTAGGTTTCTATTTGCTTATTTAGATCAATGCTCACAAGTGTATTCTACTGCAGGATAACTTATTGCAAATGTACATATCGATGCCTCAACTTCTGACAATTCAGAGATTAGCTGCCTCTTAGTTTTACATTGGAACATCAAAATCATTACCGGATCACCCACTGACAGCTTAGCAATGCTGAAAATGGTTAGAAACAGTATGTACTCTGGTACCATGGTGTAAATATTTCTTGTCATTGTAGCCAAACAGCACATGACCTCCTGAGCTTTTCTCCACATGCTCTCCACTCTAACATTTTCTTATTAAGTTCTTTTAACAGCTGTCTCTGTCTTTGGCATGTCAGACATGCATGTCACAGCAGGACACAGTACTAGGAATCTGATATCCACCTGATTTTCTCCTCCTATGCTGAAGCCAATTATTGTAATCCCACTACTTCACTAAGTGAGCATTGTTGTGAAAAGGGAAACACTACCGTTGAAGTTTTGTTGGTAAAGGTTTATTTTCATATTGTGACCCACATCACAATGTTATTGCTCACCTTTTATTTGCTGCATCATTGTTTAACATCTTGTCAATTGCAATCACATTTGCATTAACAGCTTCTCATATCAGATGTTTACCAGAAATTAGTTTATATGGTACGCCAGACTATGAATTAACTTAATCATATAACTGAATCAATTGTTTTGTATTCCAAAGATGCAACAAGCCGCCTTACTAATTCTGAAAAAAGATACAACTGCAAGATAGTCATTTAGGTGCACAGTTCTTAATGCAGATTCTTGTGTGCCCATTGTTGCATACTATTTCTAATGCAGAGAACTGTCTGCAGGTACTTCAGAGAGGAATAAAACAATGGAACTTCAGTGAGAACTTGGAGAGGCTTTGGAAAGCATGGCAGAAGTGATGGTTTTTCTTACAAATATGTAACATGTTTATCTAAATCACCTTTTATGATCTTACTCAGCTCGTCAGTCTGGCCTAAACCTCTTATCATTAAAAATCTTGAGAAAACCTCTTACTTTAATCCAATCAGCAATTATGTCCCTATGGCATTCAATGATGCTCTGGTTCTCAATACTCAATGCTTTTGTGTATCGGCAAATTTCTCAATCTCTAATATTCACTTTCCTGTAACTGCTGCTCTTGTCCTTTGCCTATATTTGTTTGAAGGACTGATTACACAAAGATTAACAACAAGCCTAAAGAGTCTAGCTAAATATGATTGTACCATGTTTGGGTAAATGTGAAGCCCACAGTAAAATCTACTTCTGTTTTAAAGGAGTGCATTGGCAGAGGAAATTGTCTCAGAACTCTGAATATTCTTGGTGCTGTGGGCTGACACACGAGTGTAACTTTTTCTCAAAACTGTGCTGACACTGTTTGGTGTTAGACTGCTTTATACTTCTCAGGCAATGAGATCCTGTCCCACTTTGCCAGCTGCTCCTGTTTCTATTTCAGACATAGCTTGCTATAATACCCTCCCAGCCACATCCTTTTCCATTCACGTGCCTTTATTTTTGTTAAATCATGCTGCTGTTTCTGTTGTCATCTTGACAATTTGTCCTTTTTAACCATGTTCTGCTTCACTTTGCAGCATTTCCAAGTTTAATCCATTGCATCTCTATAGTCCTTTTTACTTCTGATCTGTTCTTTTAAAGGCTGTTCACTCATTTTTTTTCTACTTCTGAAAAAGAGTAATCCTCAAACATTAATTTTTCTCACCTTTCCCCTATGTTATCATCCTGTGCATGTTTCCAACTCTTTTGTTTCACATTTTTGAATTTTGCAGCTTTTTGATTTTAAGTAAAATTCAGTTTGTCTGATATGGAATGTACAATTGGACAGAATTTTACCAGGCCTGTAGAACTCTGGGAGAAAATAAGGCCTATCATGACATTGGACACAACCAACTGCCTTTACCAGCAAAGTGCTGGTTTGATTTGGAATTGCCCTCTGTAAATCTCACCTCATTTATGTTACTTCCAATCATACCACATACCATGAGGAAACTTGACACCAAGAATTTCTGAGATGGAAGTGGGAGAGATTACCTTCGACTCCAGCTCATTACTTGCTCTTCCAGATCGCCATCTTGAACACACCACACATAATGTTTCAGGACCATTTCATGAGCAGTGGCCACACCCCCCCCCCCCCCCCCCCCCCCCCCCCATGTCACAGACACTGCCAGCTGTCATCTGCCAGTCTTTGGCAATCCCATGGCACATCTCCAACCCACTTAGAATACGCTTTTTTCCCTTTTGTTTTAAAGTTACACCTCAGGTATATTGACAATTTGCTTTGAAATACTGCCACAAGGACACCTTTCATGTAGATACAGGCACCCAGCTTATGAGTCAGTCCAGGGCTGCTGGCTTGGCACCTCTTGCATATTCACAGCATTCCTACTATACCTCTTAGTGCACTGGATCCTCAGCCAATGTCAAAAGGTTCACATTACTGATGTTTTGACTTGCTGTTTTAGTGCAGAGCCTGGCTGTTTGTTCTTGCTATTATTGATCAGTCCAGGGTGTGGACATCTTGCTGTACGTCAATCCAGTGCCAGCTGCCTGCATGTTTATTCAGGCTGAGTCTGTGGGGAATAGTCCGACATCTAGTTCAGAGGTAAATGCCGCTGATTAGGGGCTGCCAGTACAGCCAGTCAATGGCAGAGTCTGCGCATGGTTCAGGAGCTTGGCTATGGTCAGTTATGTCAGGGGCTATATCTATCTACATTCAGGGAACTGGGCAACTGGGCAACAGATAGTCTTGCAGGGCCTCTGAAAGAAGTCGGGGAATCAGGGAACTGCAAGGAGAGTGGTCAAGGGTCCTCTCAGTTATGATCTGAGGCTGTCTGTTGAAGTCAGTCAAAAGGCCAGACGGTAGTTAGTCCTGTGGGCCACACATCGAGGATGAGTGTTTTAAAGGGGATTTCTTTCTCAATAGGGGGTGGGATGTTGAATTCTGGGGTGGAGTGGGAGGTTTGGATTGATATGGGGCATATATGCTGGTGGAAAATTTCAATGAAGGGGGAGGCAATAGACAATGGACAACATAGAAGTCTGTGGGGAGGAAGGGAAGACCGGAGGTTTGTTGTATGATATACTCAGGATATGGTGTTTCTCATCATCCTAATGTGCTGTGTTTTACACAACTAGAGCAAGCAAGCCGATACTCTGAATTATGAGTAACCAAGAGAATGATATCAGCCTTTCAAAAAGGGCACAAGGATACTTGAAAAGGAGAAAACCTTCCTTGTGCATTTCAGAGCTCAGCTGGGTCTGGCACAAGAAGCCAGACAGGGCTTGCTGGACACCTAGTTCCAAAAAATGATAGCTGAGTGCAGCAAGAAATCATTGATTGTAAAATAGTTGTTGGTCAACATGCAAGTGATTCTTTTGTATTCTGGAGCCTCTGTTTATTTTGCTTCTGTTATTTGTGAATAAAATGATGTCTGGCATAATTTTGAGTGCTTCCCCTATGATGGACAACCACTGGATGAAAGATGTTAGTCTGCTATCACCACTGGGGACAGAGTGCACTCTCTAAGTCACCACACCTAAGGGATGGGATGTGGCTCAGGATCAACAAGCTGTGTGACCTGCTGGCTAAACAGCAACTGGGGCAAGAAAGTGGAGTTGTATGTGCAAAGATGTATCGGTCATGCCATTTGTGCCATAAACACTTGAATTTGGAGCTGCTGTGCCATTACATTGCCTGTGAAGGGCTACTCTGAAGGTTCAACACAGCATTGGCACTCCACTCAATGCAAGATGACACTGGCACCATAGGTGCTTCTCTGTGCTGGGATATTCAAACTCTGGCAAGTTCATCCAGCCACGGTGGCAAGAAGAATCAGGCTAGTGTTGAAGAGCACACCATATGGGCATCTGGAATACTGTGAGCAGTTTTGATCCCCTCATTTAAGGAAAGCTATCCCTTCATTGTAAGTCAGTCACTAAGATGATCCCAGATCATATGAGCAAGGCTAAAAGGACTGGGCATCTACTTGCTGGAATTTAGAAGAATGAGAGGTGATCTCATTGAATCATGTAGGATTCTTTAAGAGGCTTGACAGGGTGAAAACTGAGAGAATGTTTCCCCTCATGAAAGAGTCTAAGACAAGAGGGCATAAGTCTTAGAATAAAGGGGCACTAATTTAAGAGATGAAGAGGAATTGCCGCCAACAGTGTGGTGGTGCAGTCCTTGTGTATATTTTAAGGTTATTCTTGATCAGTAGGGGAATTAAGCATTATGGGGAAAGGTCAGGAAAGTGAATGTGAGAAATGTTGGATCAGCCATGATCTTATTAAACAGCTGAGCAGTCTCGTGGGGCTGAACAGTCTACTCCTGTTCCTATTTTTATGGTAGGTAGTTAAGGGACTGAGTTTGAGATGATCTCTTGAGAGAAGTTGCCAGGTCTCATGAAGAGAACCCCTCCATGAAATTCAATAAAGTTTGCACTTATACTTTAGCTATGATTCACTCCTTTCTCTCTGTAAAGTCAGATATTTTGTGTGGGTTGCCTAAGCTTAGACTTTAGATACTGATTGTCTGACAAGGGGAAGGCTTACAAAGCTTGATATACAGCTGGAGTGTAACCAGTTGAAACTATGCAGTTTTTACTAGCAACAGCAGCCAGATGTTTTCACAGGCAGGAGCACATTACTGTTATGTCAGCACAAAGCAGTTTGTTGAGTCTGTGGCTTTGTTTTCTCACATACTCTGAAAAGAAAAATGAGGTTCACCTCGCTAGGTCCTCTGATATTCGTCAGTGTTGAGGTATTGCGGATGTGACTCATCCAGAGAGTTTTTCTGCAGAAAACTAGGATGCACTGTCGATTCCCTTCAAGACTATTTTAACATGTGTATCGCAGTGTTGTTGCTAAAAGCTGTCAATCCATTTAGTGAGTCTGATGAATGTAATTCCAAACAGGAAGGGTTTTTTAAAAATAGATATCGATGGTATTTTGCAGAGGTTCCTCTGGTCATCTTGATCTGTTTCATAGAATATCAATAGAAACTCAGGAGAAAAATTGCAAATAGTGTTCAAAAATCATTTTTCTGGGTTTTTTAAAATCCTCAATCATAATATCAAAATAGGGTGAGCTATGTAGAAACCTACTTCCTGTGTATTGCTCCTCTCCACTAAAACATAACATACACTAAGGTACATAATTTCTTCAGATACTTACACAGATATTCCACTAGTATTGACGTTAACCTCCTTTTGGTTGAACAGCACTGTGCTCACCTCTGAGCCAGAAGGTCTTAGGTTCAAGCCACAAAATATAAACATGTCATCTTGGCTGAGACCTGTTTTTTCAGTGCAGTACGGAAGTGCTATCTCTTGAAAGAAGTTCCTCCTGTTCAGGTGAATGTAAAATAATGTGGCTTTTCAGGCAAAGTCACAGGAAATTCTTCTCTCAGTTCTGCCACCATTCAGCCCTCAGTGAACCATGAGATTCATTCATTGGTCATTGATCATAGGATCATGGTGGTGTTCAGTTCTTAACTTGCATAGATTGTTGTATTTGTTTAAAAATAATTAACTGTGTGATTTTAAACCTTGGTCTAGAGTATGTAAGAAATATTTTCTTTTATTTGGCAGTGAATTGTGTTTGAGTAATTCTGAAACCTTTCTCCCATGTGACTTTCAAGATGACTTCACAATCTTGGGATTTTCAAAGCACCTTTTAACAACAGTGACTCAAAGTATTGCATTGCTTTTAAAGTAGGGGATTGTACACACTGGGAGTCTGCAGAAAAATCGTGTGGTTTATCTCCACAATATATTGGCATAGGATACTGGATTTCCTCCTGACACCTGTTAAAGTGACATGATAAAATATGTGACCAACAGTGGTAAATGTTAACTTTCAACACTGGATAGAACAGTGGCTGTAACAAGTTGCCTGTGTGTCACATACCCCATGGAATGTTTCTTTCCATTAACTGAAGGATGGAAATTTAAGCAGAACTTTTTTGATACGATCAGTTTTTTGTTATTTTTTACTAAGTATAGTATATAAAAATTACATAATTTATCACCATCATGATTTTAGTTTACATTAACTAGATTACAAAATAATCTGAGATTCTTTATTCCAAATGCTATAGCAAATCTCCACTATTTATGCATTGCTTTAGAGCATTCTTTACCTTGCCCATGTTAATCACTGTACCAAACAATCTGCATTTCCTGTCACAATATTATTTATTTGGCTAGCTTTTATGGGTATTATGAAACATCTAAAATTTGAGATCTGGATCTATAAAGCTCCCATTAGTACTCATGTGTATCTAATGATATGCATAATTAACATGAAAACTACATCTACGTGCAAATATTCACAATGATCAGCCATTGCATGGGACTTTGAAATAAAATGATAAGGCAAGCTTTGTCAAAACAGAAAATATTTGAGTAGCAATAATTTGACAGGTGTTGTTCTTGTTTCTGACAGAGTTAATCCAATGAAGTCGACTGTGTTGTGGTCATTTCTTTACTTGCTTGGATTATGCTTGTTGATGGCAGAAGGATGGTTACAAAAGAAAATGGCGAGGAAGCTCTACACACGTGGACTCACCCTCCTCCAAAAGGTAACTGTTTTATATGGTGGCCACACTAGACTGACTGCAAAAATCTGGATTTGCCATTAGCTGTCTAAAATGAGAATTACAACACTGTAAAACTGTTTACAAAAGCCCATTGAAACCATAAAATTGGAACCTACAGTGTTTTTCAGTTTATATGACAATTTTAGATACTCTATTGTCGTCAATAATGATTTCATATAAGTCAATGTTTTAAGTGTGGACAGGACAATTTCCTTAACTTCTAATTTTTTTTTATTGCTGTTCAAGTATTACAGAAAAGTTCCATAAGTGTTCTGATCAGGGTTCTCCAACCTTCTTACCTGGGGTGGCCACATCTCAAATGTTCTTTTGCTCATTGAGACTGATGACTGCAACTTTGCAGAGGAACTTAGATACAATGAGTGAGGGGGCAAAGGTCTGGCAGATGGAGAACAATGTTAGTAAATGTGAAGTCATTCATTTTGGTAGGAGAACAGCAAAACAGATTATTACTTGAATGGTAAAATCTTACAGCATGCTGTTTTGCAGAGGGACCTGGGTGTCCTTATGTATGAATCACAGAGGGATGGTCTGCAGGTACAAGTAGTTAGGAAGGCAAATGGAATTTTGTCCTTCATTGCTAAAGGGGCTGAGTTTAAAAGCCAAGAGGTAGAGTTACAGCTGTACAAGGTGCTGGTGAGGCCACACCTGGAGTACTGTGTTCCATTTTGGTCTCTTTACTTGAGAAGGAATGTCCTGGCATTGGAGGGGTGCAGAAGAGGTTCACTAGGTTGTTTCTGGAGTTGAGGAGGCTGAGGAGTTGGCTTATGAGGAGACACTGAGTAGACTTGGATTATATTCATTGGAATTTAGAAGAATGGGGGGTGGGGGGTGGAATCTTATAATATAGCAACAATAACTGTAAACAAACTACTACTCTACTCCTGAAGCAATTTAGGAGAAAACAAATCTAAGCAAACATTCAATTTAGGCAATCAAGTGAGAAGAAGCAAATGGTTAGGCCCCAAGTACAGATTACCTTGAGAAGAGAGTGGGAATTGGGAGTCTGGACTGACCTAAGGAGTTGGCTTTAACTAACACTGAGCTCTGTTTTCCTCTGGAGCACACTCCAGAATTCACATGAAAGTTGATGTCAGAAGTGGGTTGTCTTTCAGCCTGTGGTTTCCTACTTTCTCAGCTAATGTTATTGCTAGACTTTTGAGAAAGTTGGATGAGAGTTGCAGAGGATTTTGGGGAAAGGGATGTATCCAACTCAATCCCACCCACCACCCAAGTTACTTGACTTACCCATCTCCCAGTCACTGAATCACGTTCTTTTCCCACCCTATCACTCAGTCACCTATCCCAGTCCAGTCATTCACTTACTCATCTGGCCAGCAACATCTAATGTCACTTAATTGCCCACCTACAATTGCAATGTTCTGAAGGCATCTGATGGGTATATGAATTGGAAGGGTTTAGAGTGATATGGACCAAGTGCTGGCAAATGAGACCAGATTAGGTTAGGATGCCTGGTTGGCATGGACGAGTTGGACCGAAGGGTCTGTTTCTGTGCTGTACATCTGACTCTATGACTCTGACACTCATGATTCCTCACCTCCCAACCCAAATTTCTCAGAGGCCCAGGAAGTTTAATGGTTAAAATCACAGGAGCAGGATAAATTGGCCATGAATATAATAACCTACATTCCCTTCCACCCTGTTTTGTCTCATCAGTCCTGGGCTATTGCTGTGACTGTTTTCACTCCTGCCAATGTCTGTGTGTCTCCCTAACTCCAGATGCTTATGGACCATCCCCAACTTTCACCGATACATACCTCCCCTTCCCAACCATGTTACACCATCTGACTTTTACCACCCCATAACATGGATTTTGATTTCTCAGAATTATTTTTCAAAGCCTCACAATTCGCTATGGTTTCAGGCCTCGAGTTCAGTTAAATTGGTCATGTTGTGCTGTTCATTCCTCCAATGACAAACTGATTCTGTCCTGCAATTGTTGTGGTCAATTCACTAATGAGCCTTTTGGAAGCAAATGCAGGAGAGAACCACCCTTTAGTTTGGCGGTGCAGTTCCTTCGAAAATCTTAGTCATGCTGATACTTATCTGTATTTTAAAGGCATGGTGGGCCACATAAATCACCTTGGTAGTTGTGGGCTGAGTGTTGGCCAAGTCTGGATATTTGAGGTGGTGGGGGCAGTGGTGAGGGGCAATTGGTGGTTGTTGAGTGGTGGACATGTGACTGTAAGTGGAAAACTGTCCAAAAAGCGTTGCTTGAAATCTTGGCTGATTTTTATCAACTGTCATATTTAAATGTGGGTGGTCCACCTCTTACCAGGACATACAGCTGCTGGTGGCTATGAAGTAATTATTGGATAAGAGATCTATGCAGAGCTTTGCACACCTTCTGGTCGTAGAAAGTAATTTTTTTTGTCATTTGGCTGTTTGTCATCTTACCTGCTAACTGCCAAACTGGAATCACCTGGTATGAAATCAGTGACCACTGCACCACTTGGGTGCATGTTAAAAATGATCATTATCCTATTGATCTTAAAGTGTTTATCCACCGCAATGCTATTTTTACAAATAGTAAACATTTTTAAACAAAATATGAAGACAGAAATTTTAAGCTATTGATGTCTTCTAGGATGGAGGCATGTTGAAAATAACACACTAAAATTCCAATATGAACACACTTCATACAAGGGTGGGTAATTGATCTCTGGATTAAACACTGCTAGAAGTACAATTTTTGCAAACTCAAGTAACCAAGCAACGTTCAATGATGAATAATCATTTGTCGTTTGAAGTCTTATGAAGTATTTATCAAAAACATCTGATCCTTTTTAGGCAGAAACAAAGCAAAAGTACAATAATTGACTGTTTTGACTCCAATAAATTACCATGATCTATATTAAAAATAATTATTTGTTGTTTTTCTTTGTTCATTCTTAATTGATATTTGTATATCAAATCCAGGTTGTGTCGACTTAAAAAGATCATACATTGGCGTAACATTTCATTGATATTCTTCGATACTGCATTTGTGTGAGTTCGTTTACATGAGGTTAAGGGGGAAGGTGGCTCCGAAAATAGGGTAGAGGTCAAGAATTCCAATTTGAAAGCTTGTATCTTTCCATTTACTTATTCCAATACTTGTTATCTGATGTTTCAATTCGTGACCCAATAGGAAGCAGCACAGTGGCTCAGTAGTTAGCCCTACTGCCTCCCAACTCCAGGGGCTTGGGTTTGATTCCACCTTCTGGCAACTGTCCAAAGACCTTGATCCCTGCAAATTTATTTTAACCTTTTTTTCAAATTGAGCGAGGGAAAAACACACAGCTAATTTTTATTTCTTTATTCATTTCACCTATTTCAATGGAGAGTTTATGCAGGTTTGAAGCATCCTTTTAGCAAAAACATCATGGGTGTCAGCTGTCAAATCATCACAAATACCAATCAAAATGACATCTGGGTCTGTCTCGTGGCCAGTTGATATACAAACTAGAAAGCATACCAATTCAATAAAAGTGAAGGCGATTGGAATATTTGCTTGCTTGTTTACAATACAGCTTGGATTTATCTTTCAGGCTTTCCCAATGCACCTCAGTAAGTGATTGTTGATAGGACTCGTGCTACAACCAAATGTGCAATAGTGATCTATAAGAAATTTTTTTGTAGATCAACTGTTTTAGTCCATCATAACTTGCAGCATATATATTTTAATGGCCTACCAAATAATTATTTCAAAAGAACACTTGATAATTACCTTGTTTGGAATGTGGCTAAAGCTTTTTCTGATAAGTATGGATTAAGGTGGTAAAATATTTAAGCACCCCTGAAAATAAACTTATTTTGTCAAATCTTTTCACCTTGCACTCATTAGGGGCAATTTAAAAAAAATAGGAATATGACTATTTCTGTGCTGTGAACATTGAAGTGCCTGGAAGAATATTGTTCAGGCTGGAGTAATGAAATTGTGATCAAAATAGAGATTGTGAAGTTTTGATTGTACTCTGAGGATTGCAGAAAAAAATGTGTAATTAATCATGCAGAATTCATGATGGAGAAAATTGCATGTGATCTCTGGAGTATGCCAGCTGTCTGCTCATGGTTGCATGCTTTCTTATATTCTTCTGTTGATAAGTTTTAATTATTGTCTGTAATTATATTGATATGATACCATTCAATTATTTTCATTCTGACACCATATACCATTATTATTGTAATGATTTATAGTAAGTGACAACAAATTGCCAGGAAATGTGTTGAGATTCACCTGAATTCTAAAATGCTCATGTTCAAGGAAAATATTGGGATATGGCAAAGAAGTAGGATGAAAAGAATCTGAATACATTTTACATTCACCAATGTATTTATATTTTGAAAACATATCATCTTTTTGGCTCATGACCATTGCTTTCAAAAGTAGCAACATACCAATAGCACAACAGTATTGGAAACATCTGTCAGTTTTTTTTGGCATAAATGTGTGTGTTACAGAGTCTGCCCTGTACCTTTTGAATTTCCCTTGAAAGTCTGCTTATGTAAAAGGAAATGTATGAATAATATCATGACATTTTACCTTATTTGCATCACAGGTAGACAGTAATTAAAAAGATATTAAGCACACTTGCATTCATTGCCCAGACCTTTGAGTATAGGAGTTGGGATGTTATGTTGTACAGGATGTTGGTGCGGCCTCTTCTAGAGTACTGGGTGCAGTTCTCATTGCCCTGTTATAGGAAGGATATGAATTAAGCTAGAGAGTTCAGAAAAGATTTATCAGGTTGTTGCTTGGAATGAAGAGCTTGAGATATAAAGACAGACTGGAACTTTTTTTCACTGAAGCATAGGAGGTTGAGGGATGATCTTGAGATTTATAAAATCATGAGGGGCATAGATAAGGGGAATGATAAGACCCTTTTCCCTAGATAGGGGGAGTTTAATACCTTGGGGCATATTTTTAAGATGAGAGGAGAAAGATTTAAAAGGACATGTGGGGCAACTTTTTACAGTGGTTTGTGTGATGAATAAATTGGGAGAAGATGAGGACTGCAGGTGCCAGAGATCAGAATTGAAAAGTGACACTAGATGAAGGGCTTATGACGAAAATGTCGACTCTACTGCTCCTTGGATGCTGCCTGACCTTCTGTGCCTTTTCAGTGCCACACTTCACAACTGAGGAATGAACTGCTAAAGTGTAGTGATTGGTGGATCTCGTTAATCAGGGCCGGTCATGGAGCCCTGTCTGACAGATAAACAGGAGATTCAGAAGGTCTCTTCAGTTTAGGGACTGGCTTTGAACTGGCTGGTCAGAGCCCATGTGCAGTGCGCATGTAAATATAGGATGACTTTGTGATGGGATATCTATCAGCCTCTGTGCAGTTGTTTCACAGACAAAGTGGTGGAAACTGGTACAGTTACAATGTTTAAAAGACATTTTGGATTAATTCATGAATAGGAAAGGTTTGTTCAGATATGGGCTAAGTGCAGGCAGATGGGACTAGTTTAGTTTAGGAACATAGTCAGCATGGACTGGTTGGACCAAAGAGTCAGTGATACAACATGGAAACAGACCCAATGACTTGAGTTGTTATTAATACATAGACAAAGTTTAAACATCACATAACACCAGATTATAGTCCAACAGGTTTATTTGGGAGCACTAGCTTTTGGATGCTGCTCCTTCATTAGGTGGTTGTGACAGTTTACAAAAATGACTCGTTTATTAGCTTGATTTTGTGGCACTTTCTCACTTAACTAAGAACATAGCATTTATTAGTGTGTTATACTTTTTATGCGCTTATTATCTTTTTAGCCTTGCTTTGTGATTTTGAGATATTTAGGTGATTAATTTGATCAATGTTTGATAATATCTGAGACATTTACTTCTAGATGCGTAATCCGTTGCAATTTAATAAATTTGGGACTTTATTACATCCTGTTTTACAGCTAAAAATCTCAACAGGAGCTTTTCATGATTATGTTAGCATAATCCAATGGTCTGCAATGTACAACAACCCACATTTAGATAGCACTGTCAATGAGGCCCAAGGCTCTAAACAGAAGCACAATCAAACGAAATTTCATCTATTAGACATAACCTTTTCAAAATGACAGCTCAAATTGGATAAGCTGTGAACCTGTGCATATAAAGTGGTAGAACGCCAAGGGTCACTATGCTCTGGGAAGTTGAAATTTGAAATTGCCCTATACCCTTGAAAATAAGGGGAGGGGTTGTTTGTTAATAAATTTTTGCTGCAAACCGTTCCAGATGAAGCCTTATTACAATAAATTACTATAGTTAATGTCAAGAAATTGCATTGATAGGCATGTGATTTTATGAAATCAAGCACATGGGAATAATGAGAGGCAACACATACAACCTGTCTGCTCCATTAATCTGTGCTGATCACTGCTGCAGTGGAACAAGGTAACAGACTAGGTTATAAACATTGGGAGTACAAGATGAGTTGAGGAACATTATTTTATCATGTGCTATACATTGTGATTTACTCTTGTGGCAAATGTTTTGTTTAAAATAAATTGCAGTGTACAGTGGACCTTGTTAAAACCCTGTCAATTATGACGCAGAAAGGCTATAATTGCTAATCCAAGTAGGGAACAAGTTGTATTGCAAATTTAGTGCCAAATTCAACATCATGTCATAACAAAAGGTAATTGGATGATGTATTGGCATCCCTATGGTACTGTTGAATAACGTTCATCTAACCATGTCATAGATTCACATTAGGTGAAACTTTAACTCCTTTCCACTGAAAAGCAACAATGCAGGAATGTATTGTTAAAATGGTGCAGAGTTTCACATTTTAAATATACTTTCTTGCATCCCAAAACTTTGGGTTGAAATCATGGAACAGTATGATAACTTGTTGCAGAGGAGAGGAGTCCTAATTTATAAGGCAGTTGTGCCAACTTGGTGTAATCAGTTGATGGTGGCTATTAATACAAAACTTGTCTTTTAGTATATGTTTCATTGTAGACTCAGTTATAAAAAAAAGATGGTTTATAAGCCAAGATTGTGGGATGGATTACTGCACTTTTTTTTTAGAAAGCAAGTCACTAAAACTCATTTGAAATAATGTTTATATCACTGCTTTATATCACAGCTCATAAATGTGGTTGGCTGCTGGGTAGGTTAGCAGCTTGTGGGTATAAATTATATGGCCAGAAGCCTTCAGATGTCTGTAAGGGGAGCTGGCATGTCTCTGTGTAGTGGAAAATACTGAAGCCTAAAGGAGGCTAGTTATCTTTTCCCACAAATTGCTGTAAGATTTTGCTTAGATCGAAGATAGATCAGTACAACACAGGAACAGGCCCTTCAGCCCACAATGTTGTGTCAAGCATTACACTCAATCAAACTATTCCCTTCTGCCTGCCATGGTCCCGATCCCTCCATTCCTTGAATATTCATGAGCTTACTTAAAAGTCCCTTTCAACACACCTATTGTATCTGCCTGCACTACCACTCCTGGCAATGCATTCCAGAATCTTCTTACTGTGTCTAAGAAAAAATCTTGCCCCTCACATCTCCTTTGAATTCTGGAAATCCTGGGAAAGATGGTGTGGACTGACCTCCTTGAACTGGAGCAATCCTTAGGATGGAGGGACATGTACAGCACTGGTAGGAACAGAGTCCTTGCATATTGTCTGAGTAATAGTGAAGGAATGACAATATAGTTCTCTATTCAGGATGGTATGAGTCTCAGTAGGGAACTTTGCAGGTGCTGGTGTCCCCATGCATCTGCTACCCCTATCCTTCCAGGTAGTGGAGGTTTGCATTCAAGGTTCTCCCATGGGAGATTTGGTGACTTGCTGTAAAGTGTCTTGAAGATGGTACACATTTCTGCCACTGAAACCAGTGAATGCTGAAGGTGATTAAAGAGGTGTAATGTGGGATACTTTGTATTGGATGGTGTCAGATATCTTGAGCATTGTTGGCAATAATGCAGACAAATGGGGATTACTCAATTGCAATCCTGTCCTGGACTTTGTAGATGGTGGGGAGAGAGTGGGAAGATTGGAAGCATTCTGCTAACCACAATGCCTAGCCTCAGCGCTCTTGTAACTGCAGTATTTACATGAAGGTTTAATTGTTTTTGCTCAAAAGTTACCCCGAGGATATTGATCATGGGACATTGTGTCAAGGGCAATTGGGGGTAGGCAGTAAATGTTAGCCAGCCAGTGATACCCGTGTCCCATCAATAAACTAAAAAAAAACTTTATTCACTCAGGAATATCCAGCAAATGTTGTCCAATTTCAGAATAACATATACTGTTGGACACTGTTAAGCTATCATATGGTTGGACATGATATATATATCTTTCTCTTTAAAGAATAGTCAAAGTAACATAATGTTTGATATGGTTTGACACTCTTTGGGATTAATGCATTTGGCATCCCATTCACCGTGAAACTTTCACACCATATAACTCAATTGTTTGACAGGCAGAAGCTGGTTTTGTTTGTTCAACAGCACTTGTAAGTGGTGTACATGATGCCTGGTTGCAACTGCAGAGCAGTACTGTGAAACAACTGGCTTCACCTGTTATTCAAACTTTTGAGATGCCTGATCCATAATCAGGAATAGACCGTGCATTCAATGGGCTGCAAAATGGCAGATGGAGTTCAATCTGCATAAATGCGAGGTATTGCATTTCAGTACTACAGTCAAGGGTAGGCCTTACAAGTAATGTTAGGACCTTGGATAGTGTTGTAGAACAGAGGGACCTCTAGGTGCAGGTACATAATTCTTTGACATTTGCAACACCTATAGACAGGATGGTTAAAAAGGCACCTGTCACTCTTTCCTTCATTGCTCAGTCCTATTGAGTATAGGAGTTGTGATGTCATGTTGAGGTGATATAGAACATTGTTGGAGTTTGGGTGATATATAATAAGAAATAATCTGATCCGGGTAACTAAAATCTCAAAATAGTTTGGCATCAAGTGACCAAATGGTTTGAGCCATATTGAAAAGATTGTCACTAAGACCAGCTACAAGATAGAACAAGGTGAAGGTTCAGAGTGAAAGAGTCTGGTAACATTCTGGGTAAAATGTCAAAACTGAACAGTGAAATAGTAGATTGCTCATCTAGGACGTCAAGGAAAGGGCGACCACTTGACTGTTCCATTTCAAACACAATAACAATTCTTGACATCAAAATGAGATAATGACTATCAGAGGAAGTGATAGATCCAGATCCAGGTACAGTTACAACATTTAAGAGACATTTGGATACGTACATGAATAGGAAAGGTTTAGAATGATATGGACTTAGTGTAGGCAAATGGAACTAATTTAATTTGGGGAAACTTGGTTGCATGGATGAATTGGATCAAAGGATCTGATTCCATGCTGTCTGAGTCAGAATTTGAGCCCAGAATGGAGCTCATTAGGAAATAAGGGAATTCTTTGTTGTAGTTGTGGATTGAAATATAGCTGATGTATCCTCGATTTAACAAATATGCACAGCATAGGAGGTTGTGTGTTTTTCCAACAAGAACACATTTCTCATGAAATAAAATAAGGATTTTCTGCAAAAGCTCAGCCTAGTCGGCTACCTCATGATGACAAAATACATAGGCATACTTAATGTTATCAAAACTAAAGTTAACTGAGGGTTGCTGAATTGATACGTTCAATGAATATTTATTCTCAGTGTTGGTCTAGATCACCATGATGCAGTACTACAGTACAAATATCTACAGCTTCCTTGAGTGATACATTGTTATTGTGATGACACTGTGGCTTTAAGAGGTGTGTTTGAGCCAAATTCTTTTAGAGAGAGTTTGGGAAATGAGTGACAAGCAGTCTATAAAAAGATAAGCAACTGTTGAAGCCTTGGATGCTTTTTAAAGCTGGAAAAATAGAAGCAGCCTGAATGGGTGCAGTCAAGCTCTCACCCACAGAACCAGGGATTTTTAGTTTTCAACAACAGTTGCTGTTGGGGTCTTGGAGTGTAAGCTATTTATCCCTCTCTTGATAACAACAGCCAAAAGCTGGGGTTCTCTTCCTGGGTTGCTGGCTTGTACATGAGACAGATCTGTTTTCTGAATTTGCCCTTTTGCCAATGCTGTGTTTATGGGATGTTACTAGGTTGGCACAGTTAATTAGTAAAGTTACCGTATCTATTGTTCTGTTCAGTTTTCCAACAATTGAGTTATCCCAATTCCTTCCTCGTCTTTTTTGAACTTTTAACTAGGGTTTGAATGAATTGTTTTGCTTAATGTCAAGTAGGTTGACCAATCAAATTGCATTTGGAACACCGTATCTAACATTCAACTTTAAAATAAAAAAAATAGGTTCTAGGCTGCCGCCTTAGTATATTTTGAGGGGATCTGGTCACGTCCATAACAATATCTACCCTCATCTGTCAGTGTATATGGTGGAATTCTTGCAGTTCCATTCAATATAAGGTTACCCAATTTGGCAACCTTCTGATTTGAAGACTCTTCCACTTATTTATCTTGCAGCCAGCTTTCTATGTTTGTTTGCATTAATATGTCTCTGGTGCACTTCCTGCTCTCATTGACAATATGCTGTATATTGTCTTTTTGCACCGCGTGACTTGTACATGCAGGTTAGGTTTGCAGTGTGTGCAACAGGCCACACTTCTTGCAACATTAGTCACTTTCCGTGTCTTGGCTACCATGCCAATACAGGTAACTGCAGTTCATGCTTGCATGTCTGCCTGTAGTGACTTCATATTTTATCCTATTTAGCAGTGTGGCAGTGTGATTTTTTTTCCTCCAAGGTCATTTTAGAAAGGGTTGAAGCTATAACGGACATCATTATCCACCAGACAGCTCAGATTATGAGAAATCACTGTTCCTGCCCTTGATGCAGCATTGATGAATTGATCAATTGATTCTTATGGCAGTTGTCTGTAAGACATCAGCTCCGCACAGTGAACTCTGAAGTTCCCTTTACACGAATCTGATAGTCCAGCAGGTTTCATAGATTAACTGAGACAAGGCTAAATCATTATTTGTTCCATGCCACCCACTTAGTGCCCTGTGTGCTTTTTCTTTGTCTGTCTTTACTGTTTTGATTTGGCTGGTGCCCAACTTTATTTCCTATATCTTTTACATATTTTCCCTTTTCTCAGGGATATGGCCTTGAGCACCTATCTTCATGACCTTGCAGCTTTCACAGCCCAATTCAAAACTGGCAGAATGCCTCTATGAATTAGTCCACAAATACTGAAGTAAATGTTATGCTCGTGCCATTTTTATAATGTTTTTTTTGTTGCCCCTTGGAGTTTATGTAAATACTGCTACTGACCACTTCAAACCTTGTCCTATGCTTCTGCAGTGGTCTTCAAATTCACCTCACTGCCTTCACATCTTGTAAGGATAACCACTACTGATCACCATCTTTTGTTTAAACAAGTTTACCAATCTTACGCCAGATCTGGTAAATACATGTGTTTTGTTTATTTGAAGATATATTTGTAGGATTGCTCAGCAGACAGAATTGTTACAGAACATTAATTATTATTACAGGGAAACGTGGCTACATTGCCTCACACTACATTTTACAAGGTAGACTGAATATTATCTAGTCATGTATACTACCTTCTAGTTACTTGCTAATTAGCATGTTCTTAAAATGAAATCTCAAACATTCTGGTAAAATGGGCAGGAAAGTGGCAGATGAAATTCATTTTTGTAGGAATGTATTTATTTTGTATAAATCAAATGGTACAGTTTTGAAGGAAATGCAGGAGCAGAGAGACCTTAAGATAAATACGCATAAGTCACTGAAGCTTGAGTAAGAAACCAGTTAAACATGGTGTATTCTGGATTTTAGAAATAAGAGCCGAGAGTATAAACAAAAAAAATGATGATTTTTTTAAAAACCCTAGGGTCAGCCTCAATGAATATTGTCTTATTGTGGGCATCAGACATAGACTGTGAAGACATTAGAAAATGCAGAAAAGGTTGAATGGTTCCAGGGTTCATGAACTTCAGTTCCGTGGGTAAATTTAAGATGTTGAGCTCATTTACTTGGAGAAGAGATGGTTAAGAGGAGACTTGATAAGTGTTCAAACACATGAAGCATCTGGACCAATTAGATAGAAAGGAATTGTTCCTGATGGAGGATGGATGCATAACAGAGGGCACTGATAAAATGTAATTTGTCAAGAGAAGCAACGTGAGGGCAAAAACGTTTTATTAAACAGCGAGTGGTCAGGGTTTAAATGCAGTATGTATGATGGAGACAAATTGTCTCGAGACATCAAAAGACAATTGGATGACTTTCTGAGAAGAAAATAAATTGCAAATCTATAAAAAAAAGTAGTCGGGGTGTGGAACTAGTTCAGTTGCTGTTGCACAATGGACTAAGTGGTCCCCTTTTGTGCTGCAGCCATTCAAAGATGTATTAGATGATTTAGACAGAAATAATGTCCAATGGCATGGGGAGAAAAACATGAGATTCACACTTATTAATACAGCTCATTTGAAGAGCTGCTGCAAAAATGATGGGCTGAATGGCCTCCTCTACAACCATTCTATGAAGTCATTCCTCTTTGAGGTGAGTTAATAATATCCTTATTTCTTCTGAAATTCTTTGAACATTTGCAAAATATTGGTCAGTGGCAAATGTGATAACTAGAATCCAGAGAAATTATATTCCTGTTAGAATGAAAGGAAAGGCTGGTAGATACAGGGAATGTTGGATGACTAAAGAAATTGAGGGTTTGGTTAAGAAAAAGAACGAAACACATGTCAGGTATTGACAGGATAGATCAAGTGAATCCTTAGAGTATAAAGGAGTATACTTAAGAGGGAAATCAGGAGGGCAAAAATGGGACATGAAATAGCTTTGGCAAATAGAGTTAAGGAGAATCCAAAGGGTTTTTACAAATACATGAAGTACAAAAGGGTAACAAGGGAGAGAATGGCGCCCCTCAAAGATCAGCAAGGCAGCCTTTGTGTGGAGCCGCAGAAAATGGGGAGGTACTAAACGAGTATTTTGCATCAGCATTTACTGTGGAAAAGGATATGGAAGAAACAGGAAGTAGCGAAATAGATGGTGACACCTTGCAAAATGTCCCATTAACAGAGGAGGAAATGTTGGATGTCAAGAAACACATAAAGGTGAATGAATCCCCAGGACCTGATCAGGTGTACCCTAGAGACCTGTGGGAAGCAAGAGAAGTGATTGCTGGGCCTCTTGCTGAGATATTTTTATCATTGATAGTCACAGGTGAGGTGCTGGAAGACTGGAGGTTGGCAAATGTGGTGCCACTCTTTAAGAAGGGTAGTAAGGACAAGCCAGGGAACAAGAGATCAGTGAGCCTGACATCGGTGGTGAGCAAGTTGTTGGAGGGAATCCTGAGGGACAGGATGTACATGTATTTTGAAAGGCAAGGACTGATTAGGGATAGTCAACATGGCTTTGTACAACTTGATTGAGTTTTTTGAAGAAGTAACAAAGAGGATTGATGAAGGCAGAGCAGTAGATGTGATCTATATCGATTTCAGTAAGGTGTTTGAAAGGTTCCCCATGGGAGACTGGTGAGCAAGGTTAGATCTCACAGAATAAAGGAAAGCTAGCCATTTGGATAAAGAACTGGCTCAGAGGTAGAAGACAGAGGGTAGTGGTGGATGGTTGGTTTTCAGACTTGACGCCTATGATCAGTGGAGTGCCACAAGGATCGGTGCTGGGTCCTCTACTGTAAGTTTGCAGATGACACCAAAATTGGAGATGTAGTGGACAGCGAAGGAGGTTACCTCTGATTACAACAGGATCTTGATTAGATGGGCCAATGAGCCAAGAAGTGACAGATGAAGTTTAATTCAGATAAATGTGAGATGCTGCATTTTGAGAAAGCAAATCTTAGCAGGACTTATACACTTAATGGTAAGGTCCTAGGGAGTGTTTGTGAACGAAGAGACCTTGGAGTGCAGGTTCATAGCTCCTTGAAAGTGCGTTCGCAGGTAGATAGAATAGTGAAGGTGTTTGGTATGCTTTCCTTTATTGGTCAGAGTATTGAGTACAGGAGTTGGGAGATCATGTTGAGGCTGTACAGGACATTGGTTAGGCCACTGTTGGAATATTGCGTGCAATTCTGGTCTCCTTCCTATTAGAAAGATGTTGTGAAACTTGAAAGGGTTCAGAAAAGATTTCCAAGGATGTTGCCAGGGTTGGAGGATTTGAGCTATTGAGAGGGGCTGAACAGGCTGGGGCTGTTTTTCCCTGGAGCGTCGGAGGCTGAGGGCTGACCTTTTCGAGGTTTATAAAATTGATGGCACTGATAGGATAAATAGACAAAGTCTTTTCCCTGGGGTGGAGGAGTCCAGAACTAGAGGGCATAGGTTCAGGGTGAGAGGGGCAAGATATAAAAGACCTAAGGGGCAACTTTTTCACACAGAGGGTGGTACGTGTATGGAATGAGCTGTCAGAGAAAGAGGTGGAGGCTGGTACAATTGCAACATCCAAGAGGCATTTGGATGGGTATATGAATAGTAAGGGTTTGGAGGGAAATGGCACAGGTGCTGGCAGGTGTAATTAGATTGGGTTGGAATATCTGGTCGGCATGGACGAATTGGACCAAAGGGTCTGTTTCCGTGCTGTATGTCTCTATGACTCGATGACTCTATATTTTTGCACTTGAAACTGCACTTTAAATCTTGGGAGAAAGCAGAACTTCAGTCTCAGTGCTTTAATAAATCCCTCATGAGCTAGTGTTCCTGAGATACCTGTAGCATAACAATGACATAATTTAGCATGCGTCTTAATACACTGTAGTATCAAGCCCCCTGATTTACCACCACTCTCTAATTCCATCTCTGCTAGGGAAGCTATATAAACCATGATTCTGATTTTAATGAACTTATTTTTACCATTATGAAAGAAGGTAGTTTACACGATTTGCAAGTCATTTGCCGCATTGCATCAGTATGCTTTATCATCAGTTAAAGGAATTCATGCAGAATTTCAAGAAATGAATGGCATAATGATTAAATGGGAAAATGAACTGCTTGGCATTGCCCTGATCTTCCAGAGATGCCATCTTTTGGGCAAGAGTGGCATGGTGACTCAGTGGTTAGTACTGCTCCCTCACAGTAAAATTGCCCACAGTGTTAGGTGCATTAGTCAGGGATAAATGCAGGAGAATGTGTTTGAGTGGGTTGCTGTTTGAACGTTCGATGTCGACTTGTTGGGCCAAATGGCCTGTTTCCATGCTATGTTTTTTGTTATTACAATAAATGTCTGTCAGCAGTTAATGGATGAACTTCACCCACCAAATCATACACTACTTTTTCGGGTCTCAGTGATACATTTGAGAGTAACCCTTGTGGAACTGCACGTCCAAACCCTGAGGTACTCATGAGCAAACCGAGGCTTTTCTTAAAATCTTTCTCTATAGCAACAGTCAGGCACAGAAAGGCAAGAGAGAGTTGGGAGGTTAGCTCAAGCTTCCAAGTCATGGAAATTATTTCCAGGCATTGAATCAATATCCTTTTCTCAGTCATTACTGCAGAACCAAAAGTGTACAATTGTCTTTTAGATTATTTTAGCTGATTGGAAAGTGTTTTCAGACACCCAAAGATGTTGCATAAATGCCAGTTTAAGAAAATGTATCCATTGACACCTGATGGTGTGGATGGTTGTTGGTAATATAGCAAACATGACAAATATTGACTGATATACCAATAATGGCCATTTGCATGAGGTACTATAGGACCTCACCTTATCCCAGATCCAACCCTTCAATTTGGTACCGGCCTCTCGAACTGTCCAAATTGTCCATCATCCTTCCCATCTATCTGCTCCATCCTCCATTCTGGCCTATCACCATTACCACCTCTCATCTTCATCTACCTATTGCCTTCCAAGCTAGCTTCCCCTAGCTCCACCCCTCCCATTTATTTCACAGCCCCCTTGCGCTCCACCTTCCACCCCCAAATTCCTGAAAAAGAATTTATGCCCAAAACATTGACTCTCCTGTTTTTGACTGATCTCCAGCATCTGCAATCCTCACTTTCTCCTACAGGTATCCACTGATTGAATGATATCCTCACATCAGTTCTGGCATTCCTGGAGGAAAAATGTATAAGACATGGGAATGAAGGCCTGGTGTTTCTTGATGAATGTAATATTTACTACAGTTGACAGACCACAAGAGTTTTATTTCCCAGAATGACATCAGAATCAGTATATAGCATCAAAAAGTTACATTTGAACAACTGCATTAGGTTTGTAAAATGGTCCTTTTTCCTCTTTTACTTAAAAATGTATCTGAAACAGATAAAAATAACATAGAGCCACAAAATTACATGAATGTCCTCCTTTAAATATGTTGGGATTTACCAGTTTGTACTGATAGTTAAGTACACTCGAACTGGCTTAGAAACAGCTACATAATTGTGACCTTCAGCTGTTCTAAATGATGCAATTAAAACTTAAGCAGTTCTTTAAATAGCTCCAAACCTCTTAAATTAGCCAGCTTATGAATTTCTCTTTCCTCTATTTTCATAACTAAGTTACTAGTTTCCTGTCTGAATTATAATAATACTTTACTGAAGTATGAGTTTCTGAAATCCCTAGCCAACATTTTTGAGGAAGGTCAATTGAGTGCAAGTTGCATGCACTTGCAACTGAAGCAGGTACAAATTTTATAGGGTGTAGGATTCATTTAATGCTTTTAGTTTAGTAGCATTCAAGTAAAATTGAGAATACTTTGTGGGACAAGTACGTGAGAGCCAGAACCAGAGTTGGGTCTAAAAAAGATTGTGAAGCCAAAAACAAAATCTTGTCAATGCTTCTTCACAAGGTATTGTCCTTTTAAGCAGTTAATGGATGACTTCCATTTCAACTGCCAAATCATGCACTTCTTTTTTTAAGATTAGATTCACTACAGTATGGAAACAGGCCCAACAAGTCCACACCAATCCTCCAAAGACTAACCCATCCAGGCCCATTCCCCTATCCTATATTTATCCCTGACTAATACATCTCTAACTATCAACAATTTAGCATGGTCAATTCACCTGGCACGTATATCTTTGGATTGTGGGAGGAAACCCATGCTGGCACGGGGAGAATGTGCAAACCCCACACAGATAGTCACCCGAGGTGGGCATTGAACGTTGGTCCCTGGCACTGTGAAGCAGCAGTGCTAACCACTAAGCCACTATACCACCCAATTGGTCTCAGTGATACATTGAGAGTAATCCTCATGGAACTGCACCTGGCAACCCTGAGGTACTCCTGAGCAAGTCGAGGCTCTTTTAACCTTTCTCTACAGCAACAGTCAGCACAGAAAGGCAAGAGTGAGTTGGGAGTTTAACCCAAGTGACCAAGTAATAGAAATTATTTCCAGACACTGAATCAATATTATTTTCTTGGTCATTATTCCAGAACCGAGAGTATACAAATGCCATGCATAGACTTCTCTTAGCCTCCCATGTTGATACGTTATCATACCAATGCCATGCCAAGTAAGAAGTACAACAGAAGAGAGACAAATGTTAATTTTGACAATTTCTCTTCAATTAGAAGCAGCTTTCCTGGATACATGAGTGTTGTAAAAAGTAATCTATCCACTTTTTTTACTAACTTTTAATTTTTTATCAATTATGACGTTAATTAGAATTGGTTTGAATGTTTATCAATGAGCATACCTGAACTGTTGCTCAGTCAGGTGGAGACCTGGTTTGCGATGCAGTGTGGGTTAAATTTCTGCTATGGATGCCACTTAACAAGAAAACTTACCTTCTCAACACCTCCGTCACCCAAGCCTCCATCAGACAGCAGCCTATGGACTGGAAAGACAATGGTGACTTAACCTTTTTATTCTGAATATGGCCATGTTACTCCAGAGACAATCAGAAGCACACTACCCTGAGTTCAGTTAAGTACAAACTCTCTTTTCCTCTTAACACATCCCTCTGTTCCCCTGCCCAAAATTGGATGTGAAAGCTTGTGAATTATTTAAGGTTTGTGACCCTGAGAAAGCTAGAAGAAAATTTATGTTCAAAAGTATAAAGACTTTATAAAGCTACAGTAGATCTTAATAGAGTAAGTCATTGAAATGCCACCAAGCTTTAACACATTTGAAAGTGATCAATCTCAAAGGCGTAACACTTAAGTTGTTTGACCTCACTCTGGGAAACATTTTAACATGTACAATTCCCATTGTGATAAATATAGATTCGCAGATCTTACAGAACCTTGAATATAGGAACGGAGTAGATCATTCTGCCCATCTTGTGTGCTCCGCCATTTTAGATCGTGGCTGAAATTCTCCTCAATGCCATTTTCCTGCATTATTTCCATAACCCTTGAGTTTCTAGTTTAGTTTTTTTTAAGATTACTTAGTGTGGAAACAGGCCCTTCAGCCCAACAAGTCCACACTGACCCACCGAAGCGCAACTCACCCAGACCCATTTCCCTACATTTACCCCTTCACCTAACGCTACGGGCAAATTAGTATGGCCAATTCACCTAACCTGCACATTTCTTGGACTGTGGGAGGAAACCCACGCGGACATGGGGAGAATGTGCAAACTCCACACAGTCAATCACCTGAAGAGGGAATTGAACCCTGATCTCTGGCGGGAATTGAACCCGGATCTCTGGAGCTGTGAGGCAGCAGTGCTAACCACTGTGCCACCATGCCGATATTATCGATTTCTATCATGATCATGCTTAGTGATTGAGATTTCATAACCCCCTAGGATAGAGAATGTTCTCCAATCTCTGAGTAGAGAATTTTCTTCTCATCTCAGGAGAAGTTAGGCCATTTAGGCAATTTCATCAACAGATGCCTAAGGGAAAGACAACGGAACGAGGACATGCGCAACCCAAAAGACTAGCCACACTACCATACACCAGGAGCATTCCCGAACTGACAGCCAGACTGCTGCGACCACTAGGACTCATGACAGCACACAAACCAACAGCCACTCTCCGACAACAACTTACCAGGACAAAGGACCCGATACCCAGCATGAGCAAAACCAACGTAGTGTACAAAATCCCATGCAAGGACTGCACAAAACACTACATAGGACAAACAGGAAGACAGCTAACAACCCGCATCCACGAACACCAACTAGCCACGAAACGACACGACTAGCTATCCTTAGTAGCCACACGCACAGACGGCAAACAACATGAATTCAACTGGGACAACACTACGATTATAGCGCAAGCCAAACAGTGAACAGCCAGGGAATTCCTAGAGGCATGGCACTCATCCACTGATTCTATCAACAAACACATCGACCTGGACCCAATATATTGGCCACTGCAGCGGACAGCAACTGACAACCGGAAGCAGCAGAGACAAACCACTATAAATGCCGAAGGAAACATGACAGAAGTGCTTCACAGGAGGCTCCCAAGCACTCAGGATGTCACCTAGAAAGGGGATGAAACGTTTGCAACAAAAACTCCCAGCTCGGCGAACAGAACCACAACAACGAGCACCCGAGCTACAAATCTTCTCCCAAACTTTGAATTTATGTTCCTTGTTTCTTGAGTCACCAGTCAGGGGAAATGGCATCTCTATATCCATCCCGGCACGGGCTGTGAGAATTAAGTTTCAATGAGAACACTTCTCAGTCTTAATTTCTAGAATATACAAACCTAACTTCCTCAATCTTTCCTCATTTGAACAACCCTGACATCCTGGGAATTAATCTAATGTTGTCATTCACGTTTTTCTTTTGTCTAATGAGCTGATTTAATTTTCTTAAATCTAGCATCTGTCGCCTTAATCTTACAGGTTCTTTAATGAAGCATAAGCAGATAAACATTTTCCATGTCATCATTGCATACAAATGAAATAAATATTAGAAACATGGGTGTGAAATTGGGGCCTGCAGTGCTGCTGACATAGAAACTCAGAATTCTGAGTTTTTCTGAAAGTGCATTATGACTGGGTGCTATTCTCCTCCATTTTCCCCATAATCCTGTGTACTGTTTTACCTTTTAAAGTAATCATCTAACACCCTCTTGAATGCTTCAGTTGAACTTGACCTACCGTCTGCAATGAACAACTCCGTCTTCCTTTATGGTCACGTGAAAGTTCAAGTAAATTATTAATTGAAGATTTAGATTTCACAGTAGTGGTAAAATGGAGTTGTAGTTTCAGTTCCATGGATACAGCTTTTCTTGAGGTCAGAGGTCATTTGGTATAGTGAACTAAATATATTTCCAAAAAGGCGTTTCATTTCAGTGTTGAACGTGATACCTGGGAGGTCATTTGATGTAGCAATTATAATGCAGAGTTTTCAAAACAGGAAAAACAAATGATCAAAGACCAATAATATTTGAGTTCAGTTCAGACAAGCAGCTTCATCCCAGCAGAAGGGCAGTTATTTTGAAATCTTCAGGTTGTGACACTTCATGAAGAAGTTGTCAGAAGGCAAAAGGAATCCAGGCCCACGGAACGACTGTCAGCTAAGTTAGAAATTAAAGGCCAAGATAGCAGTCATACTTACTGAAATTGAGTGACTGTAAAGAATATTGCTTTGGAAAAAGATAGTATCTTTGTTTCGCCCTTGTATCAAGCTTTTCTTCTGTGTAACAAACTTTTGTTAAAAGATCATTAGCAGCCTTGTGTGAATATGGTTCATAACTGACTGTCACAGGAACCAAATTGCACCACAACAAAGCATCTTTTTTGCATTTGATTTTGAGATCTGACTTGTCCTGTATAACCATCAACTGTGATGATAATACTGTTTCAATCATTAATCTTGTCTGATTTCTTTTCCAATGGCTATTGGTCAGTTTGGTTAGACAAAATTTTTTGTGTGTGGAGGTGGGAGGATAGGATGGAGAGTTGATCATGCATATCGCATACATATGTGTTCCCAACTCATTAAACTTGCATGAATGGGTAAAATGCCAACTTGTAGTTGGCAGGCAGGATGTTCTGTTCTCCAAGGAGAATGTCAGAACTCCAGCTTGATTAAACAATTTTGAAAGGCACTCAGGCACCATGTCACCTTCTTGAACAAAGGAATGCCATGCTCTTGTGATGGCTAAACTAGAGCCTGTCCTGAGAGCTGTCCATTAGAGGAGGGAACCTCATTTCCATGAATGGCAACCTGTCAGGGGTGATTGCATCGGTCAGCACTCTTGGACAAGTCAAGTGAACTTGGCTGCAGTGCTGCAAGTGCTCTTTTAGAGTATGGGCTTCTGTCTATTCATACTTCCCTCCTGCTGACTGTAAATGACCATAAGAAAATCATCTCTGCAATGGATTGTCAATCACAGGCTTGGATACCAGGCAGCTCTATTGGATGCCTTGGGTGCAATGAATATGTCATCTTTTATTATGGCTACCAATATGGCACAACTTGCACCACACCAGTTTTCACATCTTGAAACAAAGAAGCTTCAACACTCAGCAGCTTACACACTGTCACATAACTGACCCCTCATCACAACGAGGTTAACCTATACATTGGATGTATTTGCACCAAAGGCTTGTATCCAGAAAAGTAGCCTCTTGAGTTGGCCTGTTTTGGATTCAGCCCCATCTGGTAAGGCTTGCTGACATCAGCTAGTGTAGCTGCAGTGCCAAGCCCAGACTGCATATGACAGTGGAAAAGGTTACCTCCGATTACAAAGAGATCTTCTCAGTTGGGTCAATGGGCTCAAGAGTGTTGGATGGAGTTTAATTTGGATAAATGTAAGCTATTGCATTTTGGTAAAACAAACAAAAGAAACACTTAAGCAATTAAAAATTGGGCCTTGGGTAGTGCTTTGGAACAGAGACCCAGGGGCTCAAGTACACAATTCTTTGAAGTTTGTGTTCTACACAGACAGTGATAAAGAAGACATTTGGCATTCTTGCCTTCATTGCTTAGACCTTTTTGAGTATAGAAGTTGGGATACTTATGTTGAGGTTGTACAGGATGTTGGTGAAACCTCATCTGGAGTAGTGTCTAGCTCCGGTTGCCCTGTTTTAGGTAGGATATTATTAAGCTGTAAAAGATTTACAAGAGATTTACCAGGATGTTGCAGGAATGGAGGATTTGAGTTGTAAGGAGAGGCTGAGTAAGCTGGGATTTTTTCAGTGGATCATAGGAATTTGGGGAAGGTGACCTTTCATGGAGGCTGTGGCTAAGGTGAATGGCAGGTGTCTTTTCCCTGGGTGGGGGGTGATATTAAGACTAGGTGGTCTATTTTTAAGGTAGTGGAGAGAGCTTTAAAACAGACACCAGGGGCAATTTTGTTCCAGTGGTTCATGTGTGGAATGAATTTCCAGAGCAAGTGGTGGATGCAAGCCCAGTTACAATGTTTAAAAGACATTTAGATAAGTACATAACAACTAAGAAATGTTTGGAGGGATATGCACCAAGTGCAGGCAGGTGGAACTATTTCAGTTTGGGGACTGTGGTCGGCATGGACTGAAGGGTCGGTTTTCCATAATGTATGACTCTATGGCTACAACTGAAAGTTCTCATGAAGTAATCAACGTGAAGAGGCATCAACCCTAAATATTTTTACTCAGTCATTCAGAAAAAAATCTTTATAGTGACTAGTGCACAGAGGAAGATGTTTATTTCATCAGGATAATGATTCTCATACACAACTGGATTTGTAAATAGATTTTCCTGTTTTTGGCTAATATATTTAGTAAGTATTTTTAATATGCTAATAATACAAAACCGATTCTTGTCAATTTTATGGCTAGGGAAGCTTGGCCCACTGAGAACGTAAAAAACATTTAACCCACCCTAATGAAACATTGTCTTTCATCCAGTTAAGACACTTCAGCCACTCTTCGAAAAGTTCTGAGGAAGGCATGGAAATTCCACTTGTGCTTAATGTGACTTCAAACTGAGCAACAAACTTTCTGAAACCAATTGTACATATGAATTAATGTAGAATAATGAATGTTAATAAGGATCAGGATTGAGCTTGTAATGGTGGTAGGAAAGTACAATATTAATACACAGTAGCAGTCTCTCCCTGCATATTCATGACATCCTGATTTCCATCTTTGTATGCTGTCAGTACAATTAAGGGAGGTTAGCCGAGAATGAACCTTCTTTTGAGTGACATCATACTGTTGCATCCATGTGCCTTTGATAAGAATACAGCAAGATCAATCCGATCCTGAGGATTCACTATTGTTTGCGATATCTCCTTATATATGTCACCTTTGTAAAGACTATCTTTTTGTGTCCTTGTTTACGGACTGAAACCAGAAAATAATTGGTATGAAAGACAAGGATTGTTGAAGGATTGCTGTACTTTATAAAAGCGAGTAATCTGACACTCATTGTAAATGCTGTTTACATAGTTTCTCTGTGAAGCTGCAGTGAAAGCCTAATTACAAGGAGCTATGTAGGAATGGAGATTAGGTCAATATCAAGTAGCTGTTTGCTCTGTAGACAAGTGACCTAGTTATCAAAGACAAAGGCCTTCTGCCATCCAACAATTGTGATTGGCTCCTAGGAAGCTGAACAGCCTGTGGTGTGAATATTTGAGCAGAAATAATCGAACCTCTGGACAGGAAGGAGCCGTGTGCCTGCTCTGAAGTTAAAAAATAACCTTGAAGTCTGAAAGCCAAGTTGTTTGTCTCTCAACAGCTGCTGTAAGCTGTGGCTTGTAACCAGTAGGATAGAAACTTTTATAAGAATTAATTACTCTTTTGCAAGCAATTGAAAATATCTGGGAAGGAGAATCAAGGACAAAGCCAAAAGGACCATCTTGGCAAACGCTATAGGCAGGGCCAATTGAATTGCCTTCCTGGTTTGTTAGGGCTGCCCATGGCTGAAGCAGCATAAAATGGCTGCGTGTGGGATTCGACAAAAATATTGCTGGGGAAGATTTTTAGCTGAAATAGCAACTTCCACAGTATGAATGATTTATTGTTACATGTATTTTAGTGAAATATAATATAATAAAATACAGTGAAAAGTTTTCATTTGTCACCGTAATCCAGTGCCATTTTGAGAGTTTAAGAGTGAGAGAATGAAAAGATATAACTAAAAGAGAAGTCCATCTATGTACGAGTTCTGCGCTCAGAACCACCACCACCTCGCCAGATCCAACAATGTCCAAGTTGCCAATCCACGGGCACCATCTTTTGCTGCTGGACTGATTCACCTTCACCACTGCGACACTTTGGGCACGAATAGAGATTATCGTCGCAGTCGATGGTTCCCTCCCACCACTGCTTCGGCACTGCCAGTGCTGGACCCAGCCGACGACAAAACCAGACTATCTTTCACCACTGTGCCTAACTTGCAGACTTTGCCTCAGGGCTCACTCTCTTCCATGTAACTGTTGTCTGACGTCAGCTTAAGGCTAGAGCAGTTGTGGCCTTCGTAGAAGGAGTATATCCAAGGTAACAAGATTAAGATAACACACAAAGGTCTTGTGAAACGCATGTAATAGAGACCTGTTAAATAGAAAGTGAAGTGCAGCTGCTGCTTGCACACGCAGGTTGATAAGCAACATCCTTGGGAAATGCAAATAGAAACTTCCATACTGAGGCTGGTCAAAAGTCGAGTATTGATCTTGGTTTAGAAGAGAAAGATCTAACCCACATCATGTAAGACCTCCAGATAATCTTAATTGTATATCGAAAATGAAGTTCTACGTATCCAGGCATTAAGGTATTTAATTACATTTCCCCTGGATATTCAGTCTAAAACACATAGGAGAAGCCTTTTGCAATTCACAGGACGATACTAAATAACTGACGCAGGAGCTAAAGCCTGGAATATGGTTTAATAAGATGCATTGTGTGAAGGCTCAAAAGTAAGTGATAAGGGGGTTTGGTAAACATCCTGAAATCATAGGATGACCCAGAGTTGTCCAGAGTGATCACAGTTACATAACCTGATTGGATGGGTTCGCAATCAATTAATATTACAATTGCTTTGTAACTGTCAAAGGCAAACTAAAAGCAAATGTATAAATGTTTCCCTTTCTTCAGTGGATTGTCCCCAGATGCTTTCTCCCCACTGGTGTAAGTGGTGTAAGATGCCGGAAGTGGTTCTCGGTGTCAGGTGATTAAAATGTAGTCATTCCACCCCAATACAATTTTTCCCTCTACGCATAGCACCAATTTGTTGTGCGGGTGGGGATTATATTGGGTTAGAGTTTTAACAAGCAGAATGATATCAAAGGTTCATAATTGTTTGTGGCTAGAATCTATTGATAAGTAATACTCATTCTTAAAAAGTACAGAAACTTGGTTTGTGCTTTCTTTCAATCTAAATCTATCAGACAGGCAAATTGTGGAGTTTCATGTGCTTCTGTAAAACTTTAACTTCTGATGATTCCAGGAACAGCAGGGTTTGATTTCCAGTGAGAGAAACCAATGAGGTGTAATACTTTTGAGATATCTCTGGAAGATATCTTGAAGACTAGTTGTGGATTCTGATTGGATGGCAAATATAGAACTGTAATATAGTTACTGCAAAATGTTACCTTTTCTACATGGCAATGTTTCACTGCGTACCAGGTACCATACATTGCAAAACTTTTCTCCATAATCAAAACATTTGTGACATGTCCACTTACATTCAAATCAATGTCTGATCCAGGTGGCTGCCTCTCCTCCACAACTATCCAGTCACTATTTTCCTCCACCTAATGGAGAGCGTGGCAATATCATGTGGAACAGCATCTATCTTGATCTGAATTTCCCTCCATAAACTGAGTTTATTGGACAATCATTTGTTGATGGAACCTCTCCAGTTTTATTGCACAAATATGACAGCAAAGCAATTACTTGACCCCTTATCAGACTTGCTGGAGGCCTACACATTCTCACAACATCATCCTTATCTTGAAACCTAGATTGTAAGCAGCTTTTGCTATCACTTCACTCAACCTGTCGTTCTTGATTCTGGAAACTGTTAACTTAGCTATTTCATATCTTTTTTTATTTGCAATGCCATGATTCCTATCTAACTTTTTTAATATGTGCACTTTATGTATAGGATGCCTAACCCTAATATGACTGGATTATCTTTTCAGTTTAAAAATACCTAGTTTATAAAATGCTACAGTTTAAAAATATCAAAGTTCAAGTTTTATATGCAAAACTAATTCTTTATTCATCCTTTTTCAGCAGACAATTTCAATTTCATAATATTTTATAATTAATGATTTGAATCAACATTCTTCCAAATTACTCTAGCCCAGGTTTTCCGCATGGTGAAACCACATTAAGTGTCTTTCACTTAGTGAGGAGTAACCATTGAGTAAATATCAGAATTAGTAACAGTAAATCTGAATTTCAAAAATTAATTTAAAGAAATAAATTGATAATTTTAAATGGTCAATTAATAAAAATGATCATTAAAAAGGTGCCAAGTAGCAGAGTGAAGTAATAAAACCTCTTTCATCTTGAATTAGAGACAAGAATTCAAATCCTGATTACCAAGGAAGGGGATGGACCTGGGACTGGGAGTGGGACTGTGTTTAATTAACACTGGATCGCCACTGACTGAGCACTCCAAACTGCCTTCAGTTAGGTTTGGGAATGAGTTGCTGAGATTTTCTTTCTCTTCTAGCCTGCTTTTGTGGAGACTTGTTGGAGTGGAGGTGGTAGAAGGAGAAAATGGGCAAAAGTGGATGAGTGTCTGATCTTGTCTCATCTGCCCAAAACCAATCCCAACATTCAGCCCCTCCATCATTCACCCAATCCAGTTCCCTTCACCTCACCTCTTCCACTTTCAGGAATACAAGAGGGAAGCTGCTGCTGATTTGGAGAAGCAGATGATCTAATATTTTGAACAAAGGCTTAGTGTGCCACATGTTAGCGCACAGGCCCATTTGTTTGACAACCTATTCTAGCCTCTGCTGAACCAAATTTAAAAACATTTTTTTACCACATATGATTTTTCAAGAATAGAATTGCAGAACTATTGAGTCCTGAGAAGCTCTATTTAAAAAGCCCACTGCAGTTTTCTGTAATTTCATCTAGTTGCTTCATTGAACATTGAAATGCTTGAACCCTCACCCCTTCAACATTGCACATTCTCCCAAGACCCATACATGTCAACTCATGTCAACCTATGCTTTCCATGAATCCCCATTGGTCTCTTCCAGCCCCAACCCAAACTTAAAAACAACATGTGACCCTTCACCCACCGCTCTTTGCACTTACATCCTCTTTGATGAAAACTGGGTTACTTCACATAGACGAACCTTTGGAGCAATGCTGAGATGAAATAAAATCAAATTCTAAGCCTCTCTTACAAAGTCTACTATATTTAAATAAAATTCCCATTCTTGAAACCCCTTTGAATGCATTGCGCTTTCGGCAAATACTTAATGCCATATGAAAATGTTTTTATTCATAATCTCATCCTCCTTTCAATAACCACCTTTGTGATGATAGTGAATTTACAATTATTGGAACAGTTTTTTTTAACTTTCTCTTAAATGGGCAGGCAATTTTTATTGGTCATTTTTTAGGCATTGGTCACTTAAGGTCGATGGAATTATCAAGTTACTTATCAGCCCTTTAAAGATTATAATCTTTTTCTAAAGACTTGTATGTTCCATAGATTGGGAATAGGACCCTTTCACAGAATATGGGGTGTGTTTTAACATAAACTTTTGTTACAACACTGGGTCAACCCTCCTGCTAAATTTAAAACCAGCAACACAAGATTTATCCCGTGCAGTAATCTGGAAAAATTCAAGTGGCCAAGAACTATTTAAAGTAAAAATTAACAACTTTATTTCTTAAAGTATAACTGAGAATAATTAACTAACAACTATTTATAGTTCCTTCCTCCAACCTATCTTTTACCTTCCCTTCTATAATACTAGTCCAATAAAACTCACAATTAAGATTTATAGAAAAATCCAAATAATGAGAATCTTCTCTTTATCTTTCTCAGTAGATTGGCTTTCCAGGTCAGGGTTGAGGTTTTTTCTCTGTGCAAACTCCTCCTCCTCTCGATAAGTGCTTCTCAGAGTTCTGACCAACAGTCTAAAGCTATTGGTCTGGTGGCAGTTCTCCTCCCAACTGTTCAATTTTCCCTGGTCTTACACCCCAAGCCATTGGATTGTCATTGGCTTTTAAGATTGTTAACATGTTCAATTCAAACTTGATTGGAATCTGTTTTTTTTGGGGGGGTATAATTTAAACTGGCTGAATTCTAATCTGTTTTGTCATTTCTAGGCAACCAGCTACCCCAGTAGCTGGAGCACATTACATTGTGTCTTATTGAGAACACTTGGTGCTTTCACTGTTAGCTTTACTTCCTTAAAGGCATAGTACACCCACGTCTTCATAACACTTTGAAATAACCCTGCTGAATCTGGGTTTTCCATATATACGAGTCTCATCCACAAACTAAGACACCATTTGGGGAGCATCTCCTCCCAAGGTACAAACTGCTGGATTTGAATTTCCACCTCAGGTGTGAAAATCTAATGTGATGTTTGTCACAAAGCTAGTCTCCTTTTATTTTTCCAAAAGCTGTTCCTTGGCTCAAGGAGGTTCTGTCCTTGATTTTTTTCAGAGGGGCAATAAACTAGGCCAGGCTCTGATCAGTCTGGTTTGGTACAGAGATGAAAAGGATTTGGAGAGTCCTTTTGTTTATATATAACAGATGAGACTTCAGGCCAAAGTGGTAATGTTTTAGAAGTGACCTGTATAATGAAAGGGAGTGGTCAGCTCTCTCGCTGAGCAGTTTTTAGTTCACTCTTAAACTGGGAAGTTCAACAGGGAGCTGTGAGAAAACTCTCCTTTCTGCCCTTCAACTTCAACCTGTAAGCATGTATTCCATTTATATTGAGTTTTAAAGGGAGTTTGCTTATTGGGACTGTTGTGTGTATTCTGAACAACATAATTAATTCTAGTTGGATAGGTTGAACTCTGTGGGAGTTCTTTATTCTGTTCTTTGTGTTTCATTATGTAATGTTGTGAATAAGTTTTTGTCTGTTTTTGAAATCCAGTAGCCAACCTAGCTAACTTAATCCAGGTAATTTTCTCTGTACACTTACCAAAACAATTTGCAAAGTTATGGTCTGGGGCTGCCTGCTTAAAAATGTTTTTTGATTGTTCTGGCTTAGTCCATAACATGTTCCCTCTTCTGCTTCTTTATTGTATTAATACTAATGTGTCCTTTTTCTGTCAAGCTAATTTTGAATTTCTGATCTGATATTTATAACTGAATCCATTTTGTGCTGTTTTAAAATCTATGTACTCCTTATGCCTGTTAACTCCTGCCTAATGCTTCCCTGATATGCTACCTATCAAAGAGGAAATGTTGTGACTAAGACAAAAGAATGATGGATTATTTTCTTCACTTCAGTGTACCTTTACTGTTTTCAGATCTGTTTGGATCCTTCCACTTTGACGTTCTTCATTATGAAGCTCCAGGGTATGTGCTTGGGGCAATATTGCATCCAGGCAAAGTAGCAAACAGCATGTACTGTTTGATTCTGCATTGCTAACAGGAACTCAAGCTCAACCTAAAGGATTACTTTCAAAGCTGACAATACCCCTTCCCATGTACATCCTGCCCTCAGGTGGCCCAAGAAACTGTCCATGTTGCCTTGACATGAAACAACTACCATGAGGCCCTGGTCACTTCCCTACCACAGGAACATTACTCCATCAGCCTTTTATCTTGTGTGAGGGCATGAAAGCTACAGATTAAGTGCTTGAGGTCTGTGAGAGTTTGTGGCTTGGCCATTGGGGAGGATCAGAGAATGCACCTTCCTCCATTCATGCTTGGTGACTTTGTGGATCACAAGATTGCAATCCACACAGCATACACTCATTCGGTCATAAGTGGGTCAGAATTGGATGGTACATGAGGAAACTATTTCCTTTTGAAACATGTTTGAACTGTTGTGATGCACCTCTGTGGTCGGTGGGAATTGGGCCCAGGCTTTCTGGCCTATAGGTTGGACATTGCATTGTGCCGCAAGATCTCTCTGGATAGTGTGAAGAATGATATTTTGCTTGTGATCTGAGGCAATTGTACAGCATTGTGTAGTCACAGGAGTTTGAGTGACCCTTTTTAGGCCCTGAACTATTACCCCCTTTTTTCCGAAAAATAAATAAATAAATAAGGTATGATGATTTAAATTGACCATTATTATTCATTGGATAATCCAATCTAATGTCTCTGAAGGCATTCACAATTTCATAAGTTTAAAATCACACAACACCAGGTTATAGTCCAACAATCACCTGATGAAGGAGCGTCGCTCCGAAAGCTAGTGTGCTTCCAATTAAACCTGTTGGACTATAACCTGGTGTTGTGTGATTTTTAACTTTGTACGCCCCAGTCTAACACTGGCATCTCCAAATCATGACAATTTCATAAAGTATTTTTCTATACTACAAAAAGTAGAATTCTAATTTCTGTGAGAGGCCTCCCTTCCATTGACATTTATGTTTTCAAGTTCGGCTCAGCTATTTCTTTTCTGGGTTTATACTGTTAAAAGATGGCTATTTTTCTGGCTCATATCAAAAGGTTTAACATTGTCAGCTCTGGAGACTCTGTGGACGCAGTAGTTTGTTAGAACCTCATTATGAATGTTTAACTACATTCCAAAAACATTGATTCATCTTTGTGGGGTGATTGTACTATCATTCAATGAAATCTTAAGTACTTGAAAGAGTTCCAGTGCCAATAATGGATTCCATTGAGTTGGAATAGCTATCAAAAGGGATGTCAGTTTTGTTTGACAGATTTATCAGCTGCCAGAAAGATTGATTGATTGGATTTTAAGTACTAAATTTAACTTCTCATATCTCTGAGATGATCAAAGACTTCTAAATGTTATGATTTTAAGTTATGTGAATAACGAAAATTGTGAGTCATAAGTTGGAAGAGTGTGCTACGATTAGATTACTTAGTGTGGAAACAGACCCTTTGGCCCAATAAGTCCACACCAACCCTCCGAAGAACAACCCACCCAGACCCATGCCCCTACACCGAACACTATGGGCAATTTAGTATGGCCAAGTCACCTAACCTGCACATCTTTGGACTGTGGGAGGGAACCGGAGCACGTGGAGAAAACCCATGCACTGGGAGAATGTGCAAACTCCACACAGACAGTTGCCTGAGGCAGGAATTGAACTGGGTCTCTGGTGCTGTGAGGCAGCACTGCTAACCACTGTGCCACCATGACACCCTATGTCCCTTTAGTTTCACTATTCGAAAAGTCACATCATAAATGCAAACATTTTTGCCAGTTACTGAAATGATCAGCTATGCACTTTATTCACTTTGGTCTTGGAATTAAGGATCCATTAAACAGTGTTAATAAACAACAAAATTACTGGTTTATTGTAACTAAAACTTATGAAAAGTTGATTAACACAGTTTAAAATGTTCAGGAGATGGTATGAGAAGGTCTTCCAGACTTTTGGGGGCAGAAAAACACTTTCATCTTTCAACTTTTACAAGGCACTTGAGGATTTCTTAGAAGTGAAGTAAAGAGCTGAGCTTAGGGGCTTATCTCTTCAAAGCCTGACTGCTCTCTAACTGTATCAAGATAACCACAGATTCTGATAACTGTGTTTGTTGCTAATGCAATTGCAGAATTGGTTTTGAAATCCTCTCCCAGTGTAGTCGCAGGAGATTCTGTGATAAATTGCCTCCATCTGTAGATATTTGATAGATTATCTATCCACTAACCTACTAAGTGGAAAACGTAACTCAGTCTTATATTGGGATTCATATATTGATATTTTTGGGGATAAGGATCAGTTGTTTAAGGTAAAAGAATGCACAATTAAAGTAAGCAACACTTTGATTAGTTACCAAATGTATGTTGTTAACACATGGAGAAGGTCAATATATCCATGAGGAAAGGCAGTTGATCATTCATCAGGCAGAGAGAGGAAAACCCAGAAGACAAGGATAATAAAATTGGAGTTTTTGTGGATTATGAAAAACCTCAAGACTAATTGTTTGGAAGTTGGGGATGGTAGCTGAAGATTCTTAACTATGTGTACAGTTTAAGGCACACTTGTGCAGAGTTCCTAGTTGTCTGATGTATTTGTTCTGTCCTAATTAAAGGATTTCTTTTTACCTTGTGCCACCACGAAGTAAGTATTTTCTTCACTTTGGCTATTAGACAATTCAACTATTGTAGTGGGGCTTTCCTACTTCAAGTTGATTGGCTTCATTTATGTGTTAGACAAACCGGAGGCTGGGAGAACACAGCAAACCAGGCAGCATCAGAGGGTGGAGAAGTCGACATTTCGGTTGTAAGTGGAGCTGCAGATAAAGGGGGTGGTGGGGGCAGAGTGGCGAGGTGGGGATAGGTAAAGACAGATAGAGGGTACAACCTGGTTGGTCAATGGGAGGATTGAATTCAGTCGGTGGCTGGGCGGAGTGTAAGGGAAGGGGAGGGCTGAGAAAGGAGTAGGGGGATGGAAAGGGAAGTTATTTGGAATTGGAGAAGTCAATGTTGAGTTCTCCGGGCTGTAGGCTGTCCAGGCAGAGGATGAGGTGGTGTTCCTTCAATTTACGGTTTGCTTCATTGTGGCAATGGAGGAGGCCAAGGATGGCCATGTCCGAAAGGGAATGGGAAGGGGAATTAAAATGGGCAATGACTGGGAGGTCCGGTCAGACCCAGCGGACATGGCTGAGATGCTCGGTGGACTGTTCTAAGTTTGTGTTTGATCTCCCCAATATACAGAAGACCACATCGAGTGCACCTGACCTAGTAAACTAGGTTGGAGGAGAGGCAGGTGAACCTCTGTCTCTCCTGGGAGGACTGTTTGGGGTGAGTGGGGTGGTGTGCCAGCAGGTTTTACATCTTTTCTTGTTGCAGGGGAAGGCACCTGGGTGTCCCAGGGAATTGGTCGAGAGAGTGGTGCAAACCAATCATTGGTGGAGGGAACGGTCGTTGTGGAGGGCAGGGAGTTGGGAGGGGAAAATGAACTTAATGGTGGGATCTAATTGGAGTTGGCAGAAGTGTTTTTAAGGATGATGTATTGGATGCAGAAACTGGTGGGGTGGTGCGTGAGGACAAGGGGGACCTCTGTCTTTATTGCATTTAGATGGGGGGGGGGTGGGTTTAGAGCAGTTGGATGGGGAATGGAGGTGGTGCAGTAGAGGGCTGTCTGGATGGGGGGGGGGAGATGGGGGAACACCTTGTTTGAAATGGGTGGACATCTGGAATGCTTGGGAGTGGAATGTGTTCTTCGCCCGAGCAGATGTGATAAAGACTGAGGAATTGGGTGAATGGGATGGAGTTCTTGCAGGATACTGAGTGGGAGGAGTTGTAGTCCTGGTAGTTGAGAGTCATTGGGTTTAAAGTAAATCTCCATCTGGAGACTGTCACTGGAAATGAAAATGGAGAGGTCAAGAAAGTGGAGGGAGGTGTCTGAGATGGATCAAGTGAATGTGAGGGTGGGGTGGAAGGTATGGGTGAAGTTATATAGGTGTGAGGAAATCCATAATTAAGTGTTTATTTTACTGAGCTGTAATAATTAATAATCAATCATAACTGAATAACTGAGTGGTATAACTGCACAACTTGCTGTAAGCCAGTTAGACTTGAAAGTTCCTTTGTTCAATTCTGGCTTGTGCTGGAGATTCACTGAAAATGCATACCCACGAATGTGCTTTCAGTTTGGATTCCCAGATCTCCAACACCAGAAGTTTTTGCTTCCTGATTCCCATGATCCTAGTTTTGTGAGGGGTTCTTGATGTCACATGTTAATTAAGTATGTCCTTGATGTTAAAGGCAGTCACTCTCCCCTCCCCTTTTGGAATTATACTCTTCTGTCACCTTTTGGACCAAGGTTCTAGTGATGTCAGGAGTTGAGTAGCCTTGGTGAAACTCAAATTGAGTATTAGTGGACATGCTGTTTTTAAGTTCTGCTTGATAAACGTTCATGATACCTTCCATCCTTTTAAAGATTGAGAGTAGACTGATGGGCAGTAATTTATCCTGCTTTTTGTATGCAGAAATTCAGAGATACCAATTTTACAATTGTACTGGAAGACTTTGATGATGGGTGCAGAAAGTTCTGCAGCATATGTCTTTAGCCATTGCTGGAATTTTACAAAGCCCATAGTTTTTGCAGTATCCAATGCTTCCAACTATTTCTTCATATCATATGGAGTGTATATTGGCATCTGTGGTACAAGGGATATCTAGGAAGGCTGAGTACAATCTCACCTGGTAGGTCTGTTGGAGATTTTTGTAAATGACATAGCCTTATTTTTTTCCACTGATGTGCTAAATGCCTCCATTATTGGGGCTGGGGATGTTTGTGGAGCCTTCTCTTCCAGTGAGTTTTTATTGTCCACCGCCATTCATGATTAAATGTGGCAGGGCTATGGAACTTAGTTATGGAATAGAACTTCAGTTAGATAATTGTTGTATTTACAAATACAAGTGTTACAAATGATCAATTATTCTCTTAAGGCATATGATTTTAATCCATTCTAATTGTGCTTTGGACATAAAGAACAGCATCCCATTAGCTGCCTTTGATGTTATGCCCTCACTGATTCATGCATGAGAATACCTAGATTACTCTTAATCTTGGAATTCCACACTTGTTCTCTGTTTAACTTGTTCTCTGCTTTTTTTCGAGATGCGAATAAGAGGTATGGACAGTAAGTTTGCAGAAGACACCAAAACTGGTGATGTAGTTGGCAGCAAAGAAGGTTACCTCAGTGTACAGTGAGACCTTGATCAGATGGGCCAATGTGCTGAGGCATGGCATATGGAGTTTAATATAGATAAATGTGAGGTGCTGCATTTTGAAAAAGCAAAGCAGGGTAGGATTTATACACTTAATGGTAAGGTCTTAGGGAATGTTGCTGAACAAAGAGATCTTGGGGTGCAGGTTCATAATTCCTCAAAAGTGGAGCCAGTGGTAGATAGAATAGTAAAGAGCGTGTTTCTTATGTTTGCCTTTATTGGTCAGTGCATTGTGTATAGGAGCTGGGAAGTCCTGGTGCAGCTATGCAGGACATTGGTTAAGCCTCTATTGGAATACCACGTTCTTTTCTAGTCTCTCTCCTACTGGAAAGATGTTGTGAAACTTGAAAGGGCTCAGAAAAAAATTACAATGATACTGCCAGGGTTGGAGGGTTTGAGGTGCAGGGAGAGGCTAAACAGGCTAGGGCTGTTTTCCCTGGAGCATAGGAGGCTGAGGAGTGACCTTAGAGGTTTATAAAATCATGATGGGCATGGATAGGGTGAACACGGTAGCAGCATGCCAAACCTGAGGACATAGGTTTAGGATGAGAGGAAAAGATTAAAAACGGGACTTGAGGGATAAAGTTTCTCACAGAGAGTGGTGTGTTTATGGAATGATTTCCCAGAGGAAGTGGTGGGAGCTGGTAAAGTTACAACATTTAAAAGGCATCTGGAGAGGTACATGAATTGGAATGGTTGAGAGGGATTTGGGCCAAATGCTGGCAAATGGGACTAGATTAATTAAGGGTATCTGGTTGGCATGGACGAGTTGGACTGAAGGGTCTGTTTCTATGCTGTACATCTCTGACTTTAACTGAAAGTGACCAACTTCATTTTCTCAAATTATAGTCCATTTCCCATCAATCAAACTATCCATATCCTTACATTTTCTTCAAAGCATACTTTCTTACATATCTTTGTGTTGTTTGTGTATTTAGCTACTGAGTCTCTGCTCCTTTGTCTATATCATTGATATCAGTTGTGAAATGCTCAGTCCCAACACACATCTCTGTGCAACTCTACTTGTTGCATCTAATCAGACAAGGCTCAATAATTCATGCTCTGGCAGGCAGCAAATAACCAATTATCTGTCCTAATATGTTATCTCCTACCCCAAAGCTCTTATTTTCCGCAACAACCTCTTGATATGGCAATGTAAGTGCCTTTTAGAAATCCAATTACAGTATTTCTGCGGGCTCCCTTTTATCCAAAGTACATATTACTCGTTCAAAGAAGTCTTTAAAAATTTGGTTAAATACGGTTTTCTCTTTCATGTAACTAAGCTGACACTTGTTGATTGTAACCTTGGAAAACTTCTATGTAAAAGCTTTAATACCTTATGACAATCAATCCTGATACTTCCCCATGTTAGTTGCCAAGCTTAGAGGTTCCTGTTTTTGGCTTGCCTTCCTTAAATGGAGATGTTTTAATGTTTGTTACTTTCCCATCTGATTGAACCTTTCTTGAATCTTGGGAATTTTGGAGAATGACCTCCTCCACACATTATTAAGCCTGTTTTTAAAGACCTGAAGCCCACTAGGAAGCAGGGCATTAGCTCCTTTAGTTGGTTTTGTAATACTTGCCTTGTAATTATAATTTTATTCTGTACCTTTCTCTCCCTTCTTTTAACTTTTTGTATCATCTATTGTGAAGGCAGAAAGTATTTATTCATTTCATGCGCCATTTCATTATTATCAACTCTGTTTCTCATGAGAGTGAGAAACAAACACACTCCACTGATACTTTTCCTTTTTAAGTACTTATTGAATCTCTTGCTAATAGGTTTTATATTTCAGATAACTTCTTCTCATGTTCTTTCCTCCTGACTAATCTTCTGTGTTTTTTCTAACCTGCTACTTTGTGAAATTACATGTTTTTACCTTGATAACATTTTTGTATTTGTTTTGGTTAATTATGGATGATGGGCCTTCCCTTTAGAATATTCCTTTTAAAGCAAGGATATACTTGCTGAATATTCTGAAATATTATCAAAAACATCTATCACTGTATCACTTTTGATCTAAATCATAGTCTAGCATGCCAATTCTCTTCAGCTACCACAGCTTTCCTGCCAGAGAATTTCCCCTTATTTAGGTTTAAAATGCTTGTTTTAGACCCAATTTTTTCCCTTTCAAACTAAAAATAAAATTCAATCATACTATGTTTATTGCAACCTAGGATGCTTCTAAAAGTCATTCATTGGACAAATCCAGTCTCGTATAACCTCCTTTCTTATGGTTCAAGAAATATGCTGCTCTTATTAACTATTTTAAAGTATTGATTTCTCAGTTTTTATGCAGATTAGAGAGATATTATTACTATCGCTTTTATCACAAGTGTCAAGTATTGTTGCTTGTATTCTTTGTCTCACATTTTTGTTACTATTACTGGGCCTGCAGACCAATGGCAACTTTTCCCTCCATGCTTCATCACCACCCATACCAGTGCAACATGCTGATCTGCTGAACCAAGTGTTAGGTACTAGGCCAGACAACTCAAAATACGATTGAATGCCCAACCCAGACCATAATGTTGCAATTTGTTTCAGTAAGTGTACAATGAGAATTACCTGGAGTAAACTAGCTAGGTTGATTACTAGGTTTTAAAACAGACAGAAATATATTCACAAAATTATACAATGAAATGCAAAGAACAGAATACAGAACTCAGTCTATCCAAACTAGACTTAATTATGCTGATCCAAATATATCCCAATAAGCAAACCCCCTTAAAAACAGTTTAAAGAAAATGGAACAGATGCTTACAGGTTGACCTTAAAGGGCAGAGAGAGAGAGGGCTTGTTTCCACACAGCTGAACTCCTAACTAGTTCTGGACTGAACTGCTCAGCTAGAATGCTGACCACTCTCCTTTCATTGTACAGGTCACTTCTATAACGTGACCGCTTTGGGCTGAAGTCTCATCTGCTTACATGTAAACAAAAAGGCCTGTCAATGCCCTTTAACTTGGTACCAAACCAGTCTAATCGAGCCAGGAGAGTTTTATTTCCCCTCTGAAAAAAGCTAGGGACACAGTATCCTTGTGAGAAGGAACAGCTTTTAGAAAAGAGGGATCAGCTTTGTGACAATTCCCTCCATTTTAAGTAAAAGAACCATCAATACCAAAAGATGTTTTCATTTTTAAAACCTTTCAAAAACTGGTAGGTAGTCTAAAACACAAATACACTGTACTAACTTTACATGCAAACATGCACAACCACATGCAAATTCAGACCATGGCACACCCACCACCGTACACCTCCGTATCTCATTCAAGTCTTGGTGCATCGGCAATCATGTCAAATTGAATGGTTGCAACAACAAGCTCCATTGAAACAGTCGGGCATTTTTGTCCTCAATTTTTCCCACAAATGTCAATGGGTTATGATCAATGTATACCATCATCTCAGATGCATTGCTAGTAATATAAACACTGAAATGTTGTAATGCCAATACCAAGCTCAAAGTCTCTTTCTACATTGTTGAATATTTCAGTTGATAAACATTCAACTTCCTGGAAAAATACACAATGGGTCTTCTATTCCCTCGACATCGTCCTACAGGAGCTCCGCACTGACACTCACGTCACTGGCATTGATAGCCACCCTGAAAGGATTCTTGTAATCTGGTGTGACTAATACTGGGACAGTGGTTAACAGTGTTTAGGCTGTCAAATGCTTTTTTACAGTCCGCTGTCCACTGAAACCTCTTGCTCTTTCTTAACAATTCGGTGAGTGGAGCAGCCACATTGCTAAAGTTTAGCATAAACTTTCAGTAAAATCCACTCAATCCCAGGAACTGTAGTACTGCGCTTTTGTCGATGGTGTGGGAAATTCTCCAATTACTTTTGTTTTCGCATCCGATGAGGTCATTTGTCCATATCCAATAATATGGCCCAGGAAGGTGACTTGGTCTTTGGCAAATTCACTTCTAGCTCGGTTTACCACCAAGCCTACCTTCTGAAGTTGATCGAATAAGTTTGATAAATGCTGTAAATGTTCCTTCCATGAGTGACTAAAAATCACCAGGTCATCAATATACACCACACAGTTGGGTAATCTGGCAATGACCTTATTAGTCAGTCTCTGAAATGTAGCTGGAGCTACATTTCATACCAAATGGCATGTCTTTGAACTGAGATAGTCCATTAGGTGTTACAAAAGCCAAAATTGCCTTTGCTCTCTCTGACAGAGGGTACTTGCCAGTAACCTCTAAGTAAGTCCAACTTCAAAATGTAAGTTGCTTGTCCCACATTTTTGACAGTCGTCCAACCATGGAATTGGATATGTATCAGTCTTTGTAATGGTGTTGAACTTGCGATAGTCCGTGCAACCGTTGGGTACCATTTGGCTTTGGCACCATGACTATAGTTGAGCTCTATTCACTAATTCACTTTGATTATGCCATCTTGGAGCATGCACTCTATCTCCTTCTGAATCTATGCCAACTTTAAAGGGTTATGCCTATAAGGATGATGCTTAATCAGAACAGCATCTCCGATCTCTACATGCACAATTAGGCTAGTACTACCCAGTTTATTTCCACATCTCTCCATGTGGTAATAATAACTCTTTCAGGTCATTTTGATTTTCTTATGAAGGCAACTTAATAATTTATCCCAATTTTTGACAACTTCCTCATTGTCCAATTTGATTTGAGAAATATCCAATTCAGAATCCTCTGAACTTATTTCTTCCTTCTATGCTATAATCATTAATACCTTCTCCTCTTGCTTTCCTTTCCTGTCAACATACCTTTTGAGTATATTCACATGACATGCTCTGAGATTTCTTCCTGTCTGGAGTCCTTATCAAGTAGTTCATCTCTTTCAATTTCCTCTAGATTTGATAAGATCCACTAAACCTTGCTTTTAAAGGCTCACCTGTTATTGGAGGTAACATCAGTACCTGATCCCCAATCATAAAATTGCGAATTTGTGATTTCTTATCCACTTCCTGTTTCATTGTATGCTCTGATACTTTTAACTGCTGTCTAGCCAAGTCTCCAGCTCTATTTAATTGTTCTTTAAAGTTTGACACACAGTCCAAATGACTGGTTGCTGAATTCTGACTTATTAATTTCTCCTTAATCAATTTTAACAGTCCTCTTACTGCATGCCCAAAATTTAATTCAAATGGACTGAATGTGGTCGATTCATTTGGTGCATCTCTGATCGCAAAATGTACAAATGGAACTCCCTTATCCCAATCATCTGAATACTCCTGACCATAAGCCTTCAACGTGGTCTTTAGTGTTTAATGCCATCTCTCTAGTGCTCCTGAGATTGTGGATGGTACACAGTAGATTCTAATTGCTTTATTCCCAAGTTATCCATAACTACCTCGAATGGTTTGGATGTGAAGTTTAATCCTTGATCTGACTGGATCTCTACTGGTAGTCCGTATCAAGTAAAAAATTTAAGTAATTCTTCTGCAACCCTTTTAGCTATGATGTTGCGTAATGGGATTGCCATCGCAATGATATAACCTCCCTTTTCCCAGTGCAGTTGCGTGTCCCCAAACCAGAACCCACTTTTCCCACACCAATCTTTGAACTGCATATTCATCTTTTTAATGTTATTTACTTTATGCCAAATTGCACATAACTTATGTAATAATTCTGAGATTACACCTTTTGGGGTTCTGGTATTAAACCTATTGCCAATTCTTCATGTTCTCAATGCAGAATTCCTTTTCTAGTTCTTCCTCTGATTCCTACAAAAACCACTACAACTGGATCTGCCCCCTTCCATTGCAAATTCCTCTCCAGCCTTGAGATTTAAATTGCTAATGTAACACCCCTGTTTAAGAAGGGAGTAAGACAAAAGATGAGAAATTATTATGAGCTGATTTGCTTGACCTTAGTCGTTGGTAAGAGTTTGGAGTCCATTGTAAAGGGAGAGATTTCTGAAGTGCATGGTAAAATGAGGCAAACTCAGCGTGGTTTCATCGAGAGGAGATCATGCTAGATAAATCTGTTCAAGCTCTTTGAGGAGGTAACAAGCAGGTTAGCCCACATCGAGCCAATGAATGTTATCTTGGATGCTTGGACTATCAGAAGGCTTTTGAAAAGATGCTGCACAGGAGACTGCTGAGTAAGATAAGGTAGTGCTTGACGCAAGGTGCTAGCATGAACAGAAGCTTGCCTGTCTGGCCGAAAGCAGAGAGCAGAGATAAAAGGGCCCATCTCAGGATGACAGATGGTGACTAATGGTGTTCCACAAGGGTCAGAGTCAAAAAGAGTGAAACTGGAAAAGCACAACAGGTCAGGCAGAATCAGAGAAGCAGGAAAGTCAATGTTTTGGGTGTAAGTCCTTCATCAGGAATATGGAGGGGAAGAGAGATGAGAGATAAATGGGGAGGCGGGAGGAGTGGTTCATGGGGCTGGAGGAAGGTAGCTGGAAAGGTGATAGGTGGATGCAGGTGGGGGATAATTGTGATAGGTCAGTGGGGAGGGTGGAGCGGATATGTGGGAAGGAAGATGGACTGGTCAAAAGGGCAGTGCCGAATTAGTGGGTTGGAACTGGGATAAAGTGGGGGGAGGGGAGATTTGGAAACTTGTGAAATCTGTGTTGATGCCCTATGGTTGAAGAATGCCAAGGTAGATAATGTGTTCTTCCTCCAGTTGTCAGGTGACTTGGTTTTGGTGGTGGAGGCGGCCCCGGACTTGCATGTCCTTGGGGGAGTGGAGGGGAGAGCCAAAGTGGTCTGCCACAGGGCGGTGGGGTTACTGGGTATGTTTGTCCCAGAATTGTTCCCTGAAACACTCCTCGAGTTGGCGTCCTGCCTCCCCTATGTAGAGGAGAACACATCGAGAGCAACTGATGCAGTAGATGAGGTGGGTAGATGTGCAGGAAAATCTCTGCCAGATATGAAAAGATCCTTTTGGGACCTTGGACAGTGGTGAGGAGGGAGGTGTGGACAATGGTTTTATACCTTGTGCAGTGGTAAGGGTCAGTGTTGGGACCACAACTTTTCACTTTATATGTTAATGATCTAGATGAAGGAACTGAAGGCATTCTGGTGAAGTTTGTAGATGATACAAACATAAGTAGAGAGACAGATAATACTGAGAAGATGTGGAGGCTGCAGAAGGATTTGAACAGCTAAGGAGAGTGAGCAAGGAAGTTGCTGGTGGAATACAAAGTGGGGAAAGGGAGGTCATTCACTTTGATAGGAAGAATGGACTACTTTATAACTGGAGAGAAAATTCAGAAATCTGAAGTGCAATGTGACTTGAGAGTTCTAATCCAGGATTCTTAATGTAAACTTAATAGTTAGGAAGGCAAATACAATGTTGATATTTATTTGAGGACTAGAATATAAAAGCAGAGATGTATTTCTGAGGCCTTATAAACCTCTGGTCAGACCATATTTAGAGTATTGTGAACAGTTTTGGGCCCCATATCTCAGGAAGTAGGTACTTGCCCTGGAACAGGTTCAGAGGAGGTTCACAAGAATGATCCCAGTAATGAAAGGCTTAACATATGAGGACTGATTGAGGACTCTGGGTCTATACTCAATGAAGTTTAGAAGGATGAGGGGGAATCTAATTTAAACTTACAGAATACTGAATGGTCTGGACAGCATGGACGTTGGAAGATATTTCTATTGGTAGGAGAGACTAGGACCCGAGTGCACAGCCTTAGAGTAAATGGAAGACCTTTTTAGAGAGGAGATAAGGAAAAACCTCTTCAGCCAGAGAGTGTGAATCTGTGGAATTCATTGCCACAGAAGGCTGTGACAACCTGTGAAATTAATCTGATGCCCATCTAAACTACACAATTCCATTATTATCCATATGTATGTCCAATGCCCATTTAAATACCCTTAATGTCAGCAAGTCTCCTACTGTTTCAGGCAGGCTGTTCCACACCCCTGCTACTCTGAGTAAAGAAACTACCCCTGATATCTGTCCTAAATCTATCACTAGTCAGTTTAAATCTATGTCCCCTTGTGATAGTCTTCACCATCCGGGGAAAAAGGATCTCACTGTCCACCCGATCTAATCTCTGATTATCTTATACAAAATCTTTCTTCTCTCCCTTAAACTTCATACTTTCATAACTAGATAGATGTTGCCTCCAGCCAATGTTGTTTTGCGTGTTGCTTGATGAAAGTGGTCCAGACCAACATTTAGTGCTCATCTGTAAATGCCCTAGGGAAGATGATGATAAGGTGTTTTCTTGAATTGCTACTGTCCATCTGGTGTAATTGCATCCACAGTCCTATTAGGAAGGAATTTCCAGGATGATTCCTTTAGACTACTTCCAAAATGATCAGAAAATTCATAAAGCCAAAGTACAAAGGGATCTGGGAGTGCTAGTCGAGGATTCTCTAAAGGTATCCGTGATTGAGAAAGCAAATGCAATGTTTTCATTTATCTCAAGAGGGTTGGAATATAAAAGCACCGTTGTGCTACTAAGACTTTATAAAGCTCTGGTTAGGCCCCATTTGAAGTACTGTGTTCAGTTTTGGTCCCCACACCTCAGGAAGGACATACTGGCACTGGAGCATGTCCAGCGGAGATTCACACGGATGATCCCTGGAATGGTAGGTCTAACATACGAGGAACGGCTGAGGATCCTGGGATTGTATTCATTGGAGTTTAGAAAATTAAGGGGAGATTTAATAGAAACTTACAAGGTAATACATGGCTTGGAAAGGGTGGACACTAGGAAATTGTTTCCGTTAGGCGAGGAGACTAGGACCCGTGGACACAGCCTTAGAATTAGGGGGAGTCAATTCAGAACAGAAATGCGGAGACATTTCTTCAGCCAGAGAGTTGTGGGCCTGTGGAATTCATTGCCGCAGAGTGCAGTGGAGGCCGAGATGCTAAATGTCTTCAAGGCAGAGATTGATAAATTCTTGATGTCACAAGGAATTAAAGGCTGCGGGGAGAATGCGGGTAAGTGGAGTTGAAATGCCCATCAGCCATGATTGAATGGGGGAGTGGACTCGATGGGCCGAATGGCCTAACTTCCACTCCTATGTCTTATGGTCTTATGGTCTTAAGGTGTTTTCTTGAATTGCTGCTGTCCATCTGGTGTAATTGCATCCACAGTCCTATTAGGAAGGAATTTCTAGGATGATTCACACAATAGTGGGGGAAGAAAGAACGTTTATGGATTGGAGTGGAACTTACAGTTGTTCCCAAATGCTTTTCTAGATGGAGTTCATAGTGCATATTGCTGCCATTACACACTGCTGGTAGAGTGAGTAAATGTTGGACACAGTCCTAGATGTTGAGTTTCCTGATCGTTGCGCGCTGCACTCATCCAGGCTACTAAGCATTCCTTCCAATTCCTGACTTGTGCCTTGTGGATAGCAGGCAGGTTTTAGAGAATCAGCAATTTGAACTGCTTACTTCCAGCTGCTCATTTGCTTTTATAGTCGTAATGATATAGGTTGCTGATGCCATCTATTAGCCTAAGGCTGAAGGTAGTCTATGTCTTGCTATAAACTGCCTTGATTATCTGAGGAATCATGCATGATTCTGAACTCTCTGCAATCATCAGTGATAACTCCTACTTCTGACCTAACGATATTGCTGTATTGTCCTGTGGCTGACAAGATTGACCTCCAGCAGTTTTTCTTTGTGTTAGGTATAAATGCAAACAGTGGTGCTTCCTCTGATTCTAATTGCCTTCAATCTTGCCAAGGATCCTTGATGGCACACTTGATCAAATGCTACCTTTGATGTTAAGAGTAGTTACTCTTGCCTGATGTCTGAAACTCAGCTGTCTTTATCCAGATCTCGACAAACATTGTAGTGAGGTATGGAGGTGAACAGTCTAAGCAGACACCCCCCCATCCCCCCCCCCCCCCCTCCCCATCTCACCTCAGGTGAAGGGAGACGTTGAAAAGGAGAGATCTTCATGGCAACTTCAGCCAGTGCAAAAATTGAACCCATGTTGGTATTACTCTGCATTACAAGCCAGGCATCCAGACAACTGAACAAACTAGAGTCTAGATTAGAGTGGTGCTGTTTCCTGATGAAAGACTTTTGTCCGAAACGTCTATTTTCCTGCTCCTTGGATGCTACCTGACCTGCTGTGCTTTTCTAGCACCACTCTATCTAGACTCTGATTTCCAGCATCTGCAGTCCTCACTTTTGCCTAACGGAACAAACTGACTACTTGATGTGGAGTGGTGCCCCTCAAGTGACAGGCTCTGGAAATCTGAGGTGTGTGTCAGGACAATACATTGAAAGACATAATGATGCATAGGTAATGGATAGTCTTTAAAAATTATGAAATAATTTGCAGCAGCTATAATTTTTCAAGGTGCGAAAAGCCAAAATAATTCAGTCAACTGCAACTATGAAGTTTTAGGATTGTATAAGATTAAAAGAAATGGCCTATTAAATTAACAGAGACAGCCACACAAGTTGATGCTGACAGTCCAAAGGTCTCTTTCACATCTCAGCTCACTGCTCCAACCCAAAAATGGCAAAAAAATATACAGAATTTAAAAAATGACAAATTAATGAAGGTTCTGACAGTGGGATTATCCATGAAGAGAGATTAGAAAACTCAGGAGTGTGTTTTCTTGGGGTTCAAATGATGAACAATGATCTCTATGAAACTAACAAAGTACTCCAAGGGATAAAGATGGAAGATGCAGCTGAGTTGTTTCTCCTGGTCCAGGAGTCTAACATCAGGGAGACACCATTTCAAAACAAGATAGATGCCAGTTAAGACTGAAATGAGAAGAAATATGTTTTAGCAAGAATCTTCTGAATCTTTTTGGTAATTCTGTACCTCAGAAGCCTGTGGAAGCTTGGTCATTGAGTATGTTTAAAGTTGAAATTAACTGATTTAGAAATACCAATGATGTAAAGGGAAATGGGGATGAGAAAGAAGTAATAAAGTGGATGATCAACCGTGGTTATGTTGAAAGGCAGAGTAGGTTTGATAGGTTAGGTACAAACAATGACTGCAGATGCTGGAAACCAGATTTTGGATTAGAGTGGTGCTGGAAAAGCACAGCAGTTCAGGCAGCATCCGTGGAGCAGGAAAATTGATGTTTCAGGCAAAAACTCTTTATCAGAAATGTGATAGGTTAAATGGCTTATACCACCATCTATATTCGCATGTAACATTTCCTCAATTTAATTCTTGGAATCTAAATGGCACTCAGGCAAATGTATGATGCACTTTTTCTGTGGCTGTATGTCCTTCCTATGGTTGTGTGCCCATGATTTCTCACTGTACTCCTGACATTGTCAGCTCCAGGATCTTTTTGATGATATGGCATAGCACCTAGTAGTATTCTAGGTATTGTAAAATAATAAACAGCTTTCAGGTGGTATTTTTGAGAACCATTTTGTACCTGATACATATAAATGCACCCTAAATTCCTTTGAACTGCCATTTGGAAAGTACCCTGTTGTGTATATTTGTTGATCAAAGTGGATGGCCTCACAGAAGCCCATACCAAAAGCATTTGCCACAGTTTTATCCAAGTGTTTAATCTAATAATATCGCATTGCAAAGATATGCTCCCAACCACACTGCTCACAGTGCCACCTATTGCCAATTTTGGATATGTTCCATTTGTCATGAATAAATGAAATGAAAAAGGTCTAAATACTTTCAGACCTCACTGGTTATATCCCGCTAGTCAGAATCCTGACCATTATCTCTGTTCTCTGACGCCTACTATACACCCAATTGCTTCAAGTCAATTAGTCATCAATTCTGAGCTTCAAATTTAGCTAATTGCTTTTCAGAGGGATAAAATACTTTCTGAAATATTAATATTCAAAAACATGTATTTTTCACCACTTCAGTTACCTCCTCACAAAGGTAAGTCAAGTTGTTAGACAAAACCTATCCTTTACAAATCAGTCCTGACTTGCTCTATTGAGCTGAAAATTTTCAAGGTGTTTAGGTATTGTATATGTAATGACATACTCTAGTAATTGCCCAACAGCAGATGTTGGATTATCTAGTCTATAATTCCCTGGTTTCTCTGTTTCACACAATCTATATATACATGCACAGTTATTTGATCTGAAGGAGTGGTTTCCAACTTCAGAATTTTGGCAGAGTTTAGTTTGGCATCTGCAGTGTTCTTTCTTTCCACATTTGCCATTCCTTCAGTGGTATTATTTTCCCTGTAGGTATTGTTTTGTTGATGCTAATTTTTGCTGAGATTGTGTATGCCTGATCCGATGTTGCTTTCCTTGTGATGTCTAGAATCCTGACCTCTTTTACAGTAAATTCTGATGCAAAGTACTTATACAGCAAGTCTGTCATTTCCTTAATTTTATTGCATGTATCACAATTATCAGGTTGTACCATATTGCTGATTATTAATTTTTTTCTTCAGAAATTGTTTTTTAAAAAAATTGTGCTGAGCCTGATTTATTTCTTCCAAGTTCTTTCTTTTCATTATCTCCCTGTAGTTCTTCCTACTTTTTTTGTCAGTTTTTATTTTATTTTCGCATTCATTTGTATCTTTGCTATTTTATCAATTTTGTTTGCAGTTTTGTTTAGGTTTATGCTGTCTCTTCTGTTTTTATTTGCCTGTGGCTGATCTTTCGGCAAATAGACTATTAATTCCTCAGGAGTGTGACTTATTTCGGTTGCATACCAAATATTTTTTATGCACCTCCCACTCTTTGTCATTTTATCCTTTCACAGATTTCACCAATGGACTGTAGAAATCACTATCTTAATAGAAGTCAATCTTGTTTAAATCTACAATTGGAGAATCTGTTTTCCATTTCTGTCAACATTGAGCTTGATTGGAACATTTGCCAATTAATGATCATATTAATGTGTTAGATTGTTAACTGATTCTGTCCATTCTTCATTATGTAATCAAATATAGAATCATAGAGTAAAAGAGTTATACAGCATGGAAACAGAACCTTCAGTCCAACTTGTCTGTACTGACCAGATATTGGAATCTGACCTAGTTTTATTTGCCAACATTTGGTCCATATTCCTCTAAACCCTTCCTATTCATGTAACTATCCAGATGCCTTTCAAATGTTGTAATTGTATCTGCCTCCACCACTTCCACTGGTAGCTCGTTCCACTGGATGGCACCATGTTCTGCATCAAAAAGTTACCCTTCAGGTCTTTTCTCTCTCTTTCCTTAAACATATGCACTAGTGTGTTGGACTCCCCCACTTTAAGAAAAAATATATTGTCTATTCACCCTATCCATGCCTCATGATTTTATAAACATTTATAATGTCACCCCTTCAGCCTCTACTCCGGGGAGGGGGGGTGGGGTGGGGGAAGCGCCGGGGAGAACCACCCTCTCCCTATAGCTCCAACCCTCCAATCATGGCAACATCCTTGTAAATGGAGGAGGAGAGGGGGCTAAGAAACAGGGATGAGAAGCAGAAGGTGAGACTCAAGAGATGAAGGGAGGGAGGTAGAAGGAAGGAGGGATGGAAAGATACAGGGAGAAGAGTGAGAAGGAATGAGAGAGGGAGGATAGAGTGAAGGAAGGAGGAGTGAGAAGAGAGCGAAGAGGAGGGTAAATACCAGTCCACCAATCTGTCAATAGTTTCATGAGGGGCCATTAAGGAGACAGACTCACATGTTACCTCCCCATCATGTACCGTAAACTTAAAATTGCCATTCCAATTGCGGGAAGTCTGGGCACATAAATGCCTGTGAGGGCAACAATTGCATGTGGAGGGAGTGCAAGAGGAGACAGGACATAAATTAATCAATTGTGGAACACTAATCATTTACTGGTGACAGTAAATAGGTTAAAGTGCCACCTGATTTGGTGAATGAGGGGAGAATAAATGTTTAATTGTGTTTAAGAATACTTCTGGATTTAAAAAAATGTCAAAGCAAAAAACAAAATAAAGGAAAAAAGAACTTTCAAATTAGAAACTCTCCAGTCAAAGATACCAATATTTAAGCTTTAACCCTCCATCTCTCTGCAATCCTACAAGCGTGGTAGGGGCTGGACGAGGACCCAGAGATTTGAAGGGGCTATAATAGGCTATAAAGATGGAGGATTGTACAGATTGAGATTACAAAGATGAAATGGATTGTTGGGAATGGAGGTGATTACAGTGATAATGAGTATAGTAAGGATCGGAGATGGTTACAGAAATAAGGAGAGTTGCAAGAGCTGGCGGAGGCTACAGAGACCGGGAGGGATGAAGGGCTGGAAGAGGCTATCAGGATAATGAGGGACATCGTCACCAGAGGACACCAGGTGTAGGGGAGAGTTGGAGATGCTGGAGTAGTCAGAAGGAGGTTTGTTGGAACTGGAATTTGAGATGGTCAGTGGGCATGCAGAATCACAAATTGTGGATGAGCTGGCATTTGCGGATTGTTCTGGATGGGATGCTAGCCAGGAGCAAGCAGCTGTCATCAAGTCTGGCCATGACAAGTGTTTCCCTGGTGGATGAACTATAGAATGGATGAAATTCTGGACAAGTCGACCAGGAACTGACTCCCCTCTCAACTCTCTGCAGGTCCAGAAATAAGCCCTCATCCTGCAGTCAGCAAATTGGCAAAGTCTCAGGATTAAGCACAGAATTCAGTTGGGTTTAGATCAGTGTTCCAGGCCCTATGCCACAGATTTTCCCAAACTCTTCATTCCTACCTCTGACCAGTTTGGTCTGGCTGTTTCCAGCAATTACAGTTCCCAATCATGGAATGACCCTCTGCTGCTCTCCATCACGCAAACCCCCAACCACCCACACACTTACTACACATCCACACCCTCCACCCATGACTCCAGCCCCTGAGAGTGCCAGTCACACCCTAGGCTAGTACATTCACAGGCACTGCAAAGACCCAAGGAGATAATATGAAAAGAAAGAACTTGGAAGAAATAAATCGGGATCAGCACAATTGAAAAAAGAGAATTTGCCGAGAAAAAAAAATCAGCAATATGTGGCCAGTTACAGACTGATAATTGTGATACATGCAATGAAATTAAGGAAATGACAGACTTGCTGTACAAGTACTTTGCATCAGAATTTACTGTAAATGAAGAGGTCAGAATTCTGGACATCATAAGGAAACCAACACCGGACAGACCGAATGCACAGGAATCCTATCAATACTGCTGCCAAAGACTACGATGATGAGAGTCATTCCAGAAGCCACAGTGCAGTTTGACCCATATAAACACACACCCAGTCCTAGTTGGTGCCTAAACTATTGAATGTAGTATTTTACAGAAAGGAAGACTAACAGATACACAGTGGCGCCGTTACTAGGATAACCATCGGAAGCACTGACCTAGCCTTGCAACATTTTGCTTGATTTTCATTGCTGATTTTCAATTTGACATCTGTTTTCCATGCTTCCCAGATCCTCATTGAAGGCAATGGCATGTTGTTTTTATGATAGACCAGTCTCAAAATCTGACCAGCAATTCACTTCAATCCAGTTAAGTTTAATTTTCTCCAACCATTTTCTTCTTAGTAAAGATGGAAAATGTCTTCAACATGTAATGACGCATCTTCTGATTGTATAACTGACCAGAATTTTAAAAAAACAGACTTTAGGGTGTGGCATCTTAATATACAAAGCATTCAGAATAAGGTAGATGAACTAATGTCACAAATCAAGATATATAAATATGATCTTGTAGCCATTACAGAACCATAGTTACAAAGAAATCGAAAGTGGGAACTTAACATTAAGGGACATTTGACCGTTCAGAGAGTGAGGAGGATAGAAGGCGTAGGGATAATAAGTAATCAAATGAGGACAGTTGTGAGAGACAATCTAGGCTCCGATGATATGGAGACAATTTGGGCAGAGTTTTTTTTTAAATATGCAAGGAAAAGAAGAAATTGGTAAGAGTTGTATGCCAATCCCCAAATTATAGCAACTCTGTAGGAAAAACTATAAATCAACGAACAATGTATTTTTTTTAAAAAAAGCAATAATTATGGGTGACTTTAATCTTCATGTTGATTGGGTTAATCAAATCAGAAAAAGTGGCTATGAGAACAAATGCGTAGAGTGCATTAGGAATAGTTTCTGAGAGCAATATGCCATGGTGCTAACCAGGGAGCAGGCGATCTTGAATCTGGTAATGGGTAATGCCCAGGTTTAGCAAATGACCTCAGTAAACATTCCCCGAGGAATCTGTGATCGTAACATAAGAGAACTTATTATGCAGTCTGAGATGAGAAACTTGAGTCAGGAAATACAGTATTTAATTTAAATAAACAAATTACAGTTAAATGAACAGTTACCTAAAGTGAATTAGGCCATCAAATTAGGAGGAATGACAGTGTGCAAGCACATTTTAAGAAGGTAATTCGTGACTGTTACAACAATAATTCACATTATACATTAAAAATATAGACAAAAACTGAGTGTTATTGCTACGCTACCAGATGACACCAAGATAGGTGGAGAGTCAGGTAGTGTTGAGGTGGCAGAGAGGCTGCAGAAGAAATTGGACAAGCTAGGAAAGTGATCGAAAGTGGTAGATGGAATACAATGTGGTAAAAATGTGAGGATGTGCACTTTGGTCAGAAGAATAGAGCTATAGGCTATTTTCTAAGTAGGGAAAGGCTTCAGAAATCTGAAGCACAAAGGGACTTGGGAGTCCATGTACTGGATTCTCTTAAGGTTAACATGCAGTTTCGGTCAGCCCATGTCTGCAGCTTACCTATGTCCCCCTGTAACCTACAACATCCTTTGGCACTGTCCACAACTCCACTGACCTTAGTATCATCCGCAAATTTACTAATCCATCCTTCTACACCCTCATCCAGATCATTGTTAAAAATAACAAACAGCAGTGACCCCAGAACAGATCCTTGCAGTACACCACTAGTAACTGAACTCCAGGATGAATAGTTCCCATCAACCACCCACCCTCTGTCTTCTTTCAGCTAGCCAATTTCTTATCCAAACCATTAAATCACCCTCAATCCCATGCTATTGTATTTTGTGCAATAGCCTACCGTGGGGAACCTTATCAAATGCTTTACTGAAATCCATATACACCACATCAACCACTTTACCTTCATCCACCTGTTTAGTCACCTGCTCAAGGAACTCAATAAGGTTTGTGAGGCATGACCTACTCTTCAAAAAAGTGTTGACTATCCCTAAAGAAATTATTTCTTTCTGGATGATTATAAATCTTATCTGTTATAATCCTTTCCAGAACTTTAGTCACAACCGAAGTAAGGCTCACTGGTCTACAATTACTAGAGTTGTCTCTACTCCCCTTCTTGAACAAGGGGACAACATTTACTATCCTCCAGTCTACTGACACACATCCTGTAGACAATGATGACATAAAAATGCAAGTCAAAGGTTCTGCAATCTCTTCCCTAGCTTCCCAGAGAATCTGAGGATAAATCCCAACCAGATCAGGGAACTTACCTATTTTCACACTTTTCAGAATTGCTGACACCTTCTCCTTATGAACCTTAATCCTACCCAATCTAATAGTCTGTATCTCCGTATTCTCCTCAACTACATTGTCTTTTTCCAGTGTGAATACTCATGAAAAATATTCACTTACCGCCCCTCCTATCTCCTTGGACTCCATGCAAAACTTCCCACTACTGTCTTTGACTGGCCCTAATCTTCCTTTTGTCATTCTTTTATTCCTGACATACCTATAGAAAGCTTTAGGATTTATATTGATCCTACCCACAAAAGACTTCTCACGTCCCCTCCTGGCTCCCTGTCTAGATGACATCCTCGGTGCTTGGGAGCCTCCTGTAAAGCGCTTCTGTGATGTTTCCTCTGGCATTTAATGCCGGAGGAAACATCACAGAAGCGCTTCACAGGAGGCTCCCAAGCACTGAGGATGTCACCAAGACAAGGGACGAAACATTTGCAACACAAATTCCCAGCTCGACGAACAGAACCACAACAATTAAGAAGAGTATTATGCTGAAAGAAAAAGCATGTAAAGAGGCGAAGGTTAGTGAGTGTCCCATAGACTGAGACAAACTCTCAGCAGGAGATTAAAAAGCTGATCATGACAGAGAAAGTAAACTGAGGGAAACCAAATGAGGGACATGGAAACTGACAATAGCTGAGGGGTGACCTTATAGAGGTTTACAAAATTGAGGGGCATGGATAGGATAAATAGACAAAGTCTTTTTCCTGGGGTCAGGGAGTCCAGAGCTAGAGGGTGAGAGGGGAAAGATATAAAAGAGACCTAAGGGACAACTTTTTCATGCAGAGGGTGGTACATGTATGGAATGAGCTGTCAGAGGATGTGGTGGAGGCTGGTACAATTGCAACATTTAAGAGGCATTTGGATGGGTATATGAATAGGAAAGGTTTAGAGAGATATGGGCCAGGTGCTGACAGGTGGGGCTAGATTGGGTTGGAATATCTGGTCGGCATGGACAGATTGGACCAAAGGGTCTGTTTCCATGCTGTACATCTCTATGACTCTATTAATTTTAGGAAATTAAAAGGGGGAGATGGCTATGGGAACAAGGAATTAGAATTTAAAGAGATGTTTTGCATCAGACTTTAGAGTAGATATTGATCAAACATCTGATCAATACTAAAGAATAGGAGAGAGGAAATAAAGTTACTATCACCATCACTAAAGTAGTATTAGACAAACTATGGGGCTAAAGGCAGATAAGTGCTGGGGTATTGATGGCTTGCATTCTCAGATCATAAAAGAGGATCCTCCAGATCTACTGAATGCATTAGTTGAAAGTTTCCAAAATTTTTAGATTCTGAAGAAGTACCAGAGGATTGAAAACTGACAATGTGACATGACCATTCACAAAGGGAAGGAGGCAAAAAGTGATCATTCTAGGTCAATTCGTCTAGCATGTATTGTAAGCAATTATTAAGGAAGCAATAGCAGACCATTTGGAAAATCATAATCCAATAAGCAGTCGGTTGGGCTTCATGAAAAAGAAATCATTTCTGACTAATTTATTAGAGATTTTTGAGGAAGCTTCAACCAGGGTGGACAAAGGGAAACCAATAGATGTGTTGTATTTAGACTTTCAGAAGGTGTTCAACAAGGTTCTTCATAAAAGATTAAGTTATAAAATAAGTCTCCATTGTGTTAGAAGTAATATGTTGACATGGATAGATAATTGGCTCATGAGCAGGAAACAGTGAGTCTAGACAAGGGGTTCTATCTCAGATTGGTAACCTTAAAAACTGGTGTTCCACAGGGATCAATACACAGGGACCACAACTGTTTATAAAAAATATTTATTACTTAGGCAAAAGAGTGCACTGTAGCCAAATTTGCAGACAACACAAAAAAATCGATGGAAAGGCAGATTGAATGAGGGTTGCAAAAAAGTTGTTCATTTTGGAAGGGAGAACAAAAATATTTAATATTTAATTGGAGGAAAGTTGAAGAAAGCAGCAATAGAAAAGAACCTGTGGATACTTGTGCATGAAGCACAGAATGCAAACACACAATTTCAGCAGGTAATCAAGAAGGCTAATGGATTGTTGTCCAAGAGAAGTCTTATGAACAGGAAAATGGAGAATGTTGGATTAGCCATGATGCTACTGAATGGTAGAGGAAGCTCAAGGGTCCAAATAGCCTACCCTCGTTCCTATTTCTATTGATCTTATGGGCTTCTTTACACCTTCCATTGAATAACTTGGCCATATCATAATCATAATAATTATGATTCCTTCTTTATGGTCATTTAAGCGGGCATTGGATAGGCATTTGGAAGTTATTGGGCTAGTATAGGTTAGGTAGGATTCGGTCGGCGCAACATCGAGGGCCGAAGGGCCTGTACTGCGCTGTATCCTTCTATGTTCTATGTTCTATGTTCTATGTTCTATCATTTGATGCTAAAGAACTACATAAGTCAGCTACAAAACTAAAAACCATAACTGAGATACCAATACCTAAAACCATAAACTAAATGGTACCATTTTTGCACTTGCTAATTTACTGTAGCAGGTTTGTCCTAAATCTCACAACCACTTTCAATTATACAATTTAATACACTGAAATAAGAACTGGAAGTGGGAAAGCTTTTGCACAATCCAAGGCGGCTTTATTATTGACAGAAGTCCTGACCTATTTTGACCTGATGTTACCGTTGCAAGAAACATGCGATGCATCATGTATGGAGTATGAGCAGTGTGATACATTTTTGGTTCTAGAACATATTGCTCACTTCAAGAATTCATTAACTTTCTGAGACCTTAAACTAAATTCTTGATCTGTATATGATGACCCAAAGCTGCATGCATTTCTGGTTCCTCACCCACTTGCATCAGTGTCAATCATATGATGTGATTTTCAGTGTAAAGCTATAATTGACTTCGAGTTGAGTTCAGCATCCCATTAGGTGCAGCAGGAACTGAGAAGAAGAGGTAATGAGTGTTAGAATGGGATTTTAAAAGGTACATGGCAGTCAACATTAGACCCTTTATTGTCTGAATGGAGCAAGCAGAAGAGCAGGGCCCAGCATCATCTTTATCCACACTGATGCTGAAATGCTCACTCAAGAATTTCAACTGTGCTCAAGCAACAGCAGCTTAATGCACTGGATGAGTATCTCAGTTTGACTATCCTTTTTTACATGAGACTTTTCACCAGCAACCTTGTTGTTCATAATTTCCTGCTGTGCAGCCAACTGTAGCAGACTAACTGACTGTTCACTCCTGCAACTGTGAGAAATTGTGATTCGGTCCCCTCCGTACTCTTCAATGAGCTTGATTGCAAGTTAAATAGAAGCATGCAGCTTTGCAATTCGCCTCAACTTCCCCTTTTAAAAGAAAGAGTTCCAGCATGTCCGAGATGCTAGAAGAGTTGCCACCTCGGGTGATTGAAAATGATGCCTGTATGATCTTGTATTCCAATCAAGATGAAATTTAAAATTCCTCATTGAAACAACTCCATCTTCACTCTGTGCTTGCCTGATTTCTTATTTACTTATTCTCCATTTTACAGCTTCCATTAATGGGCCTTTACACCATTTTCATTCCACTCTTAAGTCCTTTTCTTAATTCAAGGCCTAACATTTCCAAGGCCTGGTTAATTCTCAATTTAATTGCTTTTCATAACCCTGTTCAAACATGTGAAAGTACATCTCTAAGGCAGATGGACTTAAGGGGATACGAGCTCTGTGCCACAGGAGACCTTTCCAGAATCGTTTTGATCCTCAACTTCTGGCTTATGGGTCTGGTGTGCTTACATTGAACCACTCTGCAGCTTACCTCTCAGTATGTGCCCTCTCTTTTTCAAGATACATTGCTTATATTGGCCACACATGCTTACATGTCCTTCTGATCCAATGTTTTCCTTATACATTTCTTAATTATTTTAATTATTTTACATCTTTAAACTTCAATTTAGCTTTCAATAGTACAGTTTATAACTAACTATTGCATTGCTGTCTCCTATCTTGATTTTAAACTATTACTTATTCTACTTCTTTCCAGAGTCCTACTGCTAATTTAGAGTATCAATCAAGTAGCAATTGTGTAAGCTTTATTGACATTTTCAAAATCTGAACTGAATAAACAAATAAAATCAGTTTTAGGATGATTAAAAATTAGCTTTTCCAATTCCATCACTGTGGCTTGTCAGATGTGCCAGAAACCCTGGACGAAATACCTACTTTCCTTAAAAAAACAAGAAGTGCTATTCTGCAAATTAATGGTTGAAAAAAAGCTAATATTGGAGATTTCATCATATGTGTCATTGCACTCAATGGCGAACTGAAGGTACCAATTCTGGTTTCTGTGTTAACAATTCTCCGTGTCTAACTAGTTTGGTGCATTCAATAAGATAGGAACCAGAATATTCATAAGATTATCTGGGCCACTTTTTAACAAGCTATAATCCTCTTTCTGAAGAAAGGTCACAGGGTTCGAAATGCTACCTGTGTTTTCTCTCCACAGAACCTGTTAGACCTGCTAAGTTTCTGTTTGTTTATAATCTTCCTTAATAGGCAACTTACTGCTGCCAATGAACTCACTTCATTATTTGGCTGAAGCATAAAAGATAGAGCAAATTGTTCTGAACATTGAGATTGGCATCGTCAGACATCTTGTCCAGGTTTGCTACATAATCCCATCATAACCCAATTTACTTAATTCTCTGATATTCTGTCCTAAGAATTCAAAACAGGTTAAAAATGAGAAATAATGGGTCAACTTTGGCAGGGTGTATGGATACCTGATTCTTCTGTGTTTAGTTCAGTGTAAACATCCTTCTGTGACATTTCCTTAGTGAATGACCAACTCAGCCATGGCATTTTTTTTTCAAAGGGCATTCACCGTACTAAAGTTCATTGGTGTTACCCATAACCCGGTTATGATTGAATATAGAAGTCATGGTAGTGACACTGATGTAGCACAGTATCAGGACCCAAAGATTATTCTGATGTCATGTTCTCCATCTCAGACAGAGAATCTAACCCCTATTTCCTGTCCCAAACTGTATTATAATTCTGTTTCAATTGAAATCATAGTGCTTGTATGATTGACTGAGCATGAGCAGCTCTGAGTGATTTCTTGGCTGTTTGGTGTAGTTAGATTTTCTAGGTATGTGTATGAGATAAAAATAGTGATAATCCATTCATGAATTAGTCTATTTGATTTAAAAAAAAACTAAAATGGTGACATTTCATTGAAGTGTTAACTCTGAACAATGAAATGTCTGTCTTATAAAGTTAATAAACTCTTGTTGCCCTGTCAAGGGTGTGTTGGCCTTCTCTCAGGAACTTTTTGGTTTCTGTTTCCAGCACAATTTGTCCAAAGTTAAATTTTCTTTGGATGATAAGAAGTGTGGCAAAGTTTCATCAAGAATTTTAACAACCATTCCATCTCTTATGAACTTTTTTGTTAAAGCTGCACACTCTGTTTCTCATTAAACAGATCATTCATGATATTGGATTCGCGTGGAACCTGAACTGTTCTGTCCAGTCTTACTCAATGGAGAAATGTTATTTGTTTTAAAAATGAAATCATTATCAAAGCTTGTAGGACAACTTCATAAATGCCTTTACACAGTTGTTTTGTCTGTTAATAACACTATTTACAATTGGACCCATTACATACGGTATTGACCTGCCCAGCTTCGGTTGTAGTGATTAAATTTCAGACAATGCTGCATTTGAGGAACTGTTGTTTTTTTATTTGTTTGTGGGGTCCCTCTCTGGCCTTTGAATCTGTTAGGGAGTATATATTCTATTCATTTTCAACATGCTGATTAATCTTATTACTGCAGAGTCATTTTATATCTATATCATCACAATATTGCTGATAATCTGTTATTACTTAAGTTGATAACCTTGTTTTCATCCATGTTGTTTTAACTTGAATGGCCATAGAGTTCGCTTGACTCTGAACCACAACAACATTACAGCTTTTGCTTTATTGGCCAGCCTTTTTACTTTTTTGTCTGTCAATTATTATGTATTATTACTATATGCTGTTATCAATTTATCATTTACAAGTTTTTAAAACTGGTTTATGTATACTATTGTATACTTATTACTGCATTTCTTGTTTTAAAGAAAGTACAAGAAAAAATAGCAATTCCCTACACTTTTCATAGGCTTTCCCACCTTTTGCAGCCAAGAATTTCTTTACATCCTTTCATGAAAACTGAATGTTTTCACTCCTTTAACCATCTGAACCACCAAACACTTTCTTCTCATCAACTATTCAAATCTTTTCCAGTTGATAATATAAAGAATATTGTCAGTCTTTATGACTTTCATCCAATATTGTGGTTTAATTACTAATTCCCCATTTTTTTAAAGACTTTATTTTTTCCTGATTGATTTTTCCGCTGGACTGATTAAAGTTCCTCACATGCAGCTTAAACTCTGAGGCCTTCCTAATTCTGCAGCCCCTTCACGATTCCATATACCTGTGCCTTTTGGAGCCTATTTTTTATGGTTGCAATGTTTATTATGAAAGAAGAAGATTTTTTTTTATTCTTTCCCTTCTCTTTTTGTATCATTTACCATAAAGTTATTCCCTTTTCTCCCCTAGGTATCTCTAACTTTATGTCCTGGAGCATTGAGTAGTTCCTGAAAGAGTTCCTTTCATTAAGACCTTTGTATTTTCTAGGTGGCTGGTATTTCTGTAAGTCCTAACCCACACTCTTGCCAAGAGCTTCTTACCAGTTTCTAAATTAAGTTTTGTCTTTGGAAGGCTCAGCTTACCATTTTTTTTGACTTACAGAGCTGCTGTTGGCAGCTGCTGTTTGTTAATCACATTTCAGCTATTTTTCTTTTTGCAGTAATGTTCTTTAAAGTGGCAAACTCACTTGGTTGATTTTTTTTTCCTTTGGGACTTCCGAACTTCTTTTTCTCTATGAAACAGTTAAATTGAATGTGATAAGAGTGGAATGGTTGGAGCCGAAATAATATGAACATTAACACCATCAGAACAATGGCTAAACAATGGGAATGTGTTTGAGTTCTGATGTGTTTTTTACCACCCCCACCCCATACATGTGTATCTAGGAACCCCCGGTATATCATCACTTTTCATTTTTTCACCCTGCCTTCTGGAATGAAAATCCAAATTACTGGGGCACATTTTTGAGTCAGATTTGAGTAATGTCCCAATACTGTAAACCAAATGTGTGAGCTAAGCTTTAGGCTAGTCTTTCAATTTACTGTGTCATGACCCACAAGTGACCAAGTAAATTCCATTATTTTTTTCTATTATTCATTCATTAGATGGAGGCTTCACTGGTTGAGTTAGCATTTGTTGCTAATTCTAGTTTCCCCTGAAGGTGGTAGTGCATTGCTGCGTTGAACCACTATAGTCCCTTTGGACAAAGTACATCCACAGCAGTGCCTTAAGGAAGTTCCAGGATTTCGACCCAGTGGCAAGGAAGGAACAGTGATATATATTAAAGCATCAGGATGGTGACTTGTTTGAAAGGAAAATTGCAGGTGGTAGGGTTCTCATGTATCTGTTGCTCTTGTCCCTCCTAGATTGTATTAATATCATAAAATAAAGAACTGGATATCTAGAACAAAAAGAGAAATTGTTCATGAAACTCAGCAGCATCTGTGGGAAGAAAGCTGGGTTAATGTTTCATGTCTTGTAACTCTCCATTGGAACTGGTAGCAGTGGTGGTAGCTTTGGAAGATACTGTTGAATGGACCTTGGTAAATTTCTGCTGTATATGTTGTAGATGGTAACAATGCTACCATTGAGTTAGTGATCGAGGGAGTGAATGTTTGTGGCCAATTACGTGAGCTGTTCTGAAACAAAAAAATCGAAAATGCTTGAGAAAATCAGGTCTGACTGCATCAGAATTGCAAGATAGCAATACCGGACTCGATGTTAACTCTGTTACTCCCTCTATAGATGTTGCAAGACCTGTTGAGTTTCTCCATCATTCTCATTGTTTCAGATTTCCAGAATCTATAGTATTTTGCTTTCATTCCTGGATGGTATCAAGTTTCTTGAGTTGAAGCTGCACTCATCCAGGCAAGTAAGCAGCATTTCACACACTCCTGACTTGTGATTTGTAGATGGTGAACAGGCTTTGTGGAGTCAGGAGATAAGTTACCTGCTCTGGAATTCCTCATCTCTGACCTCCTCTTGTAGCCGCAGTGTTTATATAGCCAGTCTAGTTGAGTTTCTGGTCAATGGTGACTCCCAGAACATGGATAATGAGGGGCTCAGTGATGGGAATACCACTGAATGGCAAAGTGACTGTTAGATTCTCTCTTGTTGGAGATGGTCATTTCTTGGCATCTGTCTGGCATGAATGTTACTTGCCACCTGTCAACCCAAGTCTCTTGATATTGACTCCTTAAATACTGAAGGAGTCCTGAATGATGCTAAGTATTGTGCAATCATCAATGGCGTCCTCACTTCTGACCTTAAGGTGAAAGGAAGGTCATTGAAGCAGCTGAAGATGGTTGGACGTTGGACACTATTCTGATGAACTCCTGCAGAGATGTCCTGGAGTTGAAATGGCTACCCTCCAATAACCACAGCTTTCTTTTGCTAGCTATGATTTCAACCAGCAGAGCTTTCCTCTGATTCCATTTTTGTTAGGGCTCTTTGATACAACATGTAAATGCAGCCTGAACGATAAGGGTGGTCTCTCTCAACTCCCCTCAGGACTTTGCGTTTTTGTCCATATTCAAACCATGGCTTTAACGTTGTCTGGAGCTGAATGGCTCACATGGGATCCATTCGGAGTGTCAGTGAGTATCTTTGTTATTGTGGAAAGGGTATATGGCACAGCTAACAATGTCTGGCTAAGTTGCTGATGCATTTCCTTGTATATTTCTCCTCAACAATAGTCCCTGGAGATCCAGAATTCTGTCTCACTGAGTAAGGCTTGGAAAGGACTGCATCGTGAATGCTGAATCCACACATTGACCATTGGTACTGTGGTGTCTGTTCCTGCTCATTTTGTCTTAAGGAATGATGAACTCTGTTATAACAACATACGCCTTTGAATGTTTTTTTAACTTTGTGATTTTTTTTGTGGTGAGACTTTATTCTAATCAGAAATAAACCTTCAATAATTTCACTGATAACTGCACATGACTCCAAGCCTGAGATTTTACTGTCAATCTGTCCAGGGAAAAGATACTAAATTAAGTGAATAATGTAGCTGTTGCTCTGTTTTCCTTCTGCTGTGTTATAATGAATCTTTTCGCTTCCAAATTATGGCAGATATTGAGATAATATAAATTTGTTTCAATTTCAGAGGTCAATGAATGCCTTCATTAAAGTGTACAAACACAACGCCACCTTTGGACACACACAAGCTCAATGTTGCTGCTTAATTCTGATGGCAAATGCTTAAATTGCTGTCATCGAGCAGATGTCATACACCTGGTCTCGAGCAGATCTAGGAACACAGATGAACTGAATGTTGCAAGCCAGTGATTTGATGGAGGACTTCTTTCCCTGCCAGCGTATTTGTTGACAGATGTAATGATTATAGCAGCTCTATTTTGTGGTTAATGAGGCTGAAAGAATCACCTACCAATAATATAAATGGTTACAATATTTGCTGTAAAGCATCCATCATCAGTAAAAGACTGAAAATATTTATGGTGTGTGCAATAAGTAAATACTGGCAGGAATAAAATGAGAAAGTGGATTTTAATTGTTTCCAACATCTAATTGGCAGAGTTTGGTTAGTTAAAAGCTTCTACCTATCATGCATACGGCTCAAAGTGCCCCCTATAATTCATTTAGATCGATGACCAGCCCAGACAAGGTCAAAGTCATAGATCAGAGGAATGCAGCCTCCACACCCTGTAAAGATAGAAAACGGTTTGATGGATTCGTGAGAAGTGATGTATTTCCACTACTGCACTAGTTGGTTTTGTCCACAAGCTATACTGAAATTAAATGACCATTTAACAATAATCTTCTTCCTTAAATGCCTTATTGTGACAGATGAGTGTGATTATTGTAAGCATTCTGCATTCTACACACATTGTAGACTCCAGAGGCAGGAGTCTAATTGGTCAATAAAGGGATCTAGAGGAGCCAGAGAGAATCATTATCAACCCCCATCCTAAGACAATCTGTAACTCTATGTTTTATGGAACCAATTTTTCAATGCAACATTATTCTTACTAAATGTCATTTGGGGGTGAAGTGACTACTAAATGCTGCATCGCCATGTATTTAGTTGGCTCTTCCTTGGCCATGAACATGGGGAGGCAGTCATTAGTGATAATGTCACTGGACTAGTAGTCCACACTTTGGGTTGATGCTCTGGGGACGTAGGGCCATAGAGATGTACAGCACGGAAACAGACCCTGCAGTCCTACTCATCCGTGCTGACCAGATATCCTAAACTAATCTAGTCCCAATTACCAGCACTTGGCCCATATCACTGTAACCCCTTCCAATTCATAAAGTCATCCAGATGCCTTTTAAATATTGTCATTGTTCCAGCCTCCACCACTTCCTCTGGCAGCTCATTCCATACACGCACCACCCTCTGTGTGAAAAAGTTGCCCTTTAGGTCCCTTTTTATATCTGTTCTCTCTCACCCTATACCTATTCCCTCTAGTTCTGGACTCCCCCACCCCAGAGAAAAGACCTTGTCTATTTACCGTATTCATGTTTGAGTTTCACTGTGGCAGATGTGATATCTGAATTTAATTTCAAGTCTGGAATTGAACGCTAGCCTCATAGCAGCTAATAACCATTCTCATTTGTTGTAAGTCCCAGTTGGTTCCTAAATGTCCTTCTCAGGGAATTAAGGTCTGTCATCCTAACTTGGTCTGGCCTGCATGTGATCGCAGACAGACAGCAATGTGGTTGACTTATGATCCTAGCAAATCATTCTCATCAAAGGTCAGTTAGGGATAGGCAACAGATGCTGGCTCAATTAATGATGCCCAGTAATGAAGAAAAGGGAAAAGATAAAGACCTAATCTTCATAACTTGTTTCCATAATTTTCCATGTTGATGGGTGCATTGTTGGGCATTTAACTTGTTGATATAAAATGGCTATTAAAAGTAAGCCCCGTTCTGGCATCTCTAGAAATAATTTTTTAAAGGCTGATGAGAAAAGGCTTAAGCAGGAATTTCTAACAACTTATTTTGCAATGCAGTGAACTTGGGAGGAGCATCCCCATGTCTTCCAGCTCCAAATTTGGTATGTAAGTTCATAAAAATTTTGCCTTTTGGTGGTGATTCCAATTATGACATGATGAAGCAGGAGTTAATCTGCCTGATCTCCACATGTTAGTCAATCCAGCTGCATTCACCATGCCAAACTAATGCTTCACTGATCAAATAATCTGCTGTTGTTTATATTCAAGTTTGTGTGGGGTGCGAAACAGACAGACTGCTTTAGCCACAATGCGGTTAGTTTCTTGGAGCCAAACTCATCCAGGAAAATGAAGACTGGAAAATATAGGAGCAGAATTAGGACATTAGCCCATAAGAGTCTGCTCTCCCATTCAATCAAGGCTGATATGTTTCTCAAACTCATTCTCCTGCCTTCTTCCCATAGTGCTTGATCCCCTTATTAATGAAGAACTATCTACATTTTAATACCCTCAGTGATTTGCCTCCATAGCCTTCTGTGGCAATAAATTTCACAGATGTACCACCCTCTGGCCGGGGAAATTCCTCTACATCGCAGTTCTAAAGAGTTGTCCTTTTAATGTGAGGCTTTGTCTTTTGGTGCTGGTCTCTCCTACTAGTGAAAACGTCTTCTCTACATTCACTCTGCCCAGGTTCTCCAACATTCTGCAAATTTCAATCAGATTCCCCCCACTGAAACCTTCTAAATCCCATTGACAGACCCAGAGTCCAAAACTGCTGCACATGTGACAAATCATTAATCCCTAGGATCATTCTTGTAATCTTCCTCCGGACTCTGTCCATGCCAGAACATTCTTCCTTAGAAAAGGAGCCCAAAAATGCACACAATATTCAAAATGTGGTCTAATCAGAGCTTTGTACAGCTTCAGCAGTATGTTCCTGCTCCTTTATTCCAGCCCCTCTAAATGAATGTTATTATTCATAAAGGAAGACAATGGCTTAGTGGTATTGTTGCTGGACTGTTAATGCAGAGACCCAGCTAATATTCTGGGGATCCAGGTTTGAATCTCATCACAGCAAATGGTGGATTTTTGAATTCAATAAAAATCTGGAATTACGCATCTAATGATAACCATGAATCGATTAAACGAGATGGGTTTTTCCAATAATCAACAATGACCTTTAGGGAAGGATGCTACCATCCTTACCTGGTCTGACCTACATGTGACTCCAGACCCACAGCAATGTGGTTGACTCCCTCTTCCTCTCTGGGTAATAAATGCTGGCTGAGTCAGCTATGCCCTTACCCCATGAATGAGTAAAAACAAAAAATATGTTTGCCTTCAAAACTGCCAACTGAACCTGAATGTTACTGCTAAGTCCCTTTGTGCTTCGTTTCCGAAGTCTGTCCCTATTTCGAAAATAGTCCAAGTCTCTATTCTTCCTTCTCATTTTCCCACAATGTATTCCATTGGCCACATTTTTACCCACTTTCGTAGCCTGTCCAAGTTCTCCTGCAGCCTCCCCACGTCCTCAACACTAACTATTCCTCCATCTGAAAACATAGCAACACTGCCAAGATTGTTAATGTATAACGTGAATAGTTGAGATCTCAACATTGACCCCTGCAAACTCCTCCAATCACCGGCTGCCATCCTGATAAATACCCCTTTATCCCCACTCTGTCTTCTGCCAGTAAGGCAATTCTCTATCCATGCCAGTACCTTGCCCCTAATATCATGGGCTTTCATCTTATTGAGCAGTGTTCCGTGCTGCACCTTGTCAAAAGCCTTCTGGAAATCCATATAGATTATGTCCCTTAGTTCTCCTTAGTCTAAATTGCTCATTATCTCCAAGAATTCCAACAGATTTATCCAGAATGACCTCCCCTTGATGAAGCTGTTCTGAGTCAGCCCTATTTTACCGTGCTCTTCCAGGTATTCTGCAATCTCATCCTAAATAATGGACTCTTAAATCTTACCTATGTTCGAGGTCAGGCTAACCAGCCTAGAGTTTCCTATCTTCTGCCTCCCTACTGTCTTAAACAGGAGCATTCCATTAGCCATTTTCCAGTCCTCTGGAATCCTCCCTGACCCCAGTGATTTCTGAAAGATTAACGCCAATGCCTCCACTATTTTTACGGCTGCCTCCTTCTGAAACCTTGGAGTGTGCTCCATCCAGTGTAAGTGAGTTATCTATCTTCAAAGCTTTCAGCATCCCCAGCACCTTCCCTTTAGTGATGGCCACTGCTCTCACCTCTGCCCTGACTCACTTGAAGTTCTGGTATGCTGCTGGTGTCTTCCACCATGAAGGCTGATGAAATGTACCTAATCAGTTCTTCCACTAATTCTTTGTTCTCCATTCTTACTTCTCCAGCCTCATTTCCCAATGGTTTAATGTACACTCTTGCTTCTCTCTTATCTTTGTATATATCTTAAAACAAAACCTCCTGGAATCCTCTGTTATATACCTAGCTACTTTACCCTCATTTCAGCTTCTCCCTCCTCCTTGCTTTTGCAGTTGTCCTCTGCAGATTTTTAAAGTCTTTCCAATCTTCTGGCTTCCAACTGATCTTCATCACATAGTATACATTCCATTGTAGTCCTGGTTTGTGCCTTGTAGATTATAGGCAGGACTGTGAAGAGTCAGGAGGTGTGCTAGATATTGTAGAATGCTGTCCCACACCCTGACCTACTCCTAATGCCACAGTATTTGCATGCCAGGCAAGTTTCCAGTCTAATTAATAGTGGTCTCCAGGTTGTTTAGCCCCCATTAAAAATGTACAAGTCAAGTTGTCATATCCTTCCAGACCAGAAGGCTGCACTCTCTCATTGTAGAGAGATGACCAGTAGTCATTTAACCTGATAATCTCCTTGCCTCAGACAACTGGATAGGTTGAGAAAGAGAGTTTCATGACTACCTCAGCCAGTGTAAGAATTGAACTCACATTGCTGGCATTACTATGCATTACAAACCAGTGATCTAACTGAGCAAATGATAACATCACTGAAAGTCAGGGAGAGGTAGTTCAATTCTCTTTGGTATTTGTGTGACATTAATATTACTTGTCTCTTAATAATCCAGGTTTGAATGTTGCCCAGGTCTTCCTGCATATAGCTATATACTGCCTCTTTTTTTGGGTGGGGTGGGGGGAGGCGGGGTGATGATTTCAATGGCATTGAATGTTCTGAAAACATTACTGAACATGGAATAAAAGGTCTGTTTTTGACCAGATAACCACAGCACATCAGCATTCTGCTTGGGGTCAACACTACAACAGTCTTCTTTCTCCCCTGTCTTTGCAGTTCTTTCTTTCTTTCTTTCTTTCTTTCTCTCTTTCTCTCTTTCTCTCTCTCTCTCTCTCTCTCTCTCTCTTTCTTCCTTTCTTTCTCTCTCTCTCTCTCTTTCTCCCTTTCTTTCTTTCTTCCTTTCTTCCTTCCTTTTTCTTTCTTTCTTTCTTTCTTTCTTTCTTTCTTTCTTTCTCTCTTCTCTGTGATCTCTGTTTCAATCTGACTGAGTCTGAGTCTTTATTCAGCTGCCCTTATTTTGTGTCAAGCTATGAAATCTATCGCTTGAATTTATCATGATTTTTGTCCTGAGCCTCTGTCCCCATGGCTACCAAATCACATGGCATCTGTCTCCTGAGCACAGTACAGTTTGATTCCCCCATTTAGAACATTCTGTTTCACCTTGTATGAAAAGAAACATTTTCAACATGACAGTCTTGGGAAGTTTCACCTTCATAGCAGGCTCCTTCTGAATATTAATTGCTAATGATCTCACTGTCAACCATTTGCCCAAAAGAGTCACTGATACTGAAGGATCTATGAGCTGAAAGGTCAATGGAGATGCAATTAATGGCAATAGAGTGCCTCAACATTGTCTCTTTCTTTCTTTCCACAACCTCTCTCATCATGTCAAACTTTTGCAACCAGGAACCACATTATAACACCACTCAGTTACCATTCAACACAAATAGCCAATAAATTTTTACAAAAATCACAATTAATCATGATTCTGTAAACTCTTTAGTAATTTGTTGTTTAGCCTCTAAATGCTTAATGGTGTGTGCTTAATGTTCGTGTTCTTGTTTTCTGCTGTAAACAAATTATAGAATTTAAATTAGATTTGAGAAATAAAATGAAGGGTGTGGTTTGTGATCTTATTTCTCAACTACACCAGACTGATAATTTTGTCCTAAAAATCTACATTCGCTTCGACAATGTTAAGTGAAATGAGTATCCTTTCACTTATTACAGTAATGTTTATATATAAATTGCTTTTGTGATTGTAGATTGCACAGCATGCATATCTTGATTTGAAGGTATACTATTAAGCAGGGATAAACACTGTAATTTCCGACTGCAGATTTTTTTTGCCAAATTAGAACTTGGCAGCAAGAGAAAATGAGTCACTTGGAAATAATGCCTTTAAAGCTGAACTGAATTTGAATTTGAATCTTGGATCCCGAAGAAAGAATACATTCCGAATCATATATCCTATGAATAATACTGCTTCCAAAGTGTTTCATAATGCATTAGTGATTTTAGATTACTTTAAACAGCCATTATAAAAAGAAAATGTATTTTTACTGTTTGTTTTGTTCTGCATTAAATGTTATTCTTCGTGCATTAACCAGATGCCCATAATAGAATATTATGTTCTCTTTGTAATATCCCATTGGAATGCCAGATGTTCATTTGATACTTGGATGTTTTAGTAATGATGTAATGCCAATAAGCCCACAATTAATCATTTATGAACTTTTTCTACAATTGTTAGAATTACTGAAAATCAGAAAGCAATTTCTACAATTAAAGATTTTTCATTAAATCTTTAAAATCAGGAGTCACTCATAAATGTTGCAGTTTGGATTTTGAATGGTTTAATGCCATGATGTACTGTGGATCGGAACATTTCAGTATAATACAACTCTGGCCATATTAGCTGCTTTCATTGCTGTTGAATGAGTGAAGAAAAATATTTGCGCACAGAATATTGATTCTCTGCCTTACACTGCTGGCAAGATTTTTAACTATTTGAAAAAGTTTAATGGGATATGTTTTTATCCCCCCAAAGATTAGAAATTGAAAAAGTGGCAATTTAAAATGTAATGCCTGAGAACTGGGCTATATATCAATCATTTTCTGCCTTTTTCATTTAAACATGATAACAACAGCACAATGGCTGAAAATTTAAAAGGAGTTGATGAGTGACAGCACGCAATAGATATTCTAAGTCATGTTGCATGTTATCTGTTATGGAGGCTGTAGTAACTAAATACTGTCGTGTAGCCAACCAGTATTAAGCACAAGGGTTTTCAGAGTTCATAAAGGGTTTCCTTCAATATGACTGAAATAACCTGAAAGCTACACAGCAGCAGTTCAGAACTGGTACTGAATACAGGGTCTCAAATTCCTATGGCTACCCTCCTTCACACCCCCTTGCCCCCTGTGCATTCTGTCCTATGTGGTATCAGGCCTTCTGAAAAAAGCTGTTGATTTTTGAAGAAAAGACTATGTAATTGTACAACCAAGATTAGCCATAACTTGACTTTAACAAAAACCACTGAGCATGTAAATAAGGAGGTATGTCAAAATGACATTAGATCACAGGGAACTGGGACCTGTGTGTGCAGTCATACCCTTATTAACCATCTCTTGAATACAATTATCGTTATTAATTGATATATACAGATATGGGCTACTTTCTGTCAACCAAGACATGACCTTACTACAGTAACTAATCCTTTCAGTGTGGCATATGTCATGTGCTCGGAGTGCTGTCAGCCACCACATCGCTCAATAATAATCTGATAGTACTCTTCAATCTCACAAAATGCCTGCTCAGTATTACCTCAGTAGCCCTGTGTGGAAACCTTACTACTACAAGTCCTTTTCCAATTCCTACACCCATCCACCATGTTCGGATTTTTTTATGATTATAATTCAAAAGATTTATAATGTTTCACAGTCAAAATCAAACCAAGTTTTGACATCACATGTTTCCCCCTCCTTAGCTCCCCTGATTTTCCTTAACTATTGGAAACCAGCCAATCTTCTCGAGTCTTCTCAGCTGCTGAATGATGTGTGCATTAGCAAGCCAGTTGGGAAAATTAGGGTGCAATCAGCAGAAATCAGATTATCAACATGGAGAATATAAAGTCCTGATTTCTCCAACCAAAGTTTGAATCTTAGTAGTGAGAGGTGAGGGCCCTATGTTTCCCCTCCAAACCACTCGCTTTTCCTTCAGTGTCACTGGAACAAAATCCTGGAACTCCCTCTCTGACAGCATTATGGATCTACCTACAGCAAATGGACTGCAGCAGTCCATGAAGGTGGCTTACCACCATGTTCTCAAGGGCAATTAGGGATGGGCAATAAATGCTGGCCAGCCAGTGATGCCCATGTCTTGTGAATGCATAAAAATGCATGTAATAGTATGTCATTATTACCCAACTTTGTGTCATTGCTGGATCGAAAGTACACAGTGACTATTGCTGACATGGATGTCTGATCTAGTTTATGTAACTTCAGCCTACTGCTTGCTCTTCCAGCCACCCATCTTGAATGATCTTTCCAACATGTCTGGGCATGCCCCATGGGCAGTGATTGCCTGTAATCCTGTCCACGGAGGTTGGTATCAGACATATAACAGCCCCAATGCATCCTCATGCCACCACTCCAATCATTTACAATTTGATTGTCTGCTTCAGTGCTGCATGTTGAAGCATACTGGCACCTTTCATTGCAGTACTACTGCTGCCAGGACATTTTGTGTGCAGGGACAGTGATCCAGCTCACAGAGTCAACTAGATGCATTGTGGGGATCACTGCTTGCCTTCCTAGTGCTCATCCATTTGCATCTACTCAGATTCTCGTTGAATCTCTGCCTTGCTTGCTATTAAGCAGTTTAGTCCCCTCGAACAGCTTAAAGGTTCATAGTAGTTTTGTCTTGCCTTACTGTTTCACACAGACACAAAGCCAGGCACACAAAACCAGTTCTGGTTGTCAGCACTGAACAGTCAAATGTTGTTGTATTCCTCTATTCTATGTGAATCTTACACCTGCACCATTTGTTTCCCAGCCCCTTACATGGAAAACCTTTTTCATATACTTCAGCCAAGTGCACAAGTATCAAATTCTAAGAGTCATAGGGATGTACAGCTTGGAAACAGGCCCTTTGGTCCAACTTGTCCATGCTGACCAGATATCCCAATCTAATCTAGTCCCATTTGCCAGCACTTGGCCCAAATCTCTCTTAAACCCTACCCATTCATATACCCATCCAGGTGCCTTTTTAAATGATGCAATTGTACCAGCCTCCATCACTTCCTCTGGCAGCTCATTCCATACACTCACCAGCCTCTGTGTAAAAATAGTTGCCCCTGAGGTCCCTCATTTCTTTCCCCTCTCAATGGACCTCAGCTAGGCTCCTCATGGAGAGAACCTTCAATCAGGGGGTCCTAGCACAGCAAGTCAAGGACAGCAGCCAGTATTGGTCCAGGGACTTGGAAACAATCAGTTGAAACTCAGGGTTGTCAGGGTCTGCAAATCTGTATTGCTGCAATCTGGGGAATGAACCACAGTCAGCCTAGGGGTAAACTCAATGAAAGTCAAGGGATATTGAGGTTAGGGAAGTTTGAAGTCAAATCTGAGGATTGGAAGCAGTATGATGGAATGCGGGAGAAGAATAATTAGTAGGAGTGCACAGCTCAACGTATAAAGGGAGATGATGGTGCATTCACAATGGTCAGCGTCACTCAAAAGGCATTCCTAAACAAAGGCAACATCTCCATTGATGTGTGGTACTCACTTGCCCCAGAGTGCACCAAGTAGAGAAGCAGCATCTGTGAAGGTGCCAACCTAGTATGAGCATCACCAAGTGGAACATGTGGAGGCTAAGTGCAAACAGCGGGAAGAACAAGTAGAATCCTAAACAGTAACAAGCATTTCTGTCTCTGAAGGGAAGGCAACCAGGATGAGCAGGACTCCTTAGAGTCAGAACGCTTTATTCAAAGAGATGGAGTTTGGAAAACATTGTGAGGAGTCTCATTAGGGCTCACCTTCTGTGAAACTCCCCAAAATTCACTGATTTCTGCTAAAATGGAATTAGTGGCAGGAGGTGCCAGAGCTGGAAGTACTTACCAATGCTGGGAGCTCCTCAAATTCCTCGTACCATTTTTAAAGTCCAACCAGGTACGTGATGAAGTGCTGCAACCAGGGGTTCCACCATGCCCATAGTGGGAGGTAAAACCAAAAAGAACTGCTTCTCAGGAGGTGGGGATGGTTAGCTGGAGAAGGGAGGCAAGCTAGGATGGCTGCCATTTCATTGCAAACACAAGTGCTCATTCAGGAATTGGCTGTTTTTAAAAACCAAACAAACCAGGTTATCTGTCTTCAGTATGATCCTATTTCAAAACATTGTCTGAGGGAATGTTAGGAGAAAGTGAGGATTACAAATACTGGAGATCAGAGTTGAGAGTGTGATGCTGGAAAGACACAGCAGGTCAGGCAGCATCCAAGGAGCAGGAGAATCGATCCTATTAAATAATGGAAATGTTAAACCAAGCAGATGCCACAAGATAAGGAATCGAGCACTTTCCTGAACCCTTAGCCTCCAAAGATTGTTTGGATGATAGACACAATAATGTACTTAGAACGAGTGCCATTTTTGGTTCTGAATATCTTTGACTCTGGCAGGTCCATGGTGAATTTGTGATTGTCAGTCCAGACATTTGCTGTCATGTGACCCCCTGAACAGCGTACATAAAAATCGTTGTGATATGTTATGAAATAAGCTATACAAGTGAACATTTGATCTGTAATGATCTTAGTTGTGAAAGGGAATTGAAACATTTAAAGAATGTCGAATGATGTTTCCACTGGGTGATAAAGGACACTGTTGGGTCTAAATTAAAAGCAAAAAATGGCCTCAAATTGGCACATAACAGGACCCAGGTTGCATATTGCTACTGGTGGCCCGTTAGGAGGACATATCTGGGCTGAAGGAACGCTGAGAGATATAAAGAGGGATGGGGGTGGAGCAATAGGATGGTAGCTACTCCTACACCCATTTTTGTCTCTCAGCTTCCTTCCCCCTCCGCATTTCTGATGAAGGGCTTGTGCCTGACCTGTGCTTTTCTGGAGCCACACTTTTCAACTCTGACTGTCCAGCATGTGGAGTCCTCACATTCTCCAAATCTGGGGCCGATGTCTAATTAAGGATGGCTGTCCACCTTAGTAGCACCAACACTATCAGTGGCCATTTCTGAGATTGCAGTTCCAGGAAGAGGATACCTCCATAGGAGGATACACTTAAAGAGAATAGAGATAGGTTGGCTGAATGTGGTGCTGATGCTTCATGGTTGGCCATTGCTGACAAACGGCTGTTCAGTGATCCATGGTGTGCCCATAAATGGTGGCTGTCCGCACCACAGGGACCCATGCAGTGGAGTTCTTTTCTGACATGGGCAAAATGCCTGTTTAGATGGGAATTGGCTCTTAATTATTCAACCAGAGGATGTCTGTCACCATTTCTCCTGTAGCTATGGCATACTGCCAAAGGAGCAGTTGTGTTGAGTCTACTTCCATTGACATTTCTTACCTTTCGCTCCAACACCCCACTTCCAGTCCATGGACCTTAGAAAATTTATCTTTACTTAACTGACCTTAAAGAGACTTTAATGTGTTGTTCTCAGTTATTTTTATTGTATTTCTATTTTAGTACACAACCATTTGGTCTGCATTAAATATCTACAGAAGTTCAATAGTTGTAGTTATAAGTAACAATTTTCATTCGGTGCAAGGTAATTTCTTAGAGGGCAAGCCCACACCAATAAATGGGCCATTCAGTTGCTTTTAGGAAATATATTTTATAGTGCAGATCAAAAATCATGAAATATTAATCTACAGTAGTTGTCACCTTCCTTCGACAACAAATATTTTCACAACAATATTCTGTGCGACACAATAAGTCCTGTTCATGGCCTGTTAAATTCACATGTTATTAAAGCAGAGATCCCACCTTTTCACTTGTTGAAGTTCCCCTGCTGTTCATGCTGTGTATCTGCTTGTGTTGTCTCTCATACACACACTTCATTTTTACAAGAGCTTCTATTACTGCCAACTACTCAAATCTTTTACAAAACAAACAGTAAAGGTAGCATTTCAAGAGCAAATCTTCACTTTCTTAAAGTCAATTTATTGAGTTAGTACGAACAGTAAAACGTTTCAGTGTTTATTCTTAATGCAGTTAAATATCTTGTTTGTTAATTATCGATGAGCTGAAAAGTAATTTTCAAAAACAGCAAATTCTCCCTTTGTGCCATATGTCGTCTGCCCTTTGCCCTTTGCCTTATCGTGAAGCTGCAACAAGTTACCAGAAATTACTTAAATACCAAGTATGGTCTTCAACTGGTGAACTCCTTCAGTTTCTGCATTGCCCTAAAATCAAATCCAAACAGGTGTCTTAATGATTATAAATCTGTAAAATCCTGACTTTTCATATTGTAACAAGTCCAGCTGCTGTCTTCAACGTTAAAATTTAATTTCTGGTTGTAATATTTTGACTATTTACTTTCTACCTGCAATACTTATCTGCAACATTAAGATGCAAAACTTATTGAAAAATTTCTGACTACTCTCCTCCTCACCATTTGATAAAATGGTTCATTTGAGCTAATCGAATTCTAAATTAGTCAATCCTTTATACTATAATGGAATCTCAATGTGAACACATTGAAAGGGTGCACAACAGATCATCTCATGTGTCAATGAAGGAAGTTAGCATGTTTTTTTTACTGGTTGGCTTTTCATTTGTGCTTGAACAACAGAGAAGAAGAGCTAAATATGTACGTCATTTCCTGTCAGCGTGCAACTATTCTATCAGCAAGTTCTCAGCTATACTTACACAGAACTTGAGTCCTGCAAAGCTTAGGCGAACGTTTCAGGGAAATACTGGAGATTTGACCATTGGCATGTAGCTCTGCCCAGCTATGCTGGTGAACCAATCTCTTAGCTCTGGGCAAATACCTTCATCGCCTTGTGCATACCCTGGCAGAGTTGAAGGCTGAGGGAGTAATTGCTAACGCTCAATCTGGAGTGGAGTCCAAATGTAGACAGATGTCTAAATGTCTAATCTTTTTGTCAAATCTAAGAATCAAACCAGTGCCGAACAAATTGCTTTTCATTACTTTAACCCAACTGGGGAAGTCAAGAGAAGGCAGATGATTTGGCAGCCCAGGATCTCCCTGACTTTCAATTAAGCTTGTGCCCTGCAGAGTATTAACACACAATATCAAAAAGGATGGTTTACTTGAGCTAATATAATTCTAACCTAGTCAATCTTGTACTATAATGGAATCTTAATCTGTACACATTGAAAGGGGGTTTGACAAATCAATGTGATGCATCTAATGTGTGAGTGAACAGTTAGCATGCAGGGACAGACAGCGGTTATCTCAGATGACCACCTAAGGTGCAAACCATTATCTCTCAATGTCAGTGGCTGTCTGAATTGACACAATAAAACTTAATTTTTTTTGTGAATGGAAGGGTCTAGAATCTCTGGTTTTCATAGATCTATTCTCTCAATTTTTTCCACTTGCTGCTTTTTCTATCAGAGATAAAATGATATATCATTTTGTTTTATAATTTTTCATTAGTTCTGTACTAAAAGTCTACACAGGTATCATGTTCACATATTGTAGCAATCATCATTCAGAAGTCAAAATCTAACTAAGAATAAAATTCTAATGACTAAAAACATTCTGATGTTTCAATATTGTTAAATATAAATAGTTATAGTTCATTCCTGTTAACTGAATTTATATAGAACCCTTCATCAAAGTATAATATCAAATTTTAGATAGAATAACCTGGTCAACCCTTTTGTAAATCTCACTAAACAGCAGACTTTACATGTAATCAGTAATATGTTAATTGTTTTCTGCTGGTTTTGTTTAAATCTGTGTGTTACATGCTGTTTTTATTCTATGGCAATGTTGATGCAAATAGAATGTAGCTTGGTTTATTTTCAGGATTTAATTTTAGGGTGCTTTTCTGAAGTTCAGCAAAACTAAAAATGGGATAACTGTAGACATTGATTAATAGAACTGCCAATAATTTAAATTTCTATGAAATTTGTACATCATTCCTATGTAAAATGGTGTTTTCCTTCCTAATGGCAGTCTGAGAACTAGGTGACACCACTTTTTACCACTGGGACAAGGAAGGCAATAGCAACCATCACCTGGTCCATATGTTCATGTGTTTTCCAACCAGAGAACCTGCAAACTAATGCAATTAAAAAGGCAATATAATCCAGTACCAGACCTCTGGTCCAAGCTGTAAAAGTTCACTGAGCAATGCATTTGGCCTGGAACAGAATCAGGACCTGCAACAAGAACATACCAATTCAAAGAAGGCTTATCCTATACAAAATGTGAGGCACTAGTAAAAGAACTCTAAGACAGAAATGTAGACAGACATTCTGCAAGAAATGTACCTCATGGACCACTGCAGAACCCAGGTTCCCAGATTCAAAACAATTGCAGCAGAAGTGAGGAGTCAACTACATCAAGGAAAGCCTAATCAGCAACGCAACACAATCATCTGATCTATTTCAATCAAAATAGGTAAATTGACTCGCAAGCATTTATCAGGCACCGAACATCTCAATACAGCCTGCAGCATACCCAACCTTTAACTTGATGTGGTGGGATAACCCAACAGCAACACTATGGAACAACAAAATGGCAAACTGTTCCTTTTGCAAGACTTAAACTTATGTACAATATAAAGCAGTCTGGAACATTCCATTTCACGTTATGGAAGAAAGACTGTTCATCTGATCTTTGCTTCATGAGCCATGACAGCAATGGTTGACCATTGATGTGCCTTCTTGTACTGCCCATTTACCCCAACTCCCAACATCTCCTCATTCTTGTATCAGGCTCCAAGTAGTATCCATAAACCCATAACCAAAATCTGCTGAGGATTTGTAGACAGGAACTGGGATGCTTACAGTGGATACTTAGAAACTATTCTGACCTGGATTTCACTCCTCCTTGAAAACTACAACATGCCTTACTCGACGTTTCAAACTGATGGGCACTATTTTCTTTTGACTAGGAGAAAGTGAGATCTGCAGATGCTGGAGATCAGAGTAAAAAAGCATGGCACTGGAAAAGCACAGCAGGTCAGGCAGCATTTGAGGAGCAGGAGAATTAATGTTTCAGGCATAAGCCCTTCATCAGGAATGTGATGAAGGGTTATGCTCGAACCATTAAGTCTCCTGCTCCTCAAATGCTGCCTGACCTGCTTCCAGCGCCACATCTTTTGACCATTTTATCTTCCCTGAGACTTTAGAAACTCTCCTATCCCCAAAGGTCAATGGGAAAGTGAATTGGATCTTTCCATGGGCCAGGAAAATGGGTGCCCCCATGTAGCAACAATGATTCTTGAAGATGGGTGCAATTTTTCAACTTGGAGTGAAACTATTCCAAGAGTTTTTTTCTCCAAATATGATGCCATCAATTGACTTTTTAACATTTTTACATGACAAGTGGGTATCATTGTCTTAGCCAGCATTTAATGTACATCATTAATCACTTGGGAGGCCATTTCACAGGGTACTTAGGAGCATTGGAAAGTTTGGATATTTGTCTTTTAATTGCTTGCACCTTTTACCTCCTGCCACTGTTGACTCTTTCATTCTCTAACCGCCCTCCCTCTTGCGCTCTCCGTCTTTCTCTCTAGCACTCATTCTTCCTTTCTCTCTCCATCACACTCCGCTCCTTTGCTCTCATGCTCTTGTTCTCTTGTGCAGAGCACTGAAAGGAGAAAAAGAAACCAACAGGGCAATAATGAGTGATGTAATAACATGATGTAAATAATGCTGTATACTAATCACCCAAAACCTTTCAAGCAAATGGACTAAGTCACTTGGAATTAATTAATGGAATCCACTTGTTTTAAAATCTCTGGGAACTTCTGGGAGATGGGGGTGGGGGGAGGTGAATCTGGTAATTTTCTTGGCAGGATTGGCAACCCTGACGTCCAACCCATAGATTTGCCTAAAGGTTTGTTATTGCTTAGAACATTCCCTCACATTGACCTTACATATTGACAGGCTTCGAGGAAAGCCTGAAGATAGGAACCACCTTTGCTGATTTATGATTTGCCTATGGTGCACAGACATGCTGCTGAAGCTCACCAAAATCATAAACCCAGAACTAATTAATTCAGTAATCAACTAATAATCAACTAATGGTTCCATGTGTATCTTGGAGATCAAATCATCTGCTCATGCACAACCAACAATGAGCTCACAGCAGCTGTCTTCAGCTAATACACTAGTGCCCTCCTTCTCTCGTAGTTATGACTCTTCAGATACCCTGATAAGTTTCTCCTGATTTTCCAGACTCAGGCACTTTGGGATGTTTAGAAACCATTCCCCCCTCACCCCCACCCCCAGACAACAGAAGAACTCGCAGAATGTTCTGTAGAAACGTATTCCAAAAAAATAAATACATTGACTCGGCATTGCCAAGTTTGTCATTTCAACTCTAAGGCCAGGGAAGAAATTTATGTTCAGTTCTGTGGGCAGTCACTTGCCCTGCTCTCTCCATCAACAGGATACTAGTGCTCAACTGGCTTAGGAGCTGTAACACAAATGTGATCAATATCCATGTCTGGGAAACAATGAGGATTATTTCTGGGATATTGGAACTTCACTCGAGTGGCTTGTTGTGATAGTATATATTGAAATTCCTGATTATTTCAAAGAGAACATCCTCCTCAAAAATACCCACTGGTTGAAGCTAACAGAACATTCCCATTGATATAGGACCTAACAAAAACAAATTACACGTTTAACTGAAATGTTAGAGCTCTTTCTGGTACATATTCCACATCTTGCAACTGACAATAGCCCTGGCATCTCAATGGCACAAGTCTTGTTGACTGCACACATTGTCAATTTTAACCTGGTAACTGACACATGTAGTGAAATCTTAGGGTTCAACCTTCAAAAGAAAATCTGTACAACTCTCGACAACGTGAAGTCAAGCTAGGGATGATGTAGTTTCTTGATCCCCAAAAGTACATGAGTCCAAATTGTGTTTGAAGCCATCTTATTCCAGACAATACTCCATATACTCAACTCCTGCCCTCACAGGTACATTCCTGATGGAATCCCAAATATTCAGATTATTTATTAAATAACTGTTTCCACAGCTGCCTGATTTTAAAAAAGACCACCAGGACCTGAATATAACTACAATCCAAACTTGTGAAATGGATTTCCCCTCTATTTATTGAAAGGGAGTTTCAAATGAGCATTAAATAGTTTGTTTGCTCATTAGGTAGATAATTTCTGAGGGGAATGCGAAATGTGCAAATGATTGATATCATGTGGTTGGGGTTAGAGTATGCGGAGAGAAAAAGGAGAATGAGGCTTTGTGCTTTGCTGTATTGATTCTTAGTCAGCTTAGTTGGCTGGATAGCTGTCTAGTGATGCAGAATGACATCAACAGCATGGGTTCAATTCTTACACTGGTTGAGGTCACCATGAAGGTCCTGCCTTCTCAATCTTGCTCCATGCCTGATATTGGTGATCCTCAGGTTAAGCTCTCCACCAGTTGGGTCTCTCCAATGAGACAGAAATCTTTGGTGCCATTTTTAAGATAATTAAAATGCTAGGAATAAATGCTCAAACATCTAACTAAGAGGAAACCCAAATGCATAACCCCTACATAGTGATAAATTACAAGTTATGTTGACAGCATCAATTTTAAGTCTTTAAAATGCCAACACTTACATTCTGTGCCAAAGATTTTTCACCAAAGTGAAATCTTGTGGCATGATTTTGTTGCTTACAAACAAGTTGGTCAGGTTTTTTTTGCATGTTTATACTTCTTATGTACTAGCAGGCTACATTTTAAAACATTCGCTCAGCTTAGAACCACCATCTTGTTTTTTTTTACCTTTTAAGTATTGCTGTTGTTCAACTCTATAGTTTCCAACTTCAAACTGAATGGCCAGAAAGAATTGAGAGAGAGAGTTGTTAAACATTTATTGTGTTTCTTCCCTCCTGAATGCTCTTCAGACGTGTCTGGATGACTGAGCATTTCGTTAACATGGGAGAGTTTTGACTCACTCGCTGCCCTGGAACCATGCAACTGAAAATTGGATTGGAAAATCCCAAAAGTCAGAAATTTCGCTCCCAAAAACATTTTTCAATGATGGTGGTGCGGGATTGCTGATGGCATCAGTTTCACACATGCAGTGAGATTGAAGAGAACTAGCTATTTAATTGATTAGCTGTCTCCATTTAAATTTCAGCTTGTGGAGGAAGGGGTATAAGAAGGAATGGGGTTCAGGTATCCTGTGGGATTGTGGGAAGTAGATAAGAGTGTACCTAAAATGTTCATACACTCATTGCATCCATCAAAATTGTCAAATAACTTCTCAAGAAGCTGTCAAAGAAATAAATATAAATGTTTGTTTTCATATGAGATTGTTTAAGAAATTTGTGATGCATTGAAAGCTTTCTTTAATTAATCTTTTATCAAAAGATATGCAACTTTAGTTTATGTCAGTGTGTTTCCTGAGGTTTTCTTTGCCAATGTACTAGGTGGGTTGGCATTGAGGGAGATGAAGTGTGGTGTATCAGGTTAGAGATTGGCATGAGGTGGCATCAGAGCAGAAAAGGACCATAGAAATGTTTACAGGGCACAGGTTAGCACAGGACCTAGAAAGGGACACAGCGACACTTACAGGGGCATAGGTTACCATATAGGTCCGGATTACTGAATACATGGTGACCATGGGGGTGACGGTGGCACAATGGTTAGCACTGCTGCCTCATAGCACCAGTGACCCAGGTTCGATTCCCACCTCGGGTGACTGCCTGTGTGGATTTTGCATATTCTCCCTGTGTCTGTGTGGGTTTCCTCCGGGTGCTCTGGTTTTCTCCCACAGTCCAAAAGCAGTTGAAGTGAATTGTCCATGCTAAATTGCCCGTAGTGTTAGGCTCGCTAGTCAGGGGTAAATATAGGAGAATGGGTCTGGGTGGATTACTCTTCGGATGGTCAGGGTGGACTGGTTGGGCCAAATGGCCTGTTTCCACACTGTCAGGAATCTAATCAATGCCATAAGGTGATATGGAAATAGAGGTACAATGTGACATCATGGATATAAAGAGTTATGTAAATGGGTAAAGGGACATAAGGTGGTATAAAGAATGAGGTGTGGAGGGAATGACGTTTGTAGGGGTATTTTTAGTTTTTTACTTTGTTGTTAACCTGCCATCCATTGTATGTGTAAAATGAGGTCATGCATGAATGAACCCATATTCACTCTCATTCCAGTCAAGGTCATGCTCCTGAGAATCAGGGCAGAGTTATCTGGTCCCATTCTGTCAATACTCCAATCATTAGATCTCTCAATCTCAACAGGTTTTTCTGATCACTGTGTCCAACATCAACTTTTGTTCTTCCATTGATAGGTTGGTACACAGGGATAGAAAGGGAACAAAGAACAGTTGATTCAAGTCCTCTGCCTTATTTTCTCCATATAATTGCAACCTAATGTGTTTATAATGTTGCAATATTACAACAATAGAGTAAAATATCTATAATTTTGTTTTAAAGTTTTATGACATCATTAGGTAACACAATTAACAGTTAATCACAAAAGTTTAAGGTCACCAAGTCTACCTGGAGTAGACATTTAACTAATCAACCTCACTGTACGTTACTTAAACTGGTTCAATAAATTGAGTTGTGTCAAAGTATTTTGAAATATTTTGATAAAATAAAAGAAAGTATTTTAACCTTGTTTTATTCTTTCAGTAATAAATTTTTAAAAGGCTTCACTACCAAAAACATTTTTTGAAATGTGAGGTTATGAATTCTGATAATTGAACATTACAGTAACTTGAAAATGTTATGCTTGTCTAAACATTGTGATGAAAGACAACTTTGGAGTGAATATTGGCTCCGGCTGTTCAACAATTTTAATAGTAAAATAGTGCTGGATGAAAAAGCACAATCGTCAGCTTTACATTTTGGTCTCTAATGTCCCAAAAAATATGCCAAAGTAATGGCAAACTGCTCTTTCCACACTGTTGAAATTCTGTGATTCTATATAGACTGATATATTGCTTAAGCAACAGAAAGTTCTTCTAATTCTGTAACTCTCCTCCTGGTTTGTAATCTCTATCAGCACTCGGTAACAACCTCACATAAATAATTCTTGCAAAGGAACTCGGTAATTTATCCAAACAATATTATCATTTTATTTAACTGGCAATCTGCAGCCCCTAATTTCACAATGGAGTAACAGGCAGGGAACAATCTGCGCAGAGCCACTGAATCAAAGCTAATTCAACTATATTTAATAAATAATGGAGATGTGAGTGCAGAGGTATGGCTTTAGATAACTGTTGCCAACACAATGCCCTACAGACCAATTTGCTTCATAACTAAATTTCTATTCATTACCTCTATGCTATGTCCCAGTGTCTGACATCGAAAATTCATCATGGACAATAAAACACTTTCTCCTCTCTGATACAGTGCTTTGGAACACCATTGTGATTGGGTGCAAGAGTTCTGCTTTCTATTATTCTCTTTACCATTATAGTGTCAAAAAATATTGACACACGTGTTTCCTTACAATGCCAGCTTTCATGACTAAAGAGATAGGACTTTTTTTTTGTTTCAAGTTGAAAATCCAAATTCGAGGAAAAGTGTAAGAAAAGAGAACTTTCATGAGAAACCAACCTTCATGGTCCCAGGATGCCCCTTATTGCTTCACAGCCAATGGTATAATTTTGAAGTGCAGGGGCAGAATGTTCCCATTAAAGGCAATGATTAAATAATCAAGGAATGTCTTTTTTATTGCAAAAGCAACTGTGACCTTTGACTGAATCCTGGTGACACTTGCACACTTGCAATCAGAATGCATCCTGCAATTTTTGACCAGCATTGTTGTGGTAGAGCTGCAGGTAAATACACGTGAAAACACTTTCTGTTATTATATAATATTATCCATTCAACCAGGAATGGACTGGAAATCCAAGAATGGTAGAGGGTAATGGGGAGCCTAAAAAGTGGTTCTTAAAGATATTCTTCTCATGTGATGCCAGTGAGTTACAATAACCCACAGGGAATATCTAAATTAAGAATTTAGGTTTGTACAATATAGAATGCCATGAAGGCAAGAAAGTAAGAGAATATCAATTTTTTAAAAAAATGAACAGCTCCTTCTTTCATCAAAAATTTACAAGAAGCAAAATCAAAAACTTCAAATGAAAAGATCAAACAGGATAATGATTGTGAAAGCCTTGAAATACAGAGGCTTGTTTTATTTCCTTAACTGTATGATTGACAATTGAGGAATTATCCTGAATATAGTTTACTGAATGGCAGCTTGTTTCCACTATATGAATTCTGGCTGGTAAACTGGATTTTGAGTGGCTTAACCATTAGTTCTTAATGTGATTCTTGGAAACTGTTCAAAAGTAGATTCTATAACTGGCTCCATAACATAACTGTGGGTCACCAATGCAAATTCTCAAGTAAGGAATTGGGAGATATTGATTTAGATGAGGGTGTCAGTGATATGCAACAAAGACAGATGAATGAGCGACAGTTTGCCTTGAAATAAATTAATTCTGGAAGTGGCTCTCAGGGCTTAATGAGCTAGTGCTATTCTTAATTATTTGATGGAAATAAGTGCCCTATCTTGACTCTCTGTGGAATAGTGTCTTTTCAAAAGCTTTACTTTTGACTTGTAACCAATACCATGGGAGATCTGTTAATGATACGTGGACATTAGTATGCTTGACAACACTTCATTGAAATCAATGAAAAATACAGTGCACAATAAGGTCCTGAGTTTTGGATGGACAGGGAGCATCTTCAAAATTACTGGAAGGGATGTGAAATTGCAATTGCAGTACTGAACTGTGGGTATAATTATCATAGGGCTAAATCTTATTTCACACATATTTTTGGAGGCTTGTTGCTCAATTAAATGAATGGTTGCATCGACTGAAATGGGAGTTTGGGGGTCCCTGGAGCATGCAAGTCATGGTATGAGGATTTGCCCCAGTAAAAGTAGGTCTGTTCTCAATCCATTTCTTTTTTGGTTAGCTAGACTACCTCTTTGGAGAGCTGAGGTACTCCTGCTGATATAGTCCCACGGCATCATATAGATGAGGTCAGGAATTGTTTTCGTGAGGCGCAACAGTTAACTGTGGAAAGGACTGTGCTACCATGTTGAATAAACTCAGTGAAGTGTCATCCTGTCAATAATGGTCAAAAACCATGTAATGTCTAGAAGTATTCAAGTCTCTAAGTATACTTATGAATAATAGTGCTTTTCTCAATAAAGTGTAGTCTGCAATAAAGAAATGATTTTTCTTGCTCCTGTATCCATTGGTCCTTGTGGATTTTGATTTTGTTCATGGGATTTGGGCGAATTAAGTCAACATTTATCTCTCACCCCTAATTGCCATTGAGAAGGTGGTGGTGATTTGCTTTCTTAAACCATTCAGTTTTTAGGGATATGCAGAACTAGGGAGGGATTTCTCGGATCACAATCTACTGACAGTAAAGGAACAGGGATTTTAAAGTGCCTTGCAAAAGAAGCAAATGCAAGATCTGGAAAATGTGTTTCGTACAGTTAATTGAATTCAAGTGTTGTTGATTCATCTAGGATACATAGTTTGCATGGGAGAGATGGGTTATGAGTCAGAGTAGGCATTAAGTTGACAGAGGTGCATAAGGACAGGGATAATGTGGATTAGCTTACATGGTTTTGCATTGCTGGTAAATGAGTTTATGAGGGCTGGAGAAGTGTTTAATATGTAATATTTTTGTATGTTTTGAATCTGATCCCAGGCACCTTTTTGGTGTAGGTAATGTACCCTTTGGGAACATGAAATGGCCTGTTTGTGTTTAAAGAATACATAAATCATTGGAATGTGCAAATTTATCAATAATCTGTCAAAATAAACTGTGGAGATTTTTAAAAGTGCTAGGCATATCAGAGTGCTTAGTTATATAAAATCACTACAGAATTTATGATGCATGGCTAACTTTGCAAACTATAATTTCCGCAATGGGGTGCCTATTGATTGACAGCTCTACTTGCCTATTGAATGGAGCTGTTCAATTTAAAATACTAATTACTTGAAGGTTTGACAGAAGGTGTTTATCATTTTAGTGAAATGTTGTTTTTCATAAGGAATTAGTTGAAGCAGTTTCACAGTTTTGGATGCCTACTTGAGTTTTTTTTAATAGTGACTGGCAAAATAGACTGGTAACTTTATTCTCTCTCATGATACTTCCTGATTCATACCCATTCGGGGTAATAGGCACATTGACAGAGAAAGAGATTAGAAAATGTGCTAGGTGGGAGGTGACTGTTGACACTGAGTAGGGACAGGGACTCTGAAGGCCATGGGATGATTAGGGCATGTTGGGGCTTATGGGAGCCTTGTAAGTTGGGCTTTTGAGAGCCAATACATAGGTTGACATAGAGGGCACGGAGGCCATAGGGATGGAGGATGAACATAGGACAGCACATGATATGCAGGACGGTGAGAGTGATTGCACAGGCAGATGTTGGAGTTGTTGGGGCAAAGAGCGAGGAAGGTGACAGCAGGATGAATGTTTTGTTTTAATCTTTGTTTTTTTAAATTCTGAATAGTATTGGAGTCTCCATGCAGACTTTCTGTCTAGATCACCTCAGGGACCAGGCAGCCTCTCATGCTCTTCCTAGGTGACCCAGACTGATTCCCATCCCAGCCTGCCTCATCTTTCCAAAATGCAGAAGTGCATGCAACGATTTTTAAAGTAAACGTCACAGAGTGGAATTTCTCCCAACTCTGCACCATTGATACTAGAACAAAAACAAAATTGTGCTCTAAGAGTTTTGGTAACATTACTCAGTCTGTTGATGATGAAGGGTGGACGCTAGGAAATTGTTTCCGTTAGGCGAGGAGACTAGGACCCGTGGACACAGCCTTAGAATTAGAGGGGGTCAATTCAGAATAGTAATGTGGAGACATTTCTTCAGCTAGAGGGTGGTGGGCCTGTGGAATTCATTGCCACGGAGTGCAGTGGAGGCTGGGACGCTAAATGTCTTCAAGGCAGAGATTGATAGATTCTTGTTGTCTCGAGGAATTAAGGACTACGGGGAGAACGTTGTAAGTGGAGTTGAAATGCCCATCAGCCATGATTGAATGGGGGAGTGGACTTGATGGGTCGAATGGCCTTACTTCCACTCCTATGTTTTATGTCTTATGTCTTATGACCTGGTGGAGCGGCGCTCCGAAAGCTAGTGTTTCCAAATAAATCTGCTGGACTATAACCTGGTGTTGTGTGATTTTTAACTCAGTCTGTTGATGCAAGCATTTTTAAAAAATCATACATTAATTACAAGGATGATAATTTATTTGTCCCAATTGTCAATTCTTGTAAAATCTTCACTCATGTCCTTCTCAGGGAAGGACTGATCTGGCCTACATGTGAATCCAGACCCCCCGAATTTAACTGTGCTCTGGGAAATTATGGATGGGCAATAAATGTTGGCCTAGCTGCACCCACATCCCACAGATAAATAAAAATTTTGAAGAATATTCCAAGTTGCTGACACTGGGACCTATCATGCTGTTTTGTATAGACACTGTTTAGCTGCACCCACTTCAAGCAGCTGTTGAAGAGAGTAAAAGGTCTGTGAGACCATGAGACAATTGCACACGGCTGGAAAAGTGACACGGTGATCTCACAGGAGGCTGGAAGAACACAGCAAGCCAGGTAGCATCAGGAGGTGGAGAACTTAACATTTCGGGTGTAACCCTTCAGGATTGAAGGAGGGTTACACCCGAAACGTTGACTTCTCTGCCTCCTGATGCTGTTTGGCTTGCTGTGTTCTTCCAGTGTCCTGCCTGTCTACTTTGGATTCCACCATCTGCAGTGTTTTTGTCTCTAACGTGGTGATCTCAGCAGTGTGGGAAACTGAAGTTTGGTGAGAAGGAATATAGCAAAACACATTGAACTGAAGATTGGCAAATATTTAACAGAGCTCTTCTGGTGGGAGGGGCTACCCACAGTCTTATTGCAGTTACTTTTTGTTATATTCAAGAGCAATTAAAATTAGATTTCCATCAACAAGAAGTATATACAGAACCTTTTGAACTATTGATTGCACGAAATGCAAACAGTTGGTTTCAATGTCATAATTCTAGTTCTAGGCTAGAGCAGCACAAATACAGCCCCAGCTTTGAATATGTTATGTATTTTTTAACATATCAGTCTTCGATAAATTGAATTGCTTAAGCTGGGAGGCACAAGAATCTTTTCAGCGGCACAGCCAGATTTTTATGATTGAAGGAAATTAATCTGGTAGGCTGGAGTGATAGATAGAAGCACTTTTTGATACTTTGCTGAGATCATTGATCAACTGCTGTTTCAGATGTTAATGTTGTTGAAGTGGCGGCACGTGGCCTGTGGATTCAAATTCCTTTCCAGAAACTTGAGCAGAAGTTGAGCTGCCATTCCAGTACAGAGCACTGCACAGTTTGAGGTGCCATCTTTCAGAAGAAACAATAAACTGAGACATCTTTTACCTTTTCACATGGGGAGCAACTTTTGCTACTGCTTTTGTAGTGTCGTAAATACAGTAACATGTGAGCAGTCTAGGTCAGTGACAGACACTGAGGGATAGGAATCAAGCTGGAGAACATAGCTTGCGGTAGGAACCAAAATGATTGGTTTTGATCCTAATAGAACTATAAAGGAAGATATTTCTGCTTATCCAGCATTGGATGTCAGTCAGGCAGTTTGACCAACCACAGTGGAAGGGATAAAACAAATGGTGTTAAAGTACAGCTAGATGTTCTCAGCATGCATGTAGATCCTGACGTGTTTGCAGATGATAGTGTATAATTATAGCAAAGAGATAAGAAATGCAAATTAGCTGAGGATATTGTTATATCTGGCTGTGGTCTCTGCAGAAATACTATCTCTGAGGGTCCATGCATACCAACTAGAGAGCTGACATTAAGTTCTGAAAGTTGCTGCTGAGCACAGACCTCGGAAGTCTGCGCAGAAAAAAAAATTGCTGAGAGTGCTACTTCAGGTTGTTTTGCACCTTATGACTAAGCAAGTCTCTTCAATTCCTATTTAATGTAACATACCATTTATTTACACCAATACACAGTAGGTTCTCAACTACACATCTCTCATGTAATATCAAGACCTCTCTCTTCATGTGCTCTTTCTAGACTTATGACTTCTCTCTTATTGAGCCATGTGATCGATGATGTTGTGATTTACATGACTCTGAATACCAGAGATTCCCTTGAGTAATTCTAGAAGTAATACTGCTGGGGTGGAAAGAGAAATGTTGCAGGTAATTCTGTAGCTACAACTGGTTTAGGGGAATAAAGAAACTGATGAGGACAGTCCATCCCAAAGGAAGGAGAACAGAATGGCATTGGACGAAGATAATATGCCTAATTGTCAAACGTTGGGGACAGATTAGGAAAATTGAGGGACAATAGTTTAGTGAGATCATACTTCCATTGTATGTCTTTTGTGACTTTGATCAGAACCATTTCTATCCTGTAACAGGATATACAATATCCTGTGGCACTACTGAAGTAAGGAGCTGGAGTCATTTTAGAGTCCTGGCCAACATTTATTTCTCCACCAGCACTCTGAAAAACAATTTCACTGGTTATTTATGTTATTAGCTTGAGCAATACTCACAGTGGCTATCACATTTCCCTACATATAACAGAAACCACACTTCAAACATACTTCATTAGCTTATTATTATAGAATGGCAGGTTCCCTCTCTTGTCTTTATTTCTATTGTGGTAGTCTGACAAATAGCAAAGGACCTTAGAATGAAAACAGTGCATGCTGGAAACACTCAGCAGGTCAGACAGTGTCTGGTGGGAGAAAAATAGTTAATGTTTCAAGTCAATGATCTTTCATCAGATTGTAACATGGCTGGCTAGTCCATCTACTTCAATTTTTGATTGGATTAATTAATGAATCTTGCAAACCTGTAAGAAAGCTCAAGAGTAGCAGGCATTTTTATGCAGATTTCAGTTTTTTAAACAAAATAATAGTTTAAATAGCAATAGCTGATGATATAACCAATGAGCTGAAGCAACTATTGAAGGAGATTAAAACCACCAAACTCAGTATGGTTTGAACATCTTGATATTTCATATTTATAATGTTAATACAATACTTATTCAATTAGCAAAATTCAGAACCCAATTTATTTAAAACTGACTTTAAAAAACTACTAAGATATTTCTAGAAATGAGTGATATCTTAATTTGGATGATAGAGGAGATGGTCAATGGCATAAAGTCACAGATCACCCTTAAATTCTTATGCTTGTTGCTGCTTGGACCTGCAGAGTTTGACAATGATAAATTGGCATTAATAAGATTACAGTATATGTAAATAATTGACATATGACAAACTGTTTCTTTTCTTTTGCTTCAGGGGGAAACTTCAGATTTGATGAAGAGAAAAGGTAAGTGACTCTAATTTAAATATGTAGTAGACAACTTTCAGTTAGTATTTTACAAATGCAGTTAGGATCTAGATCCATACATGCAAAGTGCAAAACACCTATTTCAGGTGAATGTCAGTAAACTTATTTTTGCCATTTTCCAATTTTAGAATCAGACACACTTCTGGGGAGAATGCAACCCAAAATTAATTTGTCGTCCATAAATTGGTAAACCAATGCTGAATTTCCTCTCCTGATTGATTCACTGCTGGGCAAAGGTTAAACACAGACACTAGAGATGCAATTTCAAAGCAACAAAGAACTGTGGATGCTGGAAATCACAAATCAAATCAGAAATTGCTGGAAAAACTCAGCAGGTCTGGCAGCATCTTTGGAGAAAAAACAAAGTTAACATTTTGGGTCCCATCATAGAGTCATAAACTTGGACAGCATGGAAACAGATCCTTAAATCCAAATAGTCCACACCAACCATGTTCCCAAACCAAATTAGTTCCACTTGCCTGCATTCTTCCAACTCGTGTACTTATCTAAGTGTATTTTAAATGTTATAACTTCCTCTGGGGGATGTTTGTTCCACATTCAAAACACGTGCTGTGCAAAAATTGCCCCTCACCCTTTTTAAATCTTTCTCCTCTCACCTTAAAATATGCCCTCCAGTTTTAAATTCCCCTACCGTGGGGAAAAGACCATTGCTATTCACCTTATCTATGGCCTTCATGAATTTATAAACCTCTATAAAGTCACCCCTCAACCTTGTACGCTCCAGTGAAAAATGTCCCAGTCTATCTTTCTAACTCAAACCTCCCATTCCTGGCAACATCTTGCTAAATCTTTTCTGAACCATCTCCAATTTAATAATATCCATCCTATAGCGGGATGACCAGAACTGTACACAGTACTCCAGAAGAGGCCTCACCAACGTCCTGTACAACCTCAACATGACTTCCTAACTCCTATACTCAAAGGTCTGAGCAATGAAGACAAGTGTTCTAAATACCTTAACCACCCTGTATGTATTTGACACAAATTTCATAAAATTATGTACCTGAACCTCTAGGTCCTTCTGTTGTTCAGAGACCTACCATGAACTTTATAAGTCCTGCCTTTATTTGTTTTACCGAAATGCAATACCTTACATTTATCTGAAATAACTCCATCTAACCATTCCTCAGCCCATTGACCCAATTGATCAAGAACTCTTTCAGAACAAAATTTAAATGAAGATTGCACAAAATAGTACTTGAAATGCATGAACATAGGTTGTTGTCAATTTTTATAGCTACAAAAACAAGTTTTGTGAAGAATATGGCATATTTTGTATTGAGACAGATCTGGTAATTGGCCAAACTGTACTGCCGAATGTGTATACCTGTTTCCTAACAAAGGTCTGCAAGTAAAATTCTTTTTAATTGGCATCTTGTTTGTGAGATGAACCTGAAAGCTTTTTTAAATGTTGATGAATTTTAACTCTTACTGAAATCATTGGACAGGGAGAATTACATGAAAAATATTCCATGTCAAAATAATTTTTGTATCTTCCATTCTGGCCATTAAGTCAGAATTTCAAGAAAATAATTAAAATCCAGGGTATAGTCATTAAACATTTTGTTGGCCCTGCTGAGATTTTTAGCAATTTCTGATTTTGTTTGTGATTTCAATCCAGCCTATCTAACTTAGACAAAATCTAAAGTAGGAAACAATATGTATTACTTTAGATGCCTGCTTTGAGATACCCCATCATTCACATTGAAATTAAACCTGGGAATTAAGAGCATCCTTAACTCATGATGATCTGGGACCTTCCCCTTGCCCAATACAAACTCTGCGTTACATTTCATACACACAGATTAATGTTGAATTTTCTTGTTTATATTATTTCCTAATCTGCATGTTTCCCTGTGTCTTGGTGATCAGAACTTAGTGCAGTACTCAATGGTGTTGAATATTCTATCACTGACACTTACATTCACACTAGTTTAATTTCAGGCTTCTTTGGATGAGACAGGAAACTTAACGCTGATTTGTAACAAATGAGAACAAATTTCTGCTTAAGAGTTTGGCTGAGAGCAATTTCATTAAGACCATTTGTTTGAAACTTTGAGTATTCAATCCAATTAAGTATAAATCTCAGATGACCAGACACATCAGCCAGACATTGTTTTTATCTAAATTTTGTTTAGAAATGTTTGATTTTTTAAAAAATAGTTGCCTTGACCATTCCCATCCGAAACTGTAACAAACTCAGGGACCCTACTGAATCTTGTCATAACAAACTGGGGATTCCCTATGATTTATAGATGAAGCAAAAGAATCATTTTGAAACACATTTTCTTGAGTTTGCTTGCTTTCTCCGGTTGTTTGCACAGTTATGCATGCTGTTAGGGGTCCACATCATGTGGAACTAGAGTGACGCAGCCTCCCTTGTCTCTACATATACCTTTTAAAGGCGACCGAGCAGCCTCATTAAGTTTGAGTGCTGATTTGCATCTAGGTGAATGAATAAAGAGACTAGGTTATTTCACTATTGGTTAATCAGACAGGGAGAGGGTTTAATGTGAGCCTCACCTGTGCCTCCCTTCAATTCATCTTTGCTCCTACTATGACAGACCATTAACTGCCTGTCTCTTTCTTGGCAGTGGTATTGCTTTATTATGTTGTCATAAGCTTTTGCATTTCTACCTTTACATTCTAAAAATCTCTTCATGATTAATATTGTAGGTGTTATACTTGGTGCCTGTCATTTATTTTACATCTGTTCAGGCACTTCCTTATGGAAATAGAATTTTTTGACCATGCCCTCCAACACTAACTAGTACACACTTAAGGTAGTATTTTCCTATGACCTTGTAATCAATGGCACTTTGTTCAAGTAAGAGGGATTAAACTTTGTGCACTTTACCAAAATGCTTACTCTGCAGTAATAAGGACAGTGCTGGACTGGTCACTTTGAAAGTTGAGCCACCCTTTCAAAAGACAATGAAAACTTCTACCTCTGCCTTTTGCCTCTTCACCAGTCTGAGCTAATAATGTCTTCAAGGGAATAGAGTTTCTGCTCCTCAAATGTAGCAGCATTAGCTCAAACTCCTTTACCCAACCTTTTCTTTTTCTGAAACTTTCTTCTCTCTTTTTCCTCTGTCCCTTCTCTCTTCCTCATTCCTTCTCTTTATTTTGATATTGTGTACATGCTGCTCCTCCATTATTTCATTGTCCTCAGTTTCAACCTGCAAATCATGAGCCCTGCTTCGTAAAATTTCAGATTTATTTTACTTTTGGGTGAAATTCTAAGCCTAAGTGCCTCACAAAATCTTTTAACGGTTGATTGGCCAGCGTCTAAATGCTCTAAAGTAACTGTCCTTAATTCTTATAGTAATCCTAATGCTCGCTAATAAGAACATACTAAACTTGCACAGTCATAAACAAATGAAAAATTAACATCACCCAGTTCCAATACCGAACAACCCAGATGCCTCCTTCTTCAAAGACCGCAATTTCCCCCCAGACGTGGTCGACGATGCTCTCCACCGCATCTCCTCCACTTTTCGCTCCTCTGCCCTTGAGCCCCACCCCTCCAAACGCCACCAGGACAGAACCCCACTGGTCCTCACCTACCACCCCACCAAACTCCACATACATTATATCATCTGTCATCATTTCCGCCACCTCCAAACGGACCCCACCACCAGGGATATATTTCCCTCCCCTTCCCTATCAGCATTCCAAAAATACCACTCCCTCCGTGAGTCCCTCATCAGGTCCACACTCCCCACCAACCCAACCTCCACTCCCGGCACCTTCCCCTGCAACCGCAAGAAATGCAAAACTTGCGCCCACACCTTCCTCCTTACTTCCCTCCAACGCCCCAAGGGATCCTTCCATATCCACCACAAATTCACCTGCACCTCCTCACACATCATTTACTGCATCCGCTGCACCCAATGTGGCCTCCTCTATATTGGGGAGACAGGCCGCCTACTTGCGGAACGTTTCAGAGAACACCTCTGGGACACCCGGACTAACCAACTCAACTCAACTGCCCCGTGGCTCAACACTTCAACTCCCCCACCCACTCCACCAAGGACATGCAGGTCCTTGGACTCCTCCATCGCCAGACCATAGCAACATGACGGCTGGAGGAAGAGGGCCTCATCTTCCGCCTAGGAACCCTCCAACCACAAGGGATGAACTCAGATTTCTCCAGTTTCCTCATTTCCCCTCCCCCCACCTTGTC